>NC_088778.1:26034977-27234977 GCF_954871325.1 Gordionus sp. m RMFG-2023 | reverse complement strand
TTTTTTCTTACGTTTCCATTGGGGTACAAAGTGACAGACTTCGTGATCTCTTTTGCTTTCCCAGTTTTTTTTGCCTAATAGCCAATGTAATTGCATCTCATTTTTTCCCTTTATTATATACATTATTAATAAATAAAGCGAAATATTAATATTTATGCATATTAATTATACTTGTGATAATAAATTTAAATACCGATGGGGTTCAATGGTATCGAAAGCTAATGATCTTCTTAAATTTACTGAAAAAATATGTAATCATCAATATTATAACACCTTATGGCAAAAATTACCAAGTTTAAGTCTTTCATTTAAAAAAAATCGAATTTTAAATATTTTGATTATTATTATAAAATTCTGACTAAAAGTCTTGAAAAGGCCTATCCAACTCGATAACCCGGGTTGTGACTGATGGGGCCTGTTTGAGTAGAAACATGGGTTCTCTAGTTCTAATTCCATCTTGCATCAAGATAAAAAGGTAATTCAAGGCCAAAATTCGGACTGCTCAGGAATTTTAAGACCTTTGTTTATCGGTTGAAAATTTTTGATAAATAATTCTTATTAAAAATAAGTTATCTTATTTTTTATTGTTTCTATATTTTTAAATATGAATGAACAATAACGCATTCATGAATTTGAACACTTGTTCCTTTTTTTCTTTGCAAATTTTAAATGCTAGTCTAATATCATTTTATCAATAAAAGTGTGACACGAACGTAAATGAATTTGTTTTTTTTTCTATTGAAAAAATTTACAGCACTAAGATCAAGCCTTATTCCGAATAAAATCAAGAGAATTCAATTATCTTAACAACAACATTATACATTTTAGTAGATATCTTATGTCAACTATAAATTTTATCGTCTTAATGAAACATTTAGGCAAATTAATTCTTTCTTTATTTAATGTAATGTACGGAACTCAAAGACTTAACTGGTCCCTCGGTTCTTTACTTCCAATTGCCCCAGATTAGGCTTGATCTAAGACTAAGAAATAGTGTAGGCGCCTCTACCAAAATTGGAGTTGGGACCATATAATAATAAATAATACGTAATTATGCCAGGCTTTGCCAAAATATTTTTTATGAATGCGGAACAAATCTAGAAGTAGAAGCCATAACCTGGAACCCCTATTTCAAGATTCTGAGGGCCCGAAACCGGTTCTTGCAAAAGCATAACTAATTATATTTTTTCAAAATGTTTGTGCGATATATTTTAACGGAACCCAGAACTGGGAAACTTTGGAAGGGAATCAAACTTTGGAACAGAATTAAGCCACAACTTGAACTTTGTATAAACCGGAAATCGGAAACACATTTTTTTAAGGAAAAGAAAATTTAAAACCAGAAGTATAACTCTCTTTAGTCTAGTTTCCAAAACTCGAATTATAATAGGAATAAATAGTTTTCACTAATTAAAAAAAAATATTCCTTAGAACTTTCCCCAGTTGGGAAACCTATTATTATTTAATAGTTTTTTCTAACAACAAAAAAAAGAATTTTTTTGTAATGTTTTACTTTTAAAATGAATTCAGCAAACAATAAATATAATTATCATTTAAATAGGATTTTAATGGATTCGGCAATTTAGCGAAAAACGAGACGTTTAAAAATTTCTTCTTTTTTTTCAAAAATAAAAAAATCAAACAATATTTCTATTTTTTTATTTTAAAGTAAATAGATGAGATAATAAAGCATTTTATATAATTTCATTAAGCCCCATCAGCAATTTGGATTAATTGAGTTTTAAAAAATATATAGTTATTTTAGAATAAAAAATTTCTATATAAAGGTATGTATATTATATTAGTAATATATAAAAATATAACAATTTATTCTTCAATCCAGAATTAATGTACGATTGTTGTTGCAAATAGTAAATGTTTTAAAGTGCATTTAGGCTCAATTTTAAACTTTTATTTTTTATTTTACAAATATCAATGCGATTATTATAGTATTTTTCTCTTTATTTTTTAAAAAAAATATTGTTTCAACAAAACATGCTTTCAAATTTTTTTAAATAATAAATGAATTATTCTTACTTTTAATAATGAAGTTCTAAAATATTTGTCCAAAAATTTCCCAAAAATTTATGTTTTTACTCATCATAAATATATTTTATTGAAATATAAGATAAAATAAAAATATTTTTAATTATAATTTTAAATTTAATTTTTATTTTTATTTTTATTATATAAATAAAACTTATTATTTTTTTTATCTAATTAATAAAATATGAAATTGAATTAAATGTTGATAACACTATAAAATAAATTATCCATGTAATTATAATTGCTGTATTATGCAAGATAAAGACTAGTATAAAACATATATATATTTTCAACCTGTAATATTTTAATTTTTAATCTTCCTCGTCTTATATATAAATCATCCATTATTATTAAATGTTACACTTACAATTATTATTAACGATAGCGCACACAAGAAAAAAAATGTTATGATTGAGGAGGTTATTAAATTTTAATTAAAATATATAAAGGTTTACACAAATAAATAATTTTAATCGAGTTTAAGAAGATAAAATTAATTGAGGGAAAAATTATGATAAACTCTTAATCTGATCTGATCTCAATATGTTATATTTTTGTATGTAATCAAAGGTGGAAAAGACTATAAAGAAGAGTTCTGATACAGGGAAGGCGACAATAAATATTATATAAAACAAAAGATTATAATATTTTTTGATTACATAAAAAAAGTATTTTCTTTTCATTATTTTTTTTCTCTCTCTCTTTATTTATATTAATTGTAAAAATAACTCTTGAATACAAAAATTCCCTAGGATAATTAATCATTAAAAAAATTTGAAAAGTATATAATATTTAGGCAAATTTTTTTTTAGTGTAGTATATATTATTAGCGGCAATTTGTTATTTTTTTTTTAAACAATCATTTATTTGGGCACTTTTAAAAAAAATTTTAAAAATTTGAATTTAGCAACACACATCTACCCTATGAATTTCAGACAATTATTTACATGAACATTTAAACTTAATATAATTAAATTTCCATTTTTCCATAGATTTTTTTAATATATATTTAAAATACTCAAAGTAAGAGGGAAAAATTGTCTACAACTCATAAGATGCTCTAAACATGTTGGAATTTGTTCCCGCCATAATTAAATTTTTAATTTTTCAAATTTAAAAGAAAGCGACCAAAAAATGATTTAAAGTTGAAAAAAAATAACACCTTAGAGGAAAAAACACATTGACGCTTAACATATATAATATATTTATTTTTTAAAATTTTCCCGGATTCTGCTTAAAAAAAAGTAAACAAATTTAGTTTTAATATTTATTTGATTGATGGGAACGATGAAACAAAATTCCAGATAAGGATTTTTTCTGGAACCATGAAATTGTGGGCCAAGCACGTTGGTTTTAATGCGTCACCTAAAGATAAATTAGGTGCCTCGGGCAATATAAATACCCCCACCCCATTTTAAAATTGTTTTATTGGTTAAAAAAATTAATTTTTTAAAATAAATATAAACTAGTATTTCTAATTTACTTCACCCCCCCTCCTGTTTTTAACTTTTTTTTTTGGCTCCTGCCCGCTAAATGTTAAATTTTCTTAGCTAGCTCCCATCCAAATGGGCGTTTGCGGGGGTTAGACTTATAGCGTAAGTATTAGAGCACTGCATGGATCTAGTCAAGCCTTATTTTGATTTCATTTTTTTTTATTTGGGTCGGCTTTTTTTTCACAATTTTTTTTTAAATATTATCTTCAGGAAAATTCATCTTTGGTGCTTTTCAATTTTTTTTATCGCTTTCTTTTGGAAAAAAAAAATTGAAGAAACTTTTTTTCCCCTCTATCCAATATTTTTTCTTAAAAAATATTTTTCCAGATCGGATTCGAAAAATTATTATAAGTCGGATTTAAGGATCTTCTAGAAATTCAGTCAGAACCACCGGATAAAAATAAAACCTAGTACCCTTATCTAGATGAACCTTAGTGCCCCTAATCCAAAATTTTGGCCAAAAAATATTACGCAAGCCTGAAGATTTTACTCATAGATGACAGAAAAGTTTAAATATCTGTTGACGAAATCTTCGATATTATTTTAAATAAAATCTTGATTCAACCGCGAGATCTAGCCATTTAAGCAAGGACTACCTTTTTTTACCCTGCATTCACACTGAGCGGCGAATTCATGGCAAAATATAATAATTGTATACATTCATTTTTGTAATACTTCATCACGAACTCGCGCTAACTGTGAAAGCAGGGTAATACATTATTCTTTATATATTTTCTCAATGGACGGGACCTTTAAAAATGTTAACATATAACACCTGTTTTAGAATATTCAGAAGAAAAAAATTATGCTTGATTTATATTATAAAATTTTATTTTTGTTTTCTTTTTAGTTTCTCTCTCCCAGGATGAAATCAATGACTTATAATAATATAATACTACCCATAATTGACGATTTAAGTGTGCACCAATACAAATCAGCTGATGGCAAACCATTTTGTTTTGACCAGCTGATTCGCTTGTATATTTAACGTCGCTTGAAAAGAACCTATCAATGAATCAAGCAATCAGTTCTAGGTAAGTGTTATATAATGAATGGATTAGAAATCTAATTTTTACCCAATATCCCTAAATTTTATTATTAAATATAATCTCTTGATAATGAAGGACAAATAATTTTTTTTTTTTTAAATGGAAGAAGAGTTACTCGTTTAAATAATGGAATTTATGAGAATTTACTTTTATGAGCACTTTCCCCCGCTTTTCGCATATGTATCCATTATCTCTTTCCATCAATAAATCGTAGGTATAGGAACTGAGCTGTATCTTTGAAGCTTTTTTTGGGAGGCAAATTTTAACAAAAAACATGATGATATATTGTTTAGTTTAGCGTTGTAAAAAGCAACTGGTATACAGAGCCGTTTTAAAAGCTTTGACACCCTCCCATCCTCTGGGGCAATAATGAGTCCGTTAAAAAAATATCCCAATTTACCTAAATTTTAAGAAGCGGAAATTTAAATTTTCTAAAAAAAATAAATAGGGAATCCACTAACAACAAAAAAAAGGCAGGAAAATTAAAAATTTATCGAAAATAAGGGAAATCAAAATTTTAATTTTTAACCATACGAAATAAATAAAAATAATTATCATATAGGAAATTAAAAAGGCTTATAATAATATTTTTTATAATTCTAAATTAGATGATTTATGATAGGTATATATTTTGCTCTGAAGGATTAATAACAGTATCTGAGAAGTTATGGTTCTCAGTGAGAACTATAACTTAAAAAATCTTGAATATAAGAATTATGGATTCCGGTAAAAAGACAAGCGCTTAAAAGCAAAATCTTATAAGTGAAATATACTTATATATGGATGCAAGTATAATACAATTTAGGTGCTCCTACAAGTGGAGAGAGAAGAGAGTTATAAAATGCAAATGCTTTATTATAATATGAAATAACTCTCTCTTAAGAAAAATAGAATATTAATTAATTTGTTTTAATAGCATAATAATTATAGGAAAAAAAATAATAATTAATTTTGAAATTTTAACAGGCAGAATTGGGGTATTTATTTGAATGTATTAAGTTTGTCAAAGTATTTGTTCAATAAAACGAATTTTAAAATTTTATATTGAGTGTACTTAATTAAGGGAAGGGAGGTTAAATTTTTTTAAAAATGTTTACTTTTTCCAGGATGGTATATTTTTAAAGGTTATTCAGAGGCACTTACAGTGTTTTGCAGATTTAATTCAAAACTGTTATATTGCTTGTTTTTATTTCAATTTTTTATATTTAAATAACTACTCTGTAATTTGAATATTTAAACAGGAATTATGTTATTAAATAATTAATTTCTTTTTGAATATTGTGTTAATAGAGTTTTCGACTATAATTTAATATTTAGATATATTTGAATATTTAAGTTGTTATATATTATTATATCATGAACTTTGATTCACTTTTAATTTTTTTTTGAATATGCAGCAACGATTATAAAATAAAACAGTTTTTGTTTAAATAATAATATGTATAAATAATAAGAAAACAACTATTACAATTAATTAATTTAACAACAATTCTTCCGACTTTATTCAAAGGGATTTCTGAAATTTACACCAAAAATTATTCCCAAAAAAGTGTTTTATTTTATAATCGTTGCGTAAAATAAAATTATATATATTTTTTAATATTCAAAAAAAAATTAAAAGTGAATCAAAGTTCATGATATAATAATATATTCAAACAACTTAAATATTCAAATATATCAAATATTAAATTATAATAGTGGAAAACTTTATTAACACAATATTCAAAAAGAAGCTAATTATTTAACAACATAATTCCTGTTCAAATATTCAAATTATAGAGTGGTTATATATAAAAAATTGAAATAAATATAAGCAAATATACCATCACCCCCCTTAAAAATTAACTTCCTACATTTTTGGTGTAAATTTCAGAAACCCCTTTGAATAAAGTCGTAAGAATTGTTGTTGAATTAATTAATTGTAATAATTTTTTTTCTTATGATTTATACAAATATTCAAAGTTTCATTTTTATGTAATTTCCCTTGGAACTTTTATTTAGTCTCCCTTACACCACTCAATAAATATATTACGATAACTAAGATCGGAACAAAAACATTTCCATATTTTTTTTAATTAGTTTGTAAAAAAATTATTTAACTCGTAAAATAAGAATATATAACTATGTTTATACAATTTTTTGCAAGTTCAAATAATATTATTTTCAAATGAATTAAAATTATGGAAATGTTTTCCATCAAATCTAGTCAACATTGGATATAACTTAGATTTCTCTTAAATTGATAAGAATATAATATATTTATTTTATAACAATTTTTTTGCGAGTTAAATAATTTTATTTTCAAATATATTTTAAAAAAATATATGGAAATGTCTTCCACCAAATCTGGTCAACATTGTATATAACTTAGATTATTGACTTATAAAGATATGAAATAAAATTTTCATTTTAAGTTAATTAAAAACTAAAAATTATTTGGTTTTATTTTTATCATAAAAATAAAAAATAATATCCATAAAAAAATATATCTGTGAAAAAAATATATGTATTTTTAAATTATGAATATTAATTTTTTTTTAAATAAGATTTTAAAAGAGATTATATTAATTTTTTTTTAATGAGTACTGACTAGGAAAAGAAATGATATTTATAACGGTATAGAGGTCGTAGGTTAAGAAAAATTTATGTTCAAGCTTCAAAATGGCCTAAAATTTTATTAGCGTTATTAATCGCCGAATGAAGATTACCAATAAATCTAAACACAAAGGGAAGGAAAGGGGAGGGAAAGAAAGAAAGACATTTGCTTTGTTTTAAAAATATAAAGAATGTAATAATCATATCATACCTCCTATCCTGATGCTTATGTAAGCTTTTATAATAGCATCTAAAATACTTTCGATTTTTACATTACTTAAGATTATATGAGAAAAATTTTGAATCTCTTAGAAACAATTAAAGTTATATCACCAACAAAAGAAAAGGGATCTAATATTATAATTGATTTGATAAGACCAATGAAATATTATTTGCTCGATGGAAGGAGAGTTCAATAGTGAATTGTTGGGTCAACATTAATAAAATTGGAATGGGGGTAAGGAGGAAATAGTTTTAATTTGGATATTTGCTGATTTTGATTTCCTCTTTTTCTTTAATTTTGATCTGAGGAGATAAGAAGAGGATAGGTTGTAAGCATACGCGTACGCAAGAATTTGGGTCTGGGGGGGGGATAATAAATTTTTTTCAAGAAATATTATTGTTTTTTAAAAATATCAAGCATAAATTTATTAGGACTAATAACTATTTCTAATACACAATTTTAAAAATGTAAATTATAAAAAAATTATATGTAAAGAATCACTTAAATGACCCAAAATAAAAATTTGAATTTTTTGAGCTTTAAAATTTATATATAAAGTATAAAAAATTTAAATGTTATAAATATAAATTAATACACAAAAAGCTTAGGAATAATTGTATTTTGTATGTTATATATTTACAATGTAAAATCCAATCTTCGTTGTGAGCTAATTTTTCAATTATCTCATCCTTGCTTGTTGTCAAATGCCTATGAATATTCAAAAGATCCAAACCTTTCAATCTACTTTCAAAAGTTGTACTTCTTGGTATGTTTTTCAGAGAGCTGCAGGCCTGGCCCCCGGGCTGGACCGTATGGTAGGGCCCGAAATTTTTAAAAATAAACACCCGGGCTGAACCTGAATTTAAAAAAAACATTTAGGCCGGGCCTGAAAATTTTTTTTAAAAAAATATCCTGGCCGGACTGTATATTTTAAAACAGCCTATATTTGAAATCGTTATTATTAGCTATAAAAATCAAAAATAAATATAATTTATTTTAAAAAAATCCGGATCAGGCCTGAAAATTTTATTTTAAAAAAGGCCGGGCCGAGCCTGAAAATTGAGCTTAGCCGTAAAAATCTTTAAAAAAATCCGGGCCGTGCCCTGCAAATGGTACCTCTGCAGGGCTCTGTTATTCTTCTTAAAAAAGAGAATGTTCTCTCATTAGTTTACTATGGGGAAGAGTTGCTAATATATATAAACCCTTTTAATACATTGGGAATATAATCTAAAATGTGGTTGAATTAATGCAGAGCATCCATGGCATTTTTTGGGACTGCATTAACCATAGTTAATCTTATAAACATAGTTATTCAGCTAATAAGGCATCATAAGATCAACAAATATTTTTTTCTATCACCATCTGAAAAAGGTTGGAAAGCTTTTATGGAAATAATATTTGCAGATGAATAAGTGCTGCATAATGAATTAAAAACCATTAATTTATTTGGTTTATAAATGTATTTGTATCTAAGATATACTCTTCTACTGATCCTATATTAATGTTTTCTGTGAGCTTGCCTTGCTGCAAGTCGAGTGAGACAAATATTAAATACGTATAGCTCTGCTTTTGACTTAACAATAACATATAAAACATGAAATTCTTTATAAACATTAGCCCTAATTTCCTTGAATTCTAATAAAATGCTCTCCGCTATTTTCATCTTATTAATCAAGTCAATAATACATAAAATAGTTGTACATTCTAATGAGAAAAAAAATTTGGAATAAGCATTGAATCCAATAATTTGCTTCTAAGGAAAAATTTCTTTCAGGCCATTGTGATATGTCAGTAATAGCAAATAATCGGCTCTTCTAACTACATAAAAGCTGTTACTGCTATGGCGAAAACTCTATCTCGTAGTAAGGTTGCGATTTCTTTCTCCCTGTCGGACAATTTCAGAATAATTATTATTTGACTAAAAATTTAAAAATGATAGATAAATATTAAGCCACTAAAAATTTGAAGTAATATGATAATATTACGCCGGAAAACTTGAAATCGAAATTAATTGATAAACTTAGTTATGAATGTGATAATAAATGTAATTAAATATATATTTAATATGAGATAGGAATAAATATTAACAAATATAAATTAATATGTACTGTGTAAATTTAATTCAAAACACATATTTATTAATTTATTTGAAAATAAAATAATTTGACTTGTAAAAAGTTGTTAAAATAACATATTTATATATTCTTATCAATTTTTACAAGTTAAAATTTTTATTTACAAACGAATTAAAAAATATGGAAATCTTTAATTTAAATCTGCACAACACTCTAAACAAAAATATTTTTGAAAAATATATTCGGCATCTGCATTTTTTGGCTTTAAGGGGGGATTTGTCCCCCTGTCTCCCCCCCCCCCCGCTGCGTACGCCAATGGTTGTAAGGGTATAGTAAATCGTCATTGGTATGTAGAAGTCCAAAATAACTTTTATAAATTTGTTATTATGGGATTAAGTTTTAAAAAAAATTATCATATTAGACATATCTAACCTCTCCGAATGCTTTCAAGGGTTAACATTATTTTCGAACAATTTATGCAATATGTATATATATATATATAAAGGACATCCTTTTCACCTAGAAAGGAATTAATAGTTAACCAGTTTTATGATATAAAATTATAAATAAAACTACCAATATTTATCTCAGACAAAACTAAAATAAATTTAAATTATTTAAAATAATTTATTTGCCACCTACCTGACAATGAAGTTTTAAATATTTTGACTCCATTCGTTTACAAATTTTATTAATCTATAAAGTTGAAAATAGATAAAAAAATAAAAAACTATTAGAGAAAAGGAAATTTAAACCTAATAATAAAATCCATGTATATATATATTTTATCATACATCTGGAAATTTTTAAAGAATATAAATTATATCATTTCAAAAAGTTTATATTTGAAAGATTATACTAAAAAAATTATAGTTGGGACAAGAAAAAATATCTGAGGGAAATCATTTAAAAAAAATGTGTGCAAGTGTTATTTAAAAACAATTTAAATTTCAAAATATTTGTAATGTATACATCAAGGAGTATTGTTGTTATACGGCCCAATGTTATAGCCCAAAAAAAATATTGACCTAAGCCTTGAGATTTCGCTAATAGATGTCAAACCTTTGTGCCATCTAGCAAGATCTTTAGTCTTGCCTTATATTTTTCTGGTAAAAATATTTAGTTAGCCGTTTTTAAAAATCATCTCAAATCGAGCCGTAACAGCACTAATCAGGGGCGACGCTATGGTATAGTAAAAGGTTCAAATGTATTAAGAAATATAATATTTAAAACAATTCGGGATTGCGAAACACAAGTAAAGGGTGTCTTAACAATAATTTTAAGTTTAACTATTATAAAATTATAAAATTTGTTATGGATCTACAGAAATTGCTTAGAGTGTAAATATGTTAAAAACACTCTACAAAATGCTCGTTTTTTTAAATATAATGCCAATGTAATATAAGCGTGTGAAGACCACTGATGTTCTGTTAAAATATATTTTAACACTCTCCTTTGATACAATAACGTTCGTTGCTACATTAAATATTTTTAAAAAATATATAATCTTATTGTTACCGGGGCTCATTTTGAGCCGATTTATAAAAACGGCTAACTAAATAATTTATTAAGAAAAATAGTATGCAAACCTTGCTCCTAGGTGACACAAAGGGTTGAATATCTATTAACGAAATCTCGAGGCCTAGACAATAATTTTCTGGTTAAAATATTAAGTTAGCCGTTTTTAAATCCGGCTTAAATCGAGCCGTTTAACAACACTAGTTACCGACCCATGTTTTTGTCTACATTTAGAAATTTTTTTAGAAACCATTTTCTATATTCTAAGGTTAAAGATGTATGTATGTATATCGTTGAACGTCATTAATTTTTTTAAAAAATCTTTTATTAAAATATTAGAGAACGTCATAATTTTATATATAATTTTTATCGATAAGTATGTGTATCAAAAAGTTAGTCATGGATTTGAATCCATCGAGAATCAGGGTTTTTTCTTGAAGCCAACTTAGTGACCAACCCGCTACGCGGTATGGTAATATAGAACATAGTAAACAACCGCGTGATTCCGGTAATATATATTAAAATAAAAGTGGGCCTTATTGCATTTTAGGCAAAAATATAATTCATAAACTTTCTAACGAAAAAAAAAACGAGGTATTTTTTTAATATAAAAACTAAAAGGTGTTCTTAAAATATAATTATAGAAAATTTAAAAAAAATTTAACATACGATTTGATCAAAATTTAAAACTTCTAAAAGTTTCTTATTAAATTTTCGCTAATTTTTAAACCAGATTTAGGGCACAGTTTTGATAAAATTCGGTTCGCTATTTAGCAAATTTCTAGATGGTTGCACCTTAAATCTTGTAATTAGGATTATTAATATTGTTATATTAATAGATATTTAATTTTTTAAAGCTAAACCATCATAATTCATTAATTTTTTATGATATTTATAATCAATCTTTAACAAGGAAGGTATATTGGAGGTTTTTTTTTTAAAAAAAAGAGAAAGGGTTTAGATAGATTCAGTAATATAGTATAATATAAAAATGAAATAAATTATTCCTATTTTTAATAAATTATTCCTATTTTTAATAAATTATTCATCGAAAGGTAATAATTAATTAAATTAAGAATATAAAATATTGAAAAAAGGCACAAATTTATCATTTTATAAATATTTACATACGTATTTGAAATAGTTGAAACCTAAATAAACAAGAATAAATATATTAATAAGAGAAATAGATTTTTTTTCCTCTTCTTCTTTTATTTCAAGGTATATATTAGAAAATTTAATTAGATATTATTTTTTTTCTATTTAAAAAGTAGTCGATTAAATGTAAAGGTTGCGGTTCAAAGTACAAAGTCGGTTCCATAAAATAGGCCGAACCCGACCGGTCTTACAGATGTTCTTTTTCGGCCAATTTTTTATTATTAAAAAATTTTATTTTTATTTTACTCGGGATAATTTTTTTCCCTTTCTTCGTAAAAAAAATAAATTCGTCGAAAAGAATTTTTCATATCATATACTAGGCAGACCTTGTTTTTTTAGTAAGATCCAGTGCCCGCTATCGCGGTGGTGGGCATGATATAATAATTTCATTAGAATATATGGGGGTCGGGTTGTTTGAATCAATAGTCCCTCTCCCAACCCTTTTTTTTAAATACAATTTTTATATAACAACTCCCACCCCACCCCACCCCACCCCCTTCCTTTCGATCCTTAATTATTTATAAATATAAAATAAAATCTAGTCATGGGCAGGGGTAGATATTTTTGGAATATGATTTTCAAATTATTTATATAATATGTATATATATAATATTCGCAAAATATGTTTTAAAGAAACGAAATTCTAGACCAGAACAGTACTGATTCGATTGCTATCTGTCAGCATCTTGAAAACATGGAGGTAATATGCTTAGATTATCTCTTCTCTTAGGAGCATACTTTTACCCCCTGCAATAAAATAACTTAGAAATAAGTTACAAATTATTGATAAAATACATGTAAATTTTAATTGTGGTAAGAGGCATACAGTTAGTGAATTCGCACAGATTTCTGTTAAACAATTAGTACCATATGGTTATATTTATTATGATTTAAACTTTATTTAGTCTATAAAATGAATATTTTGTATTTCATTGAATTAAATTTGGTGGCTTAGCAACTAATGAAACGTTTTAATTGTGTAATTCAAACATATTTTTTTTTCTTACACTAAAAGGGTTATATGAAATGACATGTTTAAACTTTGGCGCAATTAGATTAAATTTCGATCTAATTAAGGATTAATTAAAGTCAAATGTCATTATAAACCGTTAAAATATCTAAGATATTATTTTTAAAAAAATGTTTTTCTTGAAAAAAAATAAAACCCAAATATATATATAATTTTTGAAAAATATGGAATCTAGCCAAATTTCTTCTTCAAATAGGAAATCTAAAAATAATCCAATAAATGGTAGGGAAAGATTCAACCAAAAGCCTTTCTTTCTTTTACGAAAATCAGGGATACGCCACGTGTCATTTCTCACTTGCATAATTGTAAATTTATTTATAAAATGTTAAAAACGATACAGAAAATTAAAATTTGAAACTTTTTACTTAAAATTTATTAACTATCTTCATTATATCTTTCTTTTCTTTTAACTTATGACTTGTTGTAGGAAAAAAATTTATTTTAGACTTACTCGATTTATTAGTAATAAAGATTAACCATCCCAACAATTCACAGCCGAAATGTGATGAATAAGATTTTAAAAAAAATAGTAATAGAACTAGACTAAAACAACAAGGGGAGAGTCTATGCGTAGCGAGCTACAAGGAGATAGAGTACACTAGTTAGATCTTAACTATTTATGGAAATAAGAAGATAGGGTCGGATTGAACTCAGACCTTGAAAAAAGAGTAGCCCCACTCACCCAGAATTTAGTACAGTTAGCCCATATTCGTGGCGAAGTATATAAAATTTGCGAGAAAGAATACAAGAAAGTAGCATATTTTGTAGACGCCACGAATTCATGCTAAAGTGTGAATGCAGGGTTATGGAACGGCTAAGCCGGTCCTTTTTAAATATTCGATTCATGACTCTAATATAAAATACGCCCTTTAATTTTTAATCATATCGTCTCTTATAAAGAAAATAATGATTAATAACTTTCACTAGTAGATTCCATTCTTGAAGCTACATTAACAGCATCTCCAAATAAACAATATCTAGGCATCTTAACTCCAACGACTCCAGCCACTACTGAACCTTAAAAATATTTTTTGTAAAAATATACATTTAAATAATCATTATTTTTTTTTAATCATTGATTAACCTTATTTAGTTGTTTTGAAAATGTGTTTAGTAAATCTAATATTTTTAAATATACAATAAAATAAACGTTTAAGGCATTACCAGTATTAATGCCTATTCTGATTTCAACATATTTTGACTTTTTATGGGGCATCTCGATTGTGTGGCACAGGGAGTTTAGATCGAGAGCTAATAAACAGATCTCTTCCACGTGGCGAGTCCCATTCCTTCTGGGAAGTCCACTGCATGTCATATAGGCATCTCCTATAGTTTCAACTTTGTAAACATCATAATAGTCTAAGCGCTTGTCGAAGAAGGTATATAAATGATGGAGAAGATTTAAAACCTGGTATATAATAAAGAATAAAATTACTTATATGTTGGCGTAGACAAGAGGGGGGGGGGTTAGGGTTTAATTCCCTATAACCCACTATTTTTTATTTCAAAACAATTATTTATAAGTTAGTAATATATTTTATTTATATTGTATAAATTAGATATTTATAAATATAATTTATATTGCTAAATAAATTAGATTTATAAATATAATTTGAATTGTTAAATATCTAATGAATAAACTGAAAAGAACAAGCAGCATCTATATTTATAAAGATCATAGAATCAATCATAAGATTCAAAAATATTTTTAATTGGGGAAAAACTTCAATGTATTTAAGCGTAACTGACTTTTGAATCGTAATTTTAAAATTCGATATTCAAGACTCGGCCGAAGGCATGTCGTAATTTTTATTTGACTTATAACTAGTTTTTATTTATTGATTTAAAAAAATTTATGATAAATTAGTAGATATTAATCATGCCTTACATTGTTCATTGCTTCTATGATTTCCCTTCTAACATGATGTCAATCTTGACAATTTATTTTTATTTTTCCAATGATGTTTTTTGTATTAAAAACTATCTTCAAACGGGTTAAAGAACTAAAAAGTTTGAAATAAGCACTAGTTATTGACATAAAGATAATATTATTTTATCTTTAAGGCGTGATATCATAGTTTGCATTTTCTTAGTAATTCAGTTATTTTTTTTGTGGGCTAATTGGTGGAAGAATTAATGCTATAAATATTAAGGCAAATAGCTAACTTCTATATTCTCCGTTCGGACATGATGCTAATTTTTACAATTTTTTATTTTTTGCCAATAATTCTTTTCCCCTTTAAAATATCTACCACGAATAAAACAATAAAATGCTCTAATAAAGCTTCACCTAATGGTTTGGTATAAGTTTCAGACTTTTTATTTTATGGAATTAAAAGTACTAATCAAACATTTCCATTCTATCATAATTCCAATTTTTTTCTTCCTATTGTCAAACGTATTAAATTAATTTACAATTGATTGAATAACATTTTCAGGAAAATGCTTTCAGTCGCTTTTTATTCGTAAGTTTGGCCAACTATTTGTTGATAATTACATTCATGTTGGCTACTCTACTATACTGGTTAAAATCGAACACTTATAAATTACAAAATATTGGCATATTTTAGAATTAATATATTTTCAGCCAAATTTAAGGGAGATGATATAAAGATAACCATTTAAATATCAACAATATATAATAATTTTTTATAGGAGGGACCCTGTCGAAGGCAGGTCAAAACGAGGTTTGTATTCAATGTCCCGAAAAAATTTTTAAGCCTCTCCTATGGATAAATCATTGGCTAACTTTTGAGCTACTAAGCTGACACATTTGTACTAGGGTTCAAGCTAATCAGGTGACAAAATTAAATGGTCGTCTTCATACGTTCGACGATCAGATTTGAATCATAGACCTAATTTTTGAGTTATACTAATCTGACACATTTATAATAGATTTCAACCTAATCAGGTGATACTGGTCATCTCATACGTTCAACAATCAGATTTGAATCAGATGCCTAACTTTTGAGCTACTAATCTGACATACTTATACTGGTTTCAACCTAATCAGGTGATAAAATTAGATGGCCGTCATCATACGCTAGACGATCAGATTTGAATAAGATGCCTAACTTTTGAGCTACTAATCATATTTACACTGCTTTCAACCTAATCAGGTGATAAATTTAAATGGTCGTCTAACATTTACAAAAGGTTTCAACTTAATTCAGGTGATAAAATTAAATGGTGATCTCTATACGTTAGTGTGGGGGATTCTATAATTTCTCATTAGACCATTAGCTAAAGAATATTATTTTCATTACATTTTTCTTTAAATAAAAATAATGTATAAATTGTATATTAATGAATACGAAAATGGATATTAAAAATTAAAAATATTTATTTTATTTTAAATTTTATTTTTGCAATCTTATTTTTCTTTAGCAATAAATTTTAATTTATATATTTTTTTCATGAAAACAAAAAATAGTATTTATAAGTGTATGATTCGTGGAAAAAATAATTAGATATTATAGCTGATTTCGAATCACACACACAAAGTATAATATTATTTATGCCAAAATTGTATCTATTAAAATTACGATATTCTTCTTTTTATAAATAATTTATTCTACCTAAGACCTCGTCAAATATTTATTAGATGATGAGCAATATACATATATATCGCAGATCAATAACAAGCGATTATTTATTGTATTGCTCCAATATAAACATTTCCTCTTACTCGTTTATATTTTATATAAATTAAAAAAAAAAATTAACATTCATGCATGCATAAGAGGCCCCGAATTAGAATTTTATTTCCTAATCGATTCAAAGTTATGTTTAACAAAATTTCGCATTTGAATATAAGTTGTCGGTAGGAAAATAGGGTTTAAATCATAACCCCTAAATAGTTAAACAATTTAACTTAAGTAGTTCGAATGAGATGGGTGTTTAATTTTGAAAAAAATAACATTTTTTTTTCTCTCACATTTGTTCTATTTTAACTTTTGATTCTTGGATTTATTTCTTAAATCGTAATCGAGGAAATGTCTATTTGTTTATATATGATCATACTTTGAATATAACAAGAAATCATATTTTATTCATAAAAAATGAATAACTTTTGGTATTTTGGTCTAAACCAGATATTATAATAAGTCAACTTATTTTATCTTTCATTTATTTTTTAAAGTGAAAACTAAATAATTAAGGTATCAAGAATTATATTATAATGGGTGATTTTTTAAATTTGCTAATGCAGGCTAAAATGTATTTAAATCGTACAAATAATCAAATACGCTTTGGTGAGATGCTGGAAATACGTTTTAGGTGTGACCAAAATGTTAGATTTTATAATATAGACTCACTTGTAAGGGTGTGCATTGAGCGGAGATGGCAGTGAACCCCACTATATCATTAAACATGATGGTAACCGAATCGTAAAACTCTGGACTTATCGAATGACCTTTCAGCAAACCATCAGAAACATGTCTAGGTAGGATTTTATGAAGCAGCTCAAGACTGCGGCCTAAATTATCTGTCACCCGTTTTCTGTTCAGGTTTATGAGCTTGCATATGATATTGTATTCTTGGTTAAGTCTAATCACATTCCGGTGCAACATGAAGTAGTTTAAATATAACAGTGCGACAGACATGATGGCGTATAAAATGGCGTTGTAAAATGACGCAGTATGGCAAGAGTTCCTATAAAACCAGAATGCCGTTGGATAGATGAAATTTTTGGAGCTATTTAGTATGCACCCATCTTGCCGGTGATTTTTCATATTTTCACATATGGGAGTGGTGTATGTTCGATTGGGAAGATTCACGTGAGCTAATTTTTTTAAAGGATAATAAAAAAAAATTTTTTTTATATAACAAATTACATTAAATTATCATAATTACTTAGAAGTGCGAAGTCGTCTATTCTGATATAGGAAAACTTTTCTATCATTCGTTGATTTTTTCTATGCAAATATATAAGGTATATTTAAATATGAATTAGTTGGGGAAGTGAAGGGGGGTACGATGGTTGACCCATCCCTGAAATTCGTGATTTTGGTTGATTTTTAAAAACAGCTTGATTAAAATTTACTCTAAGATTTTGCTTATGGATGGCAGAAAGATTTAGAGGACCTCTATTTGCCCACTCTCGTGACTTACATAATAATATTTTGGCTAAAATCTTTATCGGGCCGTTTATAAAAATTGACCCAAATCGGGACGTTTAACAAAACTACCGGGGATTCTAATGCCAATAACATTAATTTTGATTGACTCATTACATGAAGTTATTTATATATAACGGGTGTTATGTGCAATTAGATATCAATACCTAATTATTGGAAGGCAAAAAATTTACTAATTATATCTTTCTTTTAAATTATTTTTTAAGAATATTAAAAAATATATATATAGGGAGATTTAAATTTAAATTTTTAAATTATACCTAAAATTCCCAAATCTTTTCTGTAAAAAAGATCTTTTATAATTCAATTTTATGATCTTCTAAAAAATTTTCAAAATTTTGATCAAGATAAATCTTCAAAATGATCTTATTAAATATATTTTAAACTAAAGGTTGTTGGAGGTGTAAAATGTTTTTTTGGCGCGATCCGAAATAATTTTTTTTTCCCTTACCCCATAAAAATAATTTTCTACATTGTCCAGCTCCGCTCTTGATAATTTTTTATAAAAAAAAAATTACACAAATTAGTATAATTTTAAGATTAAAAAAAAAGGCTCCTTCAGAAGGAAAAATCTTTTGTCCAAGCCCGGTTTAGCCCCCCAACCTCTACTAGATCGTGAATTAAAACACACATCATCTTTTCAGATTTTATTTAGAAGCTATGCCTTGTTCAATCAACTCTATTTCAGTTCACTTAGACCTTGAAATATATTTAATGTAGATATACGATTTTTTTAAAAACGAAAAATGGAGGTTAGCATTGCAGCAGCGTTATATAAATGAAATAAGTTTCTAGATTCGTCGCTGTTTGGTAATGTGTGGTTTAATTCAATTGTAAATGCTTACAAATTAAACGATTAATAACAACACAACTGTATAAATAATTACTTCAGCTTAAAATTTATTGAGCTTCTTTTACTGCAAAAATAAAGAAATTATATAGATTTTTTCGCATGAGGATATTCGAAATGTCTCAATTTAAAATCATTTATAAGAAGCGATTTGAAAACATCTGATCATACCAGAATGTCTTCAACATGAGTGGAGTACTTGCCCAATAATTTTGCTCTGAACTTTTAAACTAGTCTTATAAAAAAAAATACACAAAAGTTTATGGCGAAATTGTCAGAAACTCATATGATAGGTGTAGGTATACTCTACATATGTTTAAAATATATTTCCGGTAAAAATAGAAATTTTTTTTCGGATGTAAAAATCTCCTTAGAAAGGGATTTAAAATTGTAAACCAAATATCCTCATTTTAAGGATTTCGGAGATGAACTATATCCCGAATAAACTTATCCAAATAATAGCTAAGGTTAACAATGATTTTATTTAACTTAGCGAATTTATTAACCACTGTTTAAATAAAAACACTCACAAATATTTGATAAATGCTTTTGTCATTAATTAGGCCATTAAAAGTTGTTAATATATAATAAATAATTACATAAATATTTAAACTTTATTTTTTTGATTTTTATTGGACATAATTTATGATTAATATCTCATTTAAGGATTATCACGGCTTACAGTGCATTTATATACATATATATATTATATTACAATTAGAGATCTGCAAAGTTAGGCCCAACCCGTACCCGGCCGGCCCGAACGGACGGGCTGGACTCGGGCCTAATTTTATTTAAAATAATTGGGTTGGGCCGGGCCGATTATTTTTATAAAAAAATTCGGGCCGGGTCGGGTCGGACTTTGGAAATTTTTTTAAATATATCTAAATTTATTAATTTTATATTGAATTTTTTATGTAAAATAAAAATATTTTATTTTATTTATTGAAACTAAACGACATATAACATATGTCTTTTATTTTGAATAATTATAAAAATTGATTTCTACATTTAAATAAATTCGGGCCGGCAAAACTTTTTAAAAAAAATTTCAGGTTCGGGCCGGGCCGGCAAAACTTTTTTAAAAAAATTTCGGGCTAGGCCGGGCTTGAAAAATTAGGCCCGATGCAGATCACTAATTACAATGTCAGTTTTATAGTTACAATTTCAAAACAAAGACATTTTAAATTCAAAAATTTATGAGGTATACTTACAAACACACCAAATTAATTGGTACGTGGTATATAGATTTAGATCAGATATAATTATTAATTCTACCAGATAGAAGATAAATTTTTTTTTTATAAAATTTGTCATATTGTTTATTTATTTAAATAAGGAATAATGGCGAAAAATATTTCTTTTTTGTCATTACTTTTATTTTGTTGAGAGTAGAGGTTTGCAATGCCCGGATAACGTCTAAAAATTTTAATATAGGATGAGCAAAAAATTATTGGGCTGGATTATTGAGGAATTCTGATAATTGATAGAAGTGATAATCCATAAAGTGCTGTGTTATAGTTAGAATAAAAGTTATGCAGAGATAAGTGGCATAAATGGCCATGTGACTGGCTATGCCAGACTAAGGATTGAAATAAGTATTTAGCATGTTTCGATGAAATTTATAAATATATGAATAGATGAGTGGTTAATTTTTAAATGTTCAACATCCAGATAATAATTTATGATATATTATTATTGAATAGATGAGTCTGATGGTAAAATGAAATGTTAATATTAATTATTTATTGTAATTTTTAATTTATGATATAATTCTTGAATAATATCTTATGGCCAGTTGAAACGTA
Source organism: Gordionus sp. m RMFG-2023 (assembly GCF_954871325.1). Taxonomy (NCBI): domain Eukaryota; kingdom Metazoa; phylum Nematomorpha; class Gordioida; order Chordodea; family Parachordodidae; genus Gordionus; species Gordionus sp. m RMFG-2023. The sequence continues at coordinate 27,213,994 of NC_088778.1, read as the reverse complement.
CCATGTTTGAACTGGGCCAGAAAGTCAACACTTTCACATAAACTCATCTGGCTCAAAAACTGTTATAGATACAGCTATGATTCAAATTATTTTAAAGTTAAATATTGGGCTCGACTTTATATTATATTTATATGATATATTACTCTAAAATGTTTCCTCGTTGAAGCTACTATTCTTGTTTGTTGATAAAATTTTCTGGCACTCTTAAAATTTAAATTTATACCCTGTGTTAAAATTTTTATCGAGATTAAAATATTTTACGAATTCAGGAAAAGAAAATTCGATAATATCATCATTTTTCAGGGAAATTATTTTGCTTATATGATCTTTACCAACATTATCTTCAATATCAATCTCTATCGTCGACATTTAAAATTTTAAATTATTTTGAAAATAAGATTTATAATTTTTAAATATAAATTTAAATTTCAAAATTAAATAAAAAAAACTATGCTTTTAGAATTAATTATAAATATAATTTAATAATTTTTATGTGTATTTATTATATAATACTTCGCTACTTTCTTAATTAATAGCTAGTTACAGCTATTTTTTTTAAAAAGTAACGCGATATGGTAGCACAACTGATAATTATAACCAAATTTGGCATCTAACCAAAATAAATAAACAATATACCAATTTGCTCGGTACTGCCTAACCCCTCATTCATAGTTAGTGGGAATTCGCTGTGAATTATAAAAAATACGCTTTATTTTTGTTTTCTACACCACGAATTCGCGCCAACTGTGTATGCAGGGTTAGGCAGTATCTGCTAATTTCTCATTATAGGAGGTTCAGATTAGAGATCTGCAAAGTTAGGGGGCCTAATTCTATTTAAAATAATCGGGTTTGGGCCGGGTCGGGTCGGACCTTGGAAATTTTATTAAATATATCTAAATTTATCAATTTTATATTGAATTTTTTATGTAAAATAAAAATTTTTGATTTAATTTATTGAAACTAAACGCTATATGTCTAAGTAATTATAAAAATTAACTTCTATATTTAAATAAATTAGGGCCTGGCCGGGCCGGTAAATTTTTTTAAAAAAATTTTGGGTTCGGGCCGGGCTTGAAAAATTAGGCCCGATGCAGATCATTAGTTCAGATATTGCAACTAAAAAATTATTTGAACGAAGTTTCTGTTATTTTTTTCTCGGTGAAATATTAATCCTTCTATAATTAAATTTTATTATATTATTAAATATGCATTAAAATTTAAAAAAACATATTTCTTTAAATTTATTTTGATATATTATTGAAATAAGACACATGTGATGTATCACTGTATTTCGTTGATTACATAAAAAATTAAATCTAATTATAATAATAAATTAATCAAAAATTTAGTGCTCTTTAAATATTTTTTCTTATATTTGTATTTATTTATGATACCGACAATGAGCTCAATCGTAATCAGAATCAGGCAATAATTTCACATTCCCGTTTGATACCTTTATAAGTCATAAATTAAAAATGACTCCAAGGTGATTACCAAACATAGTCTAAAATTTTAAAAGGATCATAACTATTTAAAGATGTTATATTTAACCTTACGAATTCATTGTGAAGGATATAGCATTAATTAAAGATAAAATTTAAGTAAGGCCTCAGTGTTCAAGCGTTGCGTTAAATGTATAAATATGAAGCTTTATGAATGATAACGCTATGATAAAATTTGAAAAACATATAATGCGATGAGTTGCTAAAATAATAGCGAATTCGATAAAAAGGTAATATGATTTTTCTTAAAATGATATATAAAATAATTTTATCTCTATTTTAGAAAATGGAATCAGCTGTGATAACGCTGCGTTGAATAACGCTACGCTGAACATAACGCCTTTGTTATAAGTGAGGCCTAAGGCTTTTAAACTTTGATATTAATCATCTTTTTTGCTCCAAGAGTTGAGTGAAAATCACCTTTGCAAACCCGGGTTTCGAACACGCGCGGTATCGACAAATATATATATATAATCTTAGATTTATGAATTTTCTAAAAAAAAAAAACAATTCCAACAACACAGACTCCTATAAAATTACTATTTTTTCAATCATGGTAAATAAAAATTCCAGTCACGCTACCTAAAAGAAGAAACATTTTTTTTTTTTTAAAAAGTTGAATTTTAAAGATAACTGGCAAAAATATTTTTCGTTTGTTAAAAGACAAAATAAAATATTTGGTATATTTAATTTTAATTAATTTATAAAAACCAAAATTATTTAAAAGATTGGATACAAAAAAAAAATATCGATTGTTAAAAATTCTTATAACACGATTTTTTTTTAAAAAAAAAAAATAAGAATAATGACCTGCCTGACTAAGGAAATTTTTGGAGCCAAATTTTTACGGCCGAAAATTTTGCTGATCGCGACCCAATGTTAACTTCAAAATGAGCCTTAAAATTTTAAGAAAATTGAGCAGGGAGGGGTAGAGGCTGTGTTGTTAACCGGTCCGATTTGATTTTTAAAAACGGCTAACTCCATATTTTAGCCAGAGAAACATTGCCCATGCCTTGAGATTTAGCTAATAGGTGTCCAAACCTTTGTGCCATCTATTCAGGCTTGCGTAATATTATGAATAATATACTGAGTTAGCCTTTTTTTTAAAACGGCTCAAATCGAACCGTTTAACAACACTAGGTAGTTTTTTGCAATGGGCGGTTTTTAGCTAGCAAGCCAGCAAACTTTTGCCCAACCACTAATAACTTTTTTTAAAAATTCATTCGCGCGCTAAGTTTGGCTTTTTATTTATTTATTTTAATAAATTTTTTTTAATTACACTTATAAAATGTGTAATTTGAAATTTAAATTTTTTTTTAATTTGTGCATATTTTGACTGAAAAAATATTTAAAATTCACCCATCCATTGATTTAAATATTTTAGAAAATCTGCCCACTTCAGCTCAGAGATTGAGCGGGTGGACGTGGGCAGGCGGGCTAAAAACCTGCCTATCTCAAACCTCTAGGGTGGGGTTCGAACCTAAATCTTTTTTTATTAGTGGAAAAATTATGAAACGTGAAAGGAATGGTGACGATTATCCAGTGAACGTTCCCGGAACAGTTGTGAAACGTTCCCAAAAATAATGTCAAAAATCTAATTTGTTCCATAGTTATGATTGGCTAGACCACAAATTAACTCCCTTGATTACAAAAGTAGGTTATATTCAATAACGGAATAGAAGAAATGTTGAAGAGTACGAAAAAAAGCAACATTAATTCATTTATTACAAATAAAATGAGTAGTATTGAATATATAAAACTTCCCCTTCACCAAACATGGTCCTATTTCTGATATTTCCATCCTCGAACGACATAATGAAGTGGTAATCATAGCGAATTTTATTTTTTGCTTTACCCGCTCATAATGCTAAAATTGATAGAATCTTTTCTTTATTCGATAGTAAATGAACAAATGAGAAGAATAGATTATCCGTGCACTCTAATAAGATCAATTTAATGCATGCGATATAATTTTAAATCGTTTTTATGCTACCAGTTTTATTAATTTTTAAAGAAAAGGCCAAATATATAACGAAAAACATATGTAAATGAAAAATAAATGTGATTTGTAAGTTATATAGATTAATTCGATTTAAATTATTTTATGTTATTTTTATAAAATATTATACTTATTATAATATAATAAAAATAAAGTACATACTCGGAAAAAAAAAAATATATATATATATATAAGATATTTAAAACATAAATGTTTAATTATAACGAAAAAATATTTTTTTTTGTGGTTAAAATCTAAATATAGTTGCGATGCAAAATATAAATAAAATTAACAAAAAAGTTTTTAATATAAAACAAATGACTATATTTGATAAACTAGGAGGGAAATGGGAGTGTTTATGCAATAAAAATAAATGATCGCTTAAAATTAATTTTTTTCTAAATGTCCTTTTTTTCATTAAGCAGGATCTGGCAACCCTACCTATGGCTCTCTTCTAAATACGCTAGGATTTATAGAATATAAATATTTTTGATTCTATTTGTTTATATGGAAATTTAAATTCCTAAAAAAGGAAGGATTAATGATAAAAATAACTGTATTATACTAAAAATAAAATTAAACGTTACAATTTATTCTATATTCAAACCATTACTTATCCTTATTTTGTCAGTTCCATAAGAAGATCTTTTCAAAAAAAATATGCTGGTGCTATAGCCTAACGTAATATGGCGTAACCTCGGCCCATCATTATATATTATGGCTCATTTATAAATATTCCTTTTTTATTTTTTTTAATTAAGTTTGCTTCAAACTTTATTACCAATTTATTTAGTATTATTTATGTTATTTTAAGAATTAAGACCTTAAAAAATCAAATAATTTTAACTTGTTTTATCTTAAAATTAATATGATATAGTAAAAATTTACAATTTCATTGGCGAATATTCTTACCAATTTAATGTTAAGTTGGGTTTTTGCTCAGTCAAATGTATATTATCACCAGAAATTTAATTAGATATTTTTTTAATCATGTTAAAATAATTTTTACTGTTTTATTATAAAATTAATATTGTATAATTAAAGTTCTAAATTTAAATGTATATTATTATTAATAATTTAATGATATGTAGTATTTTTTCTCACTCAAATTTATAATACCACCACCGCACAGATATAAGTATTACATAAAATGTCATATACATAGTGTAGGTATAATAATAGCAACTCATTTCGCCAAGTTAATAAAGTAGAAATTTAATTAGATATTTTTTTAATCATGTTTTAAATAATTTATAACTCTTTTATTATAAAATTAATATTGTATAATAAGAGATGGATAATATTCTTACCAATTTAATGTTATGGATAATATTCTTACCAATTTTATGTCAAATGGTGTTTTTCCACACTTTATATTACTCAGAGACCTGCAGAGGTACCATTTATACGGCCCGACCCGGATTTTTTTTTCAAAATTTTCAGCCCGGCCGGGTTTTTTTTAAAAAAATATTTTATTTTATTTTAATTTTTATAGCTAATAATGGCGATTTCAAATATTTGGTTTTAAAATATACAGCCCGGCCCGAGTACACGGGCCAGGCTTGGGGCCGGGCCTGTAGGTCTCTGATATTACTAGTGTAGAATTGGTATGATATCAAGATTTTAATTATCCTATTTTTTAATATATTTTTAAATAATATCTGGCCCCGACCACAAACAAGTATAATTATTAAAAATATTGAAATAATATTAAATATATTTTAAAATCTAAGTAATTTATGACCCTTTCTTTAGCTACCATTTTCAAAGTATCCTTTTTTAAATTTTTTTAGGGGGTTCTTAAAATTTTTTCCGAGGGCTCTAGCCCGTGTGCCTTGACCCCCTAGTGACGCTACTTTGTTTTTTTATAAAATTAATATTGTATAATAAAAATTTAATATTTTAATGGATAATATTATCGCCAATTCAAGTTTGAGAGGTGTTTTTTTTTCTCGTTCAAATATAAATGATGTTCGTTTATAAAATGTTTTAATTAATACTTAAATAATGTGGAGTTGGTTTAAAAATAAAGTAGAAATAAAATTAGATATTTTTAGGAACGCGTTCTGGAAGGTTCTGAGATCTGTAACATAGAACGGAATTGGAATGGAACAAATCTTTTGACCGGAAACGGCGGCTTTGGAACCAAAAATGCATTCGTTCCGGGTCCCTTATAGAAAGTGATGATGTTTTCTCTTCTTTTATCAAAACAAAATGATAATCGGAAATTTTTCTGTGATAAATCGTCTGTTAAGTATTATAATGTTCTATATCCACTTTTTTGAATTCTTCTGTACTATATTCTTACATATCCAACAGTAAAAATTTTAAAATTTAATGATAATAATTTATTTTGCATTATTAAATTGTGAATTTTTATTTTTAATACAAGAAATCCTTTTTTTTCTTGAATGCTCTTTTGAACAATTTTTTTAAAAAATGGATGTGAAACATTATAATCCTCATCATACGAAATGACAGAGGAAATATCAAATTTTATTTCATTTAACTAAATAAAATGAGTTATTAAATTAGAAATATTGGACAAAAGCTGAAAAATTGAATATGCTGAGCACCACCCTCTGTGGGCCTCTAAATGTATGAATGGAATTAATAATCCATTTTTTTTTAAATTTTAACCTACAAGTCGAACTTTATTTGATGTCTTTTCTAATAAAATATTTTACAACTATGGTAATTATCCGTATATATATGTCTATATGGGACATGGAATCCATTTGGGATATCGAATCTCTCATATTTTACATGATTTACTGAGGCAAATTTTAAATTTAAAATGTTCTTAAATAATTTCTAGAATAATTCTTTTAAATAAAGTTAATTATACCCCCCTCTTACCCCCCCCCCTTACCTTTCGCCATAGCAAATTCCTGCGTACGCGCCCTGCCGTATATTATTTTCCTAACGGGAAACTTAAAAATGAAATATGAAATCTTGTTAAAGTTTTGCTAAGTAACCCTTTACTCTAAACAATTCTAGCAAAAAAAATATTTATCAAAATATAAATTAGATGGTCTTGTTTTTAAGTCATTTGGCGGCTTTTCGTATTTTATTTTTTTTTTTAAATTTTACGAAAGAAATTTTTGTAAAAGGTAGTTAGTAATGTTAAGTAGGATTCTTTTTTGTTACACAACTAGGACATCGATAAGGATTTTGGTTAAAATAAATCGGGAAATCTTTGACCTAAAACATTGTGATTTTGAGATCAAATGATTATAATAAGGAAAAGTTAAAAGGTTTTATAATAATAATAATGTAATATATCGTTGGTCTCACTGCAAAACGACTATATATTTTTTTTTTAAATCCACAAGGAGAGACAAAATAAGAGTATTTCAATATTAAAGATTAATTTCAAATTTAGTACGATAATATGCCATTTACAAAATTATCTCAAACAACGTGTTAAACATTCACTTAATATAACAATGGGAATTGAGATGTGAATGTCCGACCCGCAAAGCTTAAAAATCCGGCCAGCAAAAAATTATAAATGGCTGGGCCATTAAAAGTAAAAAATAAACTGGTCGGGCCGGATAGCTCGAAAATCTATTATTTTTGCTTAAAATTTAAATTTTGATAAAATATTTTTGTATTTTAAGTTAATATTTTGATTTTGATGAATAATATTTGGAAAATAAAATAAGTTATTGCATGCTTATTTCTTTATATAAGAGCTGTCTAACTAAATAACTAAAATCTATAAATTAAAGAAGATTCATCAAATATTTAACCAAGTTATTAATTATAAATGATTCAATTACAAATGTACACAATACAGGTATCAAAAAACAATTGATTTATAAAACGGTTGTTATAGAAATAGAAAACTATAGAGTAAAGAGCCTAAATTGACATCTAAAAAGAAATAGATATAGATATCAAAAATGTCCGAATCAGTGACTTTTAGTAAATAAAGGGTCTGGAAATGAGTAAAAAATTATTATCAGGCCTGGATGTGCCGGAAAAATATTTAAATAACGGTCCGGGGAACTTGTGCGAAAAATTTTAGTGAACCGAAATAAGCAGGGCAGAGTTTAGCAATCCACTTGGAATATATAATTATATAATATTTTTGCCATAATCTTAAGATAAGGATAGAATTAAAGTTTTAAATAACGATAGACATTTTTATTGGTTATTGGTATAGGAACTTTATTAATAACCCCATCAATTAGAAAAGACGCATTTCAAAAAGTTCGTTGGTTAGAACACTGCAATGAGATCTTGTAAAAATTATTATAATATAATGAATTTATTTTTACTTGTACATGATCTGGTACAATAGAAATGTTATAAGGACAAATAAGGACCCGATTATTGTGTAAATTACGAAATTGAAAATCTTCATAGACCTCCAAAATTTATCATTGATTTTAACCTCGTCACCGTTACATAGCATCAGAAATTTAAATTCTTCGTATTTAGTACTACTAGATGAGGAGGAAACTATTTCATCTTTGCTCTTTGGCCATAATTTTGTCAATTTTCTTGTATCCAAAACGCTGAATTTTAATTTAGGCGCTAAGGACGATTCGGGAAAGTTGCTAAGATTTATATTCCCTGTGGGACTATAAGGTGAAGGATGGACGTTGTTATTTGTAGAAAATTTTACCATTTTTTTTTATTGAGTGAAAACTTTAGCAAGATGTTTTTTTCCTTCCTTTTATTCTTATTTTAATATCTAAATATCTCAGGAATCAGCAAAGGGCAATGTTTAAAGTCTCTTTCATTTCTCGTTTAAAATAATTTATAGAGTATAATTAATAAATATCTGATTTTGTAATTATATCTTTTGTGTTTTTAATTTTTTTTAAAATTTTTTTAAAAATTTTTTAAATTAAATTTTAAAAAATGGGGAAAAATTAAGAATTATTATAAGCATTAAAAAAAATCGATAACAAAAAAGGAAAATAATATATACTTGGAATATGACATGACTTAAATACAGTTGGGCTGTAAACTAAGTGGTTATGATTGCCTGATTTATCCGAATTCCTTAATGGAGGTTATCTTTCTAATGTAGCAATCCAAGAAAGAAACATTTTCAAATATCCCCTCATCATCCTTATAACAATAGTATTATATATAATCTATAAAATATTCATTCTAATTTCTCAATAATTTATATAACAACAAATACCTATCAAAACAACTTGTACAATTAAACCACCTAATCGATTAACTAACTGTTACTATTAAATCTCGACTAATTATTTTAAATAATATAAATTTGCATTTATCTTCTCCTAATTTTGTATCGATAAAATAACACTTTAATAAACTTATTTAAATAAACCAGATGGCTTACATATTCATTAAGTAGCTCCAAGATTTACCTAAAGTATGACTTGCCATTTGGCCCTCCTATTCATAATAACGCCAGCGCAGTTATATATTTATTTAATCATATTATCATTTTATCTATCACTTGAAAAACCTATCGACCTCCTACCCTCAATAAATCTATTTCATAAAATAATAGATAATTTATCAAAAAAGATAGAAGGAAAGAATGAAAGAAAGTTCGGTTCTTAAATGAGAATCAGATTCTGGTGTTTTAGCTTGCGCTTCCGGTTTCATACTTTATTAATAAGAAATTTCAAAAATCTTTTTAATAAGGTTCAAGTTTAATTTCAAAAGGCAGACAGGGTTCCTGCTTCTACAAATTTTTAAAAAAGAGGTTCTGGATATTAGATTATTTTTTTCTGGTTCCTTTCTAAAAGTTCTAGTTTCAAGTAATAGAGAGAATAATTTGATTTAAAAGCTGTCTCCAAAACCAAAGTTTCAAAACTTTCGCAAATTTTAAAATCATGCTAAATTTTCGAAATTTTTAAAAATTTTTGGAATTATGTCTCATAGGTTAGGACATGTTTTTATTTTTATTTAGAATTATTATTTATTTATTTTGATCAAAGTTTCGAAAGTTTGTGAATTCAATTTTTTGATATTTTAGACGCAACCTTAATAAATTTTTAAATATAATACGAATTCTCAAATATTTTGATTTTGACTAATATTTTAACAAATATTAATGAATGATATAAAATTTTCTTGTATATTATTTATAAAAAAAAAATATTTTGAAAATTGAATAGATTTTTTTTAATTGCACAATATAAAAATGTAATAAAAATGGCAAAATAAATTTCTTTTAAATTATTGAATATGTAATTTATATTAATTAGATGATGATATCTTAACTCAAGATTCAACTGAAATTTTTGATATCTGAATGAAATATATTTAAAATTTAACAGGCATCTAAAGTAAGGAGTAAGATGAAAGGGCGCATACGCAGAAATTTCCTAGGTATAATGGCGGGTAATTTAAATTAAAAAAAAAAAATTTCTTGCACTTATTTAAGAATATTTAAGTTTCAGGAATTTATTAGGACTATTGACTATAAAATATTGAGAATTTCTAATACACAAATTCAAATATAAATATTAAGTACATATTTTTAGGATATGAATAATCACTAAAATAAATATCTCAAAAAATAATTTTGTAAAAAAAAAGATATAAATTTTTCAAACATTTAAAATTTGATATTTAAATTTAAATTATAGTTTTTAAAAAAAATATGTCGGAAATGTAAATTTTAATCTAGCAAAAATATTCTTAAGAATTATTGCACATATATAAACCTGCAAATAATTGATGGAAAAAATATATGGTGAATTATAAATTTGAGAAAATTAAAGAAGCATATTATAAAATTAATTTATAATGTGAAAAATTCAATCTTCTTTAGGATTGAGCTAAAATTTCAAAGATTTCATCAGTGCTTAATGTCAACTCTTTATGTATAAAGAAGGACTAATCCATTCAATCAGTATTCTTCAGTAGTGTTAACCGGCTCAATTTGATCCGATTTTTAAAAACGGCGAACTCATTATTTTATCCAAAAAACTATCAAGCAAGCCAGAAGATTTTGCATATATATGGCACAAGGGTTTTAACATCTATTAGCGAAATCTCGAGGCCTAGCTCTAATTAAAATATTGCATTAGCCGTTTTTAAAAATCGGCTCAAATCAAGTCATTTAACAATACTACTTTTCAGGTATGTTTTATCCGTGTTAAATAAGAAAATGTACTTTTATTGGTAGAAGTACTAATGGGTAGAGTTGCAAAAATATACAATTGTTTTATATATTGCAAAAATAATCTAAAATATGTTTAAAATTTTGCGAAGCATTTATAGCATTTTTGGAACATTATCAACCATGTTTAACCCTTCTATACCCACAATTTGCACACAGCTAGTAGTTCATCACGGGATATTTTAACATCTTCAAAATAGAAATTGGCCAAACATTTAATATTTACTCAATTAAGATTTAAAATAGATTCGGAAGGATTCTGCAGTAATAATATTTATCAGCTGCAGAGGAACCATTTGTACGGCCCGGCCCGAATTTTTTTCCCAAAAATTTTTTTACGACCCGGCCCGGGTTTAGAAATTTTAGGCCCGGCCAGGCCCGAATATTTTAAAAAAAAAATTTGGGGCCGGCCCGGCCTAGATTTAAAAAAAAATTTTTTAGGCCCGGCTCGGAATTTTTAAAAATTATATTCGACCTGGTATATTCAAAAAATTCATTATTTCGTATTTTATCATATTTTTCGGCGAGTATTATCATTTAATAAGCAAGTATATTAGCTAATGTTGTTAAACGGCTCGTTTTGAGCCGATTTTTAAAAACGGCTAACTCAATATTTTGAAAAATATTGACTAAGCCTCGAAATTTCGATACTATATGTCTAGACCTTTGCTCCTTCTATGAGCAAAATTTTCAGCCTTGCACAATATTTTTCTGGATAAAACACTGAGTTAGCCGTTTTTAAAAATCGGCTCAAAACAAGCCTTTTAACAACACTTTTTTTTTTAAATTCTAAACAGATATTTAGTATATTACAAATTGATACTACAAAAAATTTGTGTAAATAAAATTTTGAGAATATACTATGTATTTATAAAAAAAATAAAAATGATATTTTTGGGCCGGGCCTGAAAATTTTTTTAGGCCTGCAGGTCTCTGATATTTATAGAATTATAAGTGCTGCCTGTTTAATCAATAACCCGTCATTCTTTAGAGTTATAAAAGTATTCAAAACGGGCATAAAGAGATTCATTTTATAGTATCCTTCTACTGACCCTATATATTTCATTGAGATGAGCGCCTTCCTGTTGATAAATATCAAATTCATACTCTACTTTTGATTCAGCAATGACAAATAATTTATGAAATTCTTTACCTATATTTGGCCTAATCATATAAAGTTTCAATATATTGCTTTCAGCTATTCAGAGTCTCTATTAAATTGATTATTTTAAAATGGTAGATAAATATAACGTCAAGGAAAATTTGAAACCGGTATTCATAGAATAAATTATTAGCGTATTAATTTCTCCTATGAATATAATAAATAAATTTAAATTGGAATATCGCTATAAGAGGTAGGATTGATTATTATAAAATATAAAGTAATAATTATAGAACATAAATATTTTTGAAAAATATTTAAGACGGAATCTGAAATTTTTGGCTTATGAGGTGCCCTCGCCCCCTTTGCTCACGCGTAGGCCTACAAAAAAACGAATCGAATCGAATTTTCGAATCGAATAATTGCGCTATTCGTATTCGTACGAATAATAAAATCATTATTCGTTTCGATTCGTCGAATATTCGATTCGATTCGAAAATTTTTCTAAAGCTTATAAAATATTTTGCAAAAAATTTTTTACAGATGTTTAAAGATGACACTTTTAAGGATTCTCTAAACTAATTGTCATTACAATATAAAAATTTATAGAAAATAAACGAAATAAAACCCAATGATTTCATATAACGTTAACCAAACAAATTGACCAAAATATCCGATTTTTAGAATTAGAATTGCTTATAAAAAAATATTTAAACTATTTCTTCAATCTAATATTAAAATTTTTTAAAAATGTACAATAATCTCATTTTATAAAAATAGAAAATAATACACAAAAATATAAAATTATAGTAAATCCGAATTTGATAATATCCAATTTTTTAAGCATAAAGTCTTTCTAATAGTTTCCTCCTTCAAAGACATTCTATTTTTCATTATCATATTTGTTCCTATTGAGAACAACCGCTCACATGAAGCCAAAGATCCCTGAATTGACAATATATCAGTTGCCATTTTTGACAACACAGGAAAACGATCCCCATGCAATCTCCACTACTCTAAGGGACTCTTATTTGAACTGATTCTTATTTCGTTAAGATATGTCTCCACCTAACATACTGATGCGATGTTATTTTGTTTAAAAATTCTATCCATGTTCGACTGTACTATTGGGTTAACTGATGTTGATTTGATTTGATATTATATTTTATTTTGTAATCATTATATACATCTTTAAATTTTTCTAATAGATTTGTCGTGTCTATGTTATATGTAGTTGGTAGTTGCTCAAAAAATTCCATTTTTAGTCTAGGATCCAGTATTGTTGATATTATAGTGTGAATATTTGTTAAGTTATAATAAGTTTCTATTTTCTCAATCGCACTGATAGATATTTGCGAATAATTACGAATATTTATATATAAATAATTTCGAATAATACGAATATATTTTCCTCATTATTCATATTCGATTCGAAATTTCGAATCGATATGAATAACAAATAATTCGTTTTAGGCCTACTCACGCTCCTGGTTAGGGTAGTTAATTAAAGGTTTAGAATTTGTTTAGGGTTAATTTAAGGTTTGATAGATATGGGTTAGGGTTAAAAAAATATATTAGAAATGCTTTTAAATAAAAAACATGTCAAATATGATAGGTCATGTGATTATAAAAGAGAAATATAAATAAATCAATATCGACAATATTCTTTTGTTAAACAATATTCAAATTAGGTGCATTTAGATAAAGCAAGAAAATTGTTAATATCATGAATATCAACTTTATAGAGAAAATAATTAAAATACCAAGTTTTGATTTCGGGTCTTGATTCGAGATCTTTATCGGTCTCGAGCAATGCGCCTGAAAATTGATCTAGCTCAGTCATTTCGAGGAAGTAAAAGTCGTAAGCGGCCATCTTCCAGGCCCAACGTGTCAGACGATTGTTCGATATCTTTGGCAGATCCCTCTTTTCCCCGAACAACCGTTCCAAGGGTTTATGGTCTGTCCGAAGTTTAAATTTTCGACCGTAGATAAAGTTGTGGAATTTTTCTATTCCAAATAACAATGCCCTCGCTTCTTTATCGATAGGCGCATAATGTTTCTCCGACTGTAACAACGTCCGAGACGCGAATGCTATGGGTTTTTCCTCGTTTTGTGAAACCTTATGAAGTAAAACAGCCCCCAGTCCTGTATCTGACGCGTCACACTCCATAATCAACGGTAATTTAGCATTATACGGCGTTAAGGTTTCTTCCGCTGATAACAATGTCTTAACCTTATCGAAAGCCTCCTGCTCTACATTAGTCCAACACCATGGTACTTTTACACTAGTCAATCGATGTAACACAGCTGCTTCACTATGAAGATTGGGAATGAACCGTTCATGATATGTGACAAGCCCAAGAAATGAACGTAACTGATGAACATTCTTGGGGTTAGGTGCGGCCTGGATTGCTTTAACTTTCTCTTCGCTTGGATGTACCCCATTTTGGTCGATAACTATACCTAAAAATGAAACAGATTTCCGTAGAAATTGGACCTTTTCAAATTTAGCTTTGAGGCCGGCTTCCTGCAGCCTTTCGAGTACTATTTTTAAATTAGCCAGGTGTTCGGCGTCATTTTCGCCGGAGATAATTACATCGTCCAAATACACTCCAGTCATCGGGCAATCTTTCAAAACATTGTCCATGTAACGCTGGAAAATAGTTGGTGCGCACGAAAGCCCAAACGGCATCCTTCGGTATCGAAAATATCCTTTATGTGTTGAGATGACCAAATATTCTTGGGACTCTGGCTCAACGGCCATTTGTAGATACGCGTCCTTTAAATCTATCACCGTAAAACGGTTCCCCCCTGAATCTTAACCAATAAGTCATCCAGTGTAGGAATAACGTGATGATCATATAATAGATGGGGATTTAGACTCACCTTGAAATCTGCGCAAATACGAATCTCGCCATTGTTTTTTCTGACATTTACTGTTGGGGTTGCCCATGGCACCCTAGTTATAGAGGAATCGATGGGCTCCAAAATCTCAGCAGCCACAAGGCGATCCAGTTCTAGTTCAACCGCTCTGCGTAACGGAAATGGCACTCGACGAGCTGGAAACGATTTTGGAACAGCCGTATCTTTTAATTGAAGTCGCACCGCGTAATTACGTATCAACCCCGGTTTGTCGTCAAAAACAGCTTTAAACTGTTTAGCTAACAAATGCCCCATTGAGTCTTCCGTTAGTGACATCCTCGATCCGTGTGAACATCGATTGTATTCGAACGGCCCATCGAGGCTTTGGCCCGCGGGGGCACCGAATGTATTCGAGCGGCCCATCGGGGCATCGTTGGTTTGGTGGCAACTTGATGTTATTGTTTCTCTATTCGTTTTGAGAACCTGTTGTATGCTTACCTGTCTCGGTAACTCAAACCCAAATGCTAAAATCCATGGCAACCCAAACAGAGGTAAATCATTTGACTTTATTATAATAACTGATAAATTGCGAATTTCCTTCCCCACTTGCACACGAACCATGGCTTCACCCATAAGATCCAAAGGCTTATCTCCATAGGCTGCTAATGGGTTTGTGGAAGATGTTAATGGTTTGCCAATTTTCTCCCAAATATTCAATCCTATAATCGAGGCTTGTGCTCCTGTATCATAATCAAAAGTGACACTAAGTCCATTTATTTTGGCTGTGATCTTAGCCCTTTTATTTAATCCCCTTGTCCAGAGATTATTAATCGAATCACTTGAGTGAAAATGTGGTTTCACTGAGTTTAAATTGCGATATACAGGCTTACTAAGGCAACATGCTGCGAAATGTCCGGTTCTCTGGCACTTAAAACATGTTTTGTCTTTAGCTGGGCATAAATATCTTTCATGCCAGCCGGCACAATTCTTACATTTATTATCGTAAAACTTATTATTAGGCTTCCTATAATTATTATCTCTCTTAACAAACTCTTGTGAATTAGGCATTTTATGTTTGTTATCTTGCGGTCTGACACTATTTACCAAGTCTTTCTTGATGGTCATTTCGTTTTGAGCATTTTCTGTTGCCGTGGCCATATCTAGCACGAATTGGAACGTTTTATCAACTATCCCTTTAATGTGAAATTTAAATCGATATACAGTTTTTAAACTGTTATCAATTTCATCTAATTACTAGTGCAACCAACAACAATGCTCAAAATGGATCAAAGTGTTATTAACGAAAATTTCGATTTAGTGATTTTAAATGAATGCAGTCATGTTACCAATATATTAATAGATAAAGGGATAAGTGAAACGGAAATTGACCAGAAGGTCAAAATGTTTAGGGAAATGCTCATGAACTCTTTCGGAAACGCGACCGGAAGTGAGAAAGAAGCGGCTCAAAACGACGGGACTTATTTGGAGAGTGGGCGGGAGGAACGCGTCGAATCCAAACAAAAACCAAAGAAAAAACATTCCAAAAAGCTCCGCGAAAACAAACCTGTCAATCATTCCACTACGCCCACGCTCGAAATATCTAACCATTTTGATAACGCGCTAGAAGTCATCAAAAATGACGGCAAAGCCGTCAAGAAATTCAAAGAAATCCCCCTTATCCAGTCTAAGATGGATGCCATTCTCCCACCAAATCAACTCACAAAGAACACTGCTATTGAAAACAAAACATCAAAAAAAATCTTACATTCTACGGCCCTTCAAAATGGCCTTTCAATTTCTACGGAAGATTTGGGGCTAGTTGACCCCAGGTCTAGAAACGGGACCAAGAAAGGGTCACGAGAGATCAGTACTACCACCGCGTTAGATCAGAAAATGGTAATCAAACGCGAGAAGAAAACGCGCAAGCGCGCCTCCTCGACCGAGATGAGTGAAGGTGCCGGTGTCGACGATGTTGACATTGACGTTGACACCCAGACATTGCTCAATGATAAGGTATCATCAAACAAAGATAGGATCACCGAAAAACACGCTCATAAAAGAAAAAATTCCGCGAAGAACAAAGAGGCCTCTAAGAACGTCTCGCGTACCTCTGAGATAATAAAACCCGCTAAGGATAAAGTAGTAAAAGTTCTGACAGAGCAACCCGCACCCCAAGCCCGTAAATCTTCGTCCTCTAAGATTCACTCCTCTTCAAAAAATGGTGGTAGTCAACTCTCCGAAGGCAAGAATATGCGGAAGCCAATCAAATCTGTTTATCCGGATGATAGGGAGGCTCTCCGAAATTTTTTCGTAGATCTGTTGATGGAAGGGCAAGCCTCGCCCACGCGCTTAAGTCCCAGTGAAAACAGCGACGATGCTTCCACCGAATCCGAGTCGGAAGAAAAATCTTCCAGCGACGAGGCGGCCGAAGATGATTCGGCGAAAGTTTCTTTACTCAAACAACTGATGCTATCCTTCGCCCAATCCTCCTCCAAAAAAACTAAGAAACGCGATAAAGAAAGCGGTAAAAAATCTAAAGGGACAACCTCGGCGATAACGTCCTCTCTGCCCGAAAGGCGATCCAAACATTCCAGGAAAAGACAAGAGCGACCTTCGGATATAGGAGCGGTCTTGAAGGCTTATTTAAACGATATCCAAAAGGCGGCCGAAACGAAGGGCGGAAAGCCTAAAAGGGATGATCGCGACCATAAAACTAGACGCGGAAAAAGTAAGAAAATTGCCATTTTTGACAACACAGGAAAACGATCCCCATGAAATCTCCACTACTCTAAGGGACTCTTATTTGAACTGATTCTTATTTCGTTAAGATATGTCTCCACCTAACATACTGATGCGATGTTATTTTGTTTAAAAATTCTATCCATGTTCGACTGTACTATTGGGTTAACTGATGTTGATTTGATTTGATATTATATTTTATTTTGTAATCATTATATACATCTTTAAATTTTTCTAATAGATTTGTCGTGTCTATGTTATATGTAGTTGGTAGTTGCTCAAAAAATTCCATTTTTAGTCTAGGATCCAGTATTGTTGATATTATAGTGTGAATATTTGTTAAGTTATAATAAGTTTCTATTTTCTCAATCGCACTGATAGATATTTGCGAATAATTACGAATATTTATATATAAATAATTTCGAATAATACGAATAATTTTCCTCATTATTCATATTCGATTCGAAATTTCGAATCGAATATGTAATAACAAATAATTCGTTTTAGGCCTACTCACGCTCCTGGTTAGGGTAGTTAATTAAAGGTTTAGAATTTGTTTAGGGTTAATTTAAGGTTTGATAGATATGGGTTAGGGTTAAAAAAATATATTAGAAATGCTTTTAAATAAAAAACATGTCAAATATGATAGGTCATGTGATTATAAAAGAGAAATATAAATAAATCAATATCGACAATATTCTTTTGTTAAACAATATTCAAATTAGGTGCATTTAGATAAAGCAAGAAAATTGTTAATATCATGAATATCAACTTTATAGAGAAAATAATTAAAATACCAAGTTTTGATTTAATTAACTTAATTTTGCATTAGGTCCTGATGTTGTTAAATAACCTAACTTGGTTGGTCCCAAGTCACTAAACCAATCGTCTCCTATCCAATTTTTAATTCCCTTTTATGGTGATATTCAATCACAAGGTCAAGAGAATTGCGAATAGTGTTGCTGAACTGTTAAATCAAGCCGGCATAGCTGCTACTCGAATAGAGTGACCGGATTATTTATTTTCTAAATAATGTTTCAAAATAAATAAATAATTTATATCAGAGGTCTGCAAACCCGGACCGTAAACTAATATAGAACAAAAGACGTTTAGGTAGTTTCGATTTTTAATATCATGTAATTATAAAATGGAACGATCTAGCCTTAATTTGTAACCCATAGGCTGGGGAAAATTTTCAGGCCAAGCAAAATTTTCTTTAAAAAAAGCTTATATAAAGTGATTGGCCAGGCCGGACATAAGATTATCAGAACTAATACAACTATAGGTCAAAACTAAAATTTATTAGAGGAATAGGAAGCCTTAAAATGACTCTTTAGTAATTTTATTTTTTCAGAGTTTGCCATTAATGTTATTGGTATTGTAATTATTAGTAGAATTCGTAAATTCTAACTGGATAACCTGATTGTTAAATCCGCTATACGTCTGGCAACCTCTGACAATTGGCTTCCTACGACCAAGCAACTTATCAAGCTCTTCTCCTAAAACGCATAAGGTCGCCTTCCCTACTCCCCGTTAGTGCGTTCATATGCTCTTGCCTGTCTTGCGAGCTACACACACTGACAAAACCTCCTTGCTTCTGCAGGCAAATGATCTATAGAAGTCTCTTTCATTAGTCGATCTTCCCTTATCCTAAAAAAAGAACTTGGATAAGCCTCTAGTTGGCAACTCCGTTGTATACTTTAAATTGAGGTGCCAACCTGAGGACGATTCTCTACTCTTCTTTATTTCTGCAGACAGCGGGCACGAATTTAACGATGCTTTCCCATCGCGAAACCTTGAACAGCTCATTAAGTATAATGAGCTACAACACGCCATCGGTCTTAGACTTAATTGGGTGTCACTGTATACTCTGTCAAACGTCGGTCAACTCCAAAAGCCATCTCTCTTTGCATTGCAAGCGCTGTAGTGGCTAGGCATTCAAAATGCAATGATACTATTCAGGGCCTTATAATCTGCATCAACCCATCAACCTTCAAACCTACTGGCCTTTACAATTCCGATGGTAAGCGGCCTGATGATTCTACTATGATCCCTTGGAAGAGGGGGGAATTCCTAACCTAGGATTTCTCATGCATCAATCCTCTTGCCCCTTCCAATATAAATAAAGATGCCCTACTAGACGCCGAGATAAATAAACTCTCTAAATACGTCATCGCTTCTTGCTAACTCTACATTCCTACAACTTATCGCCAAAACTCTAACATTGTTCGGCTCTCATGCCCCGGCCTTATTTAAAGAACTGGGAAAACGAATCTCTACTAGGACCGAGGATCCCAAAGAGGGATTCTACCTACGTCAAAGGTTAGACCAAAAACATAATAAAATGCAACTATCTTAGCTTTATACTCTCAATGACCGAAACCCCCTAAGTGAACCTGAACATCCTATACATAGGAGAGAATTAGGCTATTTTACTCCCAATTATAAAGATGACGCTTTAAGGGAACTTGAATCTCAATCAATAATAGATAGCAAAAATTAATGACTATATATAATTGTAATTTACTAATATAATATTTTTTTTCAATAATTGTAAAAATTATAACTTATTTTGTAATTTTATAATCATTTTTGACTTTATACTAAGCTTTTCTAGTAATTGAATATGGTTAATTAATTAATTGATAGAGTAATATATTTTGTCAATTTTTATAATTATTATATATGTTTATTTTCGAAATCTTTAAAATTGCATTGATGCAAATCATCGAAAACTAATTTTTATTTTTGATATCAGAGCTGCAAGAAAATATTCGAATCATGCTTATATAACTACAAAATATGGATGTTATGGTGGCTGAAGAAGTAACTTCAAATGAAGATGAATCAGATGTATTTTCCGATATAACTCCTAAAACTGGCAACTCAAATTCAGCTACTATTAATGATATTATAGATATACTCAAACCAAATGAAGTCAGGTATTAAACTTATAAAATATATTTTATTATTTATTTATCTAGATGGTTTTATTCTAGTCCAAAAAAAACATGGATTCCTTTTTTGGGATATGATTCTTACAGGATTGAACTTGCATATCGTCAATTGCACTCAAGTCTTAAAGGACTGTATACTGAAAATTTTGAGCCAATTTCAGTCAGAGGTGATTTATATGAAGTGGATATAATAGTTAAAAAATGTCTCCCTATATATTGGCATGGTAAAATGTTATAGATCACCAGTTATTTAAATATTTACTTACAGGTGATCCAGTTGATGTAATGAGGGGGACTTGGTTTTTTGATGTTGGTTGGCAGCCATTAGATGAAGAATATGCTACTCAAATAGAAGTTGAACATTTATCTAAATTTGCAGGATGGAAAGCTAATGATACTGTTAACAATAATATTATAATGAACAATGTATTAAGGGATAACAATCCTAAGAATAGCCTAGATGATAATAAATACTTAATCTCTCCCAAATACTCTTTAAATGATAAATCGTTGTTAGCTATGGGTAAAAAAGGAAATGATAGAGATAAAAATATTAGCAAAGGTGTAATATATTATATATTATGTTTCTTTAATTTTCAATTCTATTTGTATGATTTTGTTTTTTTCTCACCATAGTAATGATATAAACAATAATGGTTGGAAAAATTTTTTATTTACAATTACAGTATTTGACAGTTTATTTAAGGTTATTATATTGTAGGCCTATTCAAAAATGAATACAAATTGAATAATAAATTATTGGTATTCAATTCTTTTAAATGAAATGAGAAATTACTATTCATAATTATACCAATTCAATAAAAATAGTATAATTTTTTATTATTCATATCTAAATTATTCATGCTTAAAAGAATATAATACAAATAATTCCTTAATCATTTTCATTTTTAATAGTATGCCTTATTCTTGTCATTATATTTAATAATTTTAAATAAATTTATATTTATAATTGTTTTAAAAATGAAGTCAAAATTGAAATTAAAATATACTCCTTTCTTCAATTTTCATAATAAAAAATATTTTTATAACATTGTTACTTTTTTGAATTGATTTTAAATTTACAAGAAAATCCATAGTAATAGAAAATTTGGTTAGTTTAATGGGTTTTTCTGAGGCAATAGATTAAATTCTAACAATATTATTGGTTAATTTTTACACACTTCAAAATCAAAATTTAAAAAAATAAGATAAATAAATTAGATTTAGCACATAGTTTAAACTTAATTGCTGATATTCATGATTTTTTTTATTAAATCTAATATCATATGGCTGTTGTGGTAGAATGTTCCAGGAATACTGGAAATTCTTATAGATTACATTTTAACATGTTTAAGAGATCTATCTCTTTTCATCATAGTTTGGTTAATTTTTTATATGATATAATATATTTAAGAACAATATTTGAAAACACTAAAATGAAATAGCATCAATTAATTAGACTATT
This sequence comes from Gordionus sp. m RMFG-2023, assembly GCF_954871325.1. Classification (NCBI taxonomy): domain Eukaryota; kingdom Metazoa; phylum Nematomorpha; class Gordioida; order Chordodea; family Parachordodidae; genus Gordionus; species Gordionus sp. m RMFG-2023. Next base: position 27,192,239 of record NC_088778.1, on the reverse strand, counting down.
GATACAATATTTAACTATGCAAAAATAGTAGAATGCATAGCAACATGAGCTTATCTCAAGTTACTTTAACAAAATGATATATTAAAACTCATTTAATCATCTTTAAATTAAATATTGTTTTCATATTTTATTTTTAAAAAAGCTATAAAAGCTTTTGAAGATATACCAATAAGCTTAAATTTTTTTCATGCATTTTGATACCTTATCTGGTTGGGTAATTAAAAAAAAATATTAGGATCCAGAATTGATATACCAGTGAAAAAATTAGAAATAATACAATTCTAGTAAATAATAACTTTACTAAATTTTTTCTTTCTTTCTTTTCTTATATTTTTTCAATTTATATATTTGTTTTAATATATATAAAATAATTTTTAATCCCAGCTAGACGATACTTTGTGAGTGGTTTTTTAAGAAAAATTATTGACTTTATGAGAAGTGAAAATTTTTTTAAAATGATTTGCATCCCTAATTTTTCAAATAGTTAATTGATATAAGTCACAAATTTTATTTTAAATATTTATCCTGACCCAAGTTTATATTTTTTTTTAGGCTATACTTGGATCTTTAAAATCATATCATTTTATTTGTCCCACAGACCTGTAAATTTCTGTTACATTTAAATCAATTAACGCAGTAGAATTTAATATGTTACTGTACTGATAAATTATACTGAGTATATAGGAAGAGACCTCTGCATAGATAGATATTTTAAGTCCGGTCATTTTCAAAAGTTATTAAGGTGGCCTAGCCCGAATTTTTTTTTTTTAGATTGATCATCTTACATCCCGCCCTGATTTTATTAAAAATTTCGCCATTTTCAATAATTTTTTATAAATCGCTTAAAAAATGAATTTGAAAATTTAGAATGCATAAGACCTGCAGAGGTGGATATTTACTGGACATCTTTAAATTTTCAAGCTGACCTGGCACGGCACGGATTTTTTTTTAAAATCGATCATTTTATCCCGATGAAGATTTTTATTCAAAAAAGAATAGGCTAGAAGGGAGGAATCAATCTTTTAGAACGAGATTATAATCCGGGTTATCTTAAACAAAAAAAAACGCACGATTTATTATATTTAATAAATATCAAAATTATGCCTAATTGATTAAAAGCTAATTTGAAAAAAAAATGTCGGATCATCGTGAATTGCCATTTTTTTTTACATTTTGAATAATTTATTGATAAAATTACGCCCCTAAGTTGTACCGGTTTACCGAACAATCTTCGAAATTTTCGGCCCGGACCCGATTTTAAAATTTTTTTTATTTTTATCCCAGTCCTGATTTTTTATTCCTCCAGAATTTTATGGCCTTTAGTAGGGCCACATTCATAGTGGGATCCTACACGAGTTAACCCTTCACTACATAGGTGGAAAAAACTCCCGCGGTTACATAGGTGGGGTCTATTTTACCCCAAATTTTAAATAGCTATATCTCAGAAAATAATAAAATTTAAGACCTAAAATTTTACACACTTATTGTAAAAATATTAGAGATAATAAATACAAAATTTATAGATTTCCATTTACTTCTAAATAAAGTTATGGTATTTTTACTAAAGCTGCTCAAAAAAAAATCTTTTTTGGAACTTTCCTTAATCATATGATATGACCAAAAATAAATGAAAGGAAGCAAATTTGATTATATATTTTATTAATTCAATATTTTATAGTAATAATTAAATAAATTTTATAATAAAACATCAGATATTAAAAAAAATATTTGATATTATAGTTCATGCATCTTTTTTAAAAACATTCACGACATGTTACATACATATGATCTTTGCATATAAATTTTGAACAAATAAATAAGGATTTCTTGTCCCTAACCCTTGGACAAGAGGAGCACCTTCCTTTTTGTTTGGTTGATATAGGTTTTAATTCTTCTATATTAAGCATATTCCCAATATTATCCCTTAGCAGTTTATTAACATGTGGGTTTTTGTACTAATATTATAAACTTTGGTCTATTAATCTCCTTTAAATTATTGGACTTATAAATTATTAAAGAATTTATGCAAGTTATATTCAACAAATTATAAAAAATTGCCATAGGCCATCTATTTGTTATTCTGGATATTGAATAATTTGAACATAGCTGATTCACAACATCAACACGACCCTTGGTTAGATTGTAAAATGTGATAATTTCTGGTTTTTTCAAATCCGCAGTTGATGTATCAATATTGTTATCATAGTGAAGGGTAGAAAGCATCATGCTTATACTTTTTTGGTACATATGATACTAATGTCATATTATCTTAGCAGGCAAATAAACTTGAACAAATATCTTTCTTTTTAAAATTAAATGATGTTGAAAACTGCTTTTTATTTTTTCTTAAAGTTCCTACTATTGTTAATGAATGGGAATTTAATAAATGTATAGCAAGTTCATAACTGGTAAACCAGTTATGTGTGGTGACATTCCTATTACTCTTAGAAATGGGCTGAATTAACCTTTCAACCACATTAAAAGGCTTATTTCTCAATTTATATGGTCCTTCAGGCTGATTGCCAGCATATAATTCTATTTTCAAAGTATAAAATGTCACTAGAATAATTCAAATTAAAAATCATATGTTAAATTTATGATTTTTTACTCCACCGAAAAAATAAATAATATAAAATTTTCAAATTTAAAGTCATATATATCAATCAAAAAATAGATATAATTATATTTTTTTCAATTATATTTATTAACCTGACATACATAAATATAATTAGTAACAAAAAAAAATTGGATTTTAAAAAAAAATTACGTCATTACATAGGTGGGGTATATTTTACCCCAAGCTCAACAAATAGCATATATCTCAAAAACTATCAAATCAATAATCATGAAATTTGGAAGTTGTATTCCTTGTTACAAAATATTAAACTACTGAAAAAACCAGGTCGGAATATCTTCTAGGTTTTGTATTACAATTATTATAAAAGTTGTGGGGTCGTATTTACCCCACCTTTGTAGTGAAGGGTTAACAGCTGATAGATTTTTAATATTCTGAGAAATATTTATTTCATAAACAGATAATTAATCAGCTGTTAAATCGTATCTGACCGGATCCCACTATGAATGTGACCTTACCCGGGATCGGATTGATACCTGCCGATTTTAAACGTTGTCGATTAGTTGGAAAATCATATATTTGAGCGTGTAATATTTTTTTAAATATTTTGGGTTCCTACTCGGGTTTATTTTTCTAAAAAAATTGACCCTAATGGGGCAGATGGGCCAAAACTAGCCCCATCTAGACCCATGATACCCACAACCATCTAAGATAATATTTTTTTTTAACCTCAGCATGCCGCATTTTAATATAACATTTTTTTTGTAATATATGCCAGTTGGAGACTGATCAATTTTTTAAAAACAATAAGAAATGAGATAATAAATAATACATAAAGTTTATTTATTTTTTAAAATAATAAATAATTATCATTTTTTTTTATTAAATCTTCAAATAAATTGTCTAATTTGAACACCATTGGGTCCAAAATTATTTTTCCAATACAAATAGGTTCCCTATTTATCAAGACCTTTTTTAAAAAAACCTTTCTAATCGTGAGCAATTTAATTGGGACTCATAATTTTGGTCAAATTAAGGAGTTGCTAGAATTATCAAGAGCCCAAATTAGACAAGTTTAGCGGTATAACATATATTGATTTATTTTGCATTATTATTTATCTTATTTCTAATGTGTGCCTCCTTTTTTTTTGAAACAATGAAAATTCGGCATAGGTAATTTGATAACAATTTTAAAATTTTGAAATAAATTTTGTCATTCAAGCCAATAATTATTTATGTAAAAAAACGGTTTAAATTAACTCAACCTGCGACATTTTTAGCTAGCTACTTACCATAATCAAGCCAATAATAGGTATAATTTATAAATATTGAGCGGAACGATGAAAATGGCGACAGCTGTTTACGTATTCAAAGGGTATTATCGCTTGTGATGAATCAGCTGTGATTTCGTTGGCTATTAATTTATCATCGCTTGAGAATCGCGATTAGTATAATACCGGCCTAGTTCATTATCCATTAGAATTAAAGTAATTACATGTAAAAAATAAATACAATCTTTAAAATTCTAGTGAAATATGTAATGTCAGCCATTATTTTGTGAAGAGTGTAAACGAGATTATTCTCTTTATAAATTATTTTTTTTCAGATGCATGCTTAAATTTTAACACCTTTTAAGCACTTTTTTAAGTTAATTAATCCCATTCCTTCGTTATGGTTGTGGATATAGTATTCTTTTAAATTCTATTTTTCCATCATCCTCTATTCTCCTAGGAAGAAGTAATTTTGGAAAAATTTCCCAATTTTTCTTCCATTTTATAACCTCTACATAGACCGGTTTGATTCAACCGAACTCCGGTCGTTCGAACCGGAATAGACATTTTCTTGGAAATTTTTATTTTATACAATAATACACAGAATTGTTTATCATCCTTTTCGTTTGAACATATCCTATTTGGTTTATTTTAAATATTTGTTGACATTGTTATTTTTCGTATATATTTTCACTTTTCGATTTTTTTTTGTATTTTTAATTTTTTTTTTTAACTTTCTTTTTTCTCATTTCCTTTTTCAAGATGTTTAATTTTAGTCAATAGTAAATATCCGGCTGTTTAGTAATAATTCGAATCAGGACACACCTATAAAAAAATAGTTTAACGAGAAAAAAAAATCTCGGACCTGATCAGAGTAGTGTCGTTAAACGGCTCGTTAAGAAAAACGGCTAACTCAATATTTCAACCAAAAAATATTACGCTAGACCGGAGATCTTGCTCATAGATGACAGGAAGGTTTGGACATCTCTTAACGCGATCTCGAGGCTTGCGTGATATTATTTTGACTAAAATCTTTATTTTAAAATTGGCTAAATTGAGCCGTTTAATGACACCAAGTCGTAGTTTTTTAAATTAAATTCAGATTATATTCATAATAGTTAAAAAAAAAAATTTTTTTAAATTCATTTAAAAGATTTTGGAATATTTATTTTTGTTGCTTGCAACTTAAATTTATTTATTATACCCTAAAACTTCTAATTTAGGACACAGTTTTGGACCTGGCCAATTTAGACAGTTGCCAATTTTTTTTTGAAGCATTCTTAAATAGTTAAATAGGAATTCGATCGCGACTCAAAATTTTGATCAAATTAGGAGAGTTGCCCGAATTATCGAGAATTCAAATTAGACAAGTTTAATTGTACTCGATATTTTTAATTTAATATCTGAAATCATCGTTCTTTCATTTAAACGAAAATTTGGTGATTAACGATTTCTTTTTCAAATTATATATTTTTTTTTTAAAAAAGTGGTATAAAATAACATTTATATAAAAAAAAATTTAAGAAATTTGATAATAATTTATTATTAAATTTCGTATTCATTCATTCTTTCACACTTTCTACTCTTTTTAGCTACGATATTGCCAGCTTTAAAACGGAGCCTTGAAACACAAATTTTTATTTAAGTAGTTTTTAAATTTTTTTAAAAAATAATTTAAATATTGGGGTTGAGTTGCTCATAAAAATCAAGGCTGGGCCGATATTAATAATCAGATTTTATCAGCGCCGATATTTAGTTTTGTAGTTTGTATGTTAGCGGCAATGTGTTATTTTTCAACTTTCAATCCATTTTTTGATCACGTTTATTAAAATTTATTTTTTGGAATACTTACCACCTTATGAATTTCAGACAATTTTCCCATTAGGTTTTTCACCCAAACTATAAATGACTCGAAAATTAACGGTAAAATTATCTACAATTCCCAATATAGAAATTCTAAACATGCTGGAATACATTTTTCGGTAAAATTATATTTTTAAATTTAAAAAAGACGCGCTTCAGAAAGTTGAAAAAATAACATATTGTGCCGCTAACATATATATTTAAATTTTATAAATAATTTCTTAATAAATTTAACGGAAAGGAACTGAAATACAATTTGTTTTGTTGTAATGTTTTATTTTTAAATAAAATAATAGTTAAAAATGATACACTATTTTTTTTGTTATATTATCTGTAACAAGAAAAAGATTTTAAAATATCTAACGTGCCACATTCAGCTTGTGTTGTTTAACGGATGAATTTTAACCAATTTTTAAAAAACGTTTAACTCAAGATTTGAGCCATAAATAAATTACTCAAACTCATCTATCTGTGGGCCACAGATGGCAGGAAGGTTTGGACTTCTATCGCCTAAATTTTGAGGTTTGGATAATAATATTTTGGCTAAAATCTATCTTGATTTAGCCCTTTTTAAAAACGCTTGGCATTCACTTCATAAACATTGCAAATATTTTAAATGAGATTTAGAACTTTTGAAAAATGAGCACGAAATCTTCCATGAAAGTTATGCCTATTTTTATGACATCGGCTCAAAGATAGATGGTAAATAAAAAAAAATCAACGACAATTTCTGGATCGATTTTTTAGTAATATCGAAAAAGATCGAATCGGTGAAAAAATTTTGTGGATCGGCGCGGCATAAAATAATTATGATTGACTCTTTTTTTTGTTGTTTTATGATAAATGCTAGTAAATGTTTCTACCGATAAATTTAATTGGGTGTTGCTATGTTACACCCCTTTTACCCCCTCCCCATCTTCTGTCGCCAATATGACTCAAAAAATTAATGATTTTTTCCCTAATCTTGTGTGTCCTAATTATTCCGTTACATTTTGTAAAAAAAATTTTTAAAAAACTAGAAATGGATAAATTTTGCTTTTCAATAAATTAAATTTTTTTTTATACCCTATCTTCGAGGGTTCTTTTCTTTCTTTATTTTTTTTTTTTGAAAATTATTTTGAACAATTCTTCATTTAATCTTTTTATCTATTCCCCTTTTCCTGCCATTTTTCAAACTAAATGTTAGGCGGCATCAAAAACCCTCCGCTTTCTCCTACCAATCGTTCTCAATCCCTTTTTTACCAAACATCGCCGACCCCTGCTCCTTCCTCCACCATCACTCCCGCTATGGATATGACCGAGATTCGGACCAATATCCCCGACAAAGATAGGCTAGACGGCAAAAAATCAGCTTCCGTTAGCCCAATGAGCGACGAAGGGGCCAACAGCAAGACTCCCGCCGGGAACGAAAGCTCAAAGGATAAGAAAGACGCGGATTCCGATTACAAAGATAAAGGCAATAGGAAAGATTTTAAAAAGAAAACCGCAACCTCTACCGCAGCTTTGCACACCCTTAAATTCAAGGATTTTTACGTAGAATGGTACAACCCGAACGAAGTTTACATGTTTAGCTTGGCAACGTCTTCCAAACTCTACCGTTCGGTTAGCGCTCTTTTAATAAATTTTGAAATCAGGAAAACTAAGAAAGAAAAAAAGAAAGAATTGAAAAATACAATAATTAAGTTTTTAAACAGATTTTATTAATATGTTCATTTTAAACTTATAAATCTTTCGATTTTTTTTAATTTTGTTAATCCATTCTTAATCTTAATATCTCAAAGGATACTTATTTTTCCCTATCTGTGCATATCAAACAACAATCTGATGTTAATTTTTTTTATTCTCCCTTTTGACATGCATATCAAATATTTTATTTTTTGGCTACTTATTACTTCTTAATGCCATTAGTAAACCACCTCTTTTAATTAATTATGAAGGTCATTTTATGACAAATCGTCCAAAAAAAAGAGATTTCTTGACTACCTTACTATAAAACGAACGATACTTCATGTGATGGTTGTACAAAGTTTTAAAGTCCTAGCTCAAATAAGCTTAATACTGATTCTATTTCGGTTTCAATAATTACTCGCGGCCGAATCTATGTATTATATATCAATATGCGAAAAGTTCTTTCGTGCCTATGTATTTTCGGCAAAACAAAAATGAATTATTTTGAGTGTAAGCCCCTCTTGGTACTGCAAAACTTTTCAAACATGTTTATAACCAATATATTTAAATACTGTAGTAAAAAAAATTAGAATAGGGAAATTATGAATTAAAAATAATTTGGGAAAATTTAATAAAAAAATGAATATAGTTGGTACTATAATTTTAGCATATTATCCATCATCCTATAACATGAATTGGAAACCACTTACAAAATATTAAATTTTGATGCCTAAGACTATCTTGATTGAAACCATCAAAAAATAATATATATATATATTTTATTTTTATCATTTCAAATTTACTACACAAGTTTATGGTAATATTTTATATTTGAAAACGGAAGTTAATCAAATCATGACATTTTATTTATTTTTTAAATTTACCAAATGTTAAATTTTTTAAAAAGATAAGATTTTTACGTTTTTTAAAACAGGGGTTTGAACCGTTAAATATGGCGATTCTGTTCATTCCGGTTTTTAGATTGAAGTTTTATAAAGGTATTCTTCCATTCCCGTTATTTTTTGGGAAACTCATATTTCCGGGTATAGAATTTATAGCGTTTCTTTTCGGTTCGTTCCGGTTTTTATTAATAAATCATATATATATTAATCTTAGAGAAAAATCTTTTTAATTTATATTTTTTTTTTATAATTCCTTATTTAATTTTAACTATGATAATCTAAACTTAAATATAAATTAGACAAATTAATTTTTTTTTATATATTTCATAAATGAATAAGATAAGAACAAACATGCCTAAATACAATGAGGAATAAAATAACGCATAAATATAATGAAATTTATATTATTTATCAGAGACCTACAGAGGTAACATAATTTTCAGGCATTATATTTATTTTTAATAATGGCGGTTTAAAATATTTGGTTTTAAAATATACTGCGTGGCCCGGGTATATTTTAAAAAATTAAAATACGGCTCGGCCCGTGTACCCTATCTTAGGGTCGAACCTGCAGATCTATGCTATTTATGTTTAAAAAGAGAATTAGCATGGATAACTAAGATATTTTTTTAATATTTCATTATTTAAATTAGTTCACTACGCAGTTAGTATAAACTCAAGACTATAAAAGGCTATTTTTTACCGATACCCGCGTAGCTGGAACTGCTTGAACAGTTATTAGCTAACATAAAGTTCTGGCATATTATTTATTACAATTTCCCAATAATTCCTAATCTCTATATTATCAGCGAATACGCTTATTTCTATATTTTCTATGCCCTGAGACTTATTAAGACTTTTATGCCACTTTAGTTAATCTTCAAAATTATCATCTAAATTTTCTTTCGAATGTGAACACGTAAGCGTAGTATCTACAATTTCAATATTGTGATTATTTAAATTGAGTATATAAAGCAAAAACAATAAACTTGGTATTGATTGTTATGAAGATAAAGACGATTTAATTTTATAAAAAAAAAATTTAATTTGAAAGGAAATCATGAATTTAAATTTCTCCCAAGGATAATTGTTTAAAAACCTATAAACCGGGTTAAACTGGCTCAATATATCGATAACACTTCGGTTCTTCATATATCTTGATAACTCTTCGGTTACGGTAAAATTATAACGGTTTGTTCCGGTTTGGCGGTTCGGTTCGAAACCCTGTTTTATAGCTATAAAATTATTTATCTTGATGTCTTAAACATGTTTAATGAGATGGAGGTGCAATCAATGCAATGTTCCCTTTTATCTAATCTTATTTAAAATTATTTTCTATGACTTTTGATATTGCCGGTGGAGATTGTATACGATACCACTTATTTTTTTTAAAAATTTTAAATATGTTTTATTTAAAATTAAAAACATGCTGATCTCATTTTATACCTGATCCGGCTGAGACTTAAGAATTTGTTTTTATTTTCAAGAGGTTGGACTTAAATTTGAAAAAATATATTCCCCCCCCCCCTATCCTCCTAAAAAATTATATTGATGTCCAAAAAATTGAAGAAGCCCGGAAAATAAGATTTTTTTCAAAGATTTCTTCAGAAAACACTGGTTTATTTTAATGCAAATTTTTATGATAGATGATAATTATTTTTGGCACTTTTTTTAAAATATATATAATGTTAGCGTCAATGGGTTTTTTCTGGCAATGTGTTATTTTTTCAACTTTAAATCATTTTTTGAGCACGTTTTTAAAAACTTCAAAATCTGATTTTACCAGAAATGTATGCCGTCATGTTTGAAATACCTAGCCTATAGATTTCAGATAATTCCATGAACTTTTAAACTTATTTATAATTTATATTAAATTTTCCATATATTTATTATATAAGTTATAAATGACTCAAAGGTTAACCGCAAAATTGTCTACAATTCATAGGATAGGAATTCCAAACATGATGGAATATATTTCCGATAAAATTAGATTTTTAAATTTTTTAAAAACACGCGCTCAAAAATTGATTTAAAGTTGTAAAAATGACACATTGTCGTAAAAACATATTGACGCTGACATATATATAATATTTTATTGCTATTATTTCTTAACGATGGCGCCCTCTATATTTCGTTTTTTTTATATTTTATATGAAAACAAAATAATATTTCGAATTCTTGTTTCCTTCATTTTGATTCTTAATTGAAAATTTTAATATATTGGTAATGAATCTATATATCTGGCGAGTTTCATCTTCTCAAAGTGAGATTAGCACAAATAAAACTTAGCTTTGTTTTATCGGAAATATATCGACACTGGAAAATTTTTTTTAAATATTTTTATATATACTCAAGTTGGATGACCTTAATATAAAAATATGTGATTAAACTTGCGTACCTTTACCGAAAAAAATTAAAAATAAGCCATTTTTAATAAAAATAAAAAGTGGCCTAAATCATTTTTTCCTATTTACGAAAGTTTATTAATTTTTTGAAGTTAGAGAGAAATTAATAAATTTTGGATTAAATTTTATAAAGTTAATTTTTACTAATAAAGGGTAAGCAATAATTAATTTATATTTTCCATATTTTAATAGAAATGGGTAGTTGTGTTAATAAAATAAAGAACTATTAAATTATAATAATTTGGATTATAAATTTTATAATTTACAAAACTTTAAAATAAATATTAATGGAAGATTTTGTTGGTGATGTTTCATAATTTTATAAAGTTACGAATTTGTAATTTTTTGATATTTAAAATATGCTTTGTATTCTTAAGGAGCTAGAACTTAAAGATTTTGATTTTTTTTATGAATATAACCAACGCATCGCCTTTCATTAATTTAAAAAAAGATGGTTCATATGATGTCCCAAATTTTACTTGGAATCGACCCATATGAATTATTCCTTTTTTTTTGACTTCCTCAGGGATTTAGATTAGGGTTGGTCTATTTGTTATTCAATTTATTAAAACAAATTTCATATATTTTTTCTTAAAAAAAAGCTGACATACGCCTTGGGTTTCCAAAAGACAGGTCTTAGGCTCAACAGAGGCTATTGCATATTAGCCAACGATTCGGATAAACCACCTGACATACAGCATATAGTCTTTGTAATTCACGGGATTGGCGCCAAACTCGACACCAGCAAATGTATCAAGAATTGCGGAATGTAAAAAAAATTGACCTTTATTTTATTTTCTCATTTTTTTCAGGAAATATTATGCCCGAGGAAACCCTGAATTTATTCTTTTATCTTTTTTTTTCAATTTAGCTCGTCAGTTCCAGTCAAACTCTTTATTAAAAATAATCTTATCAAAATTATTCTATTACTATAAATTTTAGGTGATCTAAACCGCCAGGCGGACACAATCCCTTTCAAGATTAGCGTCATTGAGAAGCGTCCCGCCTTTCAAAAAAAAGATGAAATAATTTTTTTTACATAGTAGGGAACTTTGGCGAATAAGAATTTCTTTTCTCTGGAAAGTTTTTTTAAAATAAAACATTAGGTAAAGAGTTAACAACAATCTCTGGACTCCTAAGAAATTTTTACCTTAGACAAAGAATATCTCTAAGAGATATGCTGATCCAACTTTGATATGAAATTAATATAAAATATAACTACTTAATATATGTCCTCTTTTTCTTTCTAATTTTATAATAAAATTAATTCTCTAGTGCTTTGCCATGGAAAAAAGTACAAGGAATTCTCGAAATTCTAAAATTTATTTTGCCAATTTAGGCTATTTTACAAATGATAATGGTAGAGAATTCGAGAGTAATTTAATATTTATTAATATCTAATTAATTCTTATATAACTTATCAGTAGAATCATTAAGAGCGCACCGTACCAGGTGTTTTATACTCGTAATGATAACCAATGAAAAATATCTAGTTCAAATGAAATGGATTTAACATCATGTTCTGATAATGGTATTGTTTAAAATGTTATTACTTATTCTTAATTTTTTTTTTATAAAAATTTAGTTTTTTTTGGTTTTTATTAATCCTCAACTTCTAGCAATGGTATTAAAGACAAATTTTAATGCATAAATTGAATATTTTTTTAAAAATATAAGGATATGTGGGTGATCGATACCACACCTTATCAGATGTCAGACAACGCATCTTCCGATTTCGATAGTACTTATTCGATAATTGGAATTGATGATTTAAACATAACATTGTGTTTAACTGGTAAGGTGTGCTCTTGCTGATTCTACTGTAATTGTTAATTATTTTTGGAAACTGGTGGGCCTAGTCATTTTTTTTATTCAAGAATATACGCAGAGATATTCCCATTTCCAACCCGTTTGTTTCAGGGTGCTTAGGCCTGGAATGAAGAACGATAATGAATGGAAACTCTGTTTTCATCACCTCTGTAAATAAGTTATCTAAGAATTAATTAGATATTTATAAATAATAAATTACTCTCGAGTTCTCTACCATTATTTACTTTGCAAAATTTTGGGTGGCCCAGATTGGTAAAATAAATTTCTTCGAATTTCGACGATTCATTTATGCTTTTTTTTTTGAAGGCAGAAGGTAAACTTACTGAAGTGATCTTTAAGGTTGAAATATATATTTACGACAAATGAGTTTATAATTATTAGAAATAAAAATATTCCGAATAAAACATGGCTCGAATCCCCACGTTGGAATTCCGTAACCCAACCCAATACAACAGACATATAATTTTTTTTTAAAAATAATTTTGTATTAGTATGAATATAAATGTAGTTTTAGATCAAATATATTGGGCTAGAAAAGATAGAACCGGGGGACATGGACGCTTCCTGTCATAGAAATTGAAGGCGGGGCAATATGGACGTTTGATCATCACTAAATATAATCAGAGGAGTAACAGACACCCCCACAATGTGGGAAGATTCGGACCATTTTTTTTACAGATACAGAGGTCTCAGGTGGCCTCAAATTATGCGTAATGACCTCCAATTAATCTTCCTTTTTATGTGGCCCCAAGATTTTCGCATTACGCCTGACTAACTTTAATAAGTTGATTAAACCTTACCCCTGTGGAGGCTTTACCTTATTTAATAGCCAACATTTAAATCTATGCCTTAATACTTTACTTGTATTCAAATATAGTATGAGAGATCACGCTGCCAAGCTCAAGCAAAAATGCATATCCGACAAATGCCCTAGCACCGTGAGGGCCGAATTTTTCCCTATCGAATGGAGAGCGAACCTCAAATTAGACGACGGTTATTTATTAATATTTAAATTTTTTACTCAATATAATGTGTATTAATTAAATTAAATGCTATTATTTTTTGCTAAGATTTAGATTATGACGAAAGACCTGCAGAGGTACCATTTGCCCCGGTCCGACCTAAATTTTTTTTAAAAAAAATTTTTTGGTCCGGCCCAGGTTTTATATTTTCAGGATTGGCCCGGATTTTTTTTAAAATGTATTATTTTTAATTTTTATAGCTAATAATGGCGATCTAAAATATACGACCCGGGTAATTGAAATACGGCCCGGCCCATGTAGTCGGGTCTGCAGGCCTCTGATTAAGACAAAAATTCATTTTTCCTTTAAAAAAATAATAACCAATCATATTTGACTAGTGTTGTTAATCGACTCAGTCAGGTTTTGGGTCAACAAAAATCGACCCAAACTGACTTGAGTTATGAACTCAAGTAGTGAAAGAGGACGAATATTTTAAGAACTTGAGTTAACTAGAGGACGAATATTTCAGATATATTATTAATTAAGATATTTGTTCTGTTTTTACATTTTTTTTTACTTTAGACTTCTAATTTGAGTCGTGAATATGAATTATATAAATGAGTCGACTATTATTTTAAGTAATTATAAATATTAATTTCTCTATTTAAATAAATTCGGGCGTGGTCGGGCCGGTAAATTTTTTTAAAATAAATTTTGGGTTAGGGCTGGGCTGGTTTTTAAAAAAATTTTGGGTTCGGGCTGGGCTTGAAAAATTAGGCCCGATGCAGATCACTAATGTGAATAAGAATTATATAGTTGAATCGACTAAAGAACGAATAGTTCTATGAACTTGACGACTAGAGGACGAATATATTTAATTAGTTATTAATTAAGATATTTTTTGTTTTTTACATTTTTTTTTACTTTAGACTTCCAATTGAGTCTTGAATATAAATTATATAGTTGAGTGTGAGTCGACTAGAGGACGAATATTTATATGAACTTAAGTTGACTAGAGGACAAATATTTCAAATTAGTTATTATTAATTAAGATATTTGTCTGTTATTTACTTTTTACTTTAGACTTCCAACTTGAGTCGTGAATACAAATTATATAGTTGAGTCTACTAGAGGACCAATAGTTCTATGAACTTGAGTCCACTAGAGGACGAATATTTTTAATTAGTTATTAATTAAGATATTTTTTGTTTTTTACATTTTTTTTACTTTAGACTTCCAATTGAGTCTTGAATACAAATTATATAGTTGAGTGTAAGTCGACTAGAGGACGAATATTTCTATGAACTTAGTCGACCAAATATTTCAAATTAGTTATTATTAATTAAGATATTTGTCTGTTATTTACTTTAGACTTTCAACTTGAGTCTTGAATACAAATTATATAGTTGAGTCGACTAGAGGACGAATATTTCAAATTAATTATTATTATATATGATATTTGTTCTGTTATACATTTTTTTTACTTTAGACTTCCAAATTAAATCGTGAATACCAATTATTTACTTCATTATATTATTCCTCATTTTATTTGATCAAATAAATTCTTATTAACATGTTTTGATTGAATACTCTAATAAATTCTTATTTACTTTTGATTGAATATTATATTCTCAAATAATAGAATATTTTGAAATTATATCTCAACCATTATTTGAATTTTATATAAAAAAAACCAGACGTGTGATAATAATCAAAACTGTGAGTTGACGGGTGAATCTTCTTTAGCACTCCTCATCTGTATTTAATATATTTTTTATAATTTATAGTCCCTCTTTTAGGTAATTATTTTATTGTCATATATTTAAATTAATTATTATTATTTAATATATTTGTTTTATTATTTACATTTTTTTTACTTAGACTTCCAACTTGAGTCGTGAATACCAATTATTTACTTCATTATCTTATTCCTCATTTTATTTGATCAAATAAATTCTTATGAACATTTTTTGATTGAATACTTAATAAATTCTTATTTACATTTTTTGATTGAATACTATATTCTCAAATAATAAAATATTTAGCAGGTATCGGAATATTTTAAATTGTATCTCTCATTATTTGAATTTTATATAAGAAAACCAGACGTGTGATAATAATCAAAGCTATGAGATGACGGGTGAAGATGACGGGTGAATTTTCTTTAGAACTCCTCCTCATCTGTATTTAATATATATTTAGTATTTTTATAGTCCCTCTTTAGTCATTATTTTAGATAATTATTTTATTTTATAATTAATGGTTAATAACTATTAAAATATTTTCAAAAATCTCCTCTTTAGTAAATAATTATTCTTATCTTGAGTAATTGTGATGTAATATTGGATTAAAACTTTGTGGATAAGAACTATAACGACTATAATCTAATAATATTATTTAACATTTAAGAATTTATAAAAATCAAACAACAATTACGCAAATTTACTTTATTTTTCTGTTTCTAATTAAAATATAATGATATAAATATAACATAAGAAAAAAATATTATATAGTATTAAGAAAAAAATATATATATTATTGCCCTATATCGATATTCCAGTTATTCAAGGATAAACAATGCTTTAAGGTGGATGGTGCCATCCTATTTCTTTTTTTCGTCAGGAAATCCACTGTCTTGCTAAAGGCTCTCTCACTCGGCACACTTGATGATTGCTGGGCAAGAAAATCTTTTGCAATCATGTAGGATAGACAAGGCTATTTTTTTCCCACCAATCTAGTATATTCGTTGTAGGGGACGCTGCTTTATCATCGAGATAATCCTTGATCTCCTTTTTTATAAGATCAGGGAATTCATATGCCTCCCTAAAAATTATAATATAATATATTTTAATTACTATCTCAATTCGTGATGCATGCAAACAGAATACGGCTGAGTATCCATGTCATCAGGAGAAAATTCGTAGGCATTAGATCTATAAGATGGAAATTCAAAACCTTTATATAATATTTTAAATTTTTCCATATATTCCGCCTTAACTAATATTTTAGGCATATATTTAATTTTAGTTTTAGGATCAAGTAATGTAGCCACATAATTACTAAATGTGCTCACATAACTTTTATATGTCATACACTTTGTTAACATTTTATTTGCAGCATTCTTAATGGCATCATCATTATGATTTCTGGAAGTCTCCTCCAAAATTTTTTCCATCCTTGTAACAAATAGCACAGCCGTCCCAATCGTCGTTGTATTGGATGATATTTCCAACGTCATTTTGTAAAACGATTTTAAAAAAATTTCAATATCCTTCAAAATATTTGCTTCCGTATCATTGATATAGTAGGCATCCGTCATATATTTATTTACAAGTAATTTGATGGCATCTAAATTCTTTAATAAAATATATTACACAATATTAAAATAATTATGTTAACACTTACTTTGTTTACTGTTGCTAGCATTAAATATTTTCCGTTCCTATGGTGATATAATCTAGAGGGATTCTTGTCCCACCAGAGACCTTCATAAATTTTTGTAGGAGCTTGGGCGATAGATGTAACTTTTTTATTGCATTTCAAACTTTTTCAAGTTTAACGTCTAATGATGATAAACCTTCTTTTACAATAATGTTAATAATATGGGCTATACATCTATAGCTAAACAGAGTTATATTATATTTTGATTCGAAAATGGTATTCATTTTCGCTGCAGCACTCACTATATTTGGTGCATTGTCTTGAGTGATTGATAGTATCTTGTCTTGAATTTCAAATGCATCAAGTGATGTTAACAATGCTTAGGAAATATCATCACCACAATGTGGGTATGGTAATTTAATTAAATCTAGAATAAAACTTTCCATTTTCCATTTGTTGTTAATATAATGGCATGAATTTAGATGCCATCAAATTACTTGTAAATAAATATATGACTGATGCCTGCTATATCAATGATACGGAAGCAAATATTCTAAAGGATATTGAAATTTTTTTAAAACCGTTTTACAAAATGACGTTGGAAATATCATCCAATACAACGACGATTGGGACGGCTGTGCTATTTGTTACAAGGATGGAAAAAATTTTGGAGGAAACTTCCAGAAATCATAATGATGATGTCATTAAGGATACTGCCAATAAAATGTTAACAAAATGTAGGACATATAAAAGTTATGTGAGCACATTTAGTAATTATGTGGCTACAATACTTGATCCTAAAACGAAAATTAAATATATACCTAAAATATTAGTTAAGGCGGAATATATGGAAAAATTTAAAATATTATATAAAGATTTTGAATTTCCATCTAATAGATCTAATGCCTACGAGTTTTCTCCTGATGACATGGATACTTAGCCGTATTCTGTTTACATGCATCACGAATTGAGAAAATATTTTATATTATATATTATAATTTTTAGGGATGCATATGAATTCCCTGATCTTATCAAAGATGAGATCAAGGATTATCTCGATGATAAAGTAGCGTCCCCTATAACGAATACACTAGATTGGTGGGAAAAAAATATCGTTGTCTATCCTACATTGTCGCTGATTGCAAAAAATTTTCTTGCCCAGCAAACTTCAAGTGTGCCGAGTGAAAGAGCCTTCAGCAAGACAGTGAATTTCTTGACGAAAAAAAGAATAGGATGTCATCAACCACCTTAAAGCATTATTTATCCTTGAATAACTGGGATATCCATATATGGCAACAATATCTATATTTTTTTCTTATGTTATACCATATAATATTTTTTTCTTATGTTATATATTATATCTTAATTAGAAACAGAAAAATAAAGTAAATTGTGTAATTGTTGTTTGTATTTTATAGGTAATAAATTCTTAAATGCTTAATAATATTATTAGATTATATTCGTTATAGTTCTTTACAAAGTTATTATCCAATATTACATCACAATTACTCAAGATAAGAATAATTATTTACTAAAGAGGGGATTTTTTAAAATATTTTAATAGTTATTAACCATTAATTATAAAATAAAATATCTAAAATAATGACTAAACAGGCAATAAAAAAATACTAAATATATATTAAATACAAATGAGGAAAAGTTCTAAAGAAAATTCACCCGTCATCTCATAGTTTTGATTATTATCACACGTCTGGTTTTCTTATATAAAACTCAAATAATGGTTGAGATATAATTTCTAAATATTCAGATACCTGCTAAATATTTTATTATTTGAGAATATAGTATTCAATCAAAAAATGTTTATAAAAATTTATTTGATCAAATAAAATGAGGAATAAGATATTGAAGTAAATAATTGTATTTCCGACTCTAGTTATAAGTCTAAAGTAAAAAAATGTAAAAAACAAAAAATATCTTAATAACTAATTTAAAATATTCGTCCTCTAGTCGACTCATTTATATAATTCTTATTCACGACTCAAATTAGAAGTCTAAAGTAAAAAAATGTAAAAACAGAACAAATATCTTAATTAATAATATTATATCTGAAATATTCGTCTTCTAGTTGACTCAAGTTCATAAAATATTCGTCCTCTTTCACTACTTGAGTCGACTATTGACTCCTGAGTCGGAGTCGGATGAACTCGACTTTTTAACATTATATTTTACCAATCAAAGAATTTGTCTTATTTAATCAATATTTGAAACATCGCTGCTCCTCGCATTTTAAGAACACTCTCAAGAGTTTTTTATATGCCAAAATTATTTTGGATTTATCTTAAATAATTCAATACACATTTTTCTAACGCTTTCCAGCTTTGCATTTCTCCCTTTTTTAAAAAAAAACGTTTTAAATACATACAAATATTGACAATTAAAACACATTGTTTTTTATAGGAGCTGTTGACATGATCTCGCCCAAAAATGTTATAGGACTCAGAAGCATACTCAATACTACGGTCATGGACATAATGTATTATACTAGTCCAATATTTCGTAACGAGGTTTCCTTATTTATATATATATACTAAGATTTTTCTTTAGACTGTGTCCTTTTCACAAATTAATAAAATTATGAAACATGGCCGAAATCTTCCATTATTTTTTTTTTAAATTTTGTAATAATTAAATAAAGAAAAAGAAAAAAATAAAACGAAAATGAAAAATAACAATGCCACCAAATTCTTTAATATACTTTGAAATTAATAAATTTATGATTTTTAAATGAAAATTTTTTTTTGTAAATGATTAAAAATGATTTAGAACACTATTTTATTTTTACATTAAAAATAGATTGTTATTTTTTTATCCAAAATGTATTTATTTATTTATATTTTGGACCCACTTTTTTGTACGTCGCCAAAGCTTGAGAATTATATTCAAAAAATTTTTGAACATAAATCTTTTAAGAGATTTATTTTTTAATTTGTGATTATTCATCTTGAAAAAGAATTTTTATTCATAATATTTTACAAAATTTTTTTTTTTACCAAAAAAATATTTGGCATCTTTATAAGGTAAAATTTGATCAAAAAATGTTCTTTTTTATCCAAACTCTGGATGTCGCTATTACTGGTTTTCTATTTAAGTATACCCAAAAATAAAGTGATCCTCTTCTATTTCAAAGATCTATAAATTGAAACCTTAGTTGTATAATATATTCAGTTATTTATTTAAAAAACGGCTAAACCGATTTTTTAGCCTAAAACCATCACTTTGACCCCGGGGTTCTACCTTAAAATATATCAGTGCCTTTATATTCACGGATTTTCTCCGGCACGCGTCTGTAGATTGAACCGAATTGACCGACATTTAGAACTTAAAATATTATCTAGATGGAATTATAGTTCGTTATGCCAATGAACTTAAAAAAAGACTATTATGATGGCCTCTAATAGCGATATATAAATAAATTTTTTAATATGGAGTGGGACACCTAGAATAAATTGCAAATTTTATTTATGAATTTAAATTTACGTTAAATATAAGCAGGTATAGAACGATGAAAGTTAGTTTATGCATCAAAAAACGATGGGGAGGGGGCGGGAAAATAGACTAATCAATTTATTAGTATTATATCGACATGGGCATCAAATTTGGGAAAGGGCATTTTAAAAAAATGGAATGTGGATTGTGGGAACAAGTGTTAGAAAACCTTTTAAGGATGCTGAAAATGAACCGATTTCTCCTTTTTTTTTGATTCCATATTTAAATGTTTTTATATTAGAAATCCGTCATTCACCTCAGCTGTATTTATGTTTTTCTTTTTTTTCTATTTAAGATACTCACTGGAGTCACAAGTGTTAGAAAACCTTTTAAGGATGCTGAAAATGAACCGATTTCTCCTTTTTTTTGATTCCATATTTAAATGTTTTTATATTAGAAATCCGTCATTCACCTCAGCTGTATTTATGTTTTTCTTTTTTTTTTATTTAAGATACTCACTGGAGTCCAAAAAGAACTAAATCGCCTTTACCAAATGTTTTGTGCCAAACATCCAAATTTTTCCAAATTCCCTCAAAATAAGGTTTCCATTATTGCTCATTCCCTTGGGACCGTTATAATTCACGATATTTTATCGGGTTGGAACCCATCTTACATACATCAAAATTACGTGGATCAAACTTTGGTATGCTTTTTTTTAAAAAATAATAATATTATATTAATTTTTAAAGAGCCAAAATTTCTATCAACACTAATATTAGGATAATAGTTTATTTTTAAGAAAAAAAGAGCTAAAAAAATAACATTTTCATGCCATAATTCTGAATCTTACCCTATGTAACTATATAAAACAGGGTTATGCATTTGACCGGTCAAATATGGTCAAATTTAAATAAATGTTTTTTAACAATATTAACTATTTTATATATAATAGTAAAAAATGAATATATGTTAATATTAAATTTTATTTTTTTTAAAACTCTAAAATTAATGTTTGGCTCTCCATGGCAGTCTTATCATTTTCTTTAATATTTTTAATCAATCTTAGGTTATGATATACTTTTACCAATTTTCTGGTTGTCGAGATCTTCAATCGACTTCTTTTCTTCGTATGAATATTACCTTAAACCTTCCAATTTCTTTCTGAAAAAGTAGTATAACTAGGAATTGTTGTAATTTTTAAGGTGTACAAAGTCGATTTCAACAACTATGAGCCCGAAATTTGATCGTTTCTTATGAAAGTTACTGCTTCTCCACATTTTTTGGCTATTTATTAAATACCGCCGCTTTTACTTCTGAAATTTATGATATCAAATAAAATATTTTGATTATTATCACCCCTAGTTCTTGTATTATATCACACGCTTCATCAAACTCAATTATAATGCTCCCCCTATATTGGGGATCCAATAAAAATAAATTTTATCACTTGGCACCTCATCCCTTAGTCGTCCATTTTTTGAATTTCAATTACAGGAAATTGAAAAAATTAAAAATTAGCAAACTTATTTTTTTTTCAAAAATAATATTTATATTTTTAAAAAAAAACAGCGTGCTACATACACTTCTCAGATAATTTAAATACATTTGAAAAACTTTCCGATATTTTTATACTTGATAAAAGTTTTCTGGAATAACGTAAATTTAAATTATTTGCCAATAAAGGTGGGGGGGGGGCGTTCGAATTTTGGAAATTTGATTTTACCGGAAACCGGAAATGTGATAAAGCATGCACAGGGTACCTACGCTTAAATTGTAGACAATTTACCTACCCTTATTATTTCACATTGAGATAGTATCATTAGATTGGCATCGAATTCAGAATTTTAACCTCCTAGTAACTAATAGTTCCTGAGATATCGATGGTTCAAAAATTTTCAAAATATAAACCCATTTTTAGAAAAATTTAATGAGATAAAAAAAAAACTCCCGTAAAATTAATAGCGAAATTGTTTGAAATTTATGAGGTAGGAATAATATAATTCTACGGGTGCTTATATGGAATACATTTCCGTTTCAAATTTAAAAATACTCTTCACAAAGATGATTTAAAATTGGAAGATTCCGAATCTCTCACCTGAATATTCCAGGTGAGTCGTTCTTACTTCAATATTGTAATATCTTTTACGTGAGTAAAAATAGTTTTAAAAAAAAATAAAATAAATATAACTGTTAATTGGCTCGTGTTGAGCCTATTTTTTAAAAACGGCTAGCTTAGTATTATAGCCAGAGAAAATTGCCTAAGGCTCAAAATTTTTTATAATAGGGGTCGAAAATCTTCAGGCTTGCATTATTTTTTTCTTGACCAAATATTGAGATAGCCGTTTGTAAAAATCGGCTCAAATCAAGCCGTTTAACAACACTACGTCCTCGACAAACAATCACATCCTTTCAAATCTTTCCTTCAACATTCTCTATTTTATATAAGAGCGACTGCATAGAAGACGCAAAGGATGAAGTCGATAAGAAGAGGTGGTCCAAATTCGCCGAAAATTTGAAGGCTCAGTAAAAAAAATGGATTACAAATATATATTTTTTAAAAATATGTGAAATAAAATTATTAGATATCAAGGTTATACATTAAGAATATTCGAAAGCTGACGGGCCAGGCAAAAAAGAATTATGCAAGGCAAGTAGTGTAAGTTTTTTTAGCCGGCCCGGACAATTTATACATCAAATATCGGACAAGGTCTCGTAAATCTCTGATTTTTTTTTCGTAAAATTTTAGTAGGCCAGCTCGGGTACTAAAGTTTTGATATATTTTTTTTGAATTTTAAGCGATTATTTTGATTAATACTATTTGAGAAATAAATTGCAATGCGCTTATTTCTTTGTATTTGTTTAAGAGCTTGTGTAATTTAGAATAAATTATTTATGATATTAAAATTACAAATACTCTATACATATCTCAAGTTGTAAAAAGAAATCAGAAGAGATTAGATATAAGAGCCTAAATTGACATTGGAAAAAAAATAATTAGATAGAGATAATAAACAAAAGGGCTAGACAATTATAACGGGCTGGCCAACTTGTGCAAAAATTGTTAACCCGCAGAAATGGGCCGAGCTGGGATTTCCAGATCTATAATATATGGATCAGGAATTTAACAATTAGTGTAACCTTTCTAATTCGATCATCGTTGAGGCCAATTGCCTAGCTTAGACAGTTGCCCAATTTATCAAGGCATTTTCTAA
The DNA here is from genome assembly GCF_954871325.1 of Gordionus sp. m RMFG-2023. Classification (NCBI taxonomy): domain Eukaryota; kingdom Metazoa; phylum Nematomorpha; class Gordioida; order Chordodea; family Parachordodidae; genus Gordionus; species Gordionus sp. m RMFG-2023. The sequence continues at coordinate 27,168,723 of NC_088778.1, read as the reverse complement.
TACATACTAGTTAATAAGAATTTGATTGGGACTCAAAGTTTTGGTCAAATTAGGGATTTGCCTGAATTATCAAGAGCCCAAATTACATAAGTTTTACTGTATACTATAGTAAATATTCAAATAGAAGTTTTTTTTAAAAAAAATAATCCATTTATGTTATTCTAGAATTTTTTAAAGCTCTTACATCGGCCCTTTATTTCCAGAGCCGGAAAAGCACTCGAAAAATTTTATCTGACTGCTCTTATCAGATTATTTTTTTTTGAGCAATATGATCCAATAATTTTATCGAGGTTTGTTTGAGTCCGGTACCAAATTAATTTTGAAATCAAGGTTCTAACCCACCCATGTCCGCCTCGGAATGGATTTCGACTCGAATCAGCCCATGTAAGACTCTAGAATCTTTTAATTCGACCTGTTATCTGGACTAGAGGTCTGCATTGGGCGGGTTTTTGGACCAAAAGCCGCCCATCTAATGTTTTAAAAAATTTAACCCGCCCAGCCCGCCCATAGTTTCAATTTTTTTTAACCCGCCTGCCCATTCTCGAAAAAAATTTTACCCGCCAATCCGTCCGCCCACTTAGATGGGCGTGGGTGGTCGGGCCGAAACTCCGCCCGTCGGGCCGAAACTCCGCCCAATGCATACCTCTAATCTGGACCACCTATTAAAAAATGGACCCATCCGGATCTCAATACTGAGAATCCGAAATATTTTTCCTCTTACACTCCAATGCGTGTACTGGAGACATTTACATATGATGGAGGTCGTCTGGTGGGATGGACCCATTAGTGTGTTGAATGCTTTAAGGTAAAGGGTTTTGTTATCAATCCAGCTACTATACGATCGAACCTGGTCTTTCGGTTCAATGATAATATGAGATAGGAAGCAAAATTCTAGTCTTCTATTATCCTCGTTTACCTTAGCCATCATAAAATAAAAATTAGTGGTTATATCCAGATAGATGACCAAGTGATGAGGATCGATTTTTCCCCTTTGATTGTGATTCCCCAATGTGCCGCCATCTCTGCGACTGCTAATGTGACCCAGGTTACCTCTTCCTCGTCTGTACCATAGATGACAATGGCTCTAAAATAGACCCAGTATTTCAATTGGGTGATTGCCTCGGCGCAAAGATTCAATGCAATATTTTTCAGCGCATACGGGAAGATAGAAGTTTCCATCGGTAATTTCTTGTATGCTTGTTAGGCGCTTCCTTAGAAAGCTGGGGAAAACTCTATTGGTATCGAACAATGCCCTGACCAATTAATCGTAATTGTCGGGATTGTTTTGAGCCTATACTAGTAACGGTTGAAGTTTTTTGACACTTGAAATAATTTACGATTACCCTGGGAGTACCATTGGCTTTGGGGATAAAGATTCATGACTGTTTGAAGGACTCCTGTTCGTTCCATTTGTGCGATGAACGGGAGATATCTATTTGTTAGTCTGATTAACCTATTGGTAAAGTATTGCCGTTATATTGTTATCCCCCATACCTTGATGGTCTAGTTTGGGACAGAATCCTCTCCTTGCTATCTTCTTCATGCAGATGGATTGATCTTCTCTACATGTTAAAGTTAAGCTAGATAATTTTAGATTCGCCTCTAGATTAATATCCGAATTTGTAGGTGTGGTTCCCCATAATCGTGTTATTAAACAATGAAAGTTGTCATTGGATGCACTTTCTCCGTCCATAATACTTGGGACTTCAGTGTTCCTCAGTTCATTTATCTGAGGAAAAATGTTTGACATAATGTGGGGTTCCTGGGAGCATTTTGTCATCATCCGACCTTACTCACGTTGCTTGGTCGTTCTCATCGTCTAGCTGTGAAGTATGCACACTACGTGTTCCTCTGAATCTTATCGATGGGATTAGTGTATCTAACTTTGGGGATACCGATGAAGTATGCACACTACGTGTTCCTCTGAATCTTATCGATGGGATTAGTGTATCTAACTTTGGGGATACTGAATATACCAGGGAAGATCGGGAGCTCATCGATCACGTTTCTGTCGGTCTGCTCCTTGTATTTGGCCCGCTCCTATCACCCGAATTATCCCATCGGATGCTTTCTGCTAGTCGGGATTTGGTAATATACGGTCCACTGTATCGGGGATATAGTGCTTGAAGTCTTAGGTTCCTTGTTATATTTGCAGCAGGTGTATCGTGCCGTGAGTTGAACCTCGTCCTTTCGTTTTCTGGTAGGCAGTAATCCCAATGAACAATAGTATAGTAGCATCTATTAATGCGCTAAGATTAGCGCCACATACAATGAGGACCTCGAATCTAGACCCGCTCTTGCACCAGTAGGTATGGCCGACACCGTTTCCAATCCAGGGATGACAGACGTCCTCATATTATGGGTAGATCTCTAAGGACGATGGCGGACTGCAAATATTTTCTAATGAGTAGCTCGCTCATCTTGATATCTGTTCAGAAAAAAAAGGAGACACTCCTTAGGATCCACTATGCGAATGGGATATCGAAAACAGAAATTGAGCCTGTAAGTTGAATTTTAAGGAAAGAGACTGGAAAAATAATCTACGATGGCACATTGCCTAAATTAGTATAATAGCTTAAACTCTTTAGTATGTGTACAGAAGGGGTGGAATCATCTTCGGTTGACAAACAGTTTACTCCTCCGAATCATCCAACAGATGGCCTTTCTACGACCAACGTTGCTTAAAGTCAATGCTTATTCCTTTTGTTAACCCCCACCTCCGTCGACCAGGTAATGGACAAACGAGGGTTCAACCTCCAGGCACGATATCAATCTGCCGGTAATACAAGAACATACGAGGAGCCTAGGACCACAAACACAATCTTACCCCGATACAGCAGGCCTTATGGAACTCAATCTCGTCCAACAGGGAGCATCGGCGGGGAAATTTGGCGGATAGGAGTGGGTCCAGCGTAAGAAGCAGATCGATGGAGCTGGTATATTTGGTATCCACAATGTATTGCTCCCCCTTGCTAGCAAGAAATTGCTAGAAAAGTTTATCCATGAACTGAGACGGGAGAGAATTCTCTCTCAACTTGACAATCAAGCTATAGAGAGAAATGGGAAACGATATATTACCAATAGGTTCACCAGGCCAACTAATCGATATCTCTTTCTCCCAATAGCGTTGCAAAATATTGTTTTGGTCTTTGCGGCAAGGCAATCGCCCAGTCGACATCTATTTAGACGACATTATCATCTTTGAAACAGACGAGTAAGAGGTCGGCTGGGAAACATTCACATGATATGACGGCACTTTCGGAACTCACAATCATTGGGAGAATATTTGTCCTCATCTCCACTAAAGTGGTCATCTATCTGGAAATTATCATTGATTTTTTTAGGGTGGCTGAGATATGAGGATAATAGGAAAAGACTAGAATTTGTATAATAGCCTTTGAATAATATATTTTTTAATGAAAGTGGCCTACCAAAAATATAAATTCGGGCTAGACTCAGATCAAAATTGTAAGGCTCTATTTCATTGTACTCAAATTTTCTTTTTATTTTAAATCAACTTATTCAAATTCAGAATTTAGTGACAATTTAATTTTTAATATTATCGTGACAGAGTTTTGGATATCGAAAGCAAATTGAACTATATTCGCAAAGACAGAAACAGTCTGAAGTTTAAGGTAACAATTTTAATCACATATTACGATTTCAATCCATCATCATTTTGTTTCGCCGGATGCCAACATATCTTATACAATTTTACGATGTTGAAAAAATTAGGTGGAGAACCTATTCCTACTCGGCTCCCCTCTCGCGGTATTTCTAGTCATGCGTGGTATATCCCTTTATGGCAGAAAAATTGATGTAAATGCCGGAAACGAAGTTAACGACCAAATAGATGATTTCTCATCTCTGGCTGATTCCTCAAAGTCTTATAAATCCACTTCGAGATACCCCCATCGGTCTTCAAGTTCTCTCCCGACATCTAACGGTATTTATATTAGAGGTCAGCGCGGCCCAAAACCGCAGATCTCGACTCACGAACCCATCCATGAAAAAAGTTATTAGGCTAGGGCGGACAAATTGTCTAAATAATTTTAACGGGCTGGGCTCAAAGCTTCGAAAAAATTTCAAGCTGATATTATGATGTTTTCTTTCATATAAAAAATAATATAGGCTGGGCCGAAAACTCTGTTAGAAAAAATTTTCAGGGGTTGGTTTGGGCCAAGCCTCCACACCTTATAATATATATTTTTATAGCATGTTAAACCCTAAGACCCACTTAGATGGATTGCTTTCTCTTATCCCTAGTTTCCAATCGTAACAAAGTTAACATAATGAACTTATGATCAGTGTATCTTCGCCTGAAATAAAATATTTTAGACGCCCCTTGCTCCTCCCTCTATCGTTTTTGGGGTCTTCTTAAGAGATAAAATTAAGCTATTTTTTTTAATCACATTTTGATTTAAAACATTACCTCCTTTCTATTCATTCACATTACCATAAGATTATGATTTATTTAAATAAATATATATACAGCTGGTAATGACATAGTAGGTAAGGAGAGTCTACAACAGGAGCTCGAAAAAATGGACCAAAATTCTAATAGATCGTTGCGATTTTCTATCTGCGAAAATAGTACTAGCACAGATTCTTTCTCGGACAAAAGCCATAAACCGAAAATATCTGTTTTGCTACCTAAACATATATGCAATCACGTTTATAATATATATCACCCGGCCGACCCAGTGGTAAATCTAATTTTACATTTAAAACTTACCAAAATATTTTACTTATAGGATCCTCCTATCTATTCCTGCTCATTGATAAATAAAATATAATAAACAATATTAAATTTTTATCACTATTCTCAGTGACGTCTAGGATGGTGGTCTGCAAACACATGGTTTAACCTAGCGTACCCCGCCCATCCTACGGGATGGTGGGTTTAAAGTTTTTTAATTAGTTGGCGGGCCGGTAGCAATATTTTAAAAGTAACTGGCGGGCAAATTTTGAATATTTTACGAATGAGCAAAGAGGCGTATATTTATTTAACACTATTTTTGTATATTTCATATTATTGCATGTTTCAAAACTTAGTAAAGATGTATTAAATAAACAAAGGAGCCAAATTGACCAACAAAATTTTAAAATAAATAAGCGGGTAGGCGGTTAAATTTAATGGGAAAACTTTGGTAATCACAATAAATATAAATATTCAGTAACCCCTACACTTTTTGAGGGATAGAAGCAGAATACCCCCCTAAAGTACCCCCACCCCCACCCCCCTGTTATTGTAAATTATTTTTTGACACCAATTAATTTCAAAAATAATTTTTATTGCATCAATATTTATTATAATATAAATATAATGTAAAAAATATATGCTTTAAAAATATTATTTTTAAATTAATAATTTAGATAAATTAGGGGAAGAGAAAGCAAAAGAATTTATAATTTCATTAATATTTAATTGTTTAAATAAATTATTTTCCATTGATAAAATGGTTAAATCAATTAAGAAATGGATCTTTCATGACACTACGAAGTCTTGTTTTAATTTTACTCATGACCCTTTCGGCAGTACATGATGTAGTAGGAATAGTTAATAAATATTTATATAAAATTGTTAAATTTGGGAAAGCAGAAAAATTTATAAGCAGACGATAAGGTAAAATAAATGAATAGTTTCTCCAGTCTGAATCATTCATCTCAGAATTATTATCATCAACAGAAGAAGCTAAATAATGTATTAGTAAAAATATTTTAATTAAATAAATTTACAATTCTCAGAATCTGACAAATCTTCTTTAATCTCTAGGTCTCGAGTAATAATTACGTCCCCCGTTTTAGCCATTTTATAAATATTTCTAAACATCAACATTTCCTCAAAAACTTGACTTGTATTTAATTGATAAAATTCACAGATATCCTTGATATCATCTTTAACAATTGCCTTTTCCGCCATTCCCTCTGGAGTAAAAAATGATGTTTGACTCAAAAATTTTATCGATTCATCGTTAAATCCTTCACTAAACTGCATAATAATTAAATCAAGTGCAGCATAAACACACTGATTTTAAAGCTAAAATAAAATATTATATTTAATGATGAAAGTATATATATACCTCTCCTTTTTGGATTGTAATGTTTGAAGTCTTGAACTTTCAAAATCAAAAGGTAAATTTCTCTTCTTCATAAAATCTTGGGCCTTTGAAAAGACATCCAAAAATTCAGTGTTATTATCAATTTTAGGATTATAAAATAATAAAAGATAATAATTTAAATTATACTTCTCATATTAATCAGGCAATCTTTTGCCAATTGAATTTGATTTATTGCAAACCCTATATCCTTCGAAATGGTTTGCAATTTTGTACAAGCCAAGCTTGTTATCAACAATATTTTATCCAAAACACATAGTGATAAAATAAAATCAAATTTTTCTATTCTATAGACTAGAGCACTAGCCATAGTGGAAGTGGCAGGATCTTCTGAATCCTCTAAATTTGCCAAAGCTGCCCTCAAAGCATCATAAAGTAGGAAAAAATTTACAATGGCCTTATATGATGTTAGCCAGCTTCTATAAATATAAAATAAACATTATATATCGAAACAATTAAGATAATATTACCGAGTGGTATTCTTGATGCGTAAAAATCTATGTGATTTTGTCAGTAAATCACACTGACATGTTTTGAGCACTTCATATCTTTTAACACCATTAAAATATACGTAAATTTCGTCTAATATTCCCAAGACATTTCGCAGCTCTTTTACAGATTGGCATAATTGAACAACTATTAAATTTAATCGATATAGCACCAAATAAAAGCTGCCTTTGGCGCCTCCGCTCTAATCAAAGCCTGCACTCCATTAATTCTTCCACTCATGTTTGAGGTGCCATCATAGCTTTGCCCCACTAGGAATTCGAGGGGTAGATTCATGGAGCCAAGCTTGGATATTATATTCTTTTTAATATCGAGGCCCGTTGTATTTCCCGTACAATAAATGTCTAATCAGCCTTTCAACGGGCTTAGGTGTCTCGCTATTTTCAACATATCTCACTATCAAAGCTATTGCTTCTGATTTCGATACATCATATGTGCCATCATCTATAATTGAATAGCACCTGTTGAATTCAATCTCCTTTTGAATTTTTTTATAACCATATTTTTCATGGTTTCAATAAGAATATTTATGTTATTATATGATAACAGATTTGAATATAATTTAGATTTTAATCCCTTAATTTTTTTCTCACTTCTTCTTTCTTCATTATCTTGTATATACATTTTAAGAACAGGCTAGAATCTGCAATAAGTTTAATAAGGCTCATCATATTGCCATCTTAATTTTTAATCAAGCATTTATATTTTTTTTGGTTAATATTTTTGGGCATATTTTGACAATGATCTAGAAATTATAAATGATTATATATAAGATTAAATATTTAAATTTTTACTATTCCCTTTGATAAAATTTTAATTTTGCGCCAAATCTTGAAAGTGGAAAAATAATTTTATGATAAGAAATATCGGATAACAAACTAATTTGCTAAACATCGACCATAAAAATTTTTAAAAAAATAAATAAAAAAATTTAAAAAAAAAAAGTACCCCCATAGAAATTTATAGAAGCAGTTGCTTCGGACCCCCCCCCCCGTTGTAGGGGTCACTGTAAATATTGAACACAATTTTTTTTTAACCAAAGTAGAGTTCAACCGAAACGTTTAAGATTTGATTTAGAGTGACTTAAAACAAATATTAAACGCTTAGTATAATTATATGTACATGTAATTATAACGAATAAGGCCTACCGACTAGAACCACTCATATCTCTCGGGTATATCCGCGTGAAACCTCTGCCCATTCACAAATGCGATTTGGTTCGAAAAATACTTTATGGCGATCTTCCGCTCGAATTTTATCCCTTAGAACCGGTCGAGCCTCAACCACAAACCGAAGAAGAAGCTGAGATACAAAATTTATTGACAGCAACCAAAAAGGATAGTACGATTTCTAGTCCTCTTTTGAATGCATCGAATCCCATAAGCAATATAAATGCCATGATGAATCTATCTGTGTTAGAAAAGGCCGTTAGCAAGGAATCGAGGCGAGATATCCGAGGAGAAGAAATTTTTCCGACAGAGGGACATCAATGTGGCCTAGTTAAAGGTAAAATTTCTATAACTTGAGTATATCCATCTGGGTTGGGGGGGGGGGGTTAAGATAAATGGAAATAGACTTTAATATGTTATTCTACTAAATTACAGAAAGGGAAAAGGGGATATTTTAGCATATATACAATTAGAAAGAGCCTTTAAATGAATGCTATGATTTCAAAAATTCGGTATAATTAAACAATTTGTGGAGTCTTGTATATTTTATTAAACATTAGCATTTTAAAAAATCTAATAGCTATGCTTTCAATATTTTATTGCTGTACACTGGATTCAGCTAATAATTGGATAATATATTTGATTTTTTTTTAGAATGAGGATAGATTAATAGGCTCAATTTCTATGTCTACATAAGGTAGATTCCAATGGCTCCTACAACAGGAGGTCGGACGGGGCCACATATATGTTTAGTGGGGTCTTATTTTGTCCGAATTTGATACAGTTATATATTTCAGGGGTTTGCTAGTTTTTTTTAAAAGTTTCATATTATTCAAAAATTAAACTGATCAATGATTCTATCTATAATCATTACATCACAATTTAATATGAATTGTATGTTGTAAATGATATTTAAAAAAAATAAACTGAAACACAAACCGCGCTGTAAAAACAAACATGATTTTTTGTTTAAAGCTTTGTAGAAGAACGATTTCTTAAATGGTGTATGGCCATTTAACGTCGGAATTATACTAGTTCACTAACTATTTTATCGTAATTACTTTTAACTTTTGGGGAATAATTTAGATATATTAGCTTAAATTATTTAATTTTTTTGCTTTTTAGTGAAACATCCCCTATTGAGAAGTCAAATATGTTTTCAGAATAAATATATGAGCTATATTTCTAGATAAGGAACTTGAAATTAATTACAATCTTCAGAAAATATATGCTAAATGCTCTATACTACCACCAAATAATTTTAATGCAATAAGTTATAGGCAGGCCGGCGAGGAACCTGCCAAATGGTACGCGAAACAACAAATACCCTCAAACCTATCCCATTAGTCCAGGATTTTTTATTTTTAACCCTTCACTACAAAGGTGGAAAAAAATCCCTTAAAACTACAAAGGTGTGGTCTATTTTACTCCAAATTTTGATTAGCTATATCTCAGAACATATTAAAATTTGAGATCTAAAACAGTTGCCCAATTTATCAAGGTATTTTCTAATAGTAGTTAATAGGATTTTGAATGGGGCTAAAAATTTTGTTCAAATTAGGGAGTTTCCCCAAATTATCAAGAGCCCAAATTAAGAAAGGTTTGACTGTATAAAAATGCTTCGTAAAATCGTCGCACACGAAATGTGATTCGATAAAAATTGAAAGAAAATAACCATTGAATAAATATTAAATCGTGAGAGAAGGTCCCCTAATTATCAGCTGCTACTTCACAGTTTATGAGAAAAGGCATGGCGGCCATATTTGTTTCGAATAGTGTTGTTAATTGACCGGGCCGAGCTAGCCTGATTGAACCCGACTTTACTCGAATAATAAATTTGAATGGATGATTAATTAAAAAGATTAAAATTTCTCTGTTCATAAAAAATTCAACCATTATTTATTTTGTGGGTTGGCCATCTAGCCAATGATTGCATATTTTTTTAGTTTCGATCCTCAGCTGGGAATTTATTTTATTTTCCTGAAGCTAATCTCTTGGACGAGAGAAGTTTTGGGTTGTCATAGATATGTATTAGGGTTTAATATTACATTAAAAATAACTCCATTAAACTTTCTCATCTTCTCCGAAGAAATAAAGAACTCTTACCAAAATATTGGAATAAATAAATAATTATGATACTCTTACAAAGTTTTTTTTATTTAACTTTTAACAAATTGGATTGAAAACAATAATTCCTGCCCATATTATTCACCTGTCGCCATAGAACCCTTAATTTAGATAACACTCCTCACTATCGCTTCATCTAATTTCATATTTGATATTTATATATTTCATTTATTTAAAAATTTTAAAAAATAAATAAAGAAGACGAACAAATTGCTTCTCCAATTATTGACCCTCACAATCCTCCTCCCATTCCACCCCCGCCATATTCGTCGTACCTGCCGCGGGCTTCCTGGGCCCCTAACCTAGATTTCATCAAAACTTATTGGAGGAGGTCTTCATCCGACCCCAAATACGATGATACACAAAATCCGGTCCACGAAAAACAAACTCATAAAACGAATTCTAAATTATTGAACCGGCCCGGTATGATTTCGGCTATTAAGTCCGGTCATGAGGCGGATATAAGCGAAGTTAATATGCCAATCACATTTTATTTTCTTATACTTATACATGATGCCAACAAAAAATTAGCACACCCCCCCCCCCCATTCCCCCCACCACCAAAAAATAGACAGACATCAATCTCTTTTTTCTTAAAACAATTAACTACACTTTAAAATAAAATTGCATCCTTGAACCTTAAAATTTTGTCAAAATTGACACAAAATTAATCAGTATATATTTTTATCTCATAATTTTTTGTTCAACAAACTCCTCAAAATCAAAATTCTTCGTTTTGATCTTCTGAAAATTAAAAAAAATGGATTTTTTTTTCTGAGAATGCTCACAGAGAATTCGATTAATTTTTCCTCAAAATTCCAGAATATTTTATAAAAGAATATCGATGATCTTTCAGGATGATATCATAAAAAAAAAATTTCATCAAAGATTTTGACTCTTAATTCTAGGCGAAAAAGATCTTCAAATGCTCAGATTTTTAAGTTCAATTCTATTAAATTTGTTAATAAGCACTCTTTTAAAGATGACTATACCTAATATTATCGACTCTTAAATTTGAATAAAAGGGAATTTGGTGAGGTTCAATTTAGAAGCGGAAAAATTTAGCTTCTAATATATATATCTTAATTTTTGGTTAAATTATAGTTTATTCGCGCATGCGTGTATTGGCATTCATCATAATCTCTTTCATACGAAAATAAATTACATTTTTCCAAAAATAAAATACTCATTTTCTTCGAATTAAGTACGAAATGTCGCCTAAACGATCCGGTAACACCAGTGACCCTTCCACCTCCAATATGGACGGCCTCAAAATAAAATACTATACTCACCCTAAGGATCAAAAACTCGATAACCCAAAGGAAGATCGTTCTTCTCATAGTTTGAGCTATAATATTTGCACGCTATCTTCATACATTTAAAATTATTCCTTCCGTTAACCCTTTATAATCGCAATTTATATATCCTTATTAATTACCCAAAAGAACGGAACAAAATATCTAGTCGAATTAACGGCCCCTTTTCATCTCTCAACGAAACCGGTACTGACACTAGTAGCCAGGACGAAGGCATCCTTTTTATCGAAGATAGAGACGATGATGTTACCCCGTTAAATAAATTAAGCACTACCGCATCTTCGAATATCCCGAAATCTAGTCAAAGTAGGGTCAAGGAAAACAAGGTTGAAGCGAAAGAGATCGTTAACAAGGACATCGTCATAAATCCTGCCCATAAGACAGTTTTGCTCCCTTCCATGACCGCTCTCAAAAAGAGGGTCAACAAATCTAAGGGATCAAAATCGAAGACGCCAGACGAAGCGGGGTCAACATTGAAAGATGCTAACGATAGATCGGGGCAAGATGGGAGTGCTAATCAAGATGGTAATACTGCTAGCATTCAGGTGTCTGATGAGGATATACCTAGTTAGTGGCTTAATTTTTATATTATTATCTTTTTTGATATATGTTAATTTAGTTTAGAAATCGGTTTTTAAAATTCTCGAGGAAATTAGTAACAAGTTTAATATAGATATTTTAAAATAGGCATCATGCCAAAATGATGTCTTTTTTTAGAGTTGTTTTAAATTCCAGAAATTAATAAGTTGATTTTATTTTATTTTCAAAAAAATAGAATTGGAATATAGGGTTGACTACACATTACCCTCAGGTTGGACTATAGTAAATACATATGTTTCTGCCATAACCGCTCATACCAGTTATTGGAATAGCCCCGATGTCATATATTTCATATTACAACACCTGTTTCCCGACTAAAATGCAAATTAATTATTTTAAATTCACTTAAAATCCCGCTTTGGAAAAAACCATAATTTTTATCGGGAATTTCCCATATATAATTTATATTTTAGATTTCATCATTATCATGCGCAAAAGTCAAAACAATTATAATTTCATTATAAATGTTAAAAATATTACCAGGTTTTTAATGCATTGTAATAAATGGTCTTTTATTTACCCGCATTAACATTTACTTTATTGATATGTTAATATATCTATAATATATGCAATAATTCTCATTAATTATAGTTATTTATGTAGTTTTATATAAGATTTTTTTTTAAAGAAAATGGCGATAAAAATGTGACAAATTATTATGATAATTATATTGAAATATTTTTATTTATTTATTTAGTCAAATATTTTCTTAAATTTTTTTTTTAAGAACAATAAAATTTGAATATAAAATAAAGAAAAGGCAATTCTTAAATTTTTCTTTTATTATAATCAGTTCTGTAAGATATTTTCTATTTTAATATAACCTTGTTTTAAGCGGATCTGAATCAAAGAATTTGTGCATCATTATAGCTATGCCGTTCTACATATTTGCTAATATTCGACCAAACAGACGTCGATTATCACCTTATTGAACTATGTCATAAAAAATTTTTTAATTTTCTATTCAATCAAAATAACTAATATTTTAATTTAATCTATTTTTTAGAAAATAAATTACAAACTAAAACAAATTTTTAGTTATTATTAGGAAATTAATAAAAATATATAAATAATGCCAGATCAAAGAAAGAAATTTTTTATTTTGAAAATATCGACTCCGATACGATATTTAATATCCGCACCATCCTATAAATTATCATGGTCAAGGATGGGTAAAATACTCTAAATGTATATTTTCGTTACTTTTTTTTCACTTACTTTGAATAAGTTACATCTTACAATTGTTCGAAAAACAAGACCTAAATTACGAGTAAATTTTAAATTAACATATAACAAAAATAATTTTGCCTCGAGATTTCGGTAAAACCTTGTATTCTATCTATGAAAAAATTTCTAAGCTTGCCTGTCGAAAATTTTGATTTAAAATTAGTAATAGCTCTAATTCCTGTTAAATCAAGACTTCTTATATTTTTTTTATTAATAACTTATGACACTAACATTTGCCCGAAAAGAAAAATCTTCAAAGATTTTGATCTAGAATAATTATTTTTATAATACTCGAACAAGGAAATAAAGGAATTACCATCGACTGGTCTAATTGAAAGTGGGGTAATTCAAGTTCACTCACGACAAATGGGGGATAAAATAATTTGAAAAATTATTATATATGTATTTCATATTCGCGGAAAAACGATCCTTAACCCTTTCACGCCATGGATAACTTTTGGAATCATAATTTTTCAATAGTAATTTATATGCATTAAAAATGGTCACTGGTAACTTTTGAAATCATATTTTTAATATTTGCTCTTTCGTATTTTATCACTAACTCTTTTGTTTCATATGTTATATATTATAGTTTTAAAAAATCAATTTTTTCTTAACATTTTCGCGCCAAAATTTTAATTCATATTTTTGGTTATCAAAACTTGCTAAAAATATAAGTAATAGTTTTATTATTAATATATATATATATTAATAATTTTATATAATAATTATCATCTTTTTAAACATTTTAGGTGCTGGAATTTGAACATAATGCCATTTGGCATCTATGGTCATTTCTTATGCACTAAAATATTTTTTTTATCAATAAATGGGAATTTTAGTCAAATTATTTAGGATATTTAGATTTAGGGTTAAAACGGAAGTGGGAGGGGGTGGGGGTAATCAGATTATATTTTGATAATAGTTAACTGTATTGATTATTTAATGTCTAATAGTTTTCTTGGATATAGGGAGAAGTCATAATAAATATTTTATATATATAACATGTAATAATATGAGATACTTTTTAATCACTATGCATTTAGATATGACTACACTTATCCCCGAGGGTGATGTTTCTGAAGCTGATATAGAGAGCTCAGATGAAGAAGACAATTATTATCCTTTGCTAGGAGATGATTTGCCAACCTCATCTTATATTACAAATGAACTAGGTCTTGAATTGGAGGATATAATCGAAGATACTACTATAACTAAAATAAAAGATAACCCTCTTTGGTCTAAGAAAGACATTGGAAACATGAATACAGAATTTACTCATATGGTGGAAATTCCTGAACCAGATTCAACTCCTCTAACCTATTTTCGTAAATTTTTGGACAACCAAATGATAAGCAATTTTGTATAAGAAAAAAATATTTATTCCTTCCAATGGTGTGGAAAATCTATAAATACTGATAGCAATGAAATTGAAAAATTTATTGGAATACATTTGTATACTAGCTTTTAAGATGCCTTCTATACAGCAGTATTGGTCGGTTGAGACATCTATTCCACAAGTATCAGAAACTATGTCCCACAATCGTTTTCTTTTGATCCGAAAATTTTTCCATATTAATAATAACAAAAATATGGTAAATAGAGAAGATTAAGGTTACGACAAATTATTCAAAATTCAACCTTTCATATGCCAGCTAAAAAAAAATCAACTCGAAGAGAAGTTAGCTGTAGACGAATTCATAATTCCTTCTAAGGGGCGCTCTAAATTAAGGCAAATACATTTGATCGAAGCCCCATAAATGAGGGATAAAAGTATTTGCCCTATGTGGCTCTTCTGGATTTATGTATGATTTTGAAATATACCAGATAAAGTCTACTAATACTATAAAATCATATTTAGGTATCAGTGTAGATATCGTACTTCGCCTGTCTGAAATAATACCATCAAATAAAAACCATAAATTATATATGGATAATTTTTTCTCCTCATACCAATTATTTATGATTCTTAAAAAAAAGGATATTTGGTGTCCAGAACAGTAAGGTCTAATCAATTATCACGATGCGCACTTAAAAACGATAAGTCTTTAAAAAAGGAAGGTAGAGGCGCTGTAGATTATAAAAGTGAAAAAAACGGTATTATTATCTGCAAATGGCAGGACCACAAAGCTGTTATTACAATATCTAATTTTATAGGTGTTTTATCTACGACCAAAATTAAACGATGGTCTGTATCGGACAAAACCTTTATAAATGTAGAAATGCCCGCTATAATTAAAAACTAAAATGAACGTAACAATTAAACAAAGGTGCAAGTATTGCGTAGATGTATATTCAAGAATTATGTGTCAAAAGTGTAATATTTATTTATGATAATAAACGAAATTGTTATTTGTCATTTCATATGAAATAAAATATTTTTTTAAATGAACTTGCATTTTGCCCATTGATGACATTTGGAATCATTGAATATTTTTTGATAGAAATACTCGAAATAAGTTTTTTTTGATAAAAATGTGTTATTTGTGTCTATAATAAGTATCTCTTAAAAAAAAAATTTTTCATCGAGGGGCGAAAGGGTTAAAATGCCAAAGTTTATTTTAATCTTTTTAAAAGCCAAGCCCGTAGAAAAAATTTGCACGCCTTTATCGTGTAAATTTTTTCTTAAAAGAAATCCAGGCGGAAAATCTATTTAAAAAACCCGGGGGCGGAAAATTTTTTTAAGATATCCGGTACAAAACTCGGGTCGGATCGAATTAAGAAATTCAGGACCGTCCGATTTTTAAAATTCGGGCTGGGGGTCTCTTGATAAATATTCAATTTTATGTCTTCAAAGATTTTTTGGGAAAAAAAACTTTCAAATGCTCATTTGAAAACCTTTCCTTATAAACCTTGAATATACTATTTAATAATCAGATTGCCTTGGTGTCTAAACATATTATCCAAATATTTATTAAGTTTATTATTAGATGGATCGTTTTTTTTTCTTTATCTTAATCATCATTTCGTTACAAAATGTTGATAAAAAGTGAGTTATATATTCAATGACGTCAAAGAAAATACCTTTGATTATTTCTTTTTACATTAATATTTCAAATGAAAAAAAATCGATAAATCTAAAAAGATAATACTTCATCCTAAAAATAATTTTGAAAATATGAAATTTTTTAAAATTATTTATGAATTTTCCAAGTTTAAATTTTATTTTTTAATCGTCGAATAAACAGACAAATTACATGTGATCTACACGTGTTAAATAATCATTTATATTTAACGCTCGTTATGTCGATTAATTAGAGAGACCATGCCAGGGATCATTCTTATAGTTGGTGTATTTTTATGGTCCCTATTTATATTCGCTATATCATTGTTGGTAGGCCTTGGGTTTCCAAACTATATCTGGAGATATGTTCTTTCAAACCAGTGTGTAAATTTCAAGGAACATCCAGAATATCATGAATGGGTAAATGTTGAGTATGATTTTATTGTAAAAAATAAAATAATGTACAGGTTATTGATAGTAATTATGATCCAATTTATACCTCAATATATTTATGGAATATTACGAATCCGGATGAGATGGCAACAAATCTTAGAGTAATGGATAAATAAAATCGTTGTTAAAAAAATAAAATATTTTTATCATTGTTTTTTGTTATCTCAATCGTGCATATCATTAATATCGCTGCACAAAACAAAACTTATTAGATGCGGGTGTCGGGTGCCATTGCTTTTATATTGATATCTAGAAGAAAAATTGTTTTTCTTTAAAATTGATGAAACCTCTACCTTCATTTTTCACTTTTATTTTTATAAAATCATTTTAGGAATATCTTATTCTATTTTTTATAAAAAAAATCTATATTCGATGTGATGTGAAGTAATTCTAAGCATGAATTACTAACTCGATATGATATATAAAATTTTAACTATTTTAGGTCTATATTTATTGAACGAAAAGAACAAATACTTCTATAAATCTGTTTATTTATAATTAGTAAGACAAGTCAGGCATCACATATTGGTTTTCACCCAAATATTCGATGCTTCTATAATTTTTGTTCTAGCAAGATGCCAATCTTGTCAATTCTTTCCTATATCGCCAATACTGCGTTTTTCTTTAAACCACGCACTAATCGTTGTCATAAATTTCAGAGTCAATGCTTCCAGAAGTTTGGCTGACTTCAAGCTTAAGATAATATTCTTTATTTGTATTATAAATAGGTTGATTTTTTGTAATCGGCGAAATTGAATGTAGAATTAATAAGTATGGCGTTAATTATTATTCTAAATATATACAATTTATGTCCTCCGTTCTGCCATGGTATGGTACACATTTTGGAATTTTTTTTTCTTATCTTACCAATAATTATTTTTCCCCATTTTAAACCATCTACCAAACAGATTAAAACAATATAAACACTTTTTAATGGTTTGGCATAAGTTACTGAGCGCTTTCATAAACTTGGCTGATTTCACACTTAAACGCAATGTCATAGTATTCATTTAGTTTATAACTCGGTTTCTTTTTTGTAGTTTGGAAAACTGATTGAGGAATTAATAATACTAATCACTAAATACTTATGCCAACTAGATATTTAATTCTTCTATATTTTCCATTCGGACGTCATGCCATTTTCTGGATTTTTTCTTATTTCGATTAAAATAATTTTTTTCCTTTCTCTACCAAATAAGAAATAATATACAATAAGGTACTAAACATTGTTAAACTATTATGAATAAATAGTTTCAATCGCTTTTCACTCTTAAGGTGGCCAAAATTTTAAATAGGGGTTTCCCAAGACAAATCCTGGCTATGTCACTACAGTTGGTGCTTTGTTTGTCATGGTAGGAATAGTACCTTCTTATTAGTGTTGTTAAACGGCTCGATTTGAGTCTATTTTTTAAAACGGCTATCTCTATTTTATCCAGAAAAGTATAAAGCAAGCCTGAAAAATTTTGATCATAGGTGGCACAATGGCTTGGACCTCTATAGGCGAAATCTTGAGGCTTAGACAATCTTTTTCTGACTAAAATATTGAATTAGCCGTTTATAAAAATCAATCAAACCTTTTAACAACACTACTTCTTATAGGATTACCTAACCAATATAACCCAATCATTTCTTTAAACTGATACAACCAATGTACCTCAGGTGCAATTATAGCGTTTAGCAAAGAATACTGGCCTTTAATTATTTATAGAGGGATGATTGATTTCTTTACAAAAGATGGGCCTAATATATATTTAACTTCTTTTTTCTATAAATAATACCATGCATGATACCTTTACGAAACCAAATTTGGAATCGTATATCCATTATATATTTTGCTCATTCTATTAATGAGAATTTGGTAGATCATCTGTTTACACGATTTGGACTAGAAGATTAGTTATTCAATCAAGTCCAAAGTTTTCCACCTCGATAATAACTATTATAAATAGTTACAAACAATCACGATTTGCCCCACCCAACTCATAAAAATGTAACCTGGCCCAGCCTACGGGTTAGACTTTGGGTCTGACCGTAACCAAACCTCTACAACACATAATAATTATTATATATATAAATTATTTGAATAATAATACTATCCTAACATTTATTTTTATTTTTTTGACAGACACAAATAATAGGTCCTCTTAATTTCGTAGAAAAGTACAAGAAAGTGAATGTATCCTTTATTTCGGATACAGTATCTTATATAAATATGCCAAGTATCGTAATGGATACCTCAAATTCTCTTATTAAATATAATTTAGAAGATACGGTATGTACATACCATTATAATTAATGCATGTTATTTACAAGAATTTGGGTTGGCAAAATTTGTGATTTCTTTGAAAAAATTGATTTTTTAAAATATTTAAATGGCGATTATACCAAATACTAATATTTTAATTAGAGAAGTTATTGATTGAAAAATATCATACATCATAAAAAAATTTTACCTTAGCATAATATTTCTTTGTAAAGTAAAAGGTTATTGCTTCAGAAGATCTGGTCAGGAAATTATTGATGAAATATATATTGATAAGTCACATGAGCTAATTTGATATTTTGTCAAATGAAAATCCGACTTTTAATCAAAAATATCAAAAATTTGATGATATGTGTTTTAAAAAATTTTAACTAGTCGATATCAGGGGGTTGAAATTTATAAAATTATGTTTTCGATGAAATAATTAAAGAAAATGAATGATAATTAACAGGACCATTTAATTCATAGTAAAACAATCAACAGCTTCGTATTTTTATCATATGGGAGTGTATTCCAAACTAAGGAATCGTTTAGGAAAACTAATTATTTTTTTTAACAATAAAAATTAAAATATCAATGTCGCGTACATGAAAAGTTATAATGCCCCGTCAAAGTTAGGCATCTTTCAATTTTAACATTTTTGGAAGATATCATGATAATTCTCTTATAAAGTTTTAAATAACAAATATAATATTATTTTTCAAATTATACTGCATTATTCTAATATTTCAATAAAACCGATTTCTCACAGCCCTGAATTTCAAAAACTAATTATTTTTTCTTAGAATATTAAATAATTTCCTACTACATTGAAATCCGAATTATTCAAATAACAATTAATTATGTCAAAAATTGACACAATGCAAAAATAAATTAGGAATTTTTTTTAATCCAATATGTAATGATTACTATAGTGCAATTTAGTACTTTTCGTACAAAAATTATTTAATTCTAAAATAATCCAAATCTTTATCTTTCCTTATTTTAGATGAGTATTTTAACAAAAATTTAACATATAAAATTTTATTATAAATATTGATTTATAAATCACTGATTTTTCTTTAAAAAAAATCGGGGCGACTTGAATCGCGATTCAAATCAAATTGATTTTTATATGACAACCCTAACAAAAATACATATATATTCAGTTATTGTTAAAATTTCGTGCAGTTTATTATACACGTCGAAGATCTGCAGGGCCGGTACGAGGAGCCAACAAAAATTGGCATGCTCATAAATATTCGGGCCGAGCTTAAAATAGTTGGGCCGATTTTTGGGAAAAAATCATTTCATCAGTTGGAAAATTGGAAATTGAGCGTTTAGCATTTTTGAAACATTTTGCTAAGTATAGGGCTAAAATTATTCAAATAACAAAATTTTAAAAATTTCCGAGCCGGGCCTGATATTTATTAACCTTGTATTACCAAATATCCTGATGATTTTCGTTCTAGACTTCCGATCTTTAATAACTTCATACACATTCCTTGTTTCAAAATATCAGATAAACCCAACACGTTTTATTCAGTAATCTTGTTTTAATTAAATTTTACGTTACACCTAAAATATTTTATGATTAAAATATTATACCTTAATATTGTGAACTTGCAGATTCAATGAAAGCATAACTTGATCGTTTAAAAGAATGTATTTTTTTTTGTATAGATTTTATTATTTAAGTTAAAATAGTCTGATCATACCAATCGAATTTCAAAATGTTTTAATTTTAGATGTTTACGATTACTTATAAGGAAGATTCATTACCAATCATGGGAAACATTAGTTCCTTGATTGAAGAAATAATGGAATTGAATCAATTTTACAATGATCCAAGGACTGACTATACAACTCCTGCAAAGGTCAACAAAGAACGATTATCCACACCTTCAAGTGTCCTATTCACGGCGGCGGGATGCAAAAATATTTATTTGAACCTAACAAATTTTGTCCTTGATTATAAAAAATATGGATCTCAATCAAAATTTGACGACACTTCTCTAAGCTTTAAAGTAAATCGTATATTGTGTTCGTTAAATTTCACTTTAATACAAAATTTAACCACCGACAATGACAGCTATAAGATCACAGATAATATATCATTTGATACTGACAAACCTGCAAATAAATTGACAATGAGGTTGAACTGTTCTATATCCTTCCCAAATTGCAGTTATTATCAAAATTTGACAGCGAAAACTAATAATGCTGTAGTCACACGCTACACCCAGGAAACTATGATGCACATCTTAAAAAGCCTTGATACTGTAAGAAAAATATATAAGACAACTGAAGGCAACATTTTTGGTATGCGAAGTTTAAACGAAATAATTTTTGGGTTTACCCAAAGTAACTATGACATGGAACGAGTGATGTCGCAACAATACACAACTACGAATTACACTAATGTCAATGACAAATCCGATGACTCAGTAATTGGATCCAAAAATTTTGAATTTAACCTTATGTATGTACTTGGCATACTTCCCAATCCCAGATATGACAAATCCTTCAAAAAATTTACGCTATATACCTGCTTGAAGGAGCGGAATGCTGATTATAATGGACAGTGGCAGAGTGAGTTGAATATTTTAAAATAAGAAATTTTCTTTCTTTCTTTCTTTCTTTCTTTCTTCTTTCTTTCTTTCTTTCTTTCTTTCTTTCTTCCTTCCTTCCTTCCTTCCTTCCTTCCTTCCTTCCTTCCTTCCTTCCTTCCTTCCTTCCTTCCTTCCTTCCTTCCTTCCTTCCTTCCTTCCTTCCTCCTTCCTTCCTTCCTTCCTTCCTTCCTTCCTTCCTTCCTTCCTTCCTTCCTTCCTTCCTTCCTTCCTTCCTTCCTTCCTTCCTTCCTTCCTTCCTTCCTTCCTTCCTTCCTTCCTTCCTTCCTTCCTTCCTTCCTTCCTTCCTTCCTTCCTTCCTTCCTTCCTTCCTTCCTTCCTTCCTTCCTTCCCCTTCCCCCAAGTTGCATTTTTATCACTGCAACGCGATTTTTTTTTTTATCTAATTTCAGCCTGATTGGTTTTGACTGCTCAAATTAAAGTGCGCATTTTTATGAATATAATCAACTTCTAAATTCCTCATAATTAAAAACCTCAAATGTATAATTTTATAAAAAATATAAAATATTAGTAATAATTAATTATATAATGAACATAAATAATTTCTTGGAATCGATTCATTTATTAGTTACTTTTTTAAAATTATTTCTTTATTAGTGGGTTAGTAAGTCATTCTTAAATAGTTGATTTGATCCAATTGTATTTTTAAAAAAATATATATATAATGGTATTTATTAAAATATATAAAATAAAATTGGTATATTTTTTTTTAAATATACTAAGAGATAATTATCATTTATTCCCTTTAATTGTGATTTAATGGTTAAAATTAAAATGAAATATATGTTTTTATTGATAGCGTCTTTTTGTATGACTATTTAACATAGGTCCAAATTATAAGTGCTATCTTCTATTATAGTGTTAAACGGCTCTAGTTTTGAAAACGGTTAATCAAATATTTTAGCAAAAAATTATTATGCAAACCTCGAAATTTTCTTCAAAGGTGGTAGAAGGGTTTGGACACATCGATTAACGAAATCTCGAGGCTTGCATAATATTATTTTGGCAAAAATAGGTTAAATTGAGCATTTGACTACTCGCGATTCGGGTTAATCAGATTATTTCTTAAAAAGGAAGGGTATTTAAGGGCGACTGGGGCTGGTTGGGCAAGAACTTTGCTTTTTTGGGTAAAAATTTTAGCTTAATATTTGTATCATATAAGGGCATAAAATATTAGGCTATAAAAATAAAAAGAGCTTCCTTTTATAATATGGGCACTATTTTAGATTTAGGCGGACGATAACTTTTTTTTTGCCATTATTCCTCATGCCCGGGTAAGATTTCAAAAAAATATGCATTTATGAGATTTGTTGAATAAAATTGGCAATTTATTAGGTATAAATATCATCAAATTACAACAAAAAAAATAAGCTAAGCATTATGGGCGGATAATTCGTGTGTGGCCCATCAGAGCACTTTTTTCATTGAATTCATTTTTCTCTCTTCTTGCTTTATTGAGATATCGGTTATAGGCTGATCAGATTTCCTTAATTTTTCCTATTTTGAATTTGTAAGGAGACAAAGCTATTGTTTCAGCTCTCTTAGTTTGCCAATTATCCCCTTGCCGCTCAATCCCGGATTTTTTGTTCATTGATTTGTATTTTCTTTTTTTTGGTTTTTTGATTTGATTTGGATTTTTGATGGATATCATTTGCTTATAAGAAATAAATTGGAGGTTTCTTTTATATGACCGTCAAATTCATTTTGGTTTAGAGCCACCAAAAGTCTTAGAAACGACTTTGAGTAAGAGAAAGATGATATTTATATACCTTTTTAATGGACATTTAAAAAAAAAGGCTACGATCGTGAAACCATATATAATCAAACGAAGACAGGAATCGGGGGTTTAAGCCCTTTTTATAGATACTTTCCCGTCTCCTCTTACAATTTATGCGATTGGAAACATTCAAAATTAGAACCATTTTATATGTTATTCGTTCCGGAGTTAAAAATATATTTGAATTACAGTTACATTTACGATACAAAAATAGAGGATATCGATGTCAAGGCCTACGAATTTTTGGGAAGTAAATGATATCATTTTATATTTGTAGATTTTTATGAAATATAATTAAAAGGTCAAACGACACCTTCCGGACACGCCACTCCTAAAAAAAATATTATAGGGAGAGAACGAATATTTGACATTTTTTTAATTTTTTTTTTTAAATAAAAAATAAAATATTATGTAAACACAAAAAACACACAAATGAACTTTTTGGTAATTTTTAATTTTTTAGAGAAGAAGGCGAGTTCAGAATATAATTTTTTTTTCCGTTATTTTTTCTATATATAGTTTTTAACGATATCCGTTCTCCAGAAAAATTCAATATATTATATTTTGTATATCTCATATTTTTTTAAAAAAATATATATTTACAGACAATAAATGCATCTGCTTTATAAAATATATGTTAAAAATTTTAGACTATTAAAACCAATTTCTGATATAATAAATAACCACCAAAAAATTCTTTAATTTATTTCTTTCTAATTTCTTTATTTCTTTCTTTCTATCTTCTTTCTTTCTTTCTATCTTTCTTTCTTTCTTTCTTTCTTTCTTTCTTTCTTTCTTTCTTTCTTTCTTTCTTTCTTTCTTTCTTTCTTTCTTTCTTTCTTTCTTTCTTTCTTTCTTTCTTTCTTTCTTTCTTTCTTTCTTTCTTTCTTTCTTTCTTTCTTTCTTTCTTTCTTTCTTTCTTTCTTTCTTTCTTTCTTTCTTTCTTTCTTTCTTTCTTTCTTTCTTTCTTTCTTTCTTTCTTTCTTTCTTTCTTTCTCTTCTCTCTCTTTCTCTCTTTCTCAACAACAAATCTTTTTTTTGTGGGGGATTTAAGGCCTCGATAAATTTTGTATGCGTTGCTTGAATGTTATACTTTAGTTTGGAAGAGAATAGAAGAGAAGAAGAAGAGAAGAGAAGAGAAGAAGAAGAGAAGAGAAGAGAAGAGAAGAGAAGAGAAGAGAAGAGAAGAGAAGAAGAAGAGAAGAGAAGCATAAAAATAATCGTTCACGATATGAAATAGCAAATTTTAAAAAAATCTTTATCTTTTTATAAGAAAATCTTTCAATATCGTTGATTTTCAAAAATTTATTCTCAAAATTTTGGGCGAAAAAAAAATCTTCGAAATGTTCATGTGATGATTTTCATAAAACCATGATTTTAAAGATATCATTTATCATATGTATGAATATATGATTTTTAAAAAAAAACTAAAAAAAAATTGTGTCCAAACTAGAGGTCTACGATGGGTGGGTTTTTAGCCTGCCCACCAATTCTACGAGCGGGCAAGAGCGGGCTTTTTAGATTATTTTAAAAATTAGGCGAGCGATGCAGAATTTTATTTAATGATATTCCTTATTTTATAAATTCAATCAAAAATACATTAAGATAAATAATTATAAATAGCCACAGCAGCCATTATAAAATAATCGAGAAAGTTAAACAAAATTTTTAGATAAATGGGTCGGTGAATGAATTTATAAAAAAAAAACTATCATGGGTCTGGGCGGACAGGAATTTTCAAAAAAAAACGAGTGGTCGGGCTTGTTGGTCAAAACCCGCCCATTGCAGACCTCAAGTCCAAACTTATTTTCTAACTTAGAAAATCAGAATAAAAATGTAAATCCCATATGGGGATATACCAATTATTTCTCATTTTATTTAAATTTCCTCAATTAACTAACTTTTCTAGATCAATAACATTTTTTTAAGGCCTTGAAGCGATCAAATTTCTTTAAGTTTTTAATACTTTACTTTAAATCGGCGTCTTTTATTAATGTTATATTGTATATTTTTATTTTTTTTTTAGAAAGAAATTATTATTTTTTTTTTACTTTTAAAAACGTTTTTGTTGATTTTATTTCAGCAAATTAAAAAAAAAAAAATTTGTAAAAAATTTAGTAGTAATATAATGTCTTGGCATAATTTATTTTATATTCTAATTTAACGATAAATGTGGGTTTGGGTTAGTTCGAAGTAGTGTTGTAGGTCGATTTAAAAAAATGGCCAGATTAAGATTATAACTAAAATAACATTATGTAAGCCCTAAAGATTTTGCACATAGCTGTCAGAAATACTTGGACATTTATTTGCCAGGCCGTTTTAAAAATCGATCCAAATCTGGCTTTATAACAACACTAGTTCGAAGAGATCTACTTGGTGGTGTTGTGAACAATTATTTCGGAAAATAAATATATATTATGATTTTTCATATTAAGGCAATCATTTTTTGGGGGTTTCTCTAAAAATGAGAATTTGGAAAGCCATAACCGGATAAAATCTAAGAACTGGAACAAAAACATCAAAGGTTAGGGGATTAAAATCTCTTTTAAAATATAGGAAATTATTCTTTTATTTTCCTCGATATATTAAAAAAAGTTGCATTCCTGAAATCATATTGATTTTTGAAGTTTAATCAACCCAAAAATAGGAAAATTTTCTATTTTTTTTAAAATAAAATAAGAGATCGATGAGCCGAAAAACTTAATCTAATAATGGCTAAGATCCTAAATTTTGACATTTAAGATGAAACTACTTAATCCTGAAATTACTTTATTTTATTGCAAATTTTGAAAGATACAATAAATTTAAAATAACAATAGGGGGGGGGGGGGGTTAAAACATTATTGTGGATTCCTTCGGTAAAATATATCGAATGTAGTATAAATTTTTTTTAATATTTACTAGTGTTGTAATAACTAGTTAAATAAAAATAAATGCATATTTTGGAATGTAGTTCTAAAAAATGTTTATATATCTCAGAAACCTGCAGGCCCGGCCCGGCTCTGGTACAGAGCCGGGTTATATTTTAATTTTTTTTTAAATACACCCGTGCTTGGCCCTAAATAATAATTTTTTAAAAAAAAATACCCGGACCGGACCATATAATTTACAACCGTATATTTTAAATCGCCATTATTAGCTATAAAAATTAAAAATGAATGTATAATATATTTTTTTTTTAAATCCTGGTCGGGCCGAGATTTGTTTCTTGAAAATATAAAGCCCGGTCAGGGCCGTGTAGATAGTATACAATCTGCAGGCGTCTGATATATCTCTTTCATAAAAATAATTTAATTTCACTGTTTATTGAACGATTTATTGTGTGTATAATATATATATAATATTGCTGTAAAATTAATTAGATAAATTTTGATTAAAAAATAATAAAATAACTATAACTAGTTGGCAGTTACTTTAGAAAAAGTAGCCACATTTTGGAATATGATTAATTTTTAAAAATATTTAAATAGATCTTATTATGATTTTCCAAATTTAAAATCACTATTTATTAAGGACATCTAATTTACATCAAGTTGCCCCTGTATAATTTATTTAGTTTAGGGAGGCTTATCTTTTAGACATCCCCATTTGAAAATAGTTTATTGTTAATAATGTCAATAATTTATTAAGCCCATATTTTATGAAAATTAATTATTGTATTGTGTTATTTTATGATATTTTTTGGTTGATGTTATATTATTTTCAGTGCAAATAAATATTTTATTGTGGTACTTTATTTAAATTCTCTTTGATTAATTTTTGGCAAAATTATTTTGTACAAATAAGATACAATAACTAGCTACCTTTTTTTGAATGTAACTTGTAATTAGTGAAATATTGCTTCCCTAAATTATATCCAAATATTTAAAAGCGGCAAAATATATCGCTGAGTCTTGTCAGAACTATTTTCTTAGATCTGGTATTTGGATCTCCCATATTTTGATCTGGGAGATTCTTGACTGATTTAATTATATTTTCTTATTGTTGAAGAAAAATTTAGGATCCAGTAATAGTAAAAAAAAAAAAATTGAAGCTATATATCGTCGGCTGATTATCATAATGTTCTATATCCACTTTTTTTCGATCCTTAGTAAATTAGTGTTGTTAAACCACTCTATTTTGCCAATTTTAATATAAAATTTTAGTCAAAATAATATTATGCAAGCCCGAGGTTCCATTAATAGATGTCCAAACTTTACTAGCATCTAGGAGCTAAATCCCTAGGCTTGCATAATATTTATTTGGCTAAAATATTGGGCCAGTCTTTTTTAATAATGAGCCGTTTAACATTTAGTATTCTGCATTCTTCTATATATCACCAATGAAAATGTCGAAATATAATTTATAATAATCTTTTATTTCCTTTTATTATGGTGTGATCTCTTATGTAAAATATATTTTAAGAAAGTTGATGGAATTATAATATAACGTAAGAATAATTTATTACGCCTGTCTTTTACTGTTTATAAAACACTTATAAAATACTTATAATAACTTAAGGTAAAATAATTTAATAGATTAAATAAATAAATAGCTATTTGTATTTGGAAGAAATAGCTTCTTGCCTTTTTCTCCCTCACATTCATATCATAACTATACCTCACTCTAATACTTCAATTGGATAGGGCGTAGTTCCACTCTTTTTTTATAACTATGCCTCTGAGTTTCAAGGTTTGTCGGTATCCTTGAGAAAATAGCCAGAATTATATGTAGGTTGGACCTCCATATAATTCATGTTCGCTCACTTTGGGCAGGTCTTTAACCACGTGCTAGATATGATAAAGAACACCTGGATAGCGTCATCTTTAATTTATGATAATTCTTAATAATTTATTAATATCTTATATATCGATGAATAAAACTGAAATAATAAACTAATTAAAATTTGAAAAATAATTTATTATGGTATAGCCATAGACTAACACATAAAAAAATAGTAAAGATAGGGGTAAAACAATTGGTATTTTTCATTTTTGCCATAAAAATTTTTAACAAAGGTAAATCAGAACTAATTATATCTATATGTAATGCATCCAAATCCCTCACCTAAAAAACAAAAACTCTGTTCTCTACTTACACTTTAGGAGTTATGTCATTTTATCCAATACTCAGGGTAAAACTGCTAAGCAGCAGGGAAAGTAGTTAAATAAAATTGAACCAAATATTAGGATTGACGTCTATTTATTACTTTTAAGTAGTGTTGTTAAACGGCTCGTTTTAAGCCGATTTTTAAAAACGGCTAACTCAATAGTATAACCAGAAAAACATTGCCTAAGCCTTGAGATTTCGCTAATTGATGTCTAGACCATTGTACCATCTATGAGCAAAATCTTCAGGCTTGCGTAATATTATTTTAGATAAAATATTGAGTTAGCCTTTTTTAAAAATCGGCTCAAATCGAGCCGTTTAACAACACTACTTTTAAGTATAAACTAATCAATATAATAAGGGAATGTAAATAAATCATCAAAAATAATATTTTTTAAATGCGCCTATTTTAGACACATCGGTACATTTCAATTATTCATTTTCCCTTTTACGATTATTTTTATTTCATTATGAAACAAAAATTATTTATTAATCTTCCTCTTTGCTCAAAAATAGCTTTTTATATACATTAATTATTTAAATATTCTCATTTTTCAAGTTTAATCAAATCATTTTAATCGTTTTACTCAAAACAACTTTATGAACCTTTTTTAAATTTGTATTGCTAAAATTATTAATATTTTATTTCAATTTTAAAATAGAATAAATTTAACAATAAAAATAATAGACAATCAAGCATTGATTCATTTAAATTGGTTGTATTGAATTTCGTGTACAAGATTGAAGGGGGTCAGTGCATGCTCATTAGTGTTGTCAAACGGTTCTATTAAGACTTTAGCCAAAATATTAATATTTCCACACTAATTTAAATAAAATTTCAAAATTGAATAAATCTAACAATACAAATAATAGACAATCAAGCATTGCTTCATTTAAATTGGTTGTATTGAATTTCGTGAACAAGATTGTAGGACGTCAGTACATGCTCATTAGTGTTGTTAAACGGCCCAAGATTTTAGCCAAAGTATTATGTAAGCCTCGACATTTGGTTCGATCGAACCATTTTTAAAAATCGATCCTAATCAGGTCATTTAACACTAATGATAATGTTAAAAGTAAAATAATATAATCATTTTCTGCTCAAGCATTTATCATTCTTAGTCTTTATTACGATCGCTACTTGAAGAATGGTGATTTGAGCAAAATTTACATTCATAATTTTCCTTTTCTCCAGCAATAATAGATTGTGGAATACATAATGAGATTTGTATCATGGCATATTTTAATTTAAAGAGTTATATATTAAATGAACCGTTATTTTAAAAAAAAATTTAGAAAGATAATTAGTAATTAAAAAAAAATTTTTACATGGATATCCCAGCCTTTGCAAAAATAATTGTTTATCTTAAAAAAAATTTTTACAATATAAAAAGATATTTTAAGAAATTTTTAGTTATTTTTATAATATAAAAAGAGATATATTTTAAGAAATTTTTAAAGTTATTTTTATAATATAAAAATAGATATATTTTAAGAAATCCACTGTTCCCTCAAAATCAGTGTCAATTTTTTAAAATTTTCTGTTGTTTTATTTTCTATACCTATTTGAATCAGCCTTCAAAAAGTGGTTATATAGTACAGTACATTTCTAGTTTAGAGCTATATATTAAATTTTTTTAGATAATAATGATCTGAAAATATGGTCAGACAATGTATGCATCAATTTTAACAAGTCTGAAATTCAAAAACATATCACTCGACCTTTTCATAACATGGTAAAATATTGTGAATTCTAATTTATATTAAATAATAAATCTATTAGATCTTCATTGAACACAAAACTGGTAAACTATGGAGGCAAGATTTGACATACTTAATCCAAAAAGACATTAATCATCATAATAACACAACTTCAGTGAATTTAAATCTACCATATTATTTAAAAACTTCAGTTTTAAAGGTCAATCAGAATTATACAAATTATGTTAAAATTAAGGTACACATTCATCAAACTATATTTATAAATAACTCTTTTTTTTGTAGATAATAAGACCAATAAAAATTAGTTGTGGTATATTCATCATTTTAAGCTCAATTTCAATGACGCTTTTAATAATGAGCATAATTTTGGTAATAAAAACGTTGAAGCAATCAAAAATATTTCCATATAATTGAAAAATATAACCTGGGAAAATTTGATATTTATTAGTTATAAAAAATCATGAAAAATAATTCATCAAAATTGTAATTAACAATGAGTATACATATATGTAAAATAGCATTATATATAATGTCAATAAAAAATAATATATTTTTTTGCAAAGAATATTAATGGTTAAGATTTCATGACAAGATATTATTTTGTTCTTGGACAGGAAATAAGATTGTAACTCTGTACATTATTTTTGGCATTCACTTAACAAAATTGTTGATTTTATAATTTACTGGAGTGTATTTTGCTAAAACTTAATAAGTTGGATGTGTTGAAATATTGAGGAAGCTTTTATTCATCATCTTTAAAGTTATAAATTTATTAGATAACATTAAATATTTATAACATTGAATCATAATATTAAACAATAAATGCTCCATTTTGATCACAGTTAATGTTTTTATTTATTTTATCATAACCTTCTAAATCGCCTGAGCCTTCCTCATCATCATCCTAAATAAATATGGAATTACATAATCACAATAAGTACGATAATACTTCTTCTTCAGATAACTCTTCCCCATCATCATCCTACATAATTTGATAATTATTTGTTAATTTAAAATATATGAGTAAAATTATATGTAATTACAGGAGTATAATATCCAGTATAATAAAAAACGGCTCTTGGTACTAGTCTTTCACGTATAAAATTGCCAATTTCAACATCATCTGCTAATAATTCTCCCATTTCTTCATCCTATTTTTAATAATAAATTAAAATTCTTCTTAAATTTATACCATTTCTTCAGCATTTATATTTTCTGGTACTAAAAGTAGATCATATATAAATGTTTAATTATATATTTAATTATACTTTCTTGGCTTTCAAAGAAGTTAAAAAAGGATTCAGTCTTAACACTTTTAGTTACCATTTTGGTTTGGCCTGTAGTTTTATGTTTTTGTCTTTTTTTAACCACTCTTAGGGTAACATTTTTTCCAGGTTTCCAATTAATCTCACATCTAAAAAAAATATATGTGAATAATATTCTTAGTGTATTCTTTTCTCACCCTACACACTTAGTTGCCTCTGGTCCTTCAAATAGGATGGTATCATTTTCATTTATATTACATGAGAATTCATAACTTTTGGTCAATATTGAGTTAGTAAAAAAATCATTTAGTTCAAAATAAAATTCTAAAGTGTATCCCTACAAAAAAATTTATATAATTTCAATATAATAACTATTACAATTGGATCCTTGTTCATAATGATCTTAATATCTTTTAAATGCTTCAAAATTGGAATATCTTGTTCCTAAATTTATTCTTGTAAAATATCTAAATTCTATAAAAAATACTTCTATTAAGTCTGAAAGCACATCAGCATTTTGCATTGCTATTAGCCAAAAATCTGCAATACCTTTAACTAAATAAAAAAATTTAGCTGAAAATAATTGTTTAAATATAAACCACTTTCTTTAGAAGCATCATTGAGCTGGTTTTGATTGATATCAATGAGTTGTTTTTGATTTGTATCAATTGATGTATTTTCCATTTTTTCCTAAATATGAATTATGTGAAAAAAATTTATAGTATATATGCTACCGTCAATTCACCTGCCTCATCATCAGAAGCCCACTGGCATTCTTCTTCAGTAGGATTATATGAGCCATCTACTATATTTTTTCTCTATTCAAATATAAAATATTGCTATATATATGTTTACTTTATCAAAAAACACTTGATATTTTTTATAATAATTGCATTCAAGTTCATGAGCTTCTTTATGGTATTTTGCTTCTTCTTGACTATATTTAAAATGCAATCTTTTCAAGGCTTTTATTTTTCTTCTAACATCTAATGGGAGACTAAAAAGTAATTAAGTTTAATATCTAGGTGATAGATGTACCTTTTAATAAAATCAGAAGATTTCCAATCTTTTGAGTCCTGCAAATTTGCTAAAAGTCCAGGATTTTTCAAAATTTCATTAGAAATTATATTGTCGCCTTTTTCCATGATTTTAAAACGCAGTCCAATACGCGAAATACAATCCGGAATATACAAATAATACAAGTTATAAATATTGTTAAAATATTTTTAAAAAATAAATTTTATATAAATATATTTTATTTAGAGATTATATTAGTTTAAAAAAGAAATTGCTCAATAATAAAATTTTACATATTCTTATTGGATAAGGTGAGTAAATTAATCTTTTTAAATTGTTTTTATGCAAATAAAATACATTCTTTTAAGAACATATTTATGAAGTGTTCAATGATATTATGTACTACGAGATTGGCGCTTCATTTCTTAAAATATATTATGGAGTCTTGGTGATTAAATGTAATTTATTTTGTTAAAAAAGGCGTTCGCCTAACCCAAGTTGTAGGAAGGATGAGGCGTGGAAGCGAAGAATGATGGCAGTGATTCCCAAATAATGGTGAATGATAAATGGTAATCTTCTTCTATCGTTAATAATATATTGGGGTTTCCTTTTGGATTTTAATTACATGTAGTAATTATTTATTTTTGCGAGTTTAAATTTTCTAATTCAATCGTGAACAAAAATTAAAAGGTATCAAAGTTGAACAAAATTTTTTGAATAATTTTAAGAGTGCTGACGTCTAAATAACTATAGGTTAAAATTAAGTCGAAGAGGGGATCGGAAGTATCTTTTCATTTAATATTTTGAAAGACTGTTAAGCAAAGAAAAAAAAATAGGTAATTAGCAGGGAATAAAGATTTTTCATTAAGCATATTTATAAATTAAGTAAATTATAACACGAATTTCGTAAATTAAATAAATTTTATTGCAGATTTATATTAAATTCTAAATTTCAGATTAAATAAATAGAATTGTTTTTTTTAATTCGAATGATGTACCGACGGTAACAGGGATGGAGTTTAGGGCATTATCATTTTGAGCACTGGTTAGCTCTGGGTTAGGAGATATATCTTTTACCAAGATAGTTGGACCTAAAATAAATAAGGTCACACATATCAATATTCTATCTTTTGTTTCAGGATTATCAAGGGATAAAGGGGCCTTTTGAAATTGTGAAGTAGATAATTTAAATGAAAAATACATACAGCGAGTGTCAGTATGGAATCTATTCTTTATTTTCCGATATAAGTCTGAGTATTGCAAGTTACCATACAATGGTAAACATGGTTGAAATTAATCAAATATACAAATGATTGTAAAAGATTAGATCCAAAAATGAAAATAATTGTTATTAAATAATTAAAGATAAACAAAAATGATGATAAAAGAGATTTTGTCCATAAACAATCCCGTTCTTACATAGGTTTTAGATCTATTATGTTTCCTCATATTAGATCACAACATCAAGAAAGAGCTGGGTCGCTATATATGCTTTCTTATTGGTCAATTCAATGAATTGCCTCAATTCTTTATCTAAGCACAAATATCATGTAATAGAAAATATGGACATGTAGAATAATAAGCTTGGTTTGAATAATTAAAATATTTTAACTTGTTTATCACTTGTAATCTATATAGTGATACTAAGTTATTCGATAACAAAGAAAGGGATTCTTAAGAAATATAAATACTTTAGTTTAACAAAAACAAGGTTGTTGTTAACACAACAGTTTTGAAGAGAAATATGTTGTTTAAATATTTGGTCAATGGAATCAATAAAATAGTTTTATAATAAATAAATTCGTTTTCTAACCACGAGTGACCACATTCCGACAGTACTGAACCATATATGTTGGAGAATAAGAATTCTAAAATGAAATAGGATTGCTAATTTAATAATAATATTTTATTTTATAAATTGCTATGGAATGCTATTAAATGTGTGAATTTTAAAAGGCGATAAAAAAAAATAAGAAGTTAATTCGGAATTTTTCATTATACATAGCAGAAAGAAATGAGAACACTATATTAAATTTCTTCTTTTAGAAATTATGATTTCACATGATCCTCCTCCCTCCCTATCATAAAAGTATATTTAAACATTGCACCATAATCTTTAATTCAAAATTGTATATTTCCTTTATTTCCAAACAGAATAATAAGAATTTCCAACAAAAATTGTATTTCACAAATATAAATTAAGAACAAAGGAAAATTATTGTTATATCTCTCTTATTAGAAATTCATTGAAGAGCGTCTATAAATGTCAATTATATATCAACAGATACAACACTCCCCACCCAATGTAGCGTGTTTAACTTTATGATATATTTTCACAAAAAAATAATTATATATATATTATAGGGGTTTAACAAATCTTGGCCTTTAAGAATCTTTAAAAATTAAATAATTAAAGTAGCTTTTTTAAAGTTTGGTAGACCTGATTAATAAATTATATCCTATCATGCAATGTATAAATGAGCAAGAGCGGGTGTGGTGCATTTTGCCTACAAATTATTAAAAAGGGGTAGAGGGCAGGCATCTAAGGAGGGTGTGAGGTTATTAATTAAATCTTTAGATGATATATGGCTAAATATATTGCTGTTATAGACCTATTTAATATACTTACATAGATTACAAATATATACCGAATCTTCATATTGCATACAATACATTACCATAGGCGCAGCGAGGGTTGGGGCAAGGGATAATCCTCACTTTGGTAATTTGTCTCTTCCCGTAAATATCATTTAAATTTTATAAAAATTTCCCCCTACACACATCACATCCCCGTCTTCCACAAAAATGCATATAATATATCACTATAAAGATTTGAAATAAAAATTATGAAAAGTATATACCCTTTAAATAGCGTATATGATTAAAATATTTTTAAAAGAAAAAGTTAAAACCCAAAATTATTTTTATAAAATCTAATATATCCAAAGGCCTAAAATATGTGAGACCTCTAATAAAATTGATTGGTAACGCTCACCTAATAGGAAATCTTTCCTGTTTTAGCAAAATCTTAACTTGCCTATGTACAATATAATCATAGTCATTGAATAATTTTACATAAAAACTTATTCCTGGATAATTTTTCGTTATATTTTTATAATCAGCAAAACTAAATTCATGCCAAACAATATAGTATATTTTAGAAGTTTTTTAATTTATTCATATTCTTAAAAATAATTCTTTCACACTTTATTTTTTGATAGTTTATAATAGAGCATTGATAATTTTCGTAGTTAATAGTTAAGAAATATCGCAATTTTTCTTTGGGAGATAGATAGATATATAGGTTTTTGATCAGGGTTTGCATCCAAAAAATTTTTGAACAAACCTTAATTATTAATTTAGATATGATAATTATCATATAAATTTAAAAAATCATAGGTTAGGGACTCTATACATGCTTGAAAGCGATTTCTATAACATTAGGTACTTTCGAATTAGGCTCTGATTTATGTTTTTAAAATGATAAAAACTGAGGGGTATATGAAGCATTGTCCTGTATTTGTTAAACACCTACGATGTATATACCAAAAAATATGATCATATTGTAAATTGTAATGGTTATTTTTTATACAAAAAAATTATCAAACAATTAGTTAGTTTAAATAATTTTATTGTTCTAAGTAAATTTGGCAAAAAGGAGTTAGTATAATCATAAACACAACTATAGGCTTATTACTATAGTTTAGTAATTACTATATTTTTAGCCTTTTAAACCAATTTTGGCAGGCTACAAAATCAAATAAATCAAGTATTTAGCCGAAAACGTTCACTATGGCCTCGGAGATTTCTTAAAAGTTAGCAACGCAAATTTGGAAGGAACTAATATAAATTAAAACGCCTTAATGTTAATGTTTCTCCGGCAAGCGCCTAAAGATTTAGCTTAATTAGCTGACATTTAGCCATTAAAATAGGTTATTCTATTATAAGATTTATTTTAACAGTTTAAAATTAATGAAATATTGTTATTTGAGAAAGAATTTAATAACATTTTTGAAACTGTTTACATGGTTAACCAAGTTGTGGTGATTATAAATTGATTTATTATATACTTGATTTAAAACTAAAGGTTAGGATGATGTGTATGCGCGGGGGGGGGGGGTAAATCTCGATTTTCTGTTTATTATTTTATTTCATGAATACATTGTTTCTTACAATTACAAAGAAGTTTTGTGCATATGGCTTCTTAGCTATATTCAGACTTTCCTCAGAAAAATGAATCCGTTTAGTTCCTATATTAACTAAAAGGTATTTTGAACTTTTTAGTTTTCAAGTTCATAAATACTAAATTTGAGATATGGAGACAATATATAAAACATTTCTACAAATGGCAACTTTCGCTATTCGTTCATTAGTAATGAATAATTTTGGATAGTGTTAAGAGAATGTTGATTGCTAGCTATCCAAAATAATATAATATGTTTTGTATCTGTTGTATGATTAACGTAATTTGGACCAGCTCTTTAAGAATTTAAATGTTCTTAATTGATCATAGCCATTTCAAACCTATAATATATTATGCCAATTTTTTTAACTCTTTCCGATATCAAACTTCGAAGGGCTTGGTTACCAAATACAATAAGATAAGGATAAATAAGATGCCTAAATTAGAAATAGACAACGTAATATCAATTTATGTCAAAAATTTTTGAGTCTCTTGCAAGGAATGTTAATGTATGATATTTAAAAAAGGAAGGTGATAGTGTTTAATAAGCTAGCAATCTTGACAAAATTATGCAAATTTGTCACATATTTTCCCTTCATTTGACCCCCTTTAATAGCATGCAGAATAATTATTGTTTTAAATTTAATGGAAACTTTATTTAATAACATATAGCAACAATAAATTTTTTAGTACTGGGTTTATGTTTTTTATATATCAGGTACCAAGTTTGCAAATTAAATATCAATCTCAATAAGCATAGTAATGTGACAGAGCGTGTTAATACAATTGGATAATACACCGTTAAAAAAGAGCTTAAGGTTCTCGTAAGTCTTAATGAAATATTTGTTCTTAAAAATGCGTTGTCCATCTCTAGAAAAATAAATACCCTTGTTGGCGAGGAACGGTAGAGATGTTATAAGGGACACCACAGTTATCAACAACATTATAAAGCCGTCCAAATTAGTTTTTTTAAAGAATTTTATCTTATAAAAAATGGGATATTTAATTCCCATAAAGCTTCTTGCTGACAATACATACATGAAACAATGAGATAAAAACATAAGAATACATAATAATATTGTTTGGATTTTTCACTTCTATAACATTCATATCCTGGATAAAGCAATTATTGGGATGTTTTATATTCCAACAAACCTTGAAAGTAGTGATTATGCAGACGAGAAGACCCATTAGATTTTCAAATCAGGTAATATCTGATGTGGGTGTTGAAAAGTAATTTTATCGCTTTTCCATAAGAATTCTTGTATTAGAAAACAGGGATTAAGACCGTTTCTTAAAAATCCGAAAGGTAGCAAAATGCTAACGATAATAAGAAAGACGTAACTCTCTTGATAGGATAAGGGCGTTACAATTTCATGACTAAAATTAGGTCTTGTTAAATTAACCGATGCCATTATCGTTAAAAATAGCGAATATATTAATCCATTAGATTTTATTTACATAGAAAGTATATTAAATTAAATTATGACTTGATTAATATATATATAAAAATAGAGTATAATATTTGGAGGTTGAATTTTATTTAGGTACAATAGTAAATTCTCAGCTCAATTTTAAAATTTATTATCTTTGCATAATTAAGATTAATTATATTTTATAAATTAATCGGAATTTTATTTTTCTAATAAACAAGAGCCAAGCCAACTATCACCAAAATTAACTTTATTAATTTTTACTATATAGCGCTAACTAAAAAAATTTTTAGAAATTTTATGGGTATGAATTATATAAAAGGATTAATTAAAAGGCTGGGAACATTACATATGTATCAATTTGAGTGCAATATCCTAATAATGTAGGTGCAATCAATTTGAACATTTCAATCAATTATAAAAAATGCACTATATTTTTCAGGTGGCCTTTTGTAAAATAATAGTAATGGAAAATGTTAAATTTAATGCATCAATCAACCATATGTCAACTATAACTAGCCATTAATTAAAATTTGAAATTCAAATCTATGCAAAATTTCTCACCTCAAATACTATTACATCCCTATATTTTAGATAGGTCATAAACTCTCAATAGAATAGTAATTATAAATGAATGTAGGATATTTTTGTAATCTACTGGTTAATATTTAGAGAGAAGAAAGAAAAAAAGCCATCGCTAGATTTTTTTTCTTCTGAGTTTTATTTCTATCATATAATTTCTTTTAAAAGGCTATTTTCAGGGTATTTTATAAAAATCGAGTATTAAGATTTACTAACAAGATACCTGTTTCATCATTTCTCCTCCCTTTCTTATCCAAGGTGTCATCTGTCGAAATTCACGTTAAACGCTGATGTTCATGCGGGTGGGAAATCAGTACATGAACATCCACCTAATTTTTACAGTGATTAGAAGTTAGATGAATAACTTTGTTGATCAGCTATAATTTATAATTAAAAATTATTTAACTCACTTATAGAGATATTATTCAATATCAATTGATTAAATAATATGATATTTATGTACATATTTTACCTAATTGTTATAATCCAATTGAATAGGGGAAATGTGCCATGAATGGCCATGTTTTTGCTTTTTTGAAAAAAAGGTATTAAAATTTATGTTTAACCAAACAAATTTTATATCAATGTGTAGCCTTAATATTAATCTTTAAAATAAAATTTGAATCAAAGCTCTATGTGTAATACTTTATGAGCTAAATGAGATTATGTGAAAGTTGTTTTTCTGGCCAGTCAATACATACTATGTGTTAACTGGTCATAATATATTATTTAAGAATTTTATTATAAATATAAAATAATACAATATGAAATACTTGTAAAAGGCCTATGTTAATGTTTCTACATTTTTTAGTTATATAAAAAATTAATTATACACTAATTTAATTAGTATTAAAATCTCAATTTATTACCACATCTATTTAATGATAATATTATAAATTAATATCTTAATTATCATTTTACTTGTTCATCATTCCATTTCACCAAATGTTGTTTTGCAAAGCTTTACATTTTAATATGAATATGTGAGGCCAATCAATACATGGCCAGTCAATACTCACCTCTCTATTATTATTAAGCGCCTTTATATGGCTATTAAATAAAGCTTTTAAAATCTAATTTTTTGTGTGAATAATGCTAAATGCCTAAGGATAATATTTATATAAAATATCAGTAATCTAAATTAGTAATTTTTTCATTAAACAAAAAAATGTGCAAAGTGATTTTTCCAGAAAGAGGTACTAAAAACAGTTTTTTTAGAATATTTTTTCTATTGAATTGCTCTATTCAATTATTGAACTAAGGTAAAGCACATATCCTAAATATACACATTTTGACCCAATTTTGAGAAAAACTGGTCCAATAGATAAAAAGTTAAAGGGTTGTGGCCATTCTTCACACATCGCCATTTATGGCACATTTCCCCTACTTATTATTTCTATAATTTGAGTCTACCATGTTACAGAAATCTAGCGCTGACGCACAAACGAGAGTTTAGGAAAAGTTCCTAGGAATAGAGTTGATGGAATAGTGTTTTTCAAAATGTTAACTAACTCTATATGGGACTAATAATACTTCTCTTTGAACTTTATGAACACAATACTTGATTTTTTATATGCCAAGTATTAATACATTTTTGTATTGTGTAAATTAATTAAAAGGTATATGTTTTAAACAGTTAATTTTTAATATCATATATCCTACAGATTTAAAGTTTTTTAATGCTTTATTATAAAATAAAGCTTATTCTTTAAATTACCAAAATTAAATTTTATTGTATATACTCGCCTAAGCTTAAAATACAATATAATTTATTGATTTTAAAAAAAATAAACTTCAAGTTTTAATTAAATTATAAATTAATACGAGAATTTTGTCATTTATATAAGGGATTTAAAAATTTTATAGTATAATATTTTATTTTTTTAACTATTAGTTTTCAGAACCAAAGTTTTTTTAAAAAAATACTATATTTTAGAGTTAATATCTATGATTATAGTACTTAAAATAACTGGGTTTATATTATAA
Organism: Gordionus sp. m RMFG-2023; assembly: GCF_954871325.1. Taxonomy (NCBI): domain Eukaryota; kingdom Metazoa; phylum Nematomorpha; class Gordioida; order Chordodea; family Parachordodidae; genus Gordionus; species Gordionus sp. m RMFG-2023. The sequence goes on along the minus strand of NC_088778.1, from coordinate 27,128,276 downwards.
GCAAAAACATAAATATAGTGAAAATATAAATAAATAACTTGTCTTTTCATGAGTAATAAGAATCTTAGTAAAGCGATGCATAAATAATTTTCAAATATTCAAGTTGAAACAATCAATGAATGCAGAATACTATGTTGAAATGATCTGGAATTGAGTTAAATCAACGTTTTTTTAAATTATAAAAAGGTATCTATGTAAACGGGTTCTTAACTAAAGACATAATTTAACAAATTTGCTTAAATTAATTTTATATTAAAAATAACTTATGAAAATAAGGAGATACTGGTTTGGCGTGATTCCTCAAAAACTAAAACTATATAATATTTTTAATAGCAATAGATGTAAATTGATTTTTAACAGAAGATAATATTTTTTTAAAAAAATTTTTCTTATCCGAAGTGGACACCTTTATAGGCCTTTCAAAATGAAACTCGATTGCTAATTTTTAAAATAAAAAACGCTAGCTCTAACCTGGCTCCTATAAACTAACTATTTGAGTTAACCTACTGCAAAAAACGTCTCCAAAGCTGTTTAGAAAAAAATTACACTCACCCTTATATGCGAAAGGCTAAAGAGGTTTTAACACAGGATAAAGATTCCTTTGGTTAATTTATAAACTCAAGCCCCCCAAAATCACTTCTTCGGTAATATTGAATTATACACAAAGTATAATAATTTGTATAACAATGAAATAAGATAGCTATTTTACTCTTAACTAGAATGGATAGGTTGGAGCATAACCCTGCATTCACAGTTGGCGCGAATTCGCGACGAAGCATACTAATGTAAAATTATTATATTTATATCACATTTCGTATGCTTCGCCGCGTATTCGTGCTAACCTTGAATGCAGGACATCTTATCATATTATCACATTATCTGCTAAAAAGGAAGTATACACCGAGCCGTATTGACCAAGCCAGATTTAATTATAAAATGGAAGCTGATACTAAGAAGTCAACCCCCTAAATGTTATAAAATATCTTAACCCCCCGCTCCAACCCCACTATTAGAAGCACATCGAGGTAAAAGTATAATAATAATAATAATATGATAAATATTATATATATTTATTTTCAAAACCAAATAACTTTTCAAAAAAAAATTTCCTATTTCCAAGAAATTTTTTTGTAAAAATAGCACTGATAATTGATTATTTTTTATAATATAAATTACTAATAATGTCACGGCAATTTATTAATAAACTTTATATATAAATTTTTTTTAAAAAGACTGTAGAAAGAAATATTCTTCCTCTTCATTTTTAAAGTATAAAATATTGATTTAATCAAGAATCTAATAAAACTTTTATTTTTTTTTTGTTTAAAATTTACAATTTTTCTTTTTGGCTTAAAAAAAAAATAAAGTTTCAAAAGATTTTTTTACTTTTAATTATAAAAAAATGAGTAACTTCGATGAATATTTTAAAACGCTAAAACAAAATTTTAGAATGCCAGGATTGAATCCTTATCATCACTTGAATGACGAAATTTTGGATGTGGGCGATATTTCTTCTGGGAACTCTTCCTCGATCATTCCAGCTGGACAAGATTGTAGTCGAGATTGTCATAATCTCGAAATTTTAGAACGTAGTCCAACCGATAACATAGTTGATGAAAATTTCGAAGATCAACCTCGTGAACAAAATGAATTGGAGAAAGGGTTTCCCTTAAATAATGATAGTAATAACATAATAGAGTATTTGGATGACAGAATAAGGCCCAAATTACAAAGGCGTGACACGACCTGGACCAATAGAGACATACCAGGGAATCGTATAACGGAATGGCAAGCTGGATGGAATGTAACCAACGCCATTCAAGTTATTAAATTTTTAAAAATATAAATAGAGTATTTATTAAAGGGAATCAAATGTCTCTTTGTCGCATTAAAAATAATGTTATTAAAATTTATTGTGGATTTTTTTTTAAAGAAATTTGAGGTTTTTTTACAATTATATAGATGGTGTTGGGAAAATTTAGATCAATATGGATAAAAATTTAAATACTTAAATTTGTTTGTTTAAATTTTTAAAAAAGACACTATGATTGTCAAATTTATGTTTAGAACAGATTTAGAAATATTTAATTGCAAGAATATTTTTGATTTCTATACCATGATGCTCAAGTAATATATCAGAGGCTTTTAAGACCAGGTGAATTGGGGGCGAATAAGACAAAATAATTTTTACAATAGCAAGATGAATTATTTATCATATTTTTTTTCTTCAAATTTTCTTTGAAATCATTTATAAAATCCAACCAAAATATAACTAATAAATAAAAAAAAGAAGTTCTGGCTAGTTAGTATCAAAAGATCTCTGCAGAACTCTGGTATTTATTTACTATATGCAGTACCAAACTCCTTTAAGGAACCGCTAAAATAACGAATTAAATAGAATCTCCAACAAATATAAAATCAAAATTTGCCATTACATATAATAATAAATAAACATTCCGACTTATCCAACCCTAAATACCTGTCATACAACCTGCTTTACTCAGTATTTAAAAAAAATATATCTAAACTATTCGTAATTAATTATTTGCCATATATATAAATCGATATTTTGAAGTCACATTATTATATAATTAAATAAATCATAATAAGTGTAATTTGTATGAAGCTCAAAAATCAAACCCAAAAATGTTACTACAGCAGTCTATAATCCCTAAAAATGAATTTAAATTTAAATACTTTAAAAAAAATTTAATACCAATATAAAGCAATATAATTATTATACCGTAAAAACTATTTAGTTATGTATGCTTTAACCAAAAAATAATCGTTAACTTAAAAAAAATGATTTTCTCGTATATTCTTATATTTATTATACCTATTTTGAAATTTAAATTGGTTCGGACGTTATCAAAATATAAAAATGGCGTAAGTTGTGGATAGTGTTGTTAAAAGGTTCGATTTTTTATTGACTAACTTACTATTTTCGCCATAAATATCACACAAGCCTGGAGATTTGCTAATAGATGGCAGAAAGAGTTGGACATCTATTAACAAAATCTCGAGGCTAGCGTAGTATAAAATTTTGGTGTTAACCTTAATTTAAAATTGGCGAAATTAAGTTGTTTAACAACACTAGGTGTGGAATATCTATATACTCATGGATAGAAAAAATATATTATTTAGCCCATATATATGATTAATATGTAATGTGTAATGAATATAAAACTAGCCCAACTCGATACGTTATGCACTTCGAAGGTGGTAATGTGTCGATAGAGGCCATACAGACTTGCATTCTCTGTTTCGATATCAACTAATTAACCAATTAGTCAACAAAAAAACGCGAAACAGTAATTGCGGCGGAGTATACAAAAATACATCATCTCTTGAATTTAGATAAATTTCACTATATAATTGTCCTCTGTGTTTTGTTGTGAACTGATAAGATTGTGGGGTCAGGCCAATCTTTTTAAATTTTTGTTGAAAACATATTAATATTAGACAAGAAGTGCCTCCCCCTCTACGGGAAATCAAACAGATACTTATTGCTGCCTAGAGAAACCCTCAGTTTTTAGTTTGATTTCTGTGGGGATGTCGAATACCAAACTAGTTAGCCTAAGCTTGTGCTGGACTTGGTACCAGATGCTTACTTCTGAGCTTCCATGCTATATAAAAAATTTTAAAAAATATAATATATAAATCATAAGAAAAACGATGAGTTCTAAGGTAAACATTCATTTAAAAAAAAATATGTATATATAAAAATTTCTTTTAAATTAACTTCAGTTTTAGACCATTTGCAGAAGTTAATAAAGTAAGAAGTTAATTAGAAACATTTAAAAACATAGCTGAAATTTAAGGATGTATATATATAACAATGAATAGGAGAGACCGGAGAAGCATACGGAGCCCCTAAAAGGCAAATGTCAATAAAAACTGCTTGATAATATTAAATATATATTATCTCGTTTTATTCCACTTATTTATAAAAGCGAGTAACCAATGGGAGAGAAAGATAGAAATCCCCCCCCCCCATCGCAAATTTGACTGTTTTTATATATATCATTTTAAGCTAATAAAAATTTTACCCCCCCCCCCCCACCTCCCAGTCAAAATTTTGCAAATTTTCCAACCTAAAACTCATATTTTAAAAATAAATTTTATTAAAATTTCCTTTCCTTGCGAGTGTATGAGAATTGTTCAATAAAATAAAAAAAATTTTAATTAAAGAGATAGAAACAGTAATTTATTTTATCATTATGATTATTTCTAGTTATATCTATTATGATTATTTTATCTAATTCAAAATTATTTGTGTGTTAGTAGGAATTAATAGGTATTTTATATAATATTTTAATTATTAAAAATATCTAGAATTTTTTAAATATTGTTCATTTTTACTTCTTGTAGAACAGAATAAATAGAAATACAAAAGTTAAATAGGACTGAGCATGAAATAAAATGAAAATACAAATTGAAGAAAAAAAGGGTATTGTATTTTATAAGAAATTATTATTGGCGTACGCAGCGGGGGGGGGGGGCAAATCCCCCCCAAAGCCAAAAAATGCAGATGCCGGATATATTTTTCAAAAATATTATTGTTTATATTAATTTATATTGTTAATATCTATTCGTATCTCATATTAAATATATATTTAATTACATTTAATATCACATTCATAAGTTATTTTATCAATATATTTCGATTTCAAGTTTTCCGGCGTAATATTTACTTATTATTTTCAAATTTTTAGTGACGTAATATTTATTTACCATTTTCAAATTTCTAGTCAAATAATAATTATTTCTGAACATCTGGTCCAACATGGAAAAAGAAATTGCAACCTTGTCCAACGAGATAGAGTCTCTGCCATCAAGCAGTAACAGCTTTTAAGAAGTTAGAAGAGCCAATTATTTGCTATTACTGAAATATCACAATGGCCTGAAAGAAATATTTCCTCAGAAGCAAGAAATTTATTGGATTCAATGCTTATTCCAAATTTTATTTCTCATTAGAATGTATTATTTAATTATACAACTATTTTAAGTATTACTTTTCAAAAACATGACATTGACTTGATTAAGAAAATGAGAATAGCAGAGAGCATTTTATCAGAATTCATGGAAATTAGGACTAATTTTGATGAAGAATTTCATATTTTATATTTTATTGGTGAGTCAAAAGCAGAGTTATACATGTTTAATATTTGTCTCCCTCGACTTGTAGCAAGGCAAGCTCATCGTTAAAACATTAATATAGGATCAGTAGAAGAGTATATCTTAGATACAGATACATTTATAACCCAAATAAATGAATTTTTAATTCATCACGCAGCACTTACTAATCTACAAATAAAGCCTTCCCAACCTTTTTCAGATGGTGAGAGAAAAAAAATTATTTGTTAGATTTTTATTATGAAGATGTTAAAGTATCTTATGATGCCTTACTAGCTGAATAACTATGTTTATAAGATTAACTATGGTTGATATAGTCCAAAAAATGCTATGGATGCTCTGCATTATTTCAAACACATTTTAGATTAAATTCCCAATGTATTAAAAGGGTTTATAAACTCTTCCCATTAGTAAACTAATGAGAGAACATTCTTTTTTTGTATCATTTGCAGGGCACGGCCCGGATTTTTTTAAAAAGATTTTTTAAGGCCCGGCCTGGGTTTTTTTTTCAGCCTGGCTTTTTTAAAAAAATATTTAGGCCTGGCTCGGCTTTTTTAAAAATTTTTAGGCCCCGGAATTTTTTAAAATAAATTATATTTATTTTTGATTTTTATAGCTAAAATACGATTTCAAATATAGGCTGTTTTAAAAAATACAGCCCGGCCTGCGTGTTTTTTAAAATATAATTCAGGGCCGGCTTGGGTGTTTTTTAAAAAAAAATTAGGCCCGGCCCGGGTATATTTAAAAAAATTAAAATACTGTCGGGCCCAGGGGCCGGGCTTGCAGGTCTCTGAAAAACATACCAAGAACATCTAAAAGTAGATTGAAAGGTTTGGATCTTTTGAATATTCATAGGCTTTTGACGACAAGCAAGGATGAGATAATTGAAAAATTAGCTTAATCCAAACGAAGATTGGATTTTACATTGTAAATATATAACATACAAAATACAATTATTCCCAAGAAACTTTTTGTGTAAAGGCTCAAAAAATTCAAATTTCTATTTTGGGTAATTTAAGTGATTCTTTACATATAATTTTTGTATAATTCACATTAATTTAAAATTGCGTATTATGAATAGTTATTAGTCCTAATAAATTTATGCTTGATATTTTTAAAAAACAATAATATTTCTAAAAAAAATTATTATCCCCCCCCCCCCCCCAGACCAAATTCCTGCGTACGCGCCTGGAAGTTATATTTTAAATTATATTCTAGTCAATATTTTTTACACACTACAAATAGTATTTTACTTCAATTATATGAGAATTTAAGCTGAGGCTAGTTTTTAAAGCAAATTCTATAAAAAAAATGACACTCAACTACCTAACTTAATATTATAAAATAGGGTAATAAACTTTCCTCTTTAAATATCCATAAGCGCGAATTAGTAAATAAAAGCTAAAAATATTAATATAATTATTATTGAATTATGAAAAACTTAATAGAATAACTCAAACATATGACCGGGTTCGAAGGCCGGGAAAAGCTGGTCGAAAGCCAGCTAAAGGTGGTTTAGGGGAAGCCCCATAAAAAATTCTCCACCTCCCCCTTCCATAGAAAAATTCTGGATACGCCATTGATCAACAGTATTAATTTTTCCGAATAAAATTTTTGGGAAAGAATGTGGGAAGGACGAGCCTTCCCATGATTCGTTTTTGAGCCTTAAAATATTACTTTTTTTTAAATATAAAAATTGATCTTTATATTAATATAACTACTTTATTGATAAAAATAAGCCATAATGGGAAATGAATATAAAAAAAAATTAGTGCAATTTATTGACAATTTAAACTAATAAAGAATGGATTAAAATTGCAACATGATCCAGCCCAAAAAGAGCCTTTACCATTGAAACACCAGGCCTCATTATTATGAAAATTTATATTATTTAATTTTCATATATCAAACATATACAACCTGGGGCTCATATGTGGATCTCCCTTACTACAAAAAACTTTTAATTTATATAAAGTGTAAAAAACAGAGGGGAAATTAGAATTTAAACTTAAGAGTTATACTGCTAAGAGGCAAAAAAATATACAGTCAAGCAAGAAGCAATATTTAAGATGAGTAGGGATGAGTTAATTATTCACATAAAAAAAAATTATATAACATATATTTTAACTTACTGAAAAATGCGAAAACGAGTTACATATACTTTTATTCTCCTTGTTTAGGCTTCAAATATTTTAAAAATTTCAAAACTATAAAATCAGATAGATGTATATAACAATCATTATTTAATAAAAATCATTAAAACCTTCTAATGCTGTTCTAATTATTGGGACTACTATACTATAATATCTGCTTACTTAAAAAATAATTGTATTTAATGGATTTTTAATTAATTTTCAACTTAACCTAAATCGATTTAATTATAACGATAGAGCAAAATTAGCTTCAATTTTTATTACACAACGAAAACTTATCATTCGATGAAAAAAAAAAAGATAAATAGTTTTGCTGCATAACTAAAACTATGACAATTTTTAGTGATCCTATTTCTAGGCTTCAATTATAGGCAGGTATTATTATAGATTATTCAAGACAGCAACCTGCTAATGATTTGTAGTGAAAATATTTATTTTATAATTTTCGTGATTAATTATTAGTTTTGAGTTAGGTCTCAAACTTTAGACATTAGATTTTTCCCATACATTTAATAAAGACGCAGTAGATATAGGAGTCTTTAACTTATTAGATATAGGAGTCTTAAACTTAGAATTTTATAACTTATAATCTATATAAAATAATAATAATAATAATTTCGAATTAAATACAACGTTTTAATATTATAATCCGCTAATAACATTTACTTTAAAAAGATTCCACATTTCCCATTTTGATTTCGGGTTCCCAAAAATCATAAATTTTACAAAGTTTTCAAAATTTTAAACTTTGCCCAACTTATAACATTTCTTTTTATTTCTGGCCTAATGTTGTTAAACAGCTCGTTTGAGCCGATTTTTAAAAATGGCTAACTCAATATTTTATCCAATAAAAATATTGCCTAAGGTTCGAGATTTCGCTAATCGATGTCTACTCCTTTGGGTAATCTATGAGCAAAATCTTCAGACTTGAGCAATGTTCTTCTGGATGAATTAGCCGTTTTTGATAATCGGCTCAAATCGAACCGTTTAACAACACTATTCGGGCCTATTAAGAATAATTTAATGAGATTTCTGATATATCCCTTATTCAAATTCGGTGACTTTTTTAATTTACTTCATTAAAACGATAATATCAATTATCAACTATTCAAGTTTTTTTTTTTTTAATAATGAAAATAGCTTTAACATTTAAAAAATTTTTTATCTTTCAATTCGAAAGACTATAATTGTCGACTAAAAAAATTTTTTTTTAGTATTATTTTAAAAATCATAGTAAATGTATAACTTTTAATTATTTTTTTTAGTATTATACATTGTGTTTGATTTGATAATTACAAAATTACTTAGGCATCATTTTTATATTTCCTAATTTAAATAAAAGATTTTGATTGTCGTAAGTATAAAAATTAAGTTTTGGATAAAAATAGAATTTATATAATATTCCTTATTTTTACAGAGATCAAATAAAATGTTAAAACTAAAGCAAAAATAAAATAAATATTGTTATATTTTAGTGTCATAATTTATTAAATGACAAAATTCATCAATAAGGTATATTGCTATTCCTAGTATATTCTTCTGATACTATAACTATTTAAAATGAACTAATCTTATATTTTAGATGAACATGATATTCTCCAAAATATTTGATGATAAAATCAATAATAGTAAACTTGAGTTGATTTATATTTCCAATAAAAAAGCTCTTAATTTAATTGATTTTGAATTGATATTTCTAATAGTATAAACTACTGGCTGATATAAAAATAATGCTTTTTAACTATTCAATCACCTAAGATATATATATATATAAAGGTTAAAGAAAAGATACCAATTACTAATTTAATTAATATAATTATTTTAAAAATTACAAAGGTTTTATAAATTTTGAAATTTTATATAATTTATTGGAATATTTTTTGATGTTTTGAGACTAGTGATGCAAAATAGCTTCATTTGGGCCATATTTTAAAAAAAAAAAAAATTTTGGTAGGAAATAATATTATCCAAGCCTCAATCTTCAGACATGAGTAATATTTTTCGGGTTAGAATACTCAAATGGAGCGATTTTACATCACTAATGGAGATTACAATTTTTTCTTTTTTTAGTTTAGATTCTTGATACGTCTCTTATCTGTCAAAATAATAAATATATAATTGGCCTATTTACCCTTCGTCGAATGCTATTTCAATAATTTCAGGTTCAAAATTTACCCTTTCCGATGACTAAATAGTAATACGCACTCGCTAAATTTACGGGTGCTCCGATTATAAGAAATTCAATTGGAAATAAAAAATGTGCTACTTTTTTTTTTTGATTAATGAATATACAAGACCTTTATCATGACTTAGTAGTAGGCGTTGGAAAGCTTGTTGGGAAATATACTTTTCTAAAGTTTAGGATCGATTTTGTAAACCTATATCATTATAGATAATTTTTTTCCTTCCATTATCGGAATTCGGATTGTTAAGTTTCATTAGTTACCTAAGCTTAACAATAAAATCATTATCGCTACCAATTTTAAAGAGTGGCAGCTTAAAAATTAGACAAGGATCATAGGAGATCATTTAAAAGTTTTCCGCATTTGTTTATTCAATTATTTATATAACAAAGCTTGCTTCTTTTAAATAATTTAAAATGTGATACATATCAAAAACTTATACTAAAATAAAACTATTTTTTATTTTATTATACAAAAAAAGGGAATGTTTATAGTCAGTCTACCCTATGCTGTACTCTACGGTGGATATTGGGCAGTTTTTGCTATGATCATCGTAGCTTACATATGCTACTACACGGGAACAATCCTCGTAGATTGTCTTTACGATGAGAAGGAAGAATTAACCATGCAAGAGATTAAAAATTATCACGGAAAAATTTTCTTGGAAGAGAAAAGGACTATGGTAAGAATTCGTACTAGAAATAGTTATGTGTCTATAGCCCAGTCTGTTTGGGGCGAAAAATGGGGAAGCATCTTAGTCAATAGTGCTCAGATCATAGAACTTCTTATGACGTGTATACTATATTTAGTATTGTGCGGAGATTTGATGTTCGGTTCATTTCAGAACAGTGCTTTCAATTCTTTAGTTTGGATCATTTTCGCTACTATAATGTTGTTACCTTGCGCTTTTGTCAAAACTTTAACAGGTATCTCAAGACTAAGCTTTGCTTGCACTATCGTTCACATCATCATCAATGCAATAGTCATCATATATTGTGCGAGCAAGATAAAACATTGGTTTTGGGGCCAGGTACGTTTAAAGATTGACATGTGGAATTTTCCGGTTTCAATGGGAGTCATAGTTTTTAGTTACACCTCACATATATTTCTTCCGGCCTTAGAAGGAGGTTTAGAGAGCACCTCAAAGTTCAAAGGCATGCTAAAGTGGAGTCACATAGCGGCTGCTTTATTCAAGTCGGTCTTTGGGTATGAAATAATAAATTTACAAATATTTTAATTAAACTTATTTATATTAGTTTTATTTTATATAAACTGTGCAAACATATTTTTTACACTCCTTAGATACGTCGGATTTCTAACTTTTGGAAAAGACACACAGGAAGTTATCACCAATAATTTTAACAATCTAACTTTCAAAGGTATTTTAAATATAACCTTGGTGATTAAAGCTCTTTTCTCTTATCCATTACCATATTTTGCGGCATCCGAATTGCTCGAAACCGCTCTGTTCAGGGGTAAGTCCGAAGGAACGCCATTTCCTACGTGCCTAGACATCGAAAGTGGAAACTTTAAACTATGGGCTCTTGGTTTGAGATTACTGTTGATTTTGATAACACTAGCCATGGCGGTTATGATACCATATTTTAACATCTTAATGGGGCTAATAGGCTCATTTACGGGGACTTTGTTATCTTTCGTTTGGCCGTGCTATTTTCATATTAAATTAAAGGGAAATTCCCTCGAATCAAAAATTCTGTACCTCGATATCTCGATCATTATATTAGGAGGGTTGTTTGGGTCATTTGGAATGGTTTATTCATTTATCGCACTAAGAAAAGCTATAAATATCTCTAAAAACCTATAATTTGTAAGGTTTATATAATACAAACGGGTTCCCAGTTGCTCTAAATAACGAGTTAATATAATATACCCAACCAAAGAAATAACCAAAAATAAATAATTAATAGTTGATGATAGATGTAAAAACTGAATATATTAATATATCGTCGGCTCTCTACAAACCCGTCTAATTAGCTTTTTTTCTTCAGAACTTATCAGGAGAGGCAAACGGGTTTTAATATTAAAAAAACAATTTTAAGGAAGTAATAAGCTATATTTTAAATTAATAAAATTAACTTTTGTAATACGAATATTCGTATTCAACAAAAACTATATTAGTGATTCATAAATTTTTGCCCAAATTGTTACGATGAAAGGAGGCATTTCTATTAAATAACAGATTACGCACTTATAAGGTATTATAGAAAATATATTAATAAATCTATAAATGCAAAAGAATCCACTAGGAAAATTTTCTTAGACACTTCTAAGGCGAAACAAATTATATGTATAAGCCTCAATTATATGGATTTATCTGGGATTTAATACTTCTTAATCTCAAATCTACTGAGGAGCGTTTTTTTTGAAAGAATTTTTTAATAGATCATGAAAGAATAATTTAATTTTAATTTATTATAATGACTAACATAAAGTTTTACGATTTTTAGTAAAAACTAATAGTTGATATGATTTCATTTGATAAATTTAATTTCTAAATATCAGGTTTAGGGCAAATAGGTTGATTAGTTTATCACAATTTCTAAATATTTCTTAATATAAGACATTTCCTACGCCTTATATATTAATTCAACATATGTATTAAACATAATGATAGTGAAAATTAGAGATAAATTTATTGCCCTTATCAAATACAATTATTAGATAATATTTTATTATTTCCTATATAAAATGCCTTCGGATTTTATTTTTTTTATATTTGATTACAACTACAAATATTGTTGAACTTTTTATTTATGATGGGGGAGAAAATAATAATTGTGAATTGCATAATTAATACTTATATGTTAAATTTATTGACATTTATTTGATAATATTTATATAGTAAGTATAAAAATTTGGAAGTCTTTTGATTGAAATAAATTGAAAATTATGGCATACCATATGATTAATAGATGAATTTTTTCGCTTAAACATATAAATAAATTTTAGTTTTATTTTATAAAGATGATGCATAGGTTCGCCATGAAAATTAGATATAATAGACATACTCAATTAACTCTCATTTTATTATTTGGAATCATTCTTATATTTTATACCAAGAGAAAGGTAATTTAACGTTTACTATGTAAACTAAAAGAAGAAATAATAAATTAAATCTAATTATCTACGATCAAATTAAGTTTGACATTTTAGCTTAAGCGTTACAATCCCCAAATATTTTTTAGATATATTTCTTTCATTTTATCTAATATCAGAATTTCAAATGAGTTGTTTTTAGGTTTATTTATAAAAAAAATTATAAATTAGTTCAAGTTGAAGGGCATTCTCGAAAATTATAATATATTTGGAATTCATGAATTCGCTCTTAGCTAGCAAATTCACTGAATTATATCTCTAAAAATAAAGATGATTCGGGTTAAAAAAATGATTAACAATTAATTTTATACAAATTGCAATATCAATAATATGATAAAGCCGAATATTTAAAACAAATAAATATGGTTTAAAAGTGAAATTATTTCATTCCGTTGATTTTCTGAGAGATATTTGCATAAATTTTTATTTAATTGCTTATGAAATTAATTGAGTAAAGATATATATTAATTTTTTTTAAAGTATTTTGGACAGTAAAGATTTTTAAGTCTAAGATGGTTATAAATAACTGTAAATTTAAGAGTCAAATACATCATTAGAAATCGTTAAAATGTGTCCCGCTTGTCATTTTTCTATTTTAAAATTCTAAATAGGTTTCTGAATAGTGATTATTTTTAAATTTAACAAATAATTATCAAATTATAACTTTAAGCGTATTTAGTTATATCATCACCTTATGCCAAAATCCATAATTAAAAAAATAATTGAAATATAGTGTCCAGGCTCTGAATAGAATTCAGCAGAATTAAGAACAAAAATTGAGACGAGTAACGCTCGGAGAATCTCTTAATATTAGAAATACTATCCGTCCTATCAGTGTTATACTAACCTCAGATGATGCTTTAAGGTTTCTAATATAAACGTAGGCTTGGGGTTCTTAAAAAAAATAATATAACTAACAGGTCTATTATAAAATAATATTCTTGTGTGCTAAATAAACAATCATTCATTTTAAATGACTAAATATAATTAATTATTTTAAATAAAGTATATATATTATTCTCCCGATGGATTCAAAGAAAGGATGCTAATAAAATGTGAAAAAATACGCCAATATTCTTGGGATCACCCAAACAATCTCTCCGTGATAACGTTAAAACACCTGATCGTAAACGACAATTTAAAACTTATTTATTGCTATGTTCCGAAGGTGTCTTCTACTCAATGGAAAAAAATATTTTATATGGAAGAGAATTCTAAACTCATTAAAGAAAGCAATTTATCACAGGCGCACGTAAATAATCTGGTGCACGATAGAGCGCAATTGACTTATCTATCATCATTTAATGATTCCTCAGAAGTCGAAAAAAGATTGAATCATTACAAAAAATTCATGTTTGTTAGGGAGCCCCTCGAAAGGCTATTATCGGCGTATCTCAACAAATTCGGGAGCAATGATAATCTATACTTCAAAAAATCTTTTGCCAAATACATTCTAAAACTTAAACATAAGAGCCAGAGAAGGTTTAAAGAAACATTTAATTATAGCACCGAAAATATTGTTGAATTTAGAGATTTCGTTAAATTTATACTGAACCCTAAAACTCAAAAGTCATCCTATTTGATGAATGAACACTGGTTACCGATAACCAGTTTATGTGATCCTTGCGCAATCTCTTACGACTTTATCGGGAGACAAGAACAGATGATCGAAGACGGAAATCAAGTTTTATCGCGATATTTTAAAAAATCTGTATTAAAAAGTGATAATGCATTTAACCTGTTTAAATACGTTAAGAAAATATTACGTCAGTCACATCATAACGCGGACGATTACGATGGTCTTACGAAAACACCATTTATTCAAAGATCCCATACCAATGATTTGATGAATCCTTATTTTAGAAATATTTCGATTCGTGAAATCGAAGATCTAATTAAGGTTTATCAAAACGATTACATCCTTTTCGATTACAACGACCAAGCTATTTTAGAAACACTGATCAGCTTTTGACTTTGAATAGGTGTATAAATTAAGGAGTACCTCCTTATATTTTACCCCCCAGAAATAAAAGGACAGAAAATAGACATCAATGAATTAAATATAAATATGGTTATCTAGTTGAACAAATCCTATTTCTTTTGTTTTTTTTTGGAAATATTATTACCAGGGTTTATAAATAATGGAGCAAATTTTTTTAAATAAATTTACTCCCTTATTAAATTATTAATTTTTTTTTTATATATAGATTTCTTTTATAAAAAAATAAATTATGCCTTAATGTTCATCCAATTAGTCAATACATATTTTGGTATATTATTTTTCTTTTATAAAATCGCGATTCTGGCTCCCTAGCCCGCTCGGTCTCTGGTAAGCAACGCGGGTTTAATATATACTCTTAAATTAAGATAAACTTAAATTACCTATTAATCGTGAAAAGGGAAAAATAATCTTCTTCTTTTTATTTTTGTAAAATAATTATTTAATATTCCATTTTGAAAGAAATGTATTAGAGAGAGTATTATTTTTTTCTAATGTCGAAAGGAGGGATTTAAATATAAATATAATTTCGTTTGAAAAAACATAAAAATAAAAAAATAATAATACACATAACAATAATAATAAACTAAATTTTTTTTATCTCTTCTGATTTAAACAATATTTAATTACTATTATTAAAGATTAAAAATAAAGTAATTTAAAAATATAATATATTTTTTTTAATTGGGTCAGCATAAGCATGTTTAAAATGACATTTTAAAAAAAACAAAGTTAACACTTTAAATTCAATGAGATTGATATGTTTAAATAAAAAGAAATGACTTTAAAAAAAATAAAATAAACAACAATATAATACAGTGTAAATAATTGAAAAATTCGATGGCCAATCAAATTTGAGATAATATTTAAGAATTTGTTCTCGTCATCTATATAATGTAAATAATTGAAAAATTCGATGGCCAATCAAATTTGAGATAATATTTAAGAATTCGTTCTCGTCATCGAATACGTGTTTATTTTGTAACTCAAATCAAATAAAAGCTTGGTGTATAGTAGTAACAATAAAAAGACGCTAAAAGTTATCACTTTCATAAACGAAGACAATGACAGGTAAAGTATGATGGACGATAGGTGCCAAACCATCTCCATTCCCATACTTATCAGAATAATTTTGATCCAGTTGAAGCTTTTACGATATTTGAAAACTTCCGAGCCTAAGTATCCATAGATAGAGATGTAGAAAAGGTGCATAGCCAATTGAAGCATCAAATATATGGGATCTTTAGCGAAAGGGTAGCAAAATACTTGTATCCGAGGTGAAATCTGACCATCGGAATGGCTGTAAACCTCTAGATATGCAGGGTTCGAGGCATCGAAAATTATGGCAACCGTACTTATGATGATCTTGTTTATTTTTTTTCGAAATATTATATAGAATAAATAATCACAAATTAAAATGGTGAAATAATCCGTAGATTATTCCTTTAACCCTTTAAGTTTTCTCATAAAATAAATATAATGCCGTATTTATGATAAATGCGTGAATTTTTTTTTTTTAAATACAACCTCCACACTTATATGGAAAAGTATCTTAATAATATATTCATGGTTGTTTCATTTTATATGATCAACTCCTTTAGAAGATATAAAGGTTGAAAGGTGGTTTTATATTTGCATCTGCTTTTAAACATATTTTCCTTTGGTAATTATAAGTAAAAAAATCTAAAAAAGAAAAAATAACATTGGACTTACCCTGCAATCACAGTTAAAGCGAATTCGTGGCAATGTAAAATTATTATATTTAAATCATATTGTATACTTCGCCACCAATTAGCGCTAAACTATGAATGCAGGGTTTGGGTAAAACAAATAAACATGGGTTTATTTGATTTTTTGAAACAACATAAAATAGAATTATAAGGGTTGAAAAATAATTTACATGTGGCAAATCGAGATTAGGATGTATGAGGGGAATTTTATCTATAATTATTCATTTTTAAGTTTTTAAAAGAGTTGTCGTTTCCGCTTTTTAAGTTTAACCTATCAGTAATTTATGTTTTTTATGTAAACACCAAAGTGTGGGGTCTGAACAACCTTAATTTCAACTAATTCGATATATCTCCATTTACATGCAATTTAACTTATTTATTTTACTTTAACATATATCCTATTAAAATCTTAAACTTTGCAAAACATTTATTTATTTTAATTAATTATGTTTAGATGAAAAATATATTTGAGAGTAATTATAACCACGGACATAAAAAGAAACATTCCGGAAAAGGAAATTGGGAAAAATTATAGAATTTGAGCGAAACTAACGGTGATTTAGAAATTTAAGAACAAAAAAATTTTCTGTTACATAAATAAATATAAAATTTATAAGAGATCATTGATAAATAAATTCCTCGATTAACAAAACAATATCATTGCCCATTTTATTAAATAACTTTCAGAGATTTTAAGATGATAAAAACATTAGCTTAAAATTAAATTTAAAATTATGTTCACTGTTTTGTTATTAAAATTGATATCATATACAATGTTTTAAATCTCAATACGACAATCAAGTTTATCACACCATTAGAAAATATCTTAATTAGTGCTGTTAAAAGGCTTTCGATTTAGCCGATTTTTAAAATCGGCAAACTCAAGATTTTAACTTAAAACAAATATATTACCTAAGTCTAGAGATTTTGCCCATAGATGGATTAAAGCATCTACCAAAAAAATATGGAAGACAGGTAATATTATTTTGGCCAGAAATCTTGGTTTTCGAGACGTTTAATTTAACATAAATGTTGATATTAATAAATAGTATTTGACAATCATTTATTGTAGTTAGGAACTTCATATTTAAGCTATTAGAAATAAAAACTTAGGTATAAGTTTTTGAGGGGGGGGGGGGGGTGCTTTCATTAAATTTTCTGTCATGTAGACCCTGGAAGGAGGGTTTGGGTAAAGGGCTAAAAAACACATCTAGACCTTTAATATTTAATATAAACACCTATGTATAAATAGTATATTACAGCTACTAATAAGTGTCCAGAGTATGAATAAATGAGTGAATATTTCGTGTAACGCTTTCTAAAATTTTTGACCGGATTTAATTTATAACGAATAAATTTTAATTTTACGCAATTAATAATTAATAAACTGATTATTGATATTTGGAATAACCATTGACCGATTTTGCATCCTAGTGTACTAAGTTGTGATACTATTAGGATAACAGAAATAAATCCCATTAATAGATTAATATACGTGGTATAGTGAGTTATCTCAAATTCTTTTTGAAATGCCCAGGCATTGTAATATCTAGCACTATAAATGAAGGAGGAAAAAAGTAGGAAAATTCCCAGGATAGCGAATACTAGTATGCAGCTATACACGCGAATATTGTATCGTTTGATACCCATAATTGCAATAGTTAAGCAAGTTTGGTTTGGGTGAGTGACATTGGAATTTGATGAAATCCAAGGAGCCGTGTATTTGGGACATCTGATACATTGTTTTATTATGTTGCGCACATATATTTCATTCGACTTGCAAGTCACGCACTGCCAACAACAGGGCTTATCAGATGTGACTTTAAATTCTGTAACTTTGCAAGGTTCGCGACATCTGGATGGGGGAGATTTGGTCGAATCTATGTAAGATATATTACCCCATATTAATGATTTTTTGATTATAACTTTTTGCTCTTTAATTAGGTACAGGCCAACGTGCCTACAATAGAAATGTTCAATGTTATTGATTTTCTTAGAAACAAAATTGGATATGACCATAGTAGGATATAAATAAGAAGCATTGGATATTTTTAGGGTTTTCACGTTCTGATATGGGACCGACATTAGCAATTTATTTTGTATAATTAATCCGTTTAAGCAGGATATCTTTTGTTTATTTGTTTTATAATGATAACAGGATTTGTTGAGCAATTTCTCTATATTACTCCATATAACTTGAACAGAAAATATATTTAGTGAGATAATATTTTCATGAAATTTTTCGACCTTTGAATTTAATTTATTCTCTAATTCTAATGTAAATTCATATTCAGAACGCCAACGCTTGTACCAAGAGTTGGTTGAGTTTAGATTGTATAGCCATTTGTATAAGCCATGATCATGATGAACATTGTTGTATATGTAAATTGAGCCTAGAAGAATATCCTGAGTATCGCTTTCTATAATTAGTCTATTATTTTCTTTTTTATCGAGCCTGATAAATAGCAAATTACCAGTATAATTCTGACTTCTGATGAATTTTAAAATATGCAAGAATTCTAAGTTTCCTATAAACAAGACAACAACTATAGGTTTAGGCCGTTTCATTAACTTTAATATATCATCTCTCCAGCCATATTCATAAATATTGTAATGCATGTATGGAATTTTGATATCAGCTTTTACACATATTTTAGAACCCCTCAGTTTCTCGATAAGTTGAATTTTATATTTGTAAAAAACATCGAGATCGTTGTATATTATCGCTATTTCATCCCAGACAAATTTTTGGATCAAAAAGAAAATGCAGTTGATAAAATCTTTTTGATGGTTGGCCATTGAAAAGAAGTATCTAAATCTTAGTATATCATAAAATATAAATGTGTTGTATTCCAGGATGCCTAAAACAATGAATTTAAAAAAATCTGATTTAACCGGAAATGTATAACAACATGTCGAAATTAATGATGTATACATATGTACATAGGCGTAGCCAGAGGGGGGGGGCAAGGGAAAATCCCCCCTTCAGAAATTTATCACGAATATCATTTTAAGCTAATAAAAAATATCCCCGTTAGTCCTCCCCCCACTCCTTGCCAAAAATTATGCATATATCTTAAACAATAATTTAAAAGAAAGAATGTAAAAGTTGATATTTTTTTAATAAAACTATTCATCATAATTTATACATTTTTGGAAAAAAGCATTTATATATAAAAAAAGTGAACCAAAAATGCTTTTTAAGAAATGTAAAAGCCAAAGATAAGTCTTAAGACAAAAGTGAAATGTATTATATTAATAATAGATCCATAAAATTACTAAATAATATAATATATCAAATATAATTTTTTATAAAGTGAGTTATTTTAATTTATTTATCTTAATAAAAGTAAAATATAATTATAAAACTAGATAAAATTAAATCATAAATTAAATAAAAAATTAAAGCACAATACAAACTGTGGAATATTATTGTCGTAGATTTACAGTATATCTAATTTTATCAATTAGCATATGACAATCAAGTAATTTTTACCAATATAGGGAATTATATATTTTACAGAAAACTATAAAATATTGATAAGGACATCAGAAAATATCTTTTAAAGTCATTGTGGGATGAATAATATAAAAATTAATTTTTAATATCATTATTTATTTAAAATAAATAGATTGCGTTAAATAATTAAATGCAAAATGTTGCTATATTTATTGTCAAGAGCATTGATTAGTAAAATTTGTTAAAATATTAACTGTAATATATTCTCTAACTGTCAAATATGTCTGTAAAAGTGGAATTTTACCTAGTATTTTCTAACTAATTTTATATAATAAAGGAATATCAACTATATGTCTACTTACTTTTAATAAATAAATTTCTTATACTTGTATAGAATAAATTAATACCATACTTTTGTATTAATGTATATAAAATAATTTATTATATTTTATATAAACTAATGGAAATATATTTCATATTTGTTCCAAGCTTATTTTTTTTTATTAAAATTAACCTCTTATCTTGTAAAAATATTTTATGACTATATATAGACTAAGGTAAGCCGGCCGAAGGCCGGGCAAAAGCGGGCTGAAGGCTCGCCCATAATGGGGTCTGGGGGCGAAGCCCCCAGTAATTTTTTAATCCCCCCCCCCCTTAGGAAAATCCTGGCTACGCCTTTGTATATATATCCTATTAGATTGACTATTCATTAATTAAAAGTGCCCATACATAGCTGTAACACTATTTTGTGAATTCGACTAATTGCTTTTATTTATAATTATATGAATGCACATTAATGTAATTTAATTGGCATACAAACCACAGGCGCTACAGCTGACTCCTATGTATGTGCTCATTTTTAAATGGACTTAATAAATGAATCGGTAATCAAATATCATCATTGGTCTAAACTACCAACTCTATAAATTTCAGAACACCTTAAACATTTGGGTATTTTTAAAAAGGGTTATAAATGAAAATTATTTTCAAAAGTTGTACTCTCTCTACATAGTGAAAAACATTTCCGGTGATATCAAATTTTTCATATTTAAAGATCTTTCTCAATAAATTATTTTAAAGCGGGACCACATATATATAGGAAATGACTTAAAAAGTATAAATAGAAAAATGAACTTTGAAGTTGGGTACAAATAGTCAGCATTAGCACTTGGACTAATATGGGTCATTTTTATATGTTGGAAAAATGGCGCAACTGCTTGAATTTCTGCACTTGTAAATGGACCTATAATGGCCACAAACTTGAAGTTTAATATTCTCTCAATTGCCCGGATGTTTAATGCTTGAATCTAAAATAAATATAAAAACAGTTTAAATATATGCTCACTTCTGATTCGTTTTTTTTATAAGAATATATATAATTTATATATTGTTATATATATATATATAGTTTTTATATTCTTATATATATATATATAGTTTATATATTCTTATATAAATGAGATAAAATACAAAAATATTGTTTTATTATATTTAAATAGAGAAATAAATTTATTATTTATTTTATTAAGACATTATAAAAAATATAAAATAGCTGACACGATGCCTAATATGGATGAAGATAATAAACAAAAAATATTTGATGATGAGGAGGAAAATAAAATAGTTGAATATATAATTTCGAAGTTATCTGTTAAAAGTTATTAAAAAAATTACTGAGATTTCTCATTGTTAAAATATAAATAAAAGATGTCTATACAAAAACAGGACTACAAAATTTTCATAATTTATGTGACAAAAAAGATTATTTTTTTATTTGTTATAACTGTAAATATTATTATATAAATAAAACAAATATGAAATTCTGATGAAAATATTTTTTGAGTCTCATAGAATGTCTGATAAACTACTTGATTCTACTAGCCCCATAAATAATCCAACTAACCACGGGTTTGGGGCTACTAGTTTCAAAAAATCACTTTTACTAAACCCTTTTTGGAGAAAAAATTATTAAATATTTATAAAGTATAATAGCGTATATTTATAGGTAAGTATTTAAGGTATGGATTGGTATTTTGTAAAATCTTATACTATCATTATTAGGAGCTTGATGATTTTGGCAATAATTACGCCAACTAGTCCTGATCTCCCCTATAGTAGTTAAGGGATAGTGAATCTGGGCTCTGATCAATCAAATTCTGCTATCATATATTTATATCACTATTATATATTTAAATCAATTTTCTACGATAATACAATAGAATAGAAAAAAATATTTTAAAAATTTTACACATTTTTTATAATTCAAATAATGCCATATTTTGTCATTTTTATATGAATTATTTTCATGTAAATGGTATATTTATAACAATAAAACATTGTCCATGAAAATTATGAAATATTAATTATCTTATGGGACACTTAATTAAATAATTGAAGCAACGCCCCAAGGTCTTGTTGGAGCAACAAATTACTTTTACCAGAATCAATCTTTAAAAAAAAGCACAAAATATTTGAAATTTATCATTGTATAAAGTTAGATAGATGTTTGGACTATCTTATGGTACTTTATAAATTCAAATACATTAGTTTCGGACCTATAATGATTTTGACAAAAATTGCGCCGACTATCCATGGTCTCCCCTACCTTTTCCAATTTGGAAAAATATAGATGGATTTTATTTTTAATCATATTTTAATCAGGAAATAATATTATAAAATATATAGTATTTTTTTTTTGTATTGCT
The DNA here is from genome assembly GCF_954871325.1 of Gordionus sp. m RMFG-2023. Taxonomy (NCBI): domain Eukaryota; kingdom Metazoa; phylum Nematomorpha; class Gordioida; order Chordodea; family Parachordodidae; genus Gordionus; species Gordionus sp. m RMFG-2023. The sequence goes on along the minus strand of NC_088778.1, from coordinate 27,105,793 downwards.
AGACAAACCAAAATCTAAAGATACATTTCTTTTATTCCATCGGGGTTCCTGATTTTTAAGAAAAACTTAAATTTTTTTTGTTATATCGATATATCGATGGTGCCATTGTCATAAGGGAAGAAAATAGTGTGGCAACGCATCTTTGCATATAGCTAATATACCTTGGTGTTTAAATCAACGTCTAGCATTAGCGGTAAGATTTTGTAAATGTTGTAACTGACGTTAAGTAATTTAATTTTTTATTGACATGATTTAGAATTTATGCAGCTAATATACAATAAAAAATAAAATAATTTGGATAAAAATAGCGCCTGAATTGGGCCTTCAGTTTTTGAAGATTGGACGGGTATAGGGGGGACTGGGGCTATTTGACCCGTTTTTTGCAAATTGGCTATAACTTCCATGTTTTTTTATATATATATCATAAAGAACAATATATTAATCGATACCTATAACTATATTCTACAAAGGTCCCTTTGTTTTTTGTAAGAGTTTAAATTTTAACCAACAAGACCCAATAGCGGAGTTGGGCAAACCACTTCAAGGGGCTTACTTAAACAATTGGTTTTTTAGACTAATGAATTGAAATGCATTTTTATTTATTAATAATGTACATATAGAATAAATTTATTGTTCAAAATATCATATTACTTTTAAATTGAAATTAATTATATGTAAAAAATTGAAACTTAATTTTGGTTAATAACATTTTGGACGTATAAAGATAAGAATCTTAGGGTGGGATTATGATTTTTTAGGATAAATCTTAAATACCAATCATACACAGCCATGAAATGTTCTATTTAAGATTTTGAAATATATTTTTTTATATTAACTCCCATAATTGACTTGTATGGTTTAGCAAGCACTCTAGCTCTGAATTGACTTATCATGAATTAAATAGTATTTAGACTTAATAAATATTCATAAAACTTAATTATAAAAGTGTGTTAAAAATTTCCTATAAAATTTAATTTATATATAAATGATTATATATATTGATAAAAATTTAAATTCTATCAGTAAAAATCTTTTGAATATTATATCAAAATTATATTTTTTAAATTTTATTAATCATTTATTTCAAAAAATTTTTGTCTATAGATGCATACTAATAAAAGCTATATTAGGATAAAATTTAAACATACTAGTCTATTTAATTTTAAAAAGAGATTAAGTGGTTTACAAAGTCCCGGGGTTTGCCTAACCCCAGCCACTTGATCTTCTTCTTTCTTTCTTTCTTCTTTCTTTCTTTCTTTCTTTCTTTCTTTCTTTCTTTCTTTCTTTCTTTCTTTCTTTCTTTCTTTCTTTCTTTCTTTCTTTCTTTCTTTCTTTCTTTCTTTCTTTCTTTCTTTCTTTCTTTCTTTCTTTCTTTCTTTCTTTCTTTCTTCGAAAGAAAGAAAGGGTTCAGCAAAGGCAGGTTGGAATAATTAAATTTCCATTTATGCTCATTTTTGAGATTTAACAATATCTAATAACAGTTAAAATTTAACTAATTGTTCACTTGGGATGATCTAGCCTTGTTATATCAGATTTAAAAATTATTTTCAAAACTCCCGAGGCCGTAAATAATATTTTCACAGTTTTTTCAGCCTGGCATGACAAAAAATACTGCTTCCGATCCAACTGTGCAAACCTAGACATCAGATATCTTATTCACAAATGTATAACTATAATAAAATTAATGGAGAAGAAAATGTTTCACCTATCTTTAACCAGAATCCTCGAATTTTACAAGTTGTGTTGTTAAAAGGCTCGATTTGACCCTATTTTTAGAAAATGGTTAACTCAATATTTTATTCAAAAAAAATAATACGCGAACCTGAAGATTTTGCTCATAGATTGCACAAAAGGGCAACTGTTAGAGAAATCTCGAGGTTTACGAGCCGTTTAGCATCACTATTTACAACCTAACATTTGATAATCCTGCTCATCCTTTCTTTTCATATATATTTCCAAATAATTACAAACTCACAAAAAATAAACTTTTCTTTTGTTTACCAGGGCCATGGAAGGAGTACCGCATGTTGGTAAGATAAAATATCCTAAAGACAAATTGTACAACTGCATTGATGCATGATTTAGCTTTTCGAGTTTATATATGGTAGAATAGGCCAATTCAATATGGTGGGAACGAATAGTTTCGCTGCAGAAAGAATTCCCTGCTGAGCCCTTTTCATAGATCCGGTACAATCCTCCTATCATTATGTCCCCTTTTTTGTACAAATATCCTGAAGGAAATTTATATACTCCATTATTATAATATACACTAGCGAATAGAATTATCAAACAAGCTGATAAAGGATAAAATGTATTAGACATATAAGTTATATCCTATATGTTTAACTCTGTAAAACGACCAAAAAAAAGGAATTATTAATCACCGAAATTAGAATAGAGATAATATTTGTAATATAAAAATAATGGGAATATTTGATTTAGTTGATTATAAATAATTTATTTGATTTGTTTTAAAAATTTGAAAATAAAATAAAATTAATTTAGGTGTATATGTTGAATATTTTTGATTAATAAATTTTTTATAATTAAAAATTAATAGGATTCCCTAATCATTTAATCAATTTTAAATATTTTAGAGCAAACATTTTGCAAATATACCTTAGGTATTATTTATGACTAAACTTAATTATTATAAATTAGCTTTGGGCCCAATTTTAGTCGGCGGTTGTGGTTTATTTTCATCTGCGTTTTGTTGGCCAGTCAAGTTCGCGGTCGCTCAATAATTTAGCAATAGGCTAGGGCGGCGTTAATGTATTATTTTATTTTTACATCATTCATTTGGTTACATAAAGTTTTAGAATCATTTCTGTGCCCGATTCCCCCTGTTTAATAGACTTATTTATCTGTTCCTCTATCTGTATTTCGTTTTCCGAAAAATGGATTATAATAAAATATATAAATTTAAAAATTATTCAGATTAGTGACAACAATATTTTATCTATTTATCTATTTATATGTATTTTATTAAGAGATTAAAGAATTATTAATATTTATGATTATAAAAATCTAATCGTTCATTTCTATACTGAATATAATTGTTAACATTTTTCAGATTTTAAGCGGCGTAGAATTAATAATATTCCCACATGTTTCTTATTCTATTACCCAAATCTTCTCAACTGGTCCAAAACAAAGTTGTCATATTGTATATTTTAGACTTTTTGTCTTTTAGAAAGATATTGATAGTACAAATTCCAAACTACTCCTACAAGTCGTAAAAAGCTGTTTTTTTTACTCAGAAATTTTTAACTAATCAAAATATTTTTTTAAAATGATAGAGCCATTACAAATGATATTTGGGTAAAGATAATGTAAATCATTGTAAAATATAATTAACCTTTCTAAACTTATTATAATTTGAGAATCAGTTCAAGTCCCTTGTGCAAACTAGACCTGATCTTTCTATGCGTTTTGAATACCACCATCCCACTCCCAACTCGAAGCTAAACGAAACGCCAAAAATTTTCTATCGTTTTAAAAAATTTAAAACACTCGTAATAAATTTTTATTACTTTAATTGACCTTAGATCGAACGAGAATACCCACCGAATTCAAGCATATTAATAATCGGAAGAAAAGAAACAAAAGTATTTAAGTCAGATCTGCAGCACCGCTATTGATACTTGGGATTTTTAACAGATAAATATACTTACCAGAAACCTGCAGAGATACCATTTGTACGGCCCGGCCCAAATATCTAATTTTTTATTTATATAGCTAATAATGGCGATTTCAAATATTTGGTTTTAAAATATACGACCCGGCTTGGCCCGGATATTTTTTTTAAAAAAAATTTTCAGGTACGGCCCGGACCGGGTATTTTTAAAAAATTAAAATACGGCCCGGCTCGTGTACTAGGATTTCCTTTTCATTTTTCTTATAATTTAAGACTTTTAATTCAATATCATTTACTTAATTATTTTAGTTGGATGTGGTATTTTTAAAACAAAAGTAATCATCGTCTTCATCAATTGAAAAATTTGCTGACATATTAATTTAAAATATATTTTTTTTAAATAATTAAAGTTTCGTTTATTAATAAATCTTAGAAGGTTTTTTTTTTCTTTTTCACCATCAATCCAACGATTTTTATAGTAGGGATGATAAACATTGGCCAAAAAATGCCGTTTTAAAGTTTTTATCATATTAATATATATTTTTAAATATTTTTATTTAGAATATTTTACATCATTTGCAAAAATGCAGATCAGTTTGAATTACGATTTTTTGAAAGGCATTTAATATTGGAGCTGATTCTCCATAAAAGCAGTTAATGTCGTCTTGTACTTTTTCAATTACTATAACCAATGGTGACATCATATGGCAATATTCTTCTAGATATTTCATTTCAATATCTCTTAGTTTTGGAATTTTTTATTTTCCACATAATTTTGGCAGTTCATTTTTAAATTAGTGAGTCTATCAAACATGCTACTCCATCTCGCAGCATGGTATAATTAATTGTTTTCCTAAAACTGCTTTGATAGCCTCTATTGTTTTAGGCCTACTACTAACTAGCATTCCATAACATAGTACATTTGGCTAGTGTAAGATGATGAATTCTAGAAATGGTAGGAGAATAATAGCTCTGGACGTCTACGGTGGCAATGAAACTCATTGTATGGCATAGACAACGGATGTGCTGAAGCAATGATATCAGATCCTTGAATAATAATAAATAAGTAATCTTATATAAATAAAATCTATATTTAAATTTGCATTATCATCAAAAATTTTACTTTAAAAGAAAAATCGTTAAATAATACTTTCAATGACTTCAAATTCTATATATTCATCTTCGATGATGTCAAAAAAATTATTAAAACCTACTTCCATAGAATATCTAAACTGCTTTAATAACTTTTTTATCAATTCCAAAGTCATGATTATCAAATAACTCTATTCATCTAACAACAAGGGCCCGAGATTATCTTTGTAAACTATCGTTTGAGAGCTTATTTAATTATTTATTTTATTGAATTTATAAATAAAATAGCGATTTCATTACCCAGGGACAAGTCATTCCAAAGAAGCTTCTTAGTAGACCATTATCTGTATTAGTGCAGATATATGACTGGGATTTTAACAACTGTTTTAAATTATCACTTTCTTATTTGAAGCTTTCATCAATTTATCTTTGCAAAGATCTTCGAGAATAATTATTAATGGTAATACAAAACAAGATAATATTTCTAATAATAAATTGACAAATATAGATAAAAATAGGAGAAAACTAAAAAAAAATTAAAATTTACCTTCTATCATTTTAACAAATTCTTTTTGCTCCAATAGATAATGAATGCATTCCTTTAACAACTTTTCTTTTTATCATTTGAAAATTCTAGGGTATTATGAGTTAATACTTTTGAAATCTTGTTTTAAATTTATTATTTACTCCTTTAATGCTCAGTTATTTGCCACCAAAAAGGTCATATTTTGCATAGCTAGAATGCAGTGACGAAGCGTCCATAGAAGCAAGGGAAGCGCTTCCGTTGAAATTTTTATTAACATAATTTTTATAACTTAAAAAGATTAATATAATTTTTATAACGTTAAAAAGATAATATAATTTTTATAACGATAAAAAAATAATATTATTTTTAGTATATTAAGAAATACTATTATTTTTACTACGTTAAAAATGTTACTATTATTTTTACTACGTTAAAAATGTTACTATTATTTTACTACGTTAAAAATGTTACTACGTTAAAAAAATATACATGAGGGAAGCAAATTTAATATTTCTGAAAATCATGCCATGGTATTGTGTAAATTTATCATTAAAAAATAAGCATTGGGGAAGCAAATAAAAAAAATGCTTATTATTTTAATAAATAAAAGAGAAAAATTTTTTTTTATATAATATTTTTTTCCTTACTTTTTTAAAATAAAAAATATTTCGTTTTTAAAATCCTTAATTAATGTTTATGAAAATTTATTAACATTAATATTTAGCTCAAGAAATTTTGATGCGAAAAAATTGATTATTGAAAAAGGAAGACCAAAACCAATTTTACAAAACTTAAAAAAAAGAAATCAAAACTTGCACCCGTAATTTTTCTATAGATAAATATGAAAAATATGAATGGCTCACTGGATGTGAAGCTTATGATTCTTATATTGTTGGTTATGCCTATTATACCCAAAGGAAAAATAGGTTTGGATTAATAAAAGATTTTCGGATATGAATAATTTCAAAGGCAGTTAAATGGCAAAGAATCAACCGCTTATTTTCAGTCGATTATTCAATTAAAAACAGGGCCAAGTATTTAAAATATGATAGATTCGATGCGCAAAATATCAATCAATGAAATTTTAACACAACAATCAGCATATCTCAACCAAAATTCTTCCTACCTTGTTAAATGACATTGGTATTTTAGTATTTTAATCCTACCCAATATCTGGCTATCCCTTTGACTTTAAACATAATAACCCAACCCTTACACACCACCTTATATATTGGTGCACAACAATCATTAGTATTATAACATTATAGTGACTTGCTCAACAGTAACTTACCACCAAGATTTCTTTGATTCAATCAATGATGAAATTACTTATCTCAATCAAATATAGTTTTAAATAGATATTGCTGCAAAATAATCATAATACAAGAACTTTATTGTGGCTTGCTCAACTTACCACCAAGATTTCTTTGATCCAATCAATGATATTCCTGCACAACAATCATTAATACAAGAACATTATTGTGGCTTGCTCAACACTAACATACCACCAAGATGTCTTTGATTCAATCAATGATGAAAATATTTATCTCAATCATATATAGTTTTAAGTTAATTTATCTACTTGATTTTAAAAATATTTTTAAACATTCCAAAATTCCACAATCATCTAAACCTCAAATTTTAATATATATTTTTCAAAAATATAGATCTTAAGTTAGTTTGTATTATATTTTTTAAAATATAAATTTTTATTTAAACATTACTCAATTATTCTTAATACAACAAAATTTAAATTTTCAATTTAATTTTATAACTTTTATTTATTTTTTATTTTTTTATTTTTTTTAAAAAATAATATTTTTGAAAAGTTATTCATTTATACATACCCCCACCCTCTTTTCCTTTTTTTTTTTTTTATTCTTCTAAAATGGGTATGTCAAGCATTTGTAATGCCTGCCATAGAAATATAACCTTGACCCAAGCTATATGTTTTTATAAACATGGGCCCAGGTCAAAACCATGTATAAACTCTGGTAAACCCCCTTTAAATGAAATTTTGTACAACAAAATTGAAACAACCCCCATTGTAATTCAAAATTTTTAATATGATTTTTATGATAATTTTTTAAAGTGGGAAAAGCCACCAACCTTAATCCACCTACCCCTTAAATCAAGGTCTTTAATTTCTAATTTTTTAACAACACTTATTATGGAAGTTAATTTAAATTTAAATTCCCTTAAAGCTTGGGAGAATCGTTTAACCTTTCCTTTTAAAGTCTTTATTAAACCTACAGATAAAAATAAAAAAACTATTTTGCATGAAAGTATAAAATATAAAATAGACCATTTTTATGATTTAGAAATGGAAAATTACGTTCCTGATGTAAGGGCTACATCTGATTTTGCCCATAAATGTAAAATTATATCAAAAAAAATAGACCAAGGGGACGTATGTGGAGCTCTTAAATTAGCTTCATCTAATGATAAATTGGCTCCATTTGATGAACATACTTTTACTTTATTAAAAAAATTGCACCCTCAGGCTTTTCCTGAAGATCTTCCCATCCCTATAAAATCTAACTTAATCGAAATAGGTAAGGAAGAATTAATTAAAACAGTTTTATCTTTTAATAAAAACTCTGCAGGGGGAATTGACGGTTTTCGCCCCTCTTATTTCCAATTTTTAATTAACCCTAAAAATCCTTATCAAGATTCATTTGTAAATTCATTGATAATATTTAGTGAAAATATATTGAACAATGATTTACCTAGTCAAATTCACCAAATTATTTTTGGCGCAAGATTAATTGCTTTTTCTAAGCCTGATGGTGGAGTTCGGCCAATTGCAATAGGGTCATTTTTTAGGAGACTTTTAGCTAAGATAATCGTTGAGCGCATCAAATCTGATGCTTCAAAAATGTTCCAAACATATCAACTAGGCTTTGGTACTAAAGGGGGATGCGAAATAGCCACTCACTCTCTTCGCATATATATCGAAGATCCTCCTCCAGACGCCGTAGTCTGTAAGCTCGATTTTAAAAATGCTTTTAATTCTTTATCCAAAAAAACATTTTTGAACATTTTTTATGAAAAATTCCTAGTTTATGCAAGATTTATTGAACAGTCTTATGGCTGTAGAACCCCTCTCAAATTCGGGGAATATACAATTCCTTCTGACGAAGGTATTCAACAAGGAGACCCTTTGGGCCCTCTGATCTTTAGTTTAGGTATACATAACCTAGTTCATTGTCTAAAATCCTCTTTTAATTTAGATTTAAACATATGGTATCTAGATGATGGTACCATTTGCGGACCTTCTAAAAATATTCTTGCAGCGATAGAATATATAGAGAAGAATTTTCTAAACATAGGCCTTACTCTAAATAAAGCTAAATCGGAAATATGCTTTTTAAATTCAAATACTCTCAAAGTCCAAGGGTTTAAAATCATCAAAAAAAGTGAAATTAATCTTCTAGGTTCACCTTTAAGCAGTTTTTCCAACTGTGAGGTGTTCATAGAAAAATTTTTCGAAGGCTTATCAGGACTTGAAACTATTTTAAACGAAATTCCTTCACACCAGAGCTTTTTTCTTTTAAAAAAATATTTATTTTTACCAAAGATTGTACATATTTTTAGATCTTCTTCCTTTTTTTTAAATAATGAAATTATTAATCGTGTTCATGAATTTTTTAGAAGTTTATTAGAAAATATTTTAATTATTAAATTGGAAGATTTTAATTGGGGTTTCTCACAATTACCCTCGAAAATGGGTGGTTTAGATTTATATCCTTTAAACCTTCTATCTCTTTCCTCATTTTTGGCATCACGTTTGATGAATAACGCCATGATATCTTCTTTTATCTCTCCTAAAGATAACCTTTTAAACTCAGCCTTGACAGCCTGGGTATCTTTAGCTCCACCTGAAGCTCTCTTACCCACGATCTTAACACACCAATCTATTTTCGAACCTTTAATAAAAAAATTTTTTAAATAATCTCATCAAACCCCCCTTTGGTGTATATTCAACTATTACAGAATGCTGACTGTACTAGTGGTTATGAATGGTTGGAAGCATTACCAAGTCGTAACCTAGGTAATCTCTTATCAGATGAACAATTAAGAGTTGCCATAGGCCATCGACTTGGATGTAACATTTTTCAACCACATACATGCATCAAATGTAAAACATTAGTTGACTCCAAAGGGAGACATGGTCTAAATTGTATATATAGTCAAGGCAGGCATGCAAGGCATGCAGCAATTAATTTAGCTATTAGCCGTTCTCTTACCAGGGCCCGAATATCAAACATCCTGGAGCCTACAAATTTATCGTTAGATGATGGCTTCTGATGGCTTAACTTCCGTGCCTTGGTCATTAGGGAAATCCTTAATTTGGGACTTCACATGCGTATCTTCTTTCCCAAAAAATTTAAATTCTAATCCGGTTGATATAGCCGAGAAAAAAGATAAGAGCCCTTACATCAGAACCTAAAGAATTTTATTTTATAAAACAAAACCTTCAAATCACAATTTTAAAATATAATTACGCATGTTTTTTGGGAACTTGTAGTCCCACCTCGGTTTTTATATAATATTGTTTTATTTTATTTTATATTTGATGTGAGAAAACTATATATTAAATAAAAAATTTTATAGCAAGAAAAAAAATCGAACAGCATAATTCTAAAAGTCAAATCAAATAGATAAATGTTCAAAATATTGATCAACTCTATATGCTTTCTTGGAATTCAGGAGCACGTATTCCGTGGTGATGATGAATCTTCTAATTCAGTATATAGAGGAAATTGTATTAATTTATTTGCTCGCGGAAGAAAATTTACTATTAAAATAAAACATCATTTAGAAATAGTGCAGTTTTTATTGGACTATCAAGCAATATTCAAAATGATTTGATTAATTCTATTTCATATGTCTTACACCAAAAAATATTAAAAGATAATTTAAACGACACTTATTCTCAATTTTTTGACTTACACAAGCTGGAAACCGAATTAGGTAGTGTTTCGGGATGTTGAATTTAGAAAGAGATTAATGTAATACTTAAATTTTTAATATGCACCGATTTGATGAAAAGTTTTAAGAGTTTTTTAAATTATGCAAATTCATCTTAACTTTGGCTTCAACAACAGCAAGTGCAGAACGGAGTTTTTCATCTTTAAAAAGAATCAAATCTTTTTACAGAAACAGGATGAGCCAAAATCGATTATTGAATCTATCTTTGATTTCGATTGAAAAAAAATAAATAAAAAATTAAAAATCTATTTTTATAATGCAGTACTTGATCATTTTACTCAAAAAAAAAGATGAATACCACTTATTTATAAATTTTAATGTTTTTATGGTTTGAGTTTGACTAAAATAAAAAATTTTTTGATTTCTTCCCTATTAGTAAACTTGACGCTTCGTCACTGCTAGAATGTATTTTATTAAATTATATATGAAAAAAAAACTGTTATCTTTATTTATAAATAATTCCAAACATTTATTCCCTCTAAAATTTTATAATGCAAATATAATATTTAATATGAATTTTTTTTTTATAAGATTTTTTTTAAAATGCAAAATATTGACCATTTATTTATTTTATAAATAAAATTATATTATAAGCATATGTAAAAAAATTTAAATAAATATGCAAGGTTGGGTTAAAAATTGTAATATCATATAAAAATGGTATCCCAAATATGTGGATTATATTTTACCCTAATGTTCAACCTTTTTTTATCAATGTATTTTATTTTTTTTTCCATATTCATTTCAATTCTATATTATTTTTTCATTCATTTTCATTTCATTATCACCAAATAAATATAAAAATTTTCAAGAATTTTTTTCACTTTCGGTCCAAATTTTTAAATCTTTAATCCTAATCCAATTTTTTTTTTTATAAATCATACCATTTCTTAACGTTCCGAACCGTGTCCGCAAGTCTTTGATATATATCTGCATTTTAAAAAGAAACTTATAAAAAAACGTGAAATATGCAGATAATTCATCTTATTATGTGGTAATTGCGGAAAAATTTGGGGAAAGGTGTTATAAATGGCTAAAAATTGGGAATCTCGCTTATATCTTTTTAGAAAATTTTTAAAGTAAATTTGAAATTTAATATTAATTAGATTATTTTATCAAAACAATCATATAACTTTAAACAAATAAATTTTACTATATTCAGCAAATTATTTCATTTCTTTTATTGAAGTGTATAATTATTCTAATTTAGACGCAAAATGAAAAATATACACCATATATTTTTTCCCCATTAATAAAATATCCGCTATTTCTAATAACGCTAGCTTACTATGTACTTTTATCCTAACAATTCTTGGCCTTAATCATAATGGCATCTCAAAATAGCATGGGTGGCAATATACTATTATATATATATTATTTATTATTCTTTTTTTATAGGGTTTTTATACAAATTGTATAATTTATAATATTATTATACCGACCTTTTTGATTGAATAACCATGTTAATCCAATAATAATAAATTACATTTATTATCAACATACAAATAAATTTACACTTCCTCTAGGCAAATGTAAACTTTATTTCTCCTATACTTTTTTTTATCGAGTAAATGAATCTATACTTCAGATAAATTATAATATAAAATATTACTCTATTTTCATTTATGAATTATTGAGCACATTGTGAGTCGAAATATTTTATTTTATTTCAGACCTTTAATACCGCCCCAAAAAATATATCCCTATACATATATGCATACGAAGCCTTTTTAAATTGGAATGTTTTTTTGCAATCGATATTGAAGATGTCGATATAATTTTTTCATTAATTATTGAAGAGTTGCCACTCTTCTTAAGGATTCCCTTTTGCCAGTAATCTCAATATACTTTTTATATGCTTATAACACAAATGGTATATCACTATACTTAGTATCAATTTTAATGTTTACTCGAGGGAGACCTGACTATCACCTTTTTGCATCATCAAAATATTTTTATATAATATATTTGGAATAACAATAAATTTGCATAATGTCTCTCCCCTAAATCTCTCAAGGTAGAGTCCCTGGAACACTCTTTTTCTCTTTATAATCGGGGCTTTCCAAAAAATATGCTTTACATCCTAAATTCATAACTGAGCCGCATCTAATACACATAACAAGATTTTTTTCTTGACATTTAAGCTATTATTGTTTATATTCTTTAGGATATATTTCGTATCCTTTATTTATTTAAATATCAGATTCTGCTTTGTATCACGGCATATATGGTCAATACGATGTGAATTTTAGCAATAATATTCAAGAAATCCTCTAAATTAGTGGCCCTCTGATATTTTTTATTTCACTTAAAGTCAACATTAAATCAATTTTTATACCGAATATTTTATTTATCTCACAATTTGCACATGAGCCTTATCCGCTGAAATAAAAATTTTATCAAAAATAATGGGACTGTTTCCTAAATGAGTAGATCTCTGCTTTTTTCCACTTAAAATCAAACTTAAAATATTTCCTTTGCAATCTAAATGCGAATTATTATTTTTCTTCTTAATTTGTTTAAAATTTGATTTAAACCTTTGGTTTGGGACCAAATTTTCTATATTTGATTGCAAGACTTGTTGAATTTTCTATTTATGACGATGGGAGAAAATAATAATTGTGAATTGCATAATACTTTTTTATTTGATATTATGATAAATATTAAAATTTGGATGTTATTTGATCTGAAATCCATTCTAAATAATGGCATATATGATTTTTTTTAAATTATATTATTGAATTTTATTTTCAATTTCAAATATATTTTAAAATATATATTTAAAAAGGAAAAAAATTATTTTAAAAATTATAAGAAATAAAATATTAAAAAAGTTGGGGAATATTAAAAAGTTAAATTGACCGATATAAAATATAAAATAAAATAAATAACTACATTAAATTTGAAAATAAATAAATGACACAATAAATAATATAAAAGAATGTTAGGAATAATATTCACAATAAAACCGATAAATAAATTTTAATGATTTATTTCAATATAATAAAAGATTTTTTTAAATAAAGAATCTTTCAAATATTTTAAAAATTTGATCAAAAATTGAATTTTTTTTAAAACTTTTAAGAAACTTTTTATTTTTTATAAGGATACTGCGAGGCCATGAAAATATTATTTAATAAATATATTCTCTTAACTCTCATTTTATTATATGGAATCATTCATATACTCTACACCAAGAGAAAAGTAAATTAAAAGTTTACTCTTTAAAAGAATAAATAATGTAAATCTAATTGTTTTAGATTTAGGTTTTACATTTTCGTTTTTTAGATATTAATGTCTAAGTTATTTATAAATATATTCAAAATAATATACTTTCCTTAAAATATATTTTTCAAAATATCAGCATTTCGAAGTGAGTTGTTTTAGTTTTATTTAAAAAATTATAGAGAATAAAGTTTGAATTTTCGGGAATTCTCGAGAAACAGTATATATTTTTGGCATGATTTTGCCCTTCCCCAACAAATCCCCTGAATTATATATCTAAGAATCAAGTTGATAGGGATTAAAAAAAATTAACATCTAAATTTAAACAAATTCAAACATTATTAATATGATAAAGTTGAATATTAGATATAAAATTAATTTGATAATAATATGGAAACTCATAATTAATTATTTTGTTGCTTTCTAAAATATTTCAATTAATTTTTATTTAATTACTAATGCATCAATTAAATGATTATAATTTTTTTTTAAGAATACGTTTATAAAATTTGCTTAAATTTGTTATTAATAATTTTAAATTAAGGAGCAAATCATCATAGAAATTGATGATGAAATTTAATTCAAAAAATAATAACAAATACACTTTATTTTGAATATATCACCTTATTCAAATGGTGTCCAGGATGCAATTCTAATATAAATTTAAAATCGAGAACAAAATTTAAGTCGGGTTATGACGTTACCTTAATATTGTAAACATTAGAAACACTACCCTAATAAATATATACTAAACTCAGATGGTGCTTTAAGGTTTATTCTTTCTTGGATTTTTTTTATAGATATAATAATACATTATTAATAGGTCTATTTTACTTGTGTAAATTATATATTCATTCAAGGAGATTTGAAGTTTATCAATTTTACATTTATAATGACTTTATAATTAATTAAATAATTTTAAAAAATATATATTTTATTTTTTCAAATTTTCATTTCTAGCATTTTTTTTCTCCAGATGGATTTTATGAAACTATGCGAATAAAATGTAAGAAAATATCCCAATATTCTTGGAATTACCCAAACCATGTGTCCAAGTTAACTTTAGAACATCTGATCGTAGACGATAAATTAAAACTTATTTATTGCTATATTCCGAAGGTGTCCTCAACTCAATGGAAAAATATATTCTATATCGAAAATAATCCTAAAGCTATTAAACGCGTTAATTTAACGCAGGAAAACGTTATTGATCGGGTGCACGATCCAACACAATTCACGTTTTTATCGTCATTTAATAGTTCATGCGAAGTAGATAAAAGATTAAATCATTACAAAAAGATAATGTTTGTTAGGGAACCTCTTGAAAGGCTACTGTCGGCCTATCTCAGCAAATTCAAGAACGAAGATAATCTACATTTTAAAAAAAGATTTAATCCATACATTTTTAGAATTAAACATAAGAGCCAAGAAGCTTTTGAACAAAAATTTAATGTTAGCGCAGAGAATATTGTTCAATTTCACGATTTTGTTAAATTTGTACTGAATCCCGACACTCAAAGGTCATCTTATTTGATGAATGAGCATTGGTTGCCAATGAATAGTTTATGTGATCCTTGTGCAATCTCTTACGACTTTATCGGAAGACAAGAACAGATGGTCGATGACGGAAATCGAGTTTTATCGCGATATTTTAAAAAATCTGTTTTAAAAACTAATAACGCATTTATACGCCAGTCAAATAATAACGCAGACGATTATGATAGTCTTGTGAAAACACCATTTTATCAAAAATCTCATACCATAGATTTGATGAAACTGTATTATAAAAATATTCGATGCGAGAAATCGAAGATCTCATTAAACTTTATCAAAATGATTATATTCTTTTCGATTATAACGACCGAGAATTTATACAGAGTATTTAGTGTGGTGAAAGTGGAAAATTTGTTATATAAATATATATATAATGAGATTTATTGTGGTAAAAATTTTTCTTTTTGTATATAAAATGAGAATTTTAGCCTTTAAAAGTGGAGAATGTGTCTTGGTTCATTTTTAATTAGTGTCGATTTATTTTGAATGGTGTATTAATGTTGGTTTTGAATTAACTGTCCATTTTTAATTAATGTTGGCTCATTAGGAATTAATCATGTAATGATATTTTATTTTTTAATGGTAGATGAGAGATATAAATTTAAATAAATTTTATCATTATGATTTGTTTTTAATGATAAAATGTGAGACATTTAAATTTAAAGAAATTTTATAATTATGATTTGTGTTAATGATAAGGTGTGAGACATTATAGGTAAAGAATGTTTATCATTATGATTGTTGTTATGATGAGTGTGAGGCATATAAATATATTCTTTTTAATATGTATTTTTAATATATTGTATTTACATGTAATCGATATTTGGATTTTTACGTAATGATCTGTCCTTTATAAAGAAATATATATCATATTTATACCCCTAATTCGTTTGGAAATAACAAAATGATTTACGTTTGGGATAATACTAGCCGAGGAGCTCTCCCTAAAATTGAACGATTTACATATAATGGTATCAGATGGACTTTGGTGAAAGATGAAACCAAATGAATAATTTGTGATACGTATGTGGTTATAGTATCAGATGGACTGCAAAATGAATGGTAGCAGGTGAACTCTGAATCAATTTGTACCATTGAAAAAGATTTTGTTTTGGCAATTATAAGTAATAATAATATTTTTTTTGGAAATGTTATTAAGCGATCTGTAAAGGTCAAATGATTCAAATTTTGTGAACTATATGAAATATTTTTTTTTTGAGAATGTATCACGTGGCTTGGGAAAGGTGGGCATGTGGTAGATTTGTAGATTTACAATAGATTATTTTATATAACATTGTATGACAAGCAAGTAGTTTATAAATGTAGAATATCAAGTTATAATGTCAATTATTTGTTATATGTTAAGAAGATTTGGATTCTCTTTATTAGTAATAATAGTGGGATTTAAAGTGAATTAATAAAGCATTTAAATATATATGATAAAAGGATTTATGTATTTTGAGGATCAAAACAATGTGAAAGCTTGCAATAAAAGGATATTGAAAAATTATGATTGGCCTATATCTTTTCAATGGAATTATTTAAGAGCCGTTTAACAAGGCTACCCTAGGCTAAATTTATAATAAACGCGATATCTATCATGAGTGATAGCAAAATCAATTTTAAAATGTAACCAACTTTAGCTTAATAAAACATTTATATATATATGGGGAGACAGGGATATTGTTACCCAAGGGCAAGTAATTTCTTCTCAAATAATTTTATAAACTGATAATTTGAAATTTAAACTTCGAATGTATTTTAACAAGATGCTTCAATGGTTCTAAAAATGTTTCGGGGAGATACACTCATAAAAAGAAATCCAAATTTAAATTTTAACACGTCAAATAAATATTATTCAGACTAAATATCCATTATAAATGATATATTTTTTCCCCTATTTTTCAGATGACTTGCAGAAGATTTTTTACAAAAATTTAATTATGTTAAAGTTAGATAGCATTTAATTTAAATTTTGCATTATTCCGTTTTTTTCCCATGAATCATTTCGGCGAATAGATTATTTATCGAATCCGAATTTAAAACTTATAACTCGATAAAAGTAATTAACAAATTAATTTTGAAATTTGGTAAAAAATTTAAAAATGAATCAAATTTATTTAACAATTTTTTTTTCTCTAGTATATATTGTATTGTATCATTATTTACATTTGTGTTTAAATAATAATTTTTTTTCCTGCCACATTTAATGTTAACTCGATTCGCAAAAATTTAAATAATTCATTTATTTATTATTTAAAAAATTTGTATGTCATTAAATTCGAAATATTTGAAAATCTGGCTTCGTTTATCAATATCGCTTTCGTTTTGTAACCCAGATCCAACAGAAGCTTGGTATATAGTAACAATAGAATAAATAAGCTAAAATATATGGTCTGCATGAACGAAGACGATGACAGGTAAAATATGATGCAGGCTAGGTGCCAAAAATTATTCACCCACATAGATATAAGGATGATTTCTACTTCTTTGAACGTTTTACGATATTTGAAAACTTTTGTGCCTAAATAACCGTAAATGAAGATGTAGAAAAAGTGCATACACAGTTGAAGCCACAGATACGTAATATTCGAAGCGTAAGGTTTGCAAGATACTTCAACCCGCGGGGAAATCAGCCGACCCGAATTATCATGGACCTCAGTGTATACTGGGTTCGGGGAATCGTAAATTATGATAACCGTATTTATGATGATCTTTGAATTTTTTTTTCGAATAAAATAAAATACAATTATATTCACTAATTTTGACAAATAATTTAAACGGGAAATATAATTTCTTTTAAGGTTAGAAATTAGGATAGGGGGTAATTTTGGGATAATTAATGAAATATTACACAATACCAGCAATTTTGTTGCACGTTAAATTGTTGAAATAAATTGTTAAAAACATGAAGGGAGTTATTATTTCTTTTTGTATTAGTCTTTAGGAAATTAGAAAACAAGGTCATGGAGTGCCTGAAAAACTTTTGGGAATCAACCTTGAAAGATAATAGAAGGGGGATGAAACGATTCGTGTATGTTTCTAGCCAATGATCCTAACCATATAACGTATACAAATCCAGGTTTAAGTTCAGATAAAAATAACACTTTATGGGTCAGAGTTGGTCTATAAATAGTATTGATAACGGTTTAGTTTAAACCCTTAAATGCCTGTTAGGAATGAATCATTAAAACTTGTTCAAATCTTTTTTTTTACATGCACATTTATTAGAATTATATATAGTGAAACACATTTTTATATAAAATTATCTAAACTAATGTTTATTTTATTATTATTGCACATATACGAATTTACTAATTTATAAATTTTAACAAAAGAAAAGTATATTTTACGAAAGAATTTTCCTGAAAAAATAATATTGGGCAATGTACAATAAAAATATTTTTAAAATTCTCTTCCATCAGATTATATCTATTTACAGAATATATGGTTGAGAACACATCTATACGCTAACTTGGGCAGCTGGCAGGGCCAAATAACAATATACTCGAATATCTGAAAAAGGTTACTGATATCAAAATTTATTGTTACTAGTCTTAAAAGAAGCTAGGGGATATATAAATATTAAAATCGGTTCGTAAACATTTCTAGCAATTCAGTCAGACCCAAACCAATGAGGAAGCTGGAGGAGTAGCAGTTTTGGGCCACCAAAATAAGATATTCCATAATAATTCTTCTCTTTTAAATAAAATGGAACTCCCGATTGGATAAAATGATAGCCAAGATTTCCAAAAATTGGGACGATATAGGGTTGAATGACTCAAAAATTTGTAAGAGATTATGTTTTATTGCTGTCATTATAATATATTTGTTATAGCAGGAAGAACATTTATCAAAAGCTACAAAAAAACAATTTGTTGTTGAATAATGGCATATGCTTATCCAGGATTTTGCTAAGGGGAGCGGACACTATGTCTTTAGCTACACTTAATATTATCTTTCCCCCTACCTGAATGAGTGTCTACATGCGAAAAAAAATAATTGGAGATGAAATGCCTAGATCTACCCTTTTATTCCTTCCCTCAAATACAATAAACTCTATCTCGTAGTACCCCCTCTTCCCGCCGTTTATGTAGACACTGAGCTAGGACTACATACTAAATATAATATTATTAACTTGGTCAATTTTGTAAGACTCAAATAGATAGTATATTTTTAAAATGTCCAGAAACGCTTTTTCAAAAAATCAATGAGATTTTTTTAAAATATTTTTTTAGGCTACGTCTAAAGCCTTGTGTATTAATGTATCAAGATATAATTTATCCAACAAAGAAAAACTAATGACGAACTTACATGATCTCTTACTCTCAAGTGAATCAACTTTGTCCATAGGATTAAAATTTAGGAAATTGTACATTAAATAATCTCTGTATGATTTGAATAACAGCTATCATAGTGCTTACAAATTAAGCAGCAGCGTTTAACGTCATTTTTCTCTAAAAAAGCGTACCATTATTTAAAATACAAAATGCCATTTTTATAAAAAGGCATCATTTTTAGTAAATTCCAAATAATGTTATGTCACTCAATCGATGCGTAGTTCACATAGTACATAATATTAAATTATACAGACATTAGTTTAGCGTAAATTACCCATCGTTTGAGGGATATTGCGGTATTTCGCGCTCACTATAACCGAGTACAAACAAACACTTTTGGCTTTTTATAACGCAAAAAAACGCTTACCAAATAATATTATTTTAAATAAAACGCAAAACTAACGCTTCAATTTGTAAACTATCATGTGTTACGTTATTAATGATTCATCAGCAATGTGCATTATCCGGCACAGTCCTGAGGTTATAGTTATTCTACTCATACTGGAGGGCAAATCATTTTTATTTTTTTTAAAAATTTTCTAAATAAGTGATTCAATTTTGTTGAGCCCTGTTTTTTTAATGCCATTTTGTCGAAAATATATTTGAATATTTGTATGATATCTTTCCAAACCTTTGAATTATTTTTAATTTATATATCAAACATTATGGGTTTACTAAAATATTAATCAAGCAACCACGTATTGTCCGATTATATAGATTCCCGGAAAGATATATAATTATAAATTATGATTGCGCAATATAAATTTTTAAATATATAATTAGGGTATTACTGCCACTAAGAGGTATCCAGAGCATGAATAAACCAATGAATTTTTCGTGTACAGCATTTTAATTTTCTTGATGGGATTTAATTTAAATTGAATGAATTTTAATTTAAAATAATTGTTAATGAATAAACTGGTTATCGACATCTGAAATAACAATTGACCGATTTTGCAACCTGCTGTATTAAGTTGTGATACTATTAGTATGACGGAAATGAATCCCATCATGAGATTAAGATATGTGATGTGGTAAGCAAGCTTGAATTCCATTTGAAATACCCAGGCATTATAATTTTTAAGGTAATGAATGAAGAAAGATAATAGAGTAAAAATTCCAAAGATAGCGAATACTATTATAAATCGATACACGTGAATATTGTGTTGTTTGAGTTCCATCCGTGTAATAGCTAAACAAGTTTGGTTTGGGTGGGTATCATTGGAATTTGGCGAAATCCAAGGAGTCGTATATTTGGGGCATTGAATGCATGGTTTTAATATGTTACTCTGGTATATTTCATTCGATTTGCAAGTCATGCACCGCCAACAGCAAGCTTTATCAGATGTAATTTTAAATTCAGTATCACTGCAAGGTTCACTGCATCTGGACGGGGGAGATTTGGTTGAGTTTATATAGGATATATTTCTCCGCCATATTAACGGTTTTTGGATTACGAGTTTCTGCTCGTTAATTAGGTATTGACCAATACGCTTGCTATAGTAATGTTCAAAGTCATTTATCTTTTTTGAAATGAAATTAGCTATGGCTATAGTAGGATTCGCATATGAAGCATTTAAAATTTTTAACGTTTCTACGTTGTACAAATAAGGGCTTGACGTTAACAGTTCATTTTGTATTCTTAATCCGTTTAAGCATGATATCATTTGTCCGTGTGTTTTATATTCATGACAGGATCTGTTAAGCATTTTTTCTATATTATTCCACAAAATTTGAACTGTAAGTATATTTAATCCTATATGAACTTCATTAAAATTTTGAACTGTTATATTAAATTTATTCTCGTATTCTAACGTTAATAAATATGCAGAGAGCCAACGTTTGTACCACGGATGGTTCGCTTTTAAATTATAGAGCCATTTATGAAAACCAACGCCGTGTTCAATGTAATCGTCAAAAATGAAAATTGAACTTATGAGCATATTCTGAGTATCACTCATTATAATTTCAAAATTATTGTCTCTTATATCGATCCTGATAAATATCAAATTACAAGAGCAATTCTGACTTCTGATAAATTTTAGAATGTCTAAGAACTCAAAACGTCCTATCAACAAAACCACAACAATAGGTTTTGGCCTTTTCATTAAATTCAAAATATCATCTTGCCATTTATTGAATTCATAACTATTGGAATGAATAAACGGGATCTTTATATTAGCTTCTATACATATTTTGGAACCTATGAGTTTCTCTGTAAGCTCAATTTTATACCTGTAAAAAAAATCTAGTTCATTGTATATTATCGCTATTTCATTCCATCCAAATTTTTTGAGTAAAATGATGAGACAATTGACAAAATCTTTTTGTATGTTAGCAATTGAAAAGAAGTATTTAAATCTATGCATAATATGTCATAAAATAATAAAACAAGAAATATAATAGTTACTTTGAATTTTGGAATAAATAGTTGTTATTAGCAGTCGGACTTATATGGGT
The DNA here is from genome assembly GCF_954871325.1 of Gordionus sp. m RMFG-2023. NCBI lineage: Eukaryota > Metazoa > Nematomorpha > Gordioida > Chordodea > Parachordodidae > Gordionus > Gordionus sp. m RMFG-2023. Next base: position 27,083,964 of record NC_088778.1, on the reverse strand, counting down.
CATTCTTATATATTGGAAAAATGGTGAAACTGCCACAGCTTCAGAACTTGTAAATGGACCTATAACCACCACAAACTTTAAATTTAATTTTCTCTCAATTTCCCGCATGTTTAAAGCTTGAATCTATATTACAAAAATATTTGAATAAACACTATGTTTACAGGGGTATAATTAACAACGCTAATATATAATTTAATATAATAAAGTTGGTGATATCTAGTCTAACTAAAGTATACGCTCAAAAATATCTATGTATATGGGCATAGAATTAGACTAAAGTAATTGGACCCTTTCTAGAACTAGTTGCAAAAAAAAGGAAATATGAGGGCCATTTCACCAACTCCAAAATTACATTAAATTATGTTAATCTTAAATTTCATTTCATAATGCATAAAACATTTTATTCTAAATTTGTACATACCAGTGCTGTGGATGGAGTATCACAAGTCGGTAAAATAAAATATCCTATAGATAAATTGTATAACCGGATCGATAAACGATTTAGTTCTTCAATCTTAAATACTGTGGAATATGCTAACTCAATCCAATGGTAATTAGAAGTATTACTGCAAAAAGAATTAATAACCGTATCCTTTTCATATATCTGATATAATCCTCCTAGCATTATGTCACCATTTTTATATAAATATTCTGAAGGAAAGTTGTAGGGTCTTCTTTCTTTATATCCACTCACTTGAGCCAAAATTATTAAATAAACCGTATAAACGTTAAATATATTAGACATATAATGTATAATTATATAATATTTACTACTATGTAAGCTATACTATATAAAACAATACCAACACGGAAAATAAATTTTGAATTAATAATCATGAATATTGGAATAAATATTTAAAAATCAAATATTTTTCAATATTTAAATAGATAATGATAATTTAAAAATTGGCGATAAAAAAATTACGTGTTAAGTTTTTTTGATCAATTTTATAATTAACTTATTATTAGTCTAATTTTATTTTTAAATTAAAAAATTAGATTTCGTTAATCGTTTAATCAATTATTTATACAAATTTATATAATCTTTTTATATCCAATTTTAGTTTCAGTTTAGAACAAAAGTAATAATATAACCTTGAATTTTTATATCATAATAGCAAATTCGTATCATTTAACCAATAGAATAATATGAGTTACATATAGATCTGCTATTATTAGCACATTAAATTGAAAATGTAATTATCCAAATTAATTGAATCACTTTTTTACCCTTCATTCAACTAAATTAAAATTATTTCAGATTATTTAGAATAGGAATAATAATATCGCTTGTGATAAGGTTGCCAGGTCTCCCAGATGAGTGAAAGACTACCTACCCTACCAGGGTTGGACACTATTACGAATACTTGTATTTAAAATATACTAGATTCGATATTGTATTTAATTGAACAATTTAGATGGATAATCATAAATATCAGAACATAAAGAATCTCAACTGAGTTTAAATAAAGATATGTGCTCTGTCTGTCATGGCTTTGCGTCTTCACTTCTATTTATTACAGTTATGGAAGGTATAACGAATGATTTAAGAAATATCTCCCCTTGACCACTTATCAATTCATATTACTCAGTTTAGTCCAATACATTGAATTGGCAAGATGTATGGAGATTTATGTATTAAGAAAGAAAATAAGAAAACGATAGAAAAAAAGTTTAGAAATGAACCTAATGATAAACTAATTGGCATTGGTGGGTGTAAAGTAAATTTTACAGACATGGGGGTTATTAAAATGAAATAAAGCAAGGATACATTTAAATTCGATGAAATAGAAAGATGTTGGGCGAATGAATAAAACCATGTAAACGTTCCAGTACGTTCCGGGAACGCGACTTTGAGTAAATTTATGGAACGGGTACGGAACCGGAATGTGTATTCGAAAATTCTAGGAACGGTCCCGGAATGTTCCTAAAAAAAATATATAAATTCTTATTTATTTCTATAATTAATAAAATAAAAAATTAAGTTCTTTTTATTTTCTTTTATAATTTTTTTAATAATAATAAATAAACATTAATCATATTAAATTATACAATACTAGCAGTAGCAAAGTAATAATAATTATTAAACAATAGTTTAAAAAATTAAAAAGAAGGGTAACATTTTTATCAAATTTAAAAAATTTATTTATAAAATTAATTTTTTTTCTTCTATTATTAAATAAAATTTTATAATTTTTTTTTGATAGAATCAGAATGGAGCGGAAATGCAAAAATGCCTTTGTTCCGGGTCCCTGAATAAAACTTATTATGTTCTCAGGAGATGCTTGAGGTAAATTGTCGAGTATTTAATTTTTCATAAAATAATAATACGCCAACTTGCGGATTTAATATTAATGAAATTTAAATTGTAATTATAATTATTTTTAATTTAATTATAGTAAAGGATTTAAACTCTTTATTATGAGATAAAAGGAAATACAACTATATTCATTTATTATTGAATATATCTAATAATAAAATTTTTTATAAGTTATTTATAGAATAAGAATATGAACCTCGCTCCAATTAAGAGAGTATATAACAAAATTTTGCAGTTTACCTTGGCATTTGCAGTTTACCTTAGCATTTGTAGTTTAGTCAAACCGAAGTTTAATGTTATAAATATAAAAATTGAATGAAAAACATTTTGTTTAATGCAAGGAAAATAAAACACAACATTGGTACAAAATACACCCATAAAAATTGTAAATATTACACACATTAATAAACATTATAATAGTAAAATTTTAAATATTACACACATTAATAAACATTATAATAGTAAATTGTTATTATTACAATGTAGAATATTATTTTATCATACTATAGTGACTATTTAAATAAATTTTTTAAATATTAATTGATCTTGATTTATCTAACAGTATTATATAAGATTATTTATTTATATTTATATAATTAGAATCAAATTTATATAAATATTTCGAAAAACTGTAATTTAATTTATTTACATTTTTTTAAACCTTATGACATACATTATCAAAATTTTTCCATTTATTATTTAAATCAGTAGCCCAACTTTTTAGACAAGTCTTTCAACTAATTTATTAAAAATTCTTCTGATAGTTTCAAGCTTTATATGTAAGTATATCAATATTCTCAAGCTTTATATGTAAGTATATCAATATTCAGTTCAATTATTATCTATTTTTTTATTATAAAAGTACTAATTTTAAGGTTTACAATATTCAATTAATAATTGTTAAAACATTATATTTAAATTTTAGAATGAATAGCTTTTATTATAAATTTCGTTGATTAAATTAAAAAAGCAATAATGAAAATAGATGCGAACCATGCTCTCATTGCTAAGACTACAGAAAAATACTTCAGGTTATTCTGCATTAAATGAATTGAGATTTATTAAATTATATAATAATATTCACCTAAATGCAAATATATTTTATTTAATTTGGAAGCTTATTTCTCAAAGGGATTGCTAAGATCATTTAGGGGCATCTTTTGAATTATTCACCTAGAAAAGTTATCGGAGATGGCAATTTTTATATCATTGCTTGTCTCTAGCAATTTTTTATAGAGTGAGGAGGAACATATTTAAATGGGAGTCTTGACTGCAATAGAAATGATTATTAATAGAAAATAAGCCAAAAAAAATATCAACCACTAATTGCAATTAAATTTTAAAATGGTAAGAGATAGATATTAAATGGAATTTAGTTTGCCTTGAGTCAGAAAATAATTTAAAATTTTTTTTTCATTAAATCATCATAAGCTTTGCTGATTAAATATTAAAGAAATATATATTTTTATTTCATTCATCTTTAATATAATTATATTAAAGTATATAAACTATCTATTAATATAAGGAAATATAATTATTAATGCAATTATTTTAATATTGAATACATCTAATAATTTGATTTTTATAAATTGTTTATGTCACAAGAAAATGAATCTCACTTCATTGAATACAGTATATATATATAAATTTTCACCTAAGCATTTCCAGTTTACCTTGCCGTTCGTATGTTTAGTCAAACTGTTACAATGATCCTTGTTATCAGTCATTGTCTCTCATTGATTGCAGTCCAACTTCCAAATATTATGATATCTTATTCACTCATAGGCGTAGCCAGGGGGGGGGGGTGACAAGGGGAAATCCCCCCTGCAGAAATTTATCACTTTTTGTGAAAATCATTTTAAGATAATAAAAAATATCCCCTTTAGTCCTCCCCCCACTCCCTGACCACCAAAAATGTATGCATATAACTTTAACAATAATTTGAAAGAAAGAATGTATTCAACATAGTTTATACATTTTTGGAAAAAAGCATTTATATATAAAAAAAAAAGTGAACCAAAAATGCCATTAAAGAAATGGAATATAAGATTGTATTAAGACAAAAGTGAAATGTATTATAATTATTAATAATAGATCCATAAAATTACTAAATAATATAATATATCAAATATAATTTTTTATAAAGTTAGTAATTTTAATTTTTTTATCTTAATAAAAGTAAAATATAATTATAAAACTATTGATAAAATTAAATCATAAATAAAATAAAATTAAAGGACAATACTAACAGTGGAAGATTTTATGTCGTAGATTTATAGTATATCTAATTTTATCAATTATCATATGACAATCAAGTAATTTTTACCAATATAGCGAATTATATATTTTACAGAAAACTATAAAATATTGATAAGGACATCAGGTGGTTAATGATGCTTACTACCAAGTGAATGTATGGAAATATTCTAAATACCAACATAATGTGCTAAATACCGACCAAAATTTATTAAAATGTAATATGACTTATTATTTAATATATTAATATAGAATCACGTGGTCGAGTCCGGCCTCCTATATATCATACCCCCAAGGATGGAACCACCAAGTTAGAATAAGAAAAAAAACATGATTATTATCGGGATTCGAACCCGTAACCATGGGATGAGTAAGCGAAGCTCTAACCGACTAGGCCATAGAGGCTTTCCAAAAATTACGATTTTTCAAATATATATTATAAATATATTTGGTAGTGCCTATTCAAATGAAAATAAACATAATTCAAATTTGATAGATGGTACCTTAAGGTACCAAGCATCAATAACCACATCAGGTGGGATAAATATGGATTAATTTTTAATATTTTATTTAAAATAAATAGATGGCGTTAAATAATTGAATGAAAATTGCTGCTATATTTATTATCAAGAGCATTGATTAATAAAATTTGTTAAAATATTAACTGTAATATATTCTCTAACTGTTAAATATATCTGTAAAAGTGGAATTTCACCTAGTATTTTGTAACTAATTCTATATACTAGAGGAATATCAACTATATGCCTACTTACTTTTTCTAAATAAATTTCTTATACTTGTTTGGAATAAATTATTACCATGCTTTTATATTAATGTATATACAAGTAATTTATTATATTTTATATAGACTAAAAAAAATATATTTCATATTAGTTCCAGGCTTATTTCCCCTTCCCCTTAGGAAAATCCTGGCGCCTATGTATTCACAACTCCTGAACCTCTAACCATTATTTATAAAAAAAATTTATTATTTAAAACCTTTTTCTGCCCTTAAAAAGGCCAATAAAAAATTATTGATAAACATTTGTCATATACAGTATTTTTTTTAGAGTAAAATAAAATCGCGTTTTACTCTCGAGAAGCACCAACAGAATTTTTATACCTTTAGGTTATTTAGAACGATGAAAACTCTTTAGGCTTAAATTTTACACCCATCTTACCATGCATTCAAAGTATAAATTAAAATTTTCTCTTTCATTTTTGTTAACCTCGCTGCCCTGTTAACTCTGAATGCAGGATTAAACGTCTGCTGATTTTAATTTAGATACCTTATATTTATCTTAGTCTTATACCCCATTTGACAAAGTTAAAGAATCTGTTGGATAGCTATTTTCATCTTTTTTAGTAAGAATTCTTATTATCCTAACTCGTTCTAACTCAATCAAATTAGTTGCAAATTTTTTAATTTAATTAATTAGTTTGCCGAAACCTGCCAAAATTATAATAAATTTTAGACAAATTAGTTTATTTCTATCTCTATTGTTTTTAATTGATTTTTTTTAAATCATATGATTTTGAAATTATTAGACCCTATTTAAATCCATCACTTCAACATTGTTATTTTTTTTATGATGGCTACGCTTTGGAAAGAATAAATGTATTTCAAATTTATGAAATTTAAAAATTCCAATTAAAAAATTATAATTAAATAATTATAAATTATATGCATCCGAAATTAAGTTAGCAAAAATTTATTTCATACAGTAAGTTTGATGTTTTACGAGGTAAAAGTTTATAAATGTTTGAAGAAAAACAATTTTATCGATAATTTGTTTAAAAAAAATTGAATGACATCAAATTTGAGAATAAGAGTTTCATCTCGTTGACTAATAAATCTTTCATTTTGTAACCCAGATCAATCAAAAGTTTTGTGTATAGTAACAATAGAATAAATATGCTAAAATATATCGCTTGCATGAAGGAAGATGCTGACAGATAAAATATTATGCCGGCTATGTGCCAAAGATTGGTGATCCACATAGATATAAGGGTTATTTCTATTTCTTTAAACATTTTACGGTATTTGAAAACTATCGAGCTTAAATACGCATAGATCAGGATATAGAAAAAGTGGATGCCCAATTGAAGCCCCATATACAAAATCTTGGCAGCATAAGGTTTGCAATATACTTCTATGCGTGGGGAAATTAGCGAAACTGAATTGTCATAGACTTCTATATATTCTGGATTCGGGAAATCATAAATTATGATGACCGTATTTATGATCATCTTAGTTTAGTTTTTATTATTTTTAAAAAATAAAATTTTAATATAATATAAATTTAAATTAATTTCGAAAAACATAAAATTATGAACCATTAAATCTTATATTATCGATTATAAATAATTAAAAACAGAGCAACAAAATAAGGTGTGAAAAAAAATTAATTTTTTTTGAAGTAGAAACTCAAGAAAACGACAGAAATGATATAAAATATTAGAAATATTAAATAATAAATTAAATAAATTTATAGTATAGATTAATAGTTTACCGATATTAAGAAGTGACCACAACATGAATAAACCAGTGAATTTCTCCTATAAAGCATTTTAAATTTTTTGATGGGATTCAATTTAAAATCAATTAATTTTAATTTGAAATAATTGCTGACAAACAAAATCATTATTGATATTTGATATAACCATTGACCAATTTTACATCCTACGATAGTAAGTTGTGCTGCCATAAGGATTACAGAAATAAATCCTATTAAGAGGTTCATATAAGTGGCATGATGCGATAACTTAAATTCCATTTGAAATACTAAGGCGTTGTAGTTTTTAAGATAATAAATGAAGAAAGAAAATAGGGTGAAAATTCCTAGGATAGCAAATATTATTATACATCTATATACATGAATGTTATATCGCTTGAGGTCTATCACTGTTATTGATAAACAAGTTTGGTTTGAATGGGTAATATTGGAATTTGACGCAATCCAAGGAGCTGTGTATGTAGGACATTGAACACAAGGTTTTAATAGGTTATTCACATATATTTCAGTCGACTTGCAAGTCCTACACTGCCAGCAACATGGTTTTTCAGATGGAACTTTAAATTCCGTAACTCTGCAAGATTCACTACATCTGGACGGGGGAGATTTTGTCGAATCTATATAAGATATGTTTCCATTCCATATTAATGGCTTTTCGATTAGGACCTTTTGTTCTTTAACGAGGTAATGGCCAATGGGCTTGTAATAGTATAATTTAAAGTTATTGAACTTCTCTGAAATAAAATTAGCTATAACTATAGCAGGATTAACATAATAAGCGTTTGGAATTTTAAGGGTTTTTACGTTGAACAAATAGGGAATCGTCGTTAACAATTCATTTTGTATACTTAATCCATTTAAGCAAGATATCTTTTGTTCATTTGTGTTAAAATTATAGCAGGATTTGTTAAGAATTTTCTCTATATTACTCCATATAACTTGAACCGAGAATGTATTTAATGCCATAGCATTTTCATTAAAATCTCTAACAGTTACATTTGATTTATACTCATATTTAGCCGCTAATAAATATTCAGAGCGCCAACGCTTGTACCATGAATGGTTTGTTTTTAAATTATAGAGCCATTCATAAAAGCCAGCCTCGTAATTAATAAAATCATAGATGTGAATGGAATTTAAAAGCATATCCTGTGTATCACTTTTCAAAATTGCTATATTATCATCGTTAATATCGACCCTGATAAAGATCAAATTATTGGACAAATTCTGATGCCTAATAAATTTTAAAATATTTAAGAATTCAGGAGCCCCTATCAACAAGATTACAATGATAGGTTTGGGTCGTTTTATTAAATATAGTATGTCAACTTTCCACCTGTAAAATTCGTATGAATCCGAATATATATTAGGGATTTTGATATCAGCTTCTATGCATATCTTGGAATCTATCAGTTTTTCGGTAAGTTCAATTTTGTACCTGTAAAAAAAATTAAGATCATTGTATATTATCGCTATTTCATTCCATCCAAATTTTTTCATGACAAAGATTATGCCGTTGACAAAATCTTTCTGCCGATTAGCAATTGAAAAGAAATAGTAAAATCTAAAAATTGTTTAAAGAATCAGTTAATGTATCAAATAAAAAAAAATACTTGGGATTTTCATACAAATAGTTGGAATTGGCAGTCGGACTAATATGACTCAATTTTATATATTGAAAATACGGTGAAACAGCTAAGGCTTCCGAACTCGTAAATGGACCTATAACCGCCACAAACCTGAAATTTAATGTTTCCTCAATTTTTCTGATGTTCATAGCTTGAATCTATATTTATAATAATTTTATTAAATTTCTATTTTTTAAGCATATATGCCTCCTCGGCATTCACTCTTTTTTCCATAGATAATCTGTTTATATAAAATTTGCCATTTTTTTAACATTCACTCCTTTTTTCCATAGATAATCTGTTTATATAAAATTTGCCATTTTTTTAATGAAGGCATGACAGGATTAAATATGGGTTCAAGATTAGTAATGTATATAAGAAAAACACAGTTTAGTTCAGTCAGAAGCCCGAGGGCCTAGCTCGCGGTCGGGCTGAGTATGGGTAGGGCAAGACAAATTCAATTTTTTATAGGTATTTGTTTTTATAAAGATAAGACCGGGTTATATCTGGATCAATTGCATAGATGTCGGTTTAGTCCGGGGAAAAGCCTAGCCTGCTGGACGGCATAAAAGTGCGCAAAAAATTTTACGAGCCGGGTAAAATAATTATGAGTCAAGAAATTCTAGGAGAATTTTAGTGACATATTTCGTGCTGGTTACACTATCTTCAGTATTGCTATTAATTTTGGACGGATACAAATGTCTAATAATGAAATAAAAATATATAAATGGTAACATCAAGCTACCATGCCATGCACACTAATATTTTTTATGTAATATAAAATGGTGTCATAATCTAGTTTTTGATAAAGACATATGGGAAAAAGCGGGGGGGGGGGGGTTAGTATTTATTATATTTCAAAACTATCATCATGAAGTGTAAATTCAAACTTGACTTTGGTGATAGTCTCATAGCACTAAAAAATGAATACAGAATTCAGTCCATTGTCATTGGTTCTCTATTTCGCAGGTTCCCGCAAAAATTATGGATAATCCCATCAAGGACCCTTTTTGTTAATTCCTCGTCAACTCGGGTTCGAAATAAAAGATGGTTCTGAGGGTGCAACACATGCTATGTGAATTCTACTAGAGCACAGAGATACATGCATCTTTAGACTTGATTTCTAGAAGGCATTAAATTCAATTCATCATAATCGGTTCGTTCCTTATTTTTTAAAAAATTTCCCTAAATGCTCTACATTCTTATTTAGTAGTTATTCTAAATTTTAGTTCTTAAAATACAATATGAATTTAATCAAATTTGAACAAGGTATTCAACAAGAAGATTATCTCGGCTCTGCTCTTTTTTGTTCGGGATATAAAAGAATATTTTTTAAAATTGGATAATCATCTTAATACTTGGTATCAAGATGAAAACTTTAACTAGATCTCTCTCCGAGTTACACAAAGTCCCAAAAATTAATGATGACCTTTTATCTGAAACAAGTCTTATTCTGAACATCATTAATTACTAAATATGCCCCATTGTTCTATTGTCATCGGGCCTTTCTTTCAAGATAAAAACTGCTAACGAGGTAAATACATTCCTTAATAATTCTAGTCACTCCAAAATCTCAAATAAATTCTCAGAAAGTTATCACTACATCCCTAAACTTATTTAAGCATTTCATTCTTTCCTCTGTAATTCTAACCAGGTCGAGTTGAAAATCAAACATTCAGGAAATCCTTTATCTTTTTCCCTTCTATATCATGGATTCAAAAATTCTTCCTTCAAATTGTGAAGGTCTCAGTATTTGTTCTTTGTTACATCTTTCAATAGTGACATTCATTTTTCAAAACTATCGACATACATTTTAATATGCAAACTATCATTCTTCCTGATAAATACCTAACCTCTACGCTAGAGCTCTGGGATACCATTAAATTCAATTTCCGATCACCCCTCAACATGTTTGCAGAAATATTGGGATTGTTCCTTCGAATTTCTATTACCTAAAACCAGAAGGATTAACTAACTTTTGATTTGCCAACTTAGACTGTGGCTATAATGGATTGAAGCTATCCCCAACAAAAATCCCGGTCTTCATCTATCTTCCGAACAATTATGATTATCAATTGATCTTCGAGCTTGTTGCAATATTGTCACCCCTTTCACTCGTTCACTTTGCAACATCAAAGTTGAAGAAATTAGGCACCACCTATTACACTGTTGACTTTCTATAGGCCGTCATTATAGCCATAGCTCAGTTAGAAATATAATATTCAAAGCTCTATGAGGAATCAACATACCCCTTACATTCTTGAGTCCTTAGGTCTCATTACTTCAGATTGTAAGAGACCAAGTGGTTTAACCTTAATTCCATGGAAGAAGAATCATTCTAGCTTTGGATTACACTTGTGTAGACATATTTGCTAAATCTAACACCAACAAATACTCTCTTTCGATGGCCTAAATAAAACAAACAAACAAATAGCCAAAGTTAAAGAATATTAAATAATTTTCCTGTCGTCACATCAATGGCGTAGCTAGGAATTTTCCTTAGAGGGGGTCCATACATATAAAAACTGGGGGCTTCGCCCCCCAGACCCCTTTAATGGGCCTTCGGCCCTTTTGCCCGGCCTTCTGCCGGGTTTATCTTACAAATCATAATCATATCTTCGATAATATATAATAAATATATTTTATAAATGCATCAATAATATGTTATTATAATTTAGTAGATTATTCTCAATGAATTTATAATAATACTATGCAGAATAATTTCAATAGTAATATAATATCCTTCCACAAACATCAAAACCAGAAAAATATAATTCATATAAAATCACTTTTAGGTCTTTTGAACGTATAATCTAAAAAAAAATTTTGCTCTGGGAGGGGTCCAAACCCGAAAACCACCCCCGTAGCTACGCCATTGCGTCACATCAATCCTCAGAAACTTCGGCCAAGAGAAACTTTTATTCCTAAAAGGAAAAAGAAAGAAATATTATCTATCTCAAGGAGGATTCTAAAAAAAAATTTCTATCTTCGCATAACATTGGTAATTTGCCCTTCAAATTCCCTATCAATTCATGGCTCCATGTAGCCTATTATCCATTTTATAATCCTGCATTCACAGTTAGCGCGAATTCTAAGCGAAGTATGCAAGAATTAATGTAAAATGTTCATATTTACATCCTTATTTTATACTTCGCGCGAATTCGTGCTAACTTTCAATGCAGAATAATAGTATTTTTATTAGTCTTTTATTTTAGTCTCCTTTTTTAAAAATATATATTTAATTTAGTTTGTTTTAACATATGTTTAATGCATATATATTGTTAGTTATGTTCGTATAAATTACAATATATTATCAGTAAAATCAATTGACTTGGTATTATAGATTTTTGCGCCATATACCATTGACTTAAAAAAAAATTTGAAAAATGTTTATTATTTATAATTTTTACGAAAGAAAATATTTTTTTATTTAACATACCAAAGGTAACAAATGTGCAAACTTGATCATTTAGATTTCTAAGTAAAGCATTTTAATATCTCAATAAATCAATTTTAAGAAATTTTAAAACCTTATTTTTTTTTAACTGACAATTTTTATAGGGATGAAACATTAATTAATATGATTTTAAATAACATTTATAAAATTAGAAGGCATTTTGATTAGGAAAGTCATATTAATTATTGTATATTTATATTTTATTTAAATTGAACTAATTGGAAATGAATCTTTATCAATCTAATTCCCCACTCCCAGAAAAATCTGTTAATCAATTTAAACATATTAGATGATTTTTCATTCAAAATTTTTTTATATAAATTTATTACAATTTCTAAATTGAATCTTATTAACTTAAATTATTGCTTTTTTAAAATCATATTCTCAATAATAAATTTTTTTTTCAGCCTCCAATCTTATAACAATTTTAAAAAAAAGTTTATTTATATTTAGACCATTATTTTTGGTGGATCAACTAACCACACGTTTGTACTTTGGCCTATAAAAAAAATTGTACGAATATGTGAAATTTAATCTTTTACATTATAATTATCTAGTTTTTTTAAATATAACATTTATTTAAGAAAAACTAATTTATATAAGTTTTAATATATTTTTGATACATACATATGTTAGCGTCAATGAGTTTTCGGTTAATGATAGTCACTACCTTAAGCTACTATCAAATTTGTATTTTGTTAGACACTACCAAATTTATTTATAATATATATTTAAAAAATTGTGATTTTTGGAAAGCCTCTTTGGTCTAATCGGCAAGAGCGTCGCTTACCAACCCGATGGTTATGGGTTCGAATCCTAGCAAGTTCATGTTTTTTTAAATCTTATGGTTCCGGGGGGGGGGGTGATATCTAGGAGACCGGACTCAACCACGTGATTCCGTTATAATATATGTTAAATAATAAGGGTCTTATTACATTTTAATAAATTTTGGTCGGTATTTAGAAAATTGCTATACGTTGACTTGGTAGTGACTATCATTAACCTGTTTTTTTTTCGGCAATATGTTATTTTTCTTTTTAATTTTAAATCATTTTTGATCGCATTTTTAAAAATTTAAATATTTGATTTTACCGGAAATTTATGACATTATGTTTGGAAAACTTACCCTGTAAATTTCGGACAATTTTTCCATTAACTTTTAAACTTAATATAATTTATATTAAATTTTCCAATATATCTTTCATATAAATTATAAATGATTCTAAGGTTAACAGCAAATTGTCTACAATTCATAAGATAGGTATTCCAAACATGAAAGAATATATTTTCGGTAAAATAAAATTTTTAAATTAAAAAAAACGCTCTCAAAAAATGATTTAAAGGTGAAAAATAATACATTGCCGGAAAAAACACATCGCCTCAAACATATATATTTTTTTAAATTATGCGATTATTTAAAAAAAAATTAAAAATAATTTAAACTTTGAGAAGTCAGAATATAGTTTAACTATTCGGATTAGTTCAACAAAAAGAGTCCCAATCTACTCCGGTTTCTCCTAATAGTATCAAAATACAAAATCTTTTTTTTTGTAAATGCAGAATATGACAAATACTGCACATATTCATAGATTAGTTGCTCATAAAATAAATAATGTAATGAACCTAAAGGAATTAAGAGTGTAATAGATTTGATTGAAATTGGTAATTTTTTATTATAAACTATCTTTTGACCCTAATACACATAATTACAAATGTAATTTTAGGGTTGGTAAAAAGGTTATCTTTATAAAATACATTTTTAGAGGGTAAGCCATATGAAATTGTAAATTTTAATGACGATTACTAAAATTTAAATGGAAATTTATTTATAATTAGCATCACCAAGCCCAAAACATGTCTTCGCCCTTATCTCATATTAGAGATCTGCAGCCTTAGAAATTTTTTAAAATATATCTAAATTTATCAATTTTATATTGAATTTTTTATGTAAAATAAAAATATGTGATTTTATTTATAGAACGTAGACGCCAAATAACATATATCGTTTATTTTGAGTAATTATAAAAATTAATTTCTATATTTAAATAAATTCGGGCCTGGCCCGCAAAATTTTTTAAAAAAAATTTCGCATAATTTTATAAAAAATTTCGGGCCGGGCCGAGCTTGAAAAATTAGGCCCGATGCGATGCAGATCACTATCTCATATTATATATACATTTGACAGGTAAAATAAAAACTTTTCTTGTTAACCTACTATGTATGAAATTTTTATTTTATGAATTTATTTCAGGTTTTGTAATATTTATAATATTTTTAAAAAATCTAAAATTAGTATTATACTTAAGTATATTTCCAATCATTTTTAAGTATTTTATTATTTTCTAATATGATTTTAACCTGATTTTTGCCTACTTTTTTAATTTCGAAATTTTGATTTATATTAATTGAAAATAAATTTAAATACGCTTATTTCTTTGTATTTTAAGAGCTGTCTATTTAAAATACAAAATCTCTAAGTAATATAGTCACAAAAAATTAAACAAGTTATATCTATGAACACACTTACACAATACAGAGATCAAACACAAGATTTATGAAACGGTAATTGTATAAATAGATCGGGTGTGCCTTACATGACAGTGGGAAATTAGATATAAATATTTAAAAAATGTGATATACGGAAAATTAGCACAGATCACTGCTGACTTTTAGTTAAATATTATCTGACTTTTTGTAAAATTAAAACGGGACTTGAGGGACAGCTTTTATGAAAATCTTAACCGGTTATAATGGGCCAGGCTTTGCGGATCTCTTTTACCAATATTAACTTAAATTCACCAAAATATATATACACATTCTACAGAACTCATAAAGGGCATAGATTATCGTAATTAATATAATTAGAATCTGTCAAAATTTAAAAATGATACCAGTGCTGTGGAGGGAGTATCACAAGTAGGTAAGATAAAATATCCAATAGATAAATTGTATAACTTCATCGATAATCGATTCAGCTTTTCAATCTTAAATAAGGTGGAATAAGCCAATTCAATCCAATGGTAATTAGAAGCATCACTGCAAAAGGAATTCTTGACTGAATCCTGTTCATATATCTGATATAATCCACCAATCATTATATCACCTTTTTTGAATAAATATTCTGAAGGAAACTTGTACAGTCGTCCTTCTTTATATCCACTCACCCGGGCTAAAATTATCAGATAAACGGAATAAATGTAAAATATATTGGACATTTTTTTATTATATTATATTTATATTACACGAAACTAAACAAGATTATATAAATCCACTTAGTAGTAATATTGATAAATTAATAAAGTGTTTTGTTTTTAATATGATATAATTACCTTTTGGTAAAAAATAAATAAAATTTGAATTACCAGTAAAAAAAAAATTAATATAAATAAATTATAGATTTTTTTCAAAATTAAAAATTTTGAATATATTTAATTTTATATAAATAATTTATGTGATATTGAATTGAAAATTATCCTATGCCTTGATCTTAATTTATCGAGGATAAAAGATCCCACAACTTTGGCATTCATTTAACATTTTTGGGGAGAAAGATTTACATGGTTTTCACCAAATCTGATATCCATAAAAATTTCGTTTAAGTGGTCTAAAACTTTACGACGAAGCAATTCTTTATTAAACAGTTCTCCTTCAGAGATTCCAATTGTAGGGTCAGATCCATATTTCTTTCTTTCTTTTAAAAAAATTGTCCCGGTGTAGTATTGTAAAAACAATACCATCTAAATTCAATACGGTATTGATTCTACAATATTGTAAAATCAATACCGTATAGAAAACCTTATTTGTTTGTGATTTGCTTACTTTTTTCTATTAAAATTTTAAGGCTTGAGATTCCAATAATACGATATATGAAGAAAATTTGTATACATTTTATTTATTTAAAATTTTCTGCAATAATTATATATACATCTAATAAATAAAATGATGATTTTAAGAAGCCAAGAGGAAATGATTAATCAGAGTGAGTGATTGAGATCCTTTGACGTAATAGAAACCCTTATTTGTTTGTGATTAGCTTACTTTTGTCTATTAAAATTTTAAGGCTTGAGATTTCAATAATATGATGTATGAAGAAAACTTGTATATATTAAACAAATAAATTTTATATAGGAATTGTAAAATAAATAAACTCCCTTAAAAAATTATATAAAAGAATAGAAAATCATTTATATAATCATTTAAATCTATTATAAATAAATTTTTACAAATCGAAAATGGCCGCCAATATTTTTGAAGCGATGAAAAATATATATTAAAAAATATTTTATAATTTTAATGGCCGCCATTATATTTGAAGCGATGAAGAATATATATAATAAAAAATATTTTATAATTTTAATGGCCGCCAATATGTTTGAAGCGATGAATAAATATATAATAATATTTATTTTAAAATTTTAATGGCCCCCAATATATTTGAAGCGATGAATAAATATATAATAATAAATATTTTAAAATTTTAATGCCCCCCAATATATTTGAAGCGATGAATAAATATATAATAATATTTATTTTACAATTTTAATGGCCGCCGATATATTTGAAGTGATGAAAACATCTCTTAAAAATCAATACGGTATTGATTCTACAATACCAAAATATCACTACGGTATTGAATCTACAATGATAATATCAATACGGTATTGAAACTACAATGGGATTTCACAATCCTACACCGGCCCTGATTTTATATTTTTAATCCCAGCTCCGGTATTTTCCAAAAAGGAATTTTAAAATTACGGCCCCACCCGAATGTAAAAAGTTATTTTTGCGACACCAATTTTAGAAGAAAAAATTTTAACCGTACGGGTTTATAAAAAAAATAAAAGGTAATATAATAATTAGGTGTGGTAGGTATAATCTAAAAATAATTCTAATTAGTTGAATAATTTGTAAAATATTTTATCTCTATTTTATAAACTCGTTAAGTATTTTCTTAAGGCTATGTATTATTTGCAAAGAGCTTTCAAAGAGCAAGAGAAGACTAGATTAAATGGATGTACTGCTAGGAATGATCTCCTGTTGGATGTGCCAAAAGTTTTGTTCTAATTTTTTAAATTTATATAATAATTTTATTAAAGCTTAATTTTGTGTTTTGATTATGGTTAAATTATTGATATAAGCAGTAATTAAGATGATAATAAGTAGTTTTTTAATTATTGAGAAAATAAAGAAATATTGACTTTTCAAAAATTTTTAATAAAGCTTTTGTTTCCAATTTTTAAAAAAAAAATGTAATAAATTTATTTATGAAATAATAGGTAGAATATACCTTGAAATTATCATAAATAATTTACAATATTAATGACAGGAGTGTTTTAATATAAAATCTAAGAATATGTATCAATAATTACATAAAATATATTTCTTTGCCTTTTTATTATCGTTTTTTTGAAAATGAAATTTAAGATTTTCTAACCTTGAGTTCATATGATAATGCTTACCTGCTATTTATTGCATACTTTTCTTGTGAGAATTATTGAGGTAATTAGTTCCTTTCTCAACAGGCGTAAGACAATGTAATCATTTATGGCCCTAAAATAATTTATGGATAACATACATAATTCAATTGGGCTTTGAGCTGTTAGTCTATGATTATACAGTGCTTTAAATGTTTCTAAAAAAGGAACAGGTTATCGTAACTCTTTACCTTCTAAAAAAATTAATCACCTTTCAAAAAGACTAAAGCGTTACTCGTTACTTAAAAGATACTAGAAAATTATAAATAAATTTTCGTTTTTTTTTCATCGATAATAAAAAATAAGATTATACAAAAGTAATATACTATAAGGTAAGTCCTTTTTGTAATAATTTTTTTATTTATTTTTAACAGCTATTGATTTTCAAAATTTTGATCAAATAAACAAGAGTAATTAGTGTTAAAAACAGCTGCCACTGTGCTAAGCAAACGTTAAACTTGGGCAAAGTTGGGAGGTCATTTAATAACTAAAAAATTTAATTAGATTGTTAAAAATATTTAAAAATAATGTTTATTTTCAAAAAAACTGGATCATCTTCACAAGATTCATTCAGTGCTCATCAATTTTTTTTTATTTTCATCAGAATTTAATCTGAATTCATATTTCATATGTTTTATTAGATTTAAGCTGCTGGACATCAAGATTGAAATATATTTTCTTTATTGGTGTAAAAAATGTTTCATACAAGAAGCAGGGCAGAGTTAGATCATCTTCACCTGAAGAAATATATATACCATTGACATATATTTCTTTATATAATAAATTAAATTATACGTGCATTGATTTTGCAGTGAAGTCTAACCTTCATTTTCTGATATCGAAAAGGGAAGTCTTTATAAAAATAAATACGTTACACTAACGAACACAGTTTTTATGCCAATGGTCACTAAAACCCAGCGTGTGTGGGGGGGGGGGGGGTATTTTGCCTCCAAATCTTATGTGTGGGGGGGGGGGGTTGTTGGTTGTTTTATAAGGGGGAAAGGCCTTGAGTAGGAAATTTATCGGAGGGTTATCATTAAAATTTTAGCCAAAATATATGGCTCTAAAAATTTATTTAATACTTTTATTATAAAAGTATTATTATAAATATATATTGCTAAACATTGACCAAATTCATATGTTGCTTGCATATAATCATAATCATTATTTTTAAAATAAAACTTATTTCTTTATAATTTTCTGTTAAATTTTAGAACTATTAGACATTCTAGTAGCAACTTATTTTCATGCCAAACAATATATACTATAATAATGCATCAATCGTTTATAAGGAGAAGGTTTTTAATTTAATTCATATTCTAAAAAATAACTCTTTACATTCATAATTTATTGATAGTTTGGAGTAGCGTATTGATTAATAACTTGGGAATATGATGCCCAATATAGTAAATTTCTTTTAGAAGGATATGTATAAATGGGGGTGGGGGGGGGGTTACTTTAGTGAATATTCTACCATGTAGATGCTGCTAACACCCTAGTACGGAAAAGAGCTCCAATGTATCAAAGCCTTCGACAAAAAAAGAAGATTGATTATAGATGGCCCTAACGAAGGATTCTACCTTCCTCGGCCAATTTTATCTTTAACATTCACTTTCTCTAGGGTGACATGTCCTTTTATTTTCTTCTTAAAATGTTTTTTTTTAAATAAAATCATATATATTTTTCTTAGCATATAATTTTTATAATATATATTATTTTTAAAAAAAAACAACATAAAGATGTGTTAAAAAAAGAAAACATATAATTCATGAATTTACAATATTTTAAATAAATCATATATCATTTCATTAATAGTTTCTTAATATGAATAAAATTTATATAGCAAAATTATATAAATTAAACTTGGAATTTATAAAGTGTATGATTTATAATTAGCTTAGGTAATAAAAAAAAAATTTTTTTAAAAAAATATATATTGTATTAAATTATGCGTATTTGTGAAAATTGAACTTAAAATTTATATACCATAAAAAAATGGTATGTATAAATTAACGTACCTTTATTGATTCCATGTAATTATATTAACAATTTTGACTGTATAAAAATTTAAATAAAGAATAAAATAAAAATGAAAAACGTTGGTGGTTGATTTGAATGCATGGCAAATAAGTAATCTATAGTTGAAGAAGATCCCCCCCCCCACAAATAAAGAGCCAAAAAATATTAGGTATTCGTGAATAGGTTTGGAAGGGGTAGAGCAAGTCTAAGATTTGCTAAAATTCAGGCGAAGTACCAGACTAATAAATGAACTCTAGTTGAGGTTAATGGAACCTAAGATATTTGAAGAAACTGTGAAAGGAACCGTCATCCAGGTCTCAAAAAAAATTTATTGTGTTAAGGTTTAATCTATCTTTTAAAGTAGGAATCAGGTTCTCAATACCCATATTAAATAAGAGCGGTCTGATGATGCTCCTTGTTGAACGCTCTCTTGAGCATTTCAGGAGTTGTGCCTGAATTTTACATAGGCTTCTTTACCATAAAAATTAAGAAAGAAAAGATAATAAGTTGGAAAAAGGCTGTAAAGTGGAAGCAAGCAAACTTTATGCCTGGTGGAGTTAAAATAAATCGAACTTGCAGATTACTTTATCCTCATTACTACTATTGAAGTAAATTCTAAAAAAGGGATATAATATCACTATCTTCTTTAAGCAGAACCCCATCATCTGGTGCTTTTAAGGTAATCAGGTGACCACCAACGAATAGAGGTTTAAATAGTGTTTGTCAATTGGCTCGATTTCGCTAATTTTAAATTTTTAAGCTAAATTATATTACCCAAGCCTCGAGATCTTGTTAGTAGATATCCAAACCTATCTGCCACCTATATACAAAATCTCCAGGCTTGCATTATATTTTTTGGCTAAAATGTTGGATTAGCCATTTTTAAAAATCGAACCGCTTAACAACACAAGGCTTGACGGTAGGCGGAAGAGTTTCATACAAAATTTTATCGCAAAAAAGGGCAAACCGATTAATAATTTGTCGCGGTAAGGGTTGGTACTGTCTATTGAGTCAAGAAAACGAAGATGGGGGGTCCATCCAGCCTATCTCTTTATTATCTAAAAATAACAATAAAAAGTTTTAAAATTTTACAATATATATAAATTAAAACTGAGGATTAAATTTGCCTTTAATATCATATTTAAGGAGTTGTTATTTTAAATACGATAGAGCCAAACATAGCTCTGTGGGATATGGCAACAATCACATAAGATATAGGGCGCCGGGTATTATGACACGTGACTATCAAATATAATGTAAAGTTCTATATCACCTGATGCAATAAAATAATTTAAAAATTTTCAGGTAGGAATATTTTCTGCATAATTATTTGAATTTTAGAAAATCATATATAAGTTTAAAAAAAAATTTGTTAATGATAGTATTTTTAACAAAAGTATTCTAAATTGTGTTATTTGAATTTAAATACCTTTTATAAAAATATTTAACGAAACCAGATTACTTAGGCTGTAACTTTTACTAAATTTATTTAGTTACTGGCAAAACTTTCTGATAAAGAGTATTAAAGAATTAATTTACAATTCGTGATAAAATTTGGTAAGATAGGGTCTCGTTTATAATAAGCGCGAATGCCTAATTTACAAAGTTCACGATATTAAATTATATAGCTATGCTATCATTTATAGATGAATTATGCATCGCTTGAACGATATCACGGTATTTCCCTCTTACCATAAACGAGATCTTAGTGTAACACAAATTTGAAAGTGACAATCGTTTGTAATTTACGCCTATACTTTTTCCCATTTTATCCATCATGCCACCCTTCGCTTTAAGAATAATTTGTGATGATTCCAATATTCAACACAGTGTTAATACTAATCTTTAATAATACCTTAGACATGTTCTGAAGTAAGGCCCTTAATTTCATTAAAACCTTAGGAAAAAGAATGAGAGAGATCACAGGTGACTCCAACGAAAGATTCTACCTTCGTCAGTAGATTTCTCTGGAAATCTGCTGGTCCAATTTCCTAATCATTCCTCTCTAAGGTAGGGGAGACTGGGGTTAAGTAAACCCTGGGGCTTGGCAAATCACTTAATCTCATTTTAAAATTAAATACATCGGAAGGTTAAAAATCCTAATATAGCTTTCATTAGTATATATCTATTGACAAAATATATTTTAAAATAATTAATTACTAAAAATTTAATTTAAGAAATAAAATTTTGATGAAATTTTCAAAAGATTTTTACATGACAGAATTTTAATTTTTATTAAAATATATGATCATTTATATGTAAACTTCTATAATTTGGGTAAGTTTTATGAGTATTTATCAAATCTAGATATTATTTCAATCATGATTTGTCAATTTAGAACTAGCGGGGTTTGCTAAACCATACACTTCAATTATAGCAATTAATAATGATAAAAATTTCAAAATCTTGAAAAGGCAATTTCATGGCTGTTTATGATTGGTATTTAGGATTTATGCTAAGAAATCTTAATCTCTCCTTAAAATTCATATTTTTTTATGTCCAAAATGTTTATTAAATTAGCCAAAGTTAAGTTTCAATTTTTATATATAATTGGCTTCAATTTATAAGTATTATGATATTTTTAACAATAAAACAAAAAAATTATTCTATACATTTCATTATTAATAAATAAAAATGCATTTCATATTATGGCCTAAAAAAATCAATGTTTTAGGAAGCCCCTTGAAGTGGTTTGCCTCACTCCGCTATTGGGGCTTGTTGAACAATTTTATTTTTTTATTATAATTTTTTAATATATTCTTATTTTTTTTAAATATGTTCATATATTTGTATTTAGTTTTTTTAAATTGAAACCGCTTTTTTAAAAAATAGAAAATTTATTATCTCATAAAAATAAAAAAAATTTTAAGTTATATAAAATTTATAAATTTATAGTTAAATAATTTATATCATAAAATTAATGTTTAAATTAAATTTCAGAAACTTTACTCACATTTACCTTAAATATTTTTATAATTTTCAAAGAAAATTATTATTCTTTTTAACATACAATCATTCGTACTCATCACTGTAATGTTAAGATAACTGATATTCATTCTAAAATAAATTTATTTAAAAATTTGACACCGGTTCAAAGCTCAGGTTAAAATCATAAAATAGATTTTATAAAAAATGGAGAAAATATACAAAAATTATTTATTAAAAGAATATAAATGGATAAATTTATTGAAAAAATTCATAAAAATATATAACTCCAAAATCTTTAAAAAAAAATTCACAACAAAATTTTTTTTTTGTGTATTAGATAGCTAGTTTGTGTATTATTAGCTAGCTCTTAACTCGTTCAAAGTGGCTGAGCTTGCATATTAGATATAAAAGATGATATATATATATATTAAATAATTAAAAAAAATTTTAAAATATGTTTAGCAGCATTTTGTAACCCAAAGTGATCAAAAGTTTCGTATATAGTAGTAATAGAATAAATAGGCTAAAATATATGGCTTGCATGAATGAAGACGATGATAAATAAAATATGATACAGCTTAAGTGCCAAAAATTTGTCAACCCCATAGATACAAGTATGATTTCCACTTCTTTGAAAGTTTTACGATATTTAAAAACTTTCGACCCTAGATAGCAATTGATGATGATGTAGAAAAGGTGCATACTAATCTGAAGCGCCAAATACAAATTTTCAGTAGCGTAAGGTTTGCAACATACTTCTACCCTAGGGGAAATAAGCTGATCTAAATTTCCATAAACCTCTATGTATCGTGGATTCGGGGTATCGTAAAGTATGATAAGCGTGTTTATGATAATCTTGTTTATTTTTTTTAGAATAAAATATTTTTATAAAAAAATAAGGAAACACAGAAAAATTAAATGGTATGAGCCAGTTAGAAGAGAATTTTCTATTGGTTATAATGGCGCGCAAGTGCAAACAATTTTATGTTGTTTTTTTTACTTTTGAAACTCTAATTTTAAAGCGCAACAATACCTTTTTTAAAGATTATGTCGTTTTTAAAGATTATGTCGCAATTACTTTTAGGTTAGGGCATTAAATTACACTTAGGTCCCGTAGGTAAGGTTACCAGAGCTTTAGAGATGTCTAAAAGTATGTCCGGTAGCTATTGTTATTGTATTTAAATTTGACCAAAATTGTTTTTATTTTTTTACTTATTTTTATTATTATTATGGGAAAGGTGTTTTTACAATAATATCTAGATAAGTTTTGTTTATCTATTTATTTATTTTTTCATCATATTATTATTTTTCATTTAAATGATTTTTTTTCTCATCATACACTTTTATGAATATGGATCAGCTTATAAGTTGTAGTGTTGTTAAACAGGTCAATTTTTGAGCCGATTTTTAAAAAAATGGCTCACAAAATATTTTAGCTATAAAAATATTTTCTAAGCCTCGAAATTTCGCTGAAATGATGTCCAAACTTTTGTGCCTTCGGAGAAGCAAAATCTTCAGGCTTGCATATTAATTTATGGATAAAATATTGAGTTGGTCCCTTTTCTTTTTCTAAGCTCAAATCGAGTCGTTAATCAGTTGAGAAAGAAAATAATTCAGTTCACATCAACAGAAAGAAAGAATGGAAAAATTTCCGTTAATAATAAATTTTTAAACATAGCGTTTTTTAAGAAGCGGCTTTATGGCATGTTTTCCAGTAATTTTTTGTTTGTTTTTTTGTTAACGATTAAATGGCGCCTGAAATCATGAATCATAATGTTTTTAAATAAGAAAATTACAGAAAATGCCACAAAATCACTTTGAAAAAAAAGAGGTGTTTGAAAATGGCCTAATAATAATAGGTAAAAAAAAGATTAAAAACGGACTGTAATATTTTCCAATAGATGAAAATTAAAAATATTCTCAAGCAGATTTAGTAAAGTTTAATAGATTTTTTGATAAAAAGTTGTTTATTTAAATGAGTCAATAATCTTATATTATGTAATGATTATACAAAACTTCTCTTTCACCAAATATGTGAATATTTCCCTGATATTCTAATACTTGAACAACATAGTAAACTGCTAATTGTAGCAAGCTTCATTTGTTTTACCAGCATTACGGCTAACATTGAAAGAGTCTTATCTTTAATTAATAGTCAATGAATAAATAGGAGAAATAGATTGCCGCGGAATCTATAAAAGCAATTATATGTAAGAAATACAATTTTAAACCGTTTTACAAATTTTTAGAGAATAGGGAAAATATAATTATAAAAAATTTTATCTGCATGTGAAAATATGAAATAAAAGAAATATGTGATTTGTAAGTTATATGAATTTAATTAGATTTTAATTATTTAATATCATTTATATATAAATGTAGTTAAAATAAATCGCTGCTTTAAAATCAATTAAATCTTTTTTAAATTCATTTTAATGCCCTCTTTTCCGCTAAACAGAATCTAGTGACCTTACCCATAGGAGATACAACTTAAAGAGCGTGTAATACCATAACTTAGATGTTTCGATACAGATCTGTTTCAAAAAATATTGGCTTATATAGTAAATTAATTGCTTCAAAGTATACTGGGCACCATTTTCACATGCTAATACAAAAAAAATCCCCTGCTAATTGTGACTTCCTACCAATTAAAATATGAAATTAGTATTGTTAACCGACTCGATTATTAAAACAGCTAACCCAATATTTTAGCCAAAAATATTATTTAAACTGAAGATTTTACTCATAGAGGGCAAAATGATTTGGACATCTATTATCAAAATCTTAAGGCTTGCATGATGTTATTTTGGTTAAAATTTTAATTTAAAATAGATTAAATCGAACTAACAACACTATAACGAAACCGTTTATAATAATTTCGAAATATAGAGACTGGAACAAAGAATAAAAATGACATTACATGCATATAGAAAGAAAGATAGGAAGGAAGGAAGGAAGGAAGGAAGGAAGGAAGGAAAAAGGTGGGAAAACGTCCATTTTTTTTAAATTAGAAAGAACAACATAAGAAAAAATACAAACGTAAACAAAAATAAATAATATATTAATATATTAATGCAATTAAATTTATGATATAAATGGGAAGATTACAGATATTAAATAGTGTCCAGAAGATGAATAGACCAGTGAATTTTTCGCATAACCCATTTTAAAATTTTTGATAGGATTTAATTTAAATTGAATAAATTCCAATTTAAAATAACTAACAATATATAAACTGATTATTGATATTTGGTATAACCATTGACCAATTTTGCACCCAATTGTACTAAGTTGCGATATTATAATGATAACGGATATGAATCCCATTAATAGGTTAATATACGTGGCATAGTATGTTAACTTAAATTCCATTTGAAATACCACGGCGTTGCAGTTTTTATAATAATAAACAAAGAAAGAGAATAAGATGATAATTCCCAGGATAGCGAATATTATTATACATCTATACACGTGAATGTTGTATAATTTGATGTCCATAACTTTCATTGTCAAACAAGTTTGGTTTGAATGGGTAATATTGGAATTTGGCCCAATCCAAGGAGTCGTATATCTAGGACATCGAATACAGGGTTTTGATATGTCATTTACATATATTTCAGTGGACTTGCAAGTCATGCATTGCCAACAACATGGTTTTTCAGAGGGAACTTTAAATTCCGTAACTTTACACGATTTACTACATCTGGACGGGGGAGAATTCATCGAATCTGTATAAGCTATATTCCGATGCCATATTAATGGCTGTTCAATTAGGAGTATCCGTTCTCTAGGTATGTAATGACCAATGGGCCTGCGATGGTAATATTCAAAGTTATTGACCTTCTCTGAAATAAAATTAGCTATAACTATAGCAGGATTAACATAAGAAGCGTTTGATATTTTTAGGGTTTGTACGTTGAACAAATAAGGGGTCGTGGTTAACAATTCATTTTGAATATTTAATCCATTTAAGCAAGATATCTTTTGTTCATTTGTGCTATAATTATAACAGGATTTGTTAAGCAGTTTCTCTATGTTATTCCATATAACCCGAATCGAGAATATATTTAATGCAATAACATTTTCATTAAAATCTTTAACAGTTAAATTTAATTTATTCTTATATTTTGTGGCTGATAAATATTCAGATCGCCAACGTATGTACCATGAATGGTTCGCTTTTAAATTATAGAGCCACTCATAAAAGCCGACCTCGTAATGAATGAAGTCATAAATGTGAAGGGAACTTAAAAGTATATCCTGAGTATCACTCTTCATAATTGCTATATTATCGTCGTTAATATCGATCCTGATAAATATCAAATTATTGGAAAAATTCTGACCCCTGACAAATTTTAAAATGTTTAAGAAACCAGGAGCTCCAATCAGCAAAATTACAACGGTAGGTTTGGACCGCTTCATTAAATATAATACGTCATCTTTCCACTTGTTAAATTCGTAAGTATAATTCGAATTTTTATAAGGGATTTTTATATTAGCTACTATGCATATCTTCGAACCTATCAGTTTCTCCGTAAGTTCAATTTTATAACTGTAAAAAAAATCAAGTTCATTGTATATTATCGCTATTTCATTCCATTCAAATTTTTTCATTAAAAAGATTATGCCATCGATAAAATCTTTCTGTCGATTGGCAATTGAAAAGAAGTAGTTAAATCTAATAATTGTTTTTAAAAAAAAATAATTAGAAATTCATCAAATAAAAAAATTACTTTGGGTTATCGTACAAATAGTTGGCATTGGCAGTTGGACTAATATGGCTCATTTTTATATATTGAAAATACGGTGAAACAGCTAGGGCTTCTGAACTCGTAAATGGACCTATAACTGCCACAAATTTGAAATTTAATGCTCCCTCAATTTTTTTGATGTTTAAAGCTTGAATCTATAATAATAATAATAATTTTAATAAATTTTTGTTTTTTTTAAGCCATATAACACTGCCTCGACATTAGAACCAGAGACCTTCATGGGCTTGGTATGGGACTAATATTCTATTTTCTAAATGGTCTGGGTCGGGCCTGGGTTTTTAAAATTTTATTTAATGGGCTTTGGCCTAAAATTATTAAATTTAAATTTAGATTATTTAAAAGAGTTGCTAGTTTAATGAAATATTGCCTTTTTTTCTAATAATGATAAATTTCAGTATTGCAAACAAAATGATTGCCTAAATATATTTAAATATTGTTCATTTTCATTAAATGAAAAAAAATTAAATTTTTGTATATTGGCTTGGGCTTGGGAAATTTTTGTGAAACTTATTATGGGCTTGGGGCTTGGGAATTTTTTTTAACATTACATATGGGCCGGGTCGGGCTTGAGCCAAAAAAAATTTTTTACTACGGGTCTGGGCCGGGTTTGGTTAAAAAATTAAGGCTCATGAAGGTTTCTGATTAGAACTATTTTTGATATAAATAGGTTGTTTTATAGACATAGAGATTTAACAGGTTTATATATGAACGAAGGGCATATTTATGTTTTAAAAAAAAGAAAATATAATGAAAGATGTCATAAAATCTACTATTTTCGTTAATATTTATTGTAACATTAATATGATGTTAAAAAATTTCTTATCTAAATAGAAGATTAGGCAAAGGCCCGTCCCGTCTCAAACTAAAGAAAATCATCATTTTTTCATATGAGATTTGGCAATAGGGGTGAATTTAACTCATAATTTAGAATATGGATGAAAATGGGTTATGGTTGCAATTCCAAGATTTGTCCCGGATCCGAGAATTCCAGGTTCTGGTTCCCAAACTCTCATTTAATGTAATTAACACGTGTTCTATGTTTGTGTTCACAAGCAAAAAAGCAGTTTACCTTTGTATAGTTCGAGTCAGCCCAATTCAAGGTAGCCCATATTATATTTATAACAAACCATAGAGGAAATAACATTTCAAAGATTGATGAAAAATGTTTCTTAATATTTTTTTTGGGGGTGCTCTGTTAATCCAAAAATTTTTCACCTATTTATTCGATACTTTTAGATATTGCTATAATGTCGATCCAATAACTGATGCCAATCTGATATCTATATTTTTTTAAACGAATGTCATTACAAAAATTTAATATTTTCTTATTCAAAAAATAACCAACTTTACTTTCTCCAAATGATTTGAGCGTATTTTTTATTTAAGTTCTCCAAAAGTTAATCAAAAATATGGGCAATATGCATGGCTGAATGTAGTGTTATTAAAAAGGCTCTATTTCGCCAATTTTCAAAAAAGATTAAATCAAGAATTTCGAAATATTATCATCTACGACTCGAAATTTCGTTGATAAATGTTTAAACCTTTCAGTCATCTGTGGGCCAAATCTTCAAGCTTGAGGTTAACCGAATTTTAAAAATCGACGAAATTGAGCCTATTAACAACATTAACTGAAGGTGATTGGCTAGATATGTTTAAATCTTTTTCTTGAATATCAAATTACTCCAATTTTTAAAATAATCTGATTTTTTTATTACAAATAAATTAAATTTTGGTTCCTTTTATTATTATTTATTAAACTATTGTATAAAAATAAAAAATATTATATAATCATATATAAAAACATAAAATAACCAACCAACCAATAAAAGATATCAATCGGGCCTATTTTTTATATCTATTATTGGCACCGTATTATTAATTTTTTTTATGTCGTAACTTTAAAATTTAAAATATAAACTACTGAATTATAAATACAGTAGTTCTAATCAACTTCTTTATGTCATATTTACTAACAGCGTAGCACACATCAACCGAACACTCACATACAAACGTTATTTGAATAGGTGGAGAGTCATTTAATTAACAATTTTGTCTATACCACATTTTTAATTCATTTTGTAGAGTAATTTTAATAATTAGATAGCTTTTAAACTGGTTAATTTACCTTAGGGTACTTCTTTTTTTTTAACTACACCATTTTCCTCCATTAAGGCATAGATTCATCCTCAATTTATACAAAATTTTGCATAGCTTAGTTAAGAACACATGTATTGATATAATTATAAAATATCAAAATTAAAAAATAATACCACTGCAGTGGACGGAGTATCACAAGTAGGCAAGATAAAATATCCTATAGATAAATTGTATAACTTCATCGATAAAATATTCAGCCTTTCAAGCTTAAATACGGTGGAATAAGCCAATTCGATCCAGTGGTAATTAGAGGTATCACTACAAAAGAAATTCCCCGGATCCCGTTCATATATCTGATATAATCCTCCAATCATTATGTCACCTTTTTTGTACAAATATTCTGAAGGAAACTTGAACAGTCTTTCTTCCTTGTGTTCACTCACCTTAGCTAAGATCATCAGAACGGGATAAATGTAAAATATATTGGGCATTATGCACTATAGAACGTGTATTAATTACTATAAATATAACTATGTTAAACGAATCAAACGCAATTATAAAATATTCGTTGTAATATTGGATTAAATAAAATGTTTTGTTTGTAATTAGTATCTTTTGATAAAATAAAATTTATATTA
The DNA here is from genome assembly GCF_954871325.1 of Gordionus sp. m RMFG-2023. Lineage (NCBI taxonomy): Eukaryota > Metazoa > Nematomorpha > Gordioida > Chordodea > Parachordodidae > Gordionus > Gordionus sp. m RMFG-2023. The sequence goes on along the minus strand of NC_088778.1, from coordinate 27,053,856 downwards.
AATTTTCATTAAAATTAAATTAATTTTTTTAATTAAATAGAATATTTTTCATAATTAAATTTTCCTAATTTGAATTTCTTAATCATTTAATCAATTTACGCAAATTATATAAACTCATTAGATTAAATTTTTAATATAGTACATTACTCTCCCCATTTATATTTTTGTGATTTACATTTATAGAATGTAATTAATTTATAAATTTTCTATAAATTATACATATTTATCTTATTTCGACTAGGCCCTCAACACTTGGCAATTCCAGTACCCTGTCATCTAAAAGTGAGTAATAAAAAAAAGAGTTATCTCCTATTAAGAATTTAATTTTTGAACATTTTTCTGTGAAGATTAATTCAGATTTTTCTTTAGAATTTTATGTATTTCATTTATTAAGGTTGCAAAATAAAATTTAAACTGATTCAGAAAGCTTAAAACCGTTTTTTTTATAATATTAATTTTCAGACTTTTTGTATAGGTGTAAGCGAAAGGGACATCCATTAGAAATTAGCCTGTTTTCGTGAATATCATTTTAATTCTTCTTCTCCACTCTCAATTAGTGATGTTAAGAGTTTCGATTTTTAAAAAAAGGCTAGCCTTTAGCAAGAAGATATTATGCAAGTCTATAGATTTTGCTCATAGATGGCACAAAGGTTTGGACATCTATTAACGAAATCTCAAGGATTGCGCAGTATTTTTTGGGGGTCAGCCATTTTAAAAAATTTAGCCGTTTAACAAAACTACTCAAAATGTATAAAATATGTTATATCACTAAATTAAAACAGTAATTTTAAAGAAAAACAAGTAAACGTTAATAAATTTTTTTTTAAATAACTGCTATCTATAAATAAAAATTTTTTAAAAAAAAGTAATCTAACCCAAGGCCTGCAATAAATGAACTCTCCGCCATTAAAATTTATATAGTATTGTTATATCACCTAACTTTGGCTAACTCCATTATGGATTACTCTAGTTTTTATCCTAACAAGATTGTCACGATCTTCAAGTTAACAGGCTTAACTTAAATGTTTAAATAAATTTTCCGTATTGGAGTTGACCAAAAGTTGTTGAATTTAACAATACTACATTTATAGGAAAATCCCCACCTAATAACACCCACCTTCCCTACCTAAACATTAGCAAAATCTTGGGTACGCCTATATAACCATATTTTGATATAGTTAAGTGTGATCGTCAGATATTAAAAGAAATGATTGATAACTTAATTTGTATTTTATGAATGACAAAAGTTATTCGATTCAAAAATCTTTTAATGCGAATTAGGATAATAGAGAAGAGCGGAGATAGGTAGCCATTTTTTCCCCTCTCATATATAAGATTTAAAATTGATTTTAATGAATAAATTTAATATGAATGTGTAGCCCAAATACTAATCCACAAAGAAAATTCCTATTTAGTTAAACATCATTTTAAATAAGTCATTTCTTTTTCTAGATAATGTACCCGGTGTTGACTGGTCATATTTTTTATTTTAACAATTTAACATTACTATGAACTATGAAGATAAATAATATATTCTGGCATATCCAAACCAACTCTAAACTAAACTGTTATTTTTATCTGAGTCCTAATCGATATGTGTTTCAGTTTAGATCATAGCCTAATTTAATCATGTTTACTATTTATATTAAACGCCCTAAAATTATTTAAAGAAGGTTTAAAAAAGGAGAGGTCAGAGAATTCACAATGATTTCTGAATGAGAATATTCCAATTGTAAATTTAATATTTGCCATTTTACCCTATGTGGCTTGTCAATTTACCCTGGATATTTGGTATATCGTCACCTGAGAATTAGTTATTTCATATTCATTTTTCTTGTCAAGAACGAATTTCTTACCAAAATAAATTTTTTATAATTATAAAATTCTAATTAAACAAAAAAAATCAGTAATGTAAACAATAGAACCAATTATTAAAATTACTCTCCTGTAAAATTACTAAAGGTTGGAATAATATAATAGCAAAAAATTAGTATTTTATTAAACCATTTTATAAATAGTCAACAGAAAGGTATGGAGCTCAGGTTTCTAACAAAATGCTATAAATAATATAGGTAGGGAAACGACTAAATTTAGCCAACAAATCGTAAAAAATTGATAGACATAGTCATTTTTAATAGCTCTAGCTAATAATATTTTTAATAGCTTTTAAAATCATTATAGAATGTCATCTCTACCATAAAGCTATCAACATCATACAACAAGCTTTCAACAAGGGTGACATACCGTCTCCACCCTCGAACCAGGTGGTCTCCTTAATGATAGTATAAAAAATTCAGATGGTATTATGAAATATATTTGTTCGTCAAAACGCAATTTCAAGTCCATTGTAACCTTGGAAATCTTTAGAAAAGGACTTTCCAATTGATTAAAAGCGTAGAGGAAAAAAAAACTTTAGACACTGGAGATCTAAATGAGGGGTTTAATTTGCAATGGATCTCTTAAGAGATCTAATCATCCACTCCACCTAAATAACCATAAACAGGTCTCTGAAAAATATATTCCTGTTCAATCTTTTTCATATTTTCTTTTAATGTTTTTGATTGTCGTTAAGGAACGGCTCTCAGATTGATTAAGCAAGCTTAAAGTGCAATTGGCAGGCTTTTGACACCTAAAAATGTAGATAATCGGTGGGCGAGTTTTAAATATTTTAGTGGTGAGATGGGCAGAGCAGAGCATACTAATTACTCATTAAAAATAAAATTATTTATAAATATTTTTAAATTATTGGTTAGAAATTTTCTAATTACCTATTGGTTCAAAATAATTTTAGGTATACTATTTATGTTCAAAGAAAATTGAATCTTAAAATTATATGCTTTTATTGTTATTATGTTAAAAAGATCTTTTATTATTTTACGATAAATGTATAGTCATTTTATGACTAATGTATAGTTAAATTAGAGGGGGGGGGGGGGTGATCTCTAAAGTAGTATTGTTGTATTATAATAAAGGCTCAGATAAAAAAATTAAAACTCACTCATTGTTTAATTTTATGTCATATATTTTAATTTTAACATATACTATTAAGTATTTAAGTTGGCAATTTTATATTAAATAAAACATGAAAACAGGTTGGATATTTTTATTTATAATTTCTATATGTATCTATCACATGAATTTATTGAAATTTATGTAATATTTCATACCTTAATAAAATTCAAAATACAATAAATATTTTATTATGATGGATAAATTAATGTAAACAGTCTTCATTTAAATATTCTGATATGAACATCTTGTACAAGCCAATTTAAGCCTTCAATTAAATTTTGTCCAGTGATGCTACTACATGGCAAGATAAGGTAATGATGTGTTTTGATTTTATCCAATTCTAAAATCTTAATTTATAAATAATTAATATAATTATCTACAAATCTTTGGTAATTGATATATAAAAACTTACCTGTTGAATTTCTTCCACAGGCAGGGAAGAGGATAAATCTTGTTTGTTTGCAAAAATAAGTAAGGAAGCCCCTTGCAATCTCTTATTTAATTTAACAATAAGATACTATATTTACTAAAAATTTACTTCTTCCAATAAAAGTTTATGAAGTTCTGATTTACAATCATTAAATCTTCTAATATCAGAACTATCAATAACCCATATTAAACCATCAGTACTCTCAAAATAATTTTGCCAATATGCCCTTAAGGTTTTTTGACCACCAACATCCCAGATATTAAGTGTATATCTAAAATAATTTAGAAAAATATAACTGATTTTTTACTCTTTGTATAAGAGGGTTCTAATATTAAAACCAAAAGTTGGAGATATGGTATTAATATCTTCATCAAAGAATTTTTTAACTATCGTAGTTTTGCCGGCATTATCTAAACCTCTTATTAAATTATAAAATGGTTTAATTAAATATAATCTAACAGCATTAAAATACGAATTTCCTTTTCCTTCTGCTTGATTTTCTTAATTATTGTATATAAACCCATATGATATGAGATGAATGTACCGTTTATTTTTACCTTACTTTGAAGAAAAATGACGGCGAAATATCAGCTGATCGATCCAGAGATTTTCATTATTTTATTTATTCATAATAGATCTAAACATATTCCAATTAAACTATAATATAATATTATAAAAAAAGATTCTAAAAAATGGAGGTGGGACTACAAGCTCCAAAAAACATAATTATTTTAAAAATTATTTATAAAAGAAAATATGATTGACATCTGTCAGACTATAAGTGCAACTTTTGTTTATTAATTATTTTAGTATATCATTAAAAAAACTTTCATTGGATCTGATATTTATATCTAATGTCATGTGATATATCTTTTGGAAATTAAATTAAATAGAGAATTGTTTATAATAAAAGGGATCATGGGAAAATAAAGAAATTAATAGCGATTATTAATAAAAAGTTACAGATAATTTATTTATCAGTCTTTATTAAAATTAAAATAATGAAAAATATTATCGTTTAAAAATTAATGAAAATTGAAAAAGAAAATTTCAAAAATGTAAATTTAAAATAAAGAGCGTGTAATGTATTTAAATAAATTGATTTTTATATTTGTCTCAGGGGACCCCAATGAAGGATTTTACCTTCGCCAGCAGATTTCCCTGGAAATTTTCCGGTCTAATTTTTTAAGTATTCACTCTTCTCTTGGATGATATATAGCCCCCCCCCCCTTTTTTAAATATATATATTTTTTTTTATAGTCCTTTTTAATGTCTTCATAGATTATATATATATTATATATTTATTTTTTTTATATTTAATTTTTAATATATGAATTTTATTTTAATATATATTTTTTAATCCTCTGTAATTTAATGATTATGAATAAATAATAAAACATTAAAAAAAAAAATTTATAAAAATAGAAAAACATATATATTCTGATCATATTTAATTAATAGTTCTCAATAAATTATTTTGATACATTTCAAAGCGAATAGGCAATTATGATGTATATGATTTTAGGAACATTTGCTTTTTATTTAATGATTTCGTATATTAGTTCTGATATAAGATTATGATTAGAGATGGCATAGAGTATGCCAGCGTCTACATGACAGGATTTTCACTGGATGCAAACCCCCTTCAAAAACCTTTGCCTACCCCCCTAAAAAATTAGCGCCTTCTTCGGCGGCGGTGTATCTTTATTGTTATTTTCACCTATTTATTTATTGATACTCTTTTCAAAGAATTTATAAAGAATAACTTACATTAATCTATCTCTACTACCAACTATAGATATTTTGTGAATATAAAGAATTTATTTTTTAGAGAATAAATTCAAATAAAACATACATTATTTACAATGAATTAATTATAATGGCATTATGAGCTTGCTGAAATATTTAAACCTTTTAAATTACATTTAAAAGGATAGTTTATTTGGAAAACAATGTGTATGATTGTTTTCAATATATAGATTTGGTCAATGAATTATATAATTAATTTTTACAGAAATAAATTTTGTCTTATTTCATCTCAAAATTTAATAGATAACCCACCAAAAAATTTATCCTACCCCCATTAAAGCAGCTTACCCACTACCTCCTCAAAAAATAGGATGCAAACTGTTCCTACCCATCCAGCTCATGTAGACGCTTGAATATCCCCAGGTGGAGTAATTAAATCATAACAAGATAAAGAACCAAAATTGTGTTGGAACATAAAGATTAGATGAAATGAAAAGCAAAGCAGAGAGGATAGGATATAAAGAAGTTTGTGTTATAGTTACTTAAAGCTGATAATTCATGACATTAACAGTTAACACATAATTTGTGGTAAACTTGTAAACTAACTGAATCTAAAAAAATCTAACTGAGACTATGAAATGTTTTCGATTTAGAATTATTATAAGCTATTAAGTCATAAATCACTAGAGACAACTGCGGAAAATCAAAAGAAAAAGAACATTATTTTGGAAATTATGCAGATAATAGCGCGAAAAAAAATAAAAAAATACTATAATTGAAAATATTTTGAGACTCTGAAGCGCATACAATTAATTTGGTTTATAACTTAAAATAATTGTGGAATAAGATTAGAAATTAGGACGAATATACAATTATTGGTAGAACAGATGTTGATGGTTTATAACTTAAAATAATCGTGGAATAAGATTAGAAATTAGGACGAATATACAATTATTGGTAGAACAGATGTTGAATATGTTACCATTTATTTTAATGGCTGCGAGAGAAAAAACACCTCAACGATATGATATAAGCGATTTTTGATAATTGGTAGAACAGATGTTGAATACATTTACCATTTATTTTAATGGCTGGGAGAGAAAAACAGCCTCAATGATCTGGTATTGGCGATTTTTGATAAAAGATTAAGATTAGAGTTGTGTATTAGATACGCCAGTTGATAATATTTAAATTGATTAACAAAAATTTTCATAGAGAGATTAGAGATTGGAATTTTATTTTGGATCATTTTATTAAAATTTGAGATCAATTATACAACATTAAACTAATGACAGGAGAAAGATAAAAAATTCAAAAAAAAATTTCTAAAGATTTGATAAAGATAATTTAATTTTGTTTTAATGAAATTTTAGATATAAAAAAGGAAAAACTAAAAGAATCAATTACCATAGATTTTGTAGATAAAATTTTTTTGCCGCCGAAAATGAGATCTAAAGATTAAGAGAAAAAATATGAAAAGATTATTTTTTTAAGGAAACAAAAATAGAGTATATTAATCGTTTTGAATAAATCAAGAGCCTTGAAAGAAGATTCAAGAGAAAAGTCAGTTACTAAAGAGTTGGTAGAATAAATCAAGCCAAGAAATAGTTTCATTTTTGATTGATGCTGATATTGAGATAATAAAGGTTACTGAAGAGAAAAGGAAAAGATTGGTTTCGAGTTTTAATCAATGTAATATGATTTACAAGTGTTTAAAATTTGTTTAAAAAAATATAAGAATTGAAAAAGTTTCGAAAAGATTTTGATATTTAAAAAAAGTGATAAAGAATTGTGAATATAAATTTTGGGTTATATTGAAAACGAATACAAAGATTGTAAAAAAGACAATAATGTGGTTTTTTTGAGAAACGAAAATATAGATTTTAAAAATAATTAAAATGTTTTTTTTTGTGAAACAAATATAGTGTTTATGACAATAAATTTTGGTTTTCTTGAAAAACAAATGTTAGGATTGTATAAAGACAATAATATGGTTATGTAAGCTATGATAGTAAAAGCAATAATATTTGAGGTTTTCTTGGAAAATCTCGCATATCCAAAATTTCATAAAGTATAATAAAATAAATGCATGATAGCCCCAAAGAAGGTATTTTTAAGTATAAATTATAAATAAAAGATTTTTAGGTATAAATATAACATTATACATAGTTAACAAAAAATAATAATAACCAATAGCTAAAGGATGATTACAGGCAAATGCTTCAATGAAGATAGAGGTCTAAGCTATATTTACGGTAAAGGGATCCAAATTTGACATAATTATAGAAGTTATTTTGAGTATATTTGGGTATTATAAATTTAGGGATAAAATAGTTTATAGATTATGAGAGAAGTTAGGTGGTTTAATATATTATTTCTGGTAGAAATTGGTGAAATGACATTAGACATTAAGAGAAAAGACTAGGATCCATTGTTATGATAAAGAAACAATGGAATAGATATAAGCAGATGGTCGTTAGAAATTATCATTAGAAATAACATATGATTTAAAGGGTATAGAAGTAGTTTGTAACTAAAGTAATCGTGAATCGCTTACTAACAATTGCCAATCGTTTACAGGGATAATGTTATAATCATTAAAAAGAGATCGTTAGATACAAGCAAAAGAGACTGGGATAAATAGTGAAGAATTTCAAAGTGGTAGTAGAAAAACAATCCCTGGAAAAGAGACCAATCGATAATCGTAACACAGTCGTTAGAATCTACGAATGCTTGAAAAAGGATATCGTCGTCAGAATTTACAAGGCCCGAATGAGTAACATTTGGGGTAATCAAAACAAGCCATCGGATGATTAACGAAAGTAGACAATGATTAAAGGATAAAAACGAACATCTAAGCACAGGAGCCCAAATTAAAAAGAATTTTTTGAGTGAATAAATGGTTTGAACTAATTTAAATGTTGAATATTTTTTTTATAAATTAAAAAGAAATTTTTGAGTGAATAAATGGTATGGGCTAATTTAAGTGGATAATTGAATATTTTTTTATAAATTTAATTTACATATTTGTGTTATTATAAGTTATATACAAATTTATGTAAATTGTTATCGAAAGACTGCCAGGAGATTTATATATTTTTTTTATATGGCCATTTCCAGACAGAACGTCTTTTCAAGGTGGTTTTTGGGCAATGTTACCAGCAATTTTATTTTATTTCCAAAAACAAATGTTAAATTCTAGTATTATTTTTTTTTTTAAATAATATAATATTTTAAAAAAATATCAATCCGGAGCCATATTTCAAAACACCATTTAATCGTTATTAAAATAAAACCAGTTTGTTTTCTATTTACGATTAAAAAAATGGGGATCTAGATTGTTATTTTTAATAAATATTATATTTAAAAAAATTAATTCCAGAAGTTAACATTTTTTTTGGAAATAAAAAATTGATTGCTGGTAAGATTACCCAAAAACCTCTTTGGAAAAAACGTTGTTAGGAAATGGCCTATAAATGCTATATTCAGATTATATTAAACGCTAAATAATTTTAAGGATTTTTTACTTTTTACATTTTTTTAGTTGTTCACTTTTTAATTTTTCTTTTTAAATTCGATATATTTTTATTTATATTTTAAAAAAAATCTTTTATTATTTATCAATATATATTATTTTATTCAATCATATGTTAAAATATAAGGATATAATATTTATAAATTAGATTTAAACTTAATATAAATATACTTAATAAATTAATAATTATAAATTTTTTAAAAAAATTTTATGTATCAGAAATCGCTAATATAGAAAACAAAAAAATAAGTACATATCTTAATTAGGGAAGATAAAAAGAAAAAAAAGAGATGATTATAAACAATGAAAGAAAGGGGAAAGATTTAGATCATTCTGGCTGCTCAGGAAATAAACTCAGAAAACATGTAAAATTAAATTTTATCATCTGAAAATGTTTTTTTGGATAAAATATTAAATTAGCCTATTAAAAAATCGGCTCAAATCCAACCGTTTAACAGCATGTTAGTTTAATATTGACGAGTCTCAATTCATATCTGTAACTTTTCCTTCAAATTTTTTTTTGGCCTTTATATAATTTTTTAAAACTTGCTTTAAATACTTTACATGTTTTATTTATATTTAATATATGTATTTTTATTTTATTTTTAACCTATTTTTTCAAATATATAAAGTTATAGAAATAGTTTATAAAATATATATTTTAAACCCTAAATAAGCCTCCATATGATATAAATTTTTCAGCAATTATAAGGGGTTCTCCTTTGGATTATTGTAAAATAATAGGTATGGTTTGTATTAAAATTCCAATTTTGGTTATATTTTTATTTCCAAAATATAAAAAAAATAAATATCTACAAATGTAAATATAAAAATTAATATATTATAAAACCCCTTTAAATCAGATATAATATGATATTTGTTTGAATAATATTGAAAAAATATAATCTCTTAAAAATATTAAAGTAATAACATTTTATAAATAGTAAAAATAACCTTATCTCCAAATATGTTTCCATAGACTTATGATACCCCCCCCCCCCCCAATAAAAATAATATAACCACACCCAAATAATCTGTTATCCTTCCATCACCTGAACTAGATACGGACCTCAAGATCTAAAGTTTACAAAATATTAGACAAATTAAATATAGCAATAAATATTTTAAAAATTTATTCGATATCCTGAGAGAATTTTTAAATACAAATCTTGAATTATGGATAACAAATCATTCTCGTATATAAAAATTATTATTGAAAAATAATATGTAAAAAATAAATAAATAAATTACTAATTGACACAATAAAATAATTTAAATAATAGAATGTTCATGTGACATAATTTTGTCGAAATGCATCATAACTATATGACGGGGTAAATGGAGCAAAAACTTGAGGGCAATAAGACATGGCATTTCGTAAGATAATATCTCGTTCTTATCCAATCTGAAAGTATTTTCTAATTCCTAGATCATAAATAAACATATTTATTTATTTTTTTTATAAAAAGGAAAATTACAAATTTCCGCGATTTCTAAATTTTTAACTACGTTTTCCTTGGGGCCTTATAAGAACATAAATCCCGTAAAATATATCGCATATATTTTAAAATAATATAATATTCAAATAAAATTAGTTTGCACTTTTTTTGTTGAGATGTCATTTCCGGCTTCTGAGATTTTAAAATCAGTCCCATAGACTTTAAAGAAAGAAAGAAGTTTATCGGCCCTAGAATTAACCCAAACTCTTATTAATTGGCTTTTTAAACAAGGTATAAGAGATTGGCCGATATCCGGTATTAGCCAGATATACGTCATATCGGTCAGTTAATACCTTTTATATTTAGTGCAATACCAAATAATTTCTCAGATTTGTTTAAAAAACAATATTTTGTGAGAAAAAAAAGGTGAGATTAGGCATCATAGTCCAACATAATGGGAATCCTTCTAAACCACTTTTGAAAAAAATAAAATTGAGGGCCCGGAGTCAATTTTTTACCATTTTTGATCTTGATTTTAAAAAACCAGATTTGATCGACTTTTTTTTAAGTAAACCGATTTGATCAAATTTTTTTTTTTACGATTTATAGACTTGAAAACGCGAGTTTTTTTCCCAGCCACCCCGGTATAGGTCGTGTTTTATAAAAAAAAATTTAATCTATAATCCCACCTCGAGAAGTTCTTTAAGTTGTTCGCCTTTTATGTCGTGCATCTTGGAAGCAAATATTATGCATACGGAGCAACACATTTTGCGATTGTACTTATTGGTCCAACCCTCGGTCACCAATTGGTCGAAATAAGAAAACGCGTAGGCCAAAATTATAGGATCGAATTTGCACTTTTTTTAGTTGTAAGAAAATTAATAATCATATAGAATTTAACTATATAGTGTTGTCAACACATTATTTAGAACAATTTTTCATTTAAAAGAGCATTTAATTAAAAAAAATTATTTTACAATTATAAACTTATAATTTATTCACTATATATAAATCAATTAATTGTACAGCATAAAAGTAATCATCGTAAACCTTATCACTTTATTATGTAAAAATAAAGTTTTAAAATTGTTGTATGGGTTTGAAATGTTACTTTTTCTAGGTAAAACACTATATCTTAATAATTTTATTAGGAGGCCTTCCTTTGATCGCAAGATTTTAATCCTATTTTCGTCCTTTTTGTTATTAATTCGAATTTTTATGCAGAATGTTTATGCATTTATTTAATATATCAGATCGCTAACTTAAAACTGTTAAATGGACCAATCAGATGGACGAATTTACGATCAAATGACTTTACGATCATAGTTAGGCAAATCTACAAGCATTAAAGTCAGCTGTAATTTAATTGACTGTTGTAGAGGCCACGGTAAAGTATTAATGTTTTAACATTTCGTCTAAATGTGTTTCAAAGGCGAAAATTAAATGTATGTATACCTTTTTATTGCATTTTATGAACTAGGTCAGTATTAATACCATTGGTTCTGCTTATATTATTTTATTTTAGGATAGATAACTTTAAAAAAGAAATGTTCATTGCTATTTTAGCAGATTAAATATTATTCTTATTACTCTTTTTTTTTAAAGAAATTATAATTTACAATAAATATTGAACTTACATCGGTCAGGACGACTTTCTTCATTTCTCGCTTCAAGCTTTTTTTTTATTGAGAAAAAAGAAATGAAAATTGAAAATATGATTCAATAATAATAAACATTTTTAAGGTATTTATTTGGTACGAGATAGTGAAGAACGAAAAAGCGAAAACACTGAGAATATTACTTAGATAATCCTATAGAAAATCTCGAAAATAATAATAATAGATGCTAAGGAAGGTATTCCAATTTCCCCATATTAATAGCAATTTTTGAAATAAGTGCCGTCACGCAAATTTATTATTGATTATATTTTTTTATAAAATAATACTCATATTTGTTATTATTTATTGTTTTATATAAATAATAAAAAATGTATTATTTGTTTTTTTCGATAATAAAGGGTAAATAATAAGGGAAAAACAATATTCTCGTATCACAAAAATTGGTTCGTGAGAATATTTCACCACCAACCAACACCTATTGAGAATGAGAGGAAATAAGAAATATTCCCAGTTTTTCGCTTCTTTTTTATTTATTTTTATATTTCGCGTTTTCGACCACATACCAATAAATCATATTTTGTATCGTATCAATTTATTTATTTTTTACCTGATAAATTTAGTAAGGGTTATATTTATGGAGGGGAATTGTTTTTTGAATTCCTCGTTAATTTTCTTCTTCCATTCTTTTTCGAATTTGTTTGACGTTGAGAGAAAAGATGACGTGTTACCTGTTTGGGAATAAAAGCGCTCGTAGAGATCTTCGGAATAATTTAAAAGCTGTGAATCGGGAAAATGTTTATTTAGATCATTGAGTGGAATCAGTTCATAGTTGTTGCTCGCGATCACTTTGTAATAGTAAAAAGTAAAGATATTGTTATAAATCATTAAATAAAAAAATATTTTTAGGGGGAAGAAAAATGCTAATCTCCTCAAATCAAGTAGATTGGGAATTTCGGTAAGATGGACTCCAATTCATACTTTACTTCTAAATTTGCTTCATCTTGTCACGATTCAATACTAATGGATTATATATTACCCAATGCAGATCTAAGTCACGCAAAAAAAATAATTTAGATAACTGGACAAATTCAACTCGGGTTTTTAGCAATTCATTTTCAAAAATCCTTGGAGATGTTTTTTTTTGTTTTTTCAAATAAAAATATGTTATTCGCATTTTAATATATTTTGAATATAAGTTTTAATTAATTGTCAATTATTATTTATTTATAAATGATTTTATATGTTGTGATAATTCTAAAAAAAAAATTTTTGGTATAAAAATAACTCCATTAAAAATCATCTTAAATATCATGTTTTGAAAGATAACCCGTCATTCATGGTAAGCGTGTTCATTTTTATTAACTTCACCACGAAATCGCGTACACTGTGAATGCAGGGTAAGGGAGATGTAAAAAAATCTATATAATTAATTATGTCTTTGTTTATTAGTTGATTCGATATTCGTTTTAGTACTAAGAATATTCAGATTCAGTTTATACATAAATTCCAGTTTTTAAAAAAATATGAATTTCATGCTAGGTAAGATACGTGCCGATGCCCAGGACCAGGAGAATGGGGGATTAGAAGAATAAATGGCTTATCCGGGTAAACCTAAGACCTCTAAACGAGGAGGAAGAATTTATTAAAATGAATTTTACTATTGATAACATAAATGATACATTTTATTACACAGAAAAATGTTGAGTGTAATAAACTTTGCCTTCTGAGTTATTTTCCTCCAGGACATATCTTTTTTTTAAATTATTTTTACTTTAATTATAAAGTTTGATTTAAATGAAAAATAGTCATTTAATAAATTAAATGGATATTTTTTTAAAATTTTAATTTCAAAAAGAAAACATTTCCAACTCTTATAGAATTATTGAAATACAAATCGTGCATTCACCATTTTTTTTTGTTGAAAAATCATAAATAATAAAATAAGCATCAAATAAATTTAAACCCTATTATAAAATCTGGGACTTTGTGATGCAAGTCGTAAATGAAACTGAAGATGATAAAGAGTTATGAAGATAAGTCAAATTTTGATTTGGAATTCCTTTATTTTGCTCCTTTTAATCTGGGAGGGAACAAGAAGGGGGTAGAGTAGGAGAGACTAGGGATTAATTGTCATTGGCTTGGAATATAGAAGTCCCTGTAAGTGTGGAATGTCTAAAAAATTGGGCAGGCATGCTCAAAAAATTAGGTTAAATTGTCATTGGCCTAAGTGAGTAGATGTCCCTTTTAGTTGGCCAAAAGAATAAAAGTCGAGCAGGTTGGTTTAAAAAAAAAATTTGGGATTTGACAGTTGATTTTTTTTATCATTTAAATCAGCCTGGACTAAAAGAATATTTTTTTTAAATTAATCAACTTTATGTATATTTCATTAATATAAATAGTAGTTCAATATTATCTGAGATTAGGACAAAAGATGAATGATTTTAATTGATTTTGGGATAAGCTCAGGATTTAAATAAAAATTTGTCTAAACTCATATAAAAATAAATCAAAAAATTGATTCAAGCCAAAAACATTGAACCTGATAAATATGAAAGAACTATAAGATCTATATACTGACTCCTTTATTTCAAAAAATAAATATTTCATTTTTCCTCTTCTCAGCATTTTTTTTATATAAAATTTATATATTTTTTTTCCATATAATTTTTAACATATTCTTATTCATTTTTATTAAAATATATTTTATTTTAATATTGTATTTAATTTTTAATTTGAAATTATTTATGAAAATAAATGATTATTTAATTTTAAAAAAAATAAACATAAGAAAATTTTTTTGTTTTAATATAAATAATTTTTTACATCTATTAATATCTTTTTTTAGATATTGCATATAAATTTACAATTTTCATCCTTAGAATCTGACATCAAGGTATTATTGATAAAAAATATTTCATTTTTGAAGAATTTTTTTGGCGATAAAGCTAGGTTATAATGAGTCTCTTGTAATATATTGTGAAATGAGTTTGAGTTCAGTTTATTGTTGCAACTTGAATCAACCAAATCATTTTTATTAACATTGTTGATATAATAGGCATTGGTATTTAATTTAAGATCATCGATAGGAGCAATTTTATGTTCATTGCAAGAAACCAAAGAGAGTGTTTGCTTGTGCTTTGAATCAACTAAATTATTGCCTCCTTTATTTAAATCTAAATAACGCTCATATGATATTTCCTTTTGGATAAAATAATAAAGATTGTTATAATTAATTTAATACATTTTCATATAGCTCTCCTGCTTTGAAACGTAATAAGAACAAATTATCAGAAAATGACTCTTTACAAATTGAGATTATTTTCTTTCTATGGGTATTTTCTACATATTTCTGAATGTCAAATTTCTGCATAGAGGCCCTATAAAATTATTATTAAAATTATATTAAAAAAAATTATTACCTTTCATTAGTTTTGCTATTTGAGGATATGGCAAAATCTTGCTCTAAAACTTCTATTAAAAATTAAAGTCAATACATTATAATAACTTTTCAGGCTAGCTTTATTCCTAATAAAAAGAAATAATTAAGATAATAATTTTATTAAATTACCTAGTATTAGCAAAACTGTTTCTACTATTCTTATGGGTTGTGTGGGTTGGTATTTCCGAACTTGATATTCTTCTTAGGAAACTTAATGCTGCCATATGATGTCTTATAATATCGATTCTCCTCCACTCATCTAATTCCATTAATAAAAAATGAATGGGAAAATTGTTCAATGAAATGCTAAGCTTTGACCTAGTCAGAAATTCTTCTATATAGATCTCAACCAAATCAGGCTTGTTACTCGATCCTTTAAAAAAGATCAAATCCAGGTCATGATCTTTCAATAAAAAAGAATCGAAATTCAGGATAAACGTTTTTTTAAAGAAGGATCGTGATCACGATTCTTTTCTTTTTTAATTTCAGAAGGATATTTTGATCGATGCTAAATTAACTAATATAAATATAATAATCATAGTGTAAATTTATTGTAATTCAATAATATAATATAACAATTAGTATATATAATTAAAATTAGCCCTTAATAATAAAAATATTTCTGAGTAATTTATTAAAAACCCTCGTTTTTCATTAAGTACATGTTTAGCTATAGTAACAAGCGCTACAACAGGAGCGCTTAATGGCAAAGGTGTGTTATATTTAATAAATATTTTTTTTTATTTACATAAGTATAATTGAATCATCATATAGATTAAAAAAAATTATTAATGTAAAGCGCATTTTGTAAAGAATTTTTACCAATATCTATTTCATCCATATATTTATAGCATCCGCTTGTGATTGATCATGCACATTTTCCAAATGAACAATTAACTTTTCTTTTCCATTTTGTTATATAAATATAAGACCAATTTAGCTTAAATTTTGGGTGTATTATTGTTGCTATTACGTTACTGTCATCATACATTGAAAAAAATCTATATTAAGAAATGATAATTAATTTATTACTAAATAAGTGTTCATTTATATAAATCAGGTATAAGAAAAATCAGCCCTTTCAAATTTTCCAGTAAGATCTGGTCCCTTATTTGTATGGTTTTTATATTATAAATAATTAAATTTAATATTATATTTAGACTTAAAATAAATACGCATATTGTAATTTATTTTCAAAAAATATTAATCAAAATATTAGCATAAATTCAAAAAATTTATTAAACTTTTTATGCCTGCGCTAGCCCATTAAAATTTTACCACATATCAGAGATTTAGTAGGCCTGGCCTATTAAAAATATATTACTAAATTTGCCAAGATCATTGCAACTATTTAATAAATTTTGTAGATCTCTGATATCTATCAATATAAATATAGAATAATCGCATTAATATCTACCTTTTATCTTTACCTTTAAGGACACACTCTACAAGGCTGACAATACCATAAACAGCTAAATTTCCTTAATTATCTATTAGTATGGTAAGAACTGGGGTACTCTGGTCCATATTATCCTCACGTTTCAAGATCTTTAATGATGCTGTTAATTGTTCCATATCCTTATTATTTAAATTTTAGACATTTGAATAAAAATATCATTGTATTACTGATGCATATTCTTTGATAAACATTCCTTTTGCCTGAACAATGTAAATCCAATATTATCACAAACTTCTTCTACTTCTGAAAGCTTTTAAGAGAGCATCTTGTCAATTAATTTCATTGACTGGAAGCAGTATTCCCATTAGGTCTTGTTGGGAGTTATAAGATATTTTCCTAATCTCTCCAATAGAATATCAGCCATTTTAACAGACGTTTCTTAATTAAAGCAAAATATTTGACAAATGTTAATCTTGATATTTGTTTAAAAATGATATCATTTTCTGCCTTCTCCGCATCTGTGGTTGCAATAAGGTTCAGATTATACCAACAACTTTAATATTTTGGTAGGCTAATAGTAGGATAATTTGGGCCATCATTAAATATTAAATCAATTAAATTTATTAATTCCAAATTCTCATTATCTTTTTTATTTTCTCCAAAAACTCTAGAAAAATAAAAAATTTATTTTAAATATTTTTTCGTTAAATATAAATAAAAGGCCTTGACAAAGTTAGTGCCATTATCGGTCACCATCATTACCACCCTATTAGGAATCTTGTGGATATCCATAATTTCCTTAGCCAAAACATCATATGCTTGCTTTCCAATTATGAGCCTTAGTGTCATAGCTAATGATCTTCTCTTAAGGGTTAATGGGTCCAGCTTATGGGCATTAACTCCGATAAAAGCCCTTAAATAAAAATTAACATAAATATAATATACCTTCAATGACCACTCCAACAATCAGCAGTGGTGCATACATATAAGACTTCAGACAAATCTTTTATAAGATTTGTGGTCATATCTCTAAAGGCAATAGATATTTATTTGCCCAGTGTTTGAAGATACATAATTTTTTTAGTTGAAGAAAATGTCTTATCATTTTCTCAAATGAAGCAAACAGTGACAGTGGCTGGAAGGTTTCAATAATAAATTCCATTATAACCTTTTCAGCGGTTATTTTGTGATATTGCTGGCATGTTTAAATTATAAAAATTTTAATTTGTTTGTTTGATTTTGAAACCACGTTGGTTTTACTGAGATTTATTTATTTTAGAGAATTCATTTATGTATTTGGCAATGTCATTTTTGAATTCACTATGCATACTCTTTATAAAAAAAAATATAGTAAGTATTATTAAATATGTTGAGATTACGAACAAATAAAAAAAATTTAAAAGAAGGAATTAATTACTTCATGCCTTTTAAGGTTTGAACTACCGCCTTTGAAGAAGATATGGTCATGTCGCAGTCATGATGTAGTTATGTTTAATATAAAGTAAAATACTTAAGTAGGTTATGAAAAAATTAAAGATTTTCACTTATATCTGCAACATTAATAGTAGGTGTATTATCTTCTAAATCTATAATGGACATATTAAAACCTAGAATTAATTTATATTATATATAAATTAAATAAATAAAACTTTGCTGTAAATCTCGTAAATGTTCTCGATAAAATTTATGAAATACAAATAAGGCGGAGGTTGATAAGATATGATGTAGATAGAATTTTTTATTTTATTTATGATTTTTTTAAGCACAAGATCGAATATTAAACAAAATAATCTCGATCACGATTCTCAATTTAAAACAGGATCATAAATCCAAAATATTTAATAGGATCATAAATCCAAGAATTAAGAAACATAATAGGAATACATTCTATATTTATTTTATATTTTGTTAATAAAGAAAACAAATATTTTTATTTGATAATACCACCGATTTTCAAAGTTTTACTAAAAAGGGATCCTATACTGTCAATAAAATATTCTTTATACTAAAGGCTTCAACGAATTCTTAATTAATAGACTTAAGTCGTTATATTTCAATTTGTTTATAAGTTAAAAAATAAATTATGTTCGTTGTCGTATATAAATTGAAAACGTTTTCAAATATTATTAGCAATAAAGTCATGTGGCTTCAGTAACTAGTAAAATTGTCGGATTCCGTAATTTTTCTTTCTTTCTAGATAAAAGACTACCAATCCACTCAATCTCAGGCCTATAGCTTTTAGCAGTAGGCAAAGTCGTTTGAGGGTCCCATATTCCACGTGATCTTGCAAGAGTCATGAATAAGAAAATATTTTGAGAATATTTTATTAAACCCAAAAATTATAAAACACAAATTTATTTTATAGACTCTCATTCAATTTATAAAATATAAAACTATTGAGAATTCATAAGGAGTTAATTATGAATCTAAATTAGAGAGTTAAAAATATAAGATATCTGGTAAAATTATGCTTCCTTTTAAGAAATAATAAATGGCGCAAGTAAAAAATAAAATACAAATTGGCAAAATATTGGAGAAATTTATTATAAATTGTTTTTTTTAATGAGGTTTAATATATAAGGAAATAGAAAACTAATGGAAAAATCAATTACCATAGAGCTTGTAGAAAAAATAATCAAGCAAAATAAAGAAATAGTTAATTTTTTGAATTGAGATAACTTTAATTTAGAAAACAAAGAAATGGAGGATAAGATTAATCGTTTAGATTATGCTGAATATAGAAGAAAAAATAAAAAATAAAATAATGAAAGCCTTGAAGGTATGTATTTCAAGAGAAAGGTTAAATTATAATTGAACTTGTTGATAACATATTCAAGAATGAATAAATATTTTATATTTTTTAAAAGTTACTGGGATACTAAAGACTTAAGAAGAGAGAAAAATAATGATTGGATTTGATTTTTAATTACTGTAAGATTAGTTACAAGTGTTGTAAAATTGGTTTAAAAAGGTATGAGAATTTTAAAAAAAGTTTAGAAGAATAAGTGGAGGTTTAAAAAGGTTATAATGAAAAAAATGTGCGCCAGGGATATAAATTTCAGTTGTTTTGCAAAACGAGAGTGCGCGTCCAAAGAATCATAAGGTATAATAAAATAAATGTGCAATGCCACAAAGAGAATTTAGAATTAAGAGATTAGATATAAATTTATCATGAGAATCTTTAAATAGATAAAGGACGATTACGGGCAAATGGTTCAATGAAGATATGGGCCTAGGCTACATTGAGGATAAAGGTATTGTAAAATTTAATTTAATATAATTATATTATTTATTTTAGTATATTTAGCCTATGTATTATAAATGTAAGGTTTGATTTAAGAGGAAAATTTTTTTGAGATTACCAGAAAAGTTTTACCCTTAAATAATAAGTAGAATTGAATGAGATTATCTTTAGACAGATCAATGTTGGGAAAAAGAAACAACACAATCGATATCTAGGCTAGAAGAAAAGAAAAAACAAGTCAACAAGAGATCATTATTGTTACAAGGAATTATTAGCTAATAAGAGATGTGGTTATGGTTATTACATGAATTCGTTAGTCGTTTACTTGTCAAAGAGTTAGTAAGAAACAAGCAACAGAGGCTATGATACGTTAGGAATTTCAAGCTGGTATTAAGAAGAAACAAAAATTGGAAAGTGAATCAATCTGTAATCATTTACAAGCAGTAGTAAGTTAAGAACACAAGGGATATCCGTAGAATTTATTTTCTTTCTTTCTTAATTTTTTTTGGGCTTCTATTGCAGCCACTGCACTTTTAAATAATCAACATACACCATTATGTAAAGAAAAGGGGTAAATAATTTTTTAGTTTTTAATAAATTATATTATAACATATATTAAAGCTATACGGGAACACGTTCGAGCGCGACCCAAATTTTAGACCCAGCCAAAATAACGATAGGAAATTTTCGATTAGATTTGGCGGATACGATTAGACATGCCCGGATAGACATAATCGGTTCCGATTTCGGGTTCTAATATTTTTTATAAGTCGGTTTTATAAATGGGATATATATGCTAATTTTTATTTATCTTATTTTGATTGGTTATTTTATTTTTTTTAAATGTTATTTTAAAAAAATCCTTGACTGATATACGATATTAATATTACCAAATTAAAAATTCATATAGGCGATTATTGTAAAAAATGACGTGAATGTATATTTAAGAAATTGTTTTCGTTTGCCGCATTATACCCAGAAATGTCTATGGCGTGTAGATGGCATCTTTTTAAATTCTTCACTACATCCCAGAAATGGAGGCAATTTTTATATTCTTTACAAGATTTTAACCTATAGAATATTTATATTTAAACCAAAAAAAATTTTTATATATGCATAATCCTATAATCGTTATAATATTTATGAAATTTGTAAGCATATTGAAAATTCTAATAAACAATGTAAATTCTAAGGCTAGTAATAGAATTTTCTTCCAAAATTTTCCTTTTTCTAATTTTATATATAAATGAAAGCAATTTTTTTTTAAATTACTAAAAATTAATAATTTCTTAAAATTAAATGTAACAGAATGAAACGAATGTAAGTTCTATATAATATTTTTTGTAAAAATTTATTTAATGTTTTGGAGGATCTAATAGAAATATCATTTTATCATGACATATATTTAACTTAGAACTTCCATCGGTGGCAATATGTCTTCGATAAGAGATAACATGTACCTAAGACAGAAATTAGCCATTCCTGACCTATCCAAAATTGATAGCATACCTGCGTCATTCGTGAATTCTATCAAAAAAACTAGCTATAGATTGGTAATTTATTTTATATATTTTTAATATTTCATAATTTCAAAAAAAAAATTAATATGTAGCTTTTTTTAGGTCACATTTTGTCTTATTTCAAAAAATAAAGTGTCAACTTTTAGATAAGAAAAGTAATTAAGTTATTTATAAAAGTTCGAAGTGTTTGGAAATAGGCTTCATGTGACCAAAGCGCTATAATACTGAATTGTCGAGGTTTCACATATAAAAAAAGAACTACTAAAAAGTTAATGTATCTTGCATTAGATAAATAATGAATACTAAGCCGGGGGAGAGCGCAAAAATGGCTCGATAACCCGAGAGATACCAAAATTAAGGAGATATACTGAGAACGATATCGAGGTATTTCTGCGTTTACTATAAAGGTGCTTTAGTGCCTGCCAAAATATTATAAAATTACACGTTATAATATCTAATTATTTACATAGTGGTAACGAAAGGTCTCAATGACTCCTAAAAGTGGGGGTTTCCCGAAGGCAACGGAGCTTGAAAACTAGAGGGAAGAGTCTGTTAATTAAAATATTTTACTATTCTTTTTCCGTGGGTTGAGAAAATACCATATACAATCCTAAGCATTTAATTTTTAATAAAAAAAAAATTTTTTTATTTTCAAATATATTGATTGATATACACGTAATAAACACTATACTTTAAGTTATTAAATGTTTACTTGATATATTAAAATAAAAAATATAAGCTCTTAGAAGATATGGAAGTGGATTATTGAAAAAAAATTTTGCACTAAAAAGGATTATTACTTATAAAATAAAAATTGGACAGGGTATTGCCCACTTGTTTACCACCTCTAGATGGATCTAGTAATCTAAAATGTTAAAAGTGGACAAAAGTGAAAATTGTGAAATTTTAAATGATAAGATTTCTGGATGGGAAACACCTTAAATTATAAGCTTTCTCGTATGGGAAATCCACTGTATAACTTCGGAAAAACGATATAAGAACTCGAACATTCTATTAATAAACGATTTACTTTTGAGATCTAATAAAAGTAAATAAATTTTTTACCGGATTACCTACAGGATAAAAATGTATTCTAATTTAAGAAAATGTAAAACTTGAAATTGTGACGAATATCACTCATGTTTATTTATTATATCTTATGCAAGACCTATTTTACAACAAATTTTCTATTAATGTTAATAATCATTTTTTTTCAAAATGTTCACGTGATAAGAAAAGAGAGCTTCATATGTTAAACAGGAATTGGGCACCCGAAAAAAACGCGTTCAGCAGAAGCTGAAGATGGGATTGTCGTTTCATATTTAGTGAATATGAATTTTATTTCAGAAAATTTATTTTAAATTCAATTTTTTTATTTGTCATGAAATTTTTTGATACAAAATTTATTTTTTGTCCTGAAGTTTCTTCAGTTCTGAGTGGTTCCATCGATTTCTTTAAATATGATATGTTATTTTTTTTTAACCATTTCAAATCACAGTTGACGTAGACACTAGACAGAAATGAATGTATTATGTAAGGAGCAGTTGACAGATTCTTTGAAATTTTACCTATGAAATAAGTTATGTTTAAATTAAAATTTTAACTTTAACAATAACAAACGTGTTAGTCAAAAAATATTTAGGTTTATAATAGTCACTGCCTTATCAAATTGGTATTTTATTTATTTTTGATTGGGATTGATATTGCTAGTCTTGTTAAAAATCTCAATTTGTGTCGATTTTAAAAAAGGACACGATAAAAATTTTAGCCAAAATAATATTAAGTAAGCCTAGAGATTTAGAAAATAGACGTCCAAACTTTTCTGACATTTATGAGGATCTCCATGCTTACATAACATTATTTTGGCTTAAATCATAATCGGGTTCTTTTTTAAAAATCCACTCATATTTTAAAGGGGCTGATTTTTGGAATTCGCTCTGCGATAAGAGCGCCACTTAATTGTTTCTGGGTTCGAATTCGAATCCAATAAAGATCATTTTTTTTTCTGAAGCAAACTTGGTGGTTTTGTCCTTGGGGAGATGATAGATACTAGATCGGTCTCGACCCCGTGATTCCGTAAATATATATATATTAAAAAATAAGTGAATCTTATTGAATTTTAATAAACTTTGATCGATGTTTAGCAGGTTGTTAATTTGAAAAATTGTTATTATGTTGACTCGGCAGTATCTATCATTAACCAAAAATATATATTCACGTTCAAAATTCATCTTATGCGGTTTAAAAATAAAGAATATTTTTAAAAAAATTAAAAACTATTTAAAAAAAAAAATCAAACCGAAACGAAACACGAAGTCAAGAAAGTTATATTTTTATAATTTCAAAATCAAAGAAATCACATTTAGAAAACAAAAAATATATTCAAAAACACAAATTTTTTTGTAGGGCTTTCCCAGCCCTTAGGCTAGGAAAAAGCATCGATAAGTTATTTTGGTTCAATTAAAATGATAGATGAGGTAATAATAAATATCACCAATTTGTTTCGGAGAAATATTATATTTGACGTAGAAAAATCTTGTCATTTCAAAGAATTAATTAGCCCTTTAAAATGATTTTATTTTAAAAGTTATTTATTATTCATTGACGTAAATTGAATAGCCGAAGGGGAAAATTGAGTGCAATTTGATTAATTTTTTTCTTTATTGCGATGAATGATTGATTTTTGAATATAATTGTATCACCCTAATTCAAATTTACGAAAAGAATTTTTATTATAGTAAATGATTGTTCAATTTTTTTAAAAAAAGGAACAGTTTTATTGCATTGTCATTACATTTTAAAATAATATTTTAAAAAAAAGTCAAAACATAAAAAATTGATATCTTCTCGACTCTCCTGGACTTTAAGTTGATTTTGTAATAAACCAACAAAGTCTTGCAAACCGGGCCATAAGCTCGGTACCTATACCAGGCCCGAAACAGAATACGAGTTTGGTCTTTACAGCCCCTGGCAGCGCCTAAAATTGCGAACCCCGATACCAAACCAAATTGGCCATTTTAAATTTTTATCGCATTAGAATTTAAAATTTCATTGATTTTATATTATGATTTTAATACACAAAAAAAACACTAGATTATATATTCACACAGTGTATAACTTATGTTAATTAATTTTGGGGAGTGTTATTTGAAAATAACCATTATTCAAAAATAACCATTATTCAAAAATGTGACCTCCATAAATCCAATATCCCACCCGGTAAGTGAATCGATTTCGTACGTAAACGCATGAGCGAGTTTATGACTAACGGCTCGGTTTGGGCCCATATTTTAAAACGGCTAAATCGATATTTTAGCCAGAAAAATATTGCCAATGCCTCGAGATTTTGTTAATGGATGTATAAACCTTTGCGGATCTATGACCAAAATCTTACATAATATTTTTCTGGACAAAATATTGAGATAGCCGTTTTTAAAAATCAGCTCAAAAAACAAACAGACACTATTTATAACTGGCATGCTCTCTCCTTGAATGCACAACTCCTTACTAACTCTCCTTTCGTTTCAGTTCCAATCATGCAACAATACAGTGGTGGAATTTTCTTATTAATTCAGGGTAGTTATCGTTAGTTTAATATTCATTTAAAGCGGTCTCAGCATCTTGGCTTGGGGGGGGGGGGTGATTAGGAAGATTCTGGCCCATGCCTTTTTCCTTTATTATAATCCAACGTTTTGAATGGAGAGGGGATCCAACTATAATTTTTAAAATTAAATTTTAAAAAATTATCGATTCTATAGTGACAGAGTTCTTGTGTGTCGTTAAAATGTTACAAAAAGAATATTTCCTAAAAAAAATAATTATAATTTATTATTTTGATATGACAAAATAATAATTTTTTTAAAATAGTCAAAATCATCTTAAAAAAGTCACAAGCACATATGATATAATATATGTATATTAATATATTTTTTTATATTGTAATATTTTTATTCTTCTATTACGTATCCATTTCCATGATTTTGCGAAATTTTCGGAATTAAAAAAATTCCCAAGATATTAAAATTTTATCCGTTATAGTTATATTCAGCTGAGAATGATTCTTTAATTAATCTTCGTTATTCCCCATTTGCTGATCTCTAAAAAATAATCCTATAAAACAAATAAGATTTTTAAAAAAATAAATAAAAATATTTAAATGTCACGATAAAAAGTAATATAACAATTATTGATTTTGGAAATTTTTTTAATAAAATGAAATAGAAAAAATATATTATTAATTTTTTACAAAAAGAAAATGTTAAATAAATATAATTATTTTTCGGGTTCTTAAATTAATTAATCCTCTCCATTCCGTAAAACTGTGATTTTTTTTTAAAATCAAATTAATTGTGATTTGATTCGATATAATTTATAGGACATTCATTGTGGTTGACTCTTAATAATCATTTTATTCCTTATTCACTGCGTCGTTATGATGCTAAAACATGATCATCCAACTCACAATAAACATCATAGTAGTAACATCGTCAATAAATTCATTAAACATGGACAAAACTCGAACCATGGGATCGATAAAAAGGTACAAATCCTTTTCATATTTTGCTATATATAAATCAAAGGAATCACGGATAGAAATACCCTAGACAAAAGTACCCCGGGCGGACAAAAACACACCCGTCCTAAATATTCCCAATTTTAGAAATTTTCTAAAATGCTTAAAAATGAATCATTTTAAAAAATGTTTCCCTATAATCAGATTTTTTGAAAATTATAATATTTCTGTCCGGCGTCAACTTGCCCTTGGGTATTTTTCTCCACCTTTATTTTTGTCCGTAGTAATTTTCAGGCTCTTTTTATCAAGGAAATTTATGTCAGTGATTCGTTTAATCTCAAAATCATTGATTATATCCTTTTTTTTAAAAAAAAATCTTCGATATATAATATAGTTTAGCGGGCACTATTATGTGAGGTTTTCCCCATAATTTTATTGGAGGTCTTTTAGGTCCACTTATTGTAGGCTTACAGAGTTCTAGATTTTTATAAAAAATAATATTAATGCTTTTTTAAAAAAAATAATTTTGAATTATAGCCCTTATTTTAAAAATTTATTTCAATATTTTTTTTATAATGATATATTATATTGTATTTACACTTTGGAGAGAGGGGGTATAGGAAGGAATTTTTTTATTAGTTTAAAATGATATTTACGAAAACAGGCAAATGATAGGGGAAGGGAATCCCCCCCCCCCTTTATTGTTGCGCCCCTTGTCCTTTTTTTATGGAAGATGAGGATTCATAAAAAATCATTTCCTTGGATGATTTTTAAAATTTAAAATCTCGATTTTATAGGGAATGTATTCTCAGCATCAGAACAATTTGGCCTTTAACGTTTTGAATTATCAGAGATCTGCAGAGAGCTACCATTTGCATGTCCCGGCCTCCAGATTTTTTTTTTAAAAATATACTATATACATTTTAAATTTTTATAGTTAATAATGGCGATTTAAAATATTTGGTTTTAATATATACAGCCCAGCCCGGGTATATTTTAAAAAATTTCGAGGCCGGATAGGCCCATTTAAAAAAATTAAAATACGGCCCGCGCCATCTACCTGGGGGGGGGGCAGGGTGCTTAGGGCCGGGCCTGCTAGTCTCTGATTTATATATACGATTTTTTTTTATGCAAATTGAAAAAATTACACAAAAGGGTTCATTGAAATTGTAAAAAAAAATTTTTTAAATCACCCTCGTGGATGATTTAAATTGAGAGACCCCAAATCCTCGCATCTTTATATCTATAATATTAGATTAATACTTCTCTTTTTAATGTATAATTATTGGCCATGATCGTGACAGTCACACCTACTTATCGAAATAATATATAAATTGATTTGATCATATAATAATTTACCGCCTAAAAGCCTAACCTTAAAACCATTATTCAAATTTGATATTTGGCCCTAATTCTCGTTGGCGCTAAAAATAAATAAATAATTAAAACAGATAAGTGTTATAATAAATTTTAAAGTATTACAAGATAGGAAGAAGAACTATTTTGCCGTTAATTTATATTTTTTATTCGATCGTATTATATTTTTTTTAAAACTCTTCTTATCACGATCGCGCACTTTTGTCACATTTGTTTTAACCAGTCACACAAAGTTAAAAACTGCCGCTCCGAAAAACGGTTATAAGATGATACAGTTCCCTTTATAGTCAATGGCTCCGAGTCCCCCAGATGACTAAAATATAAAACGATTTAATTATGATTATGTATGTTGACTAAGAGTGCCCCCCCCCCATCACCCAAGTTACCCCGTCCCCAGGAAGATTTAGATGACTATCTCAGAGGGGCTAATGGAACGTCATGAGCTCGGGTTATATTGTATTGTGTAAAGCAAAGTGTATCATGTTTCGAAAGATATATTTTTTAAAATTATTGTTATGAATAAATAAGCAGGATTAATTAATTGAAAACGATATATTTTATTTAGAAATTTTTTTTTAACAAAGAAAAAATTTATGATTTGGAAAAAAAAAACAATTATCATCATCGAACTTAATATAAATGTAAAATAGTTACATCCTATTTTAAAATTTTTATTTATTTTGTGGATTAAAAAGAATCATAAAAATTTGATATTTTATTTTTTTTAAAAAAAATATATATGTAGTGGGAAATTAAATGCAAATGCAACATATAAAATCAGTCAACTTGAAATTATCTATTTGAAATTTGATAAATAATTATTTATTTATTTGATTTTTAAATCACAAAACAAAAAAAAAATAACAAAAAAAATTAATTTTCCAATTTTTATTTTATATAAAAGTCAAAGTTTCACACAAACAAGACAACCACGTTTTTCTTAAAAAAATATATATTCTATTAAAAATTCATTCATAATAAAATATTATTATGAATTTTTTTTTGTTTGTTGATTTGATTTTGATTGGATTCGCAACAAAAAAAATTTAACGAACAAAATAAATGGATCAATAAATTATTATATTTATGTAACATTGTAAGTAATATATATTTTTTTTTTATCAGATACCAACATAAATACTTAGGCCCAGTTGCCCGATTTCCTTCCTCCCACCCCTCATTATTTTATCTGCTCGGTTCAGTGGATATGATTATTTTGCCTCCCGGAGTTTTGAACAATTTTGACACAATTTGCAAAATGTGACTGTCCTACTTACCTTTTTAGCCATAAAAAGGAGTTTCTAAATTTTGATTACATTTCTTTTTTTGAATAAAATATTAAAAACTTTTCCCGCAGCGTTAGGAAGGCAGCAAATTTACATTACGGCGCCAGTAATAGTTGCGATTAAAAACAAATCTAAGACCCTCCAATGAGAAGCAAATGGATGTTAAATGATTTTCCAACTGGTTGGTTGATAATCCGGTTCTGCAAAATATTGTGAAATCGGTATTATCTAAAAATACTACGGTAGGGATAATTTATGACCGAACCCAAACCTTCACAAATAATTATAAAATTTAAGTAATTTTTTTTACAAATCTAAGATGGCCCCCAATATATTTGAAGCGACGAAATCTATACTAAATGAATTTTTTACAAATTTTTTTACAAATCTAAAATGGCTTCCAGTATATCTGAAGTGATAAAAACCTAACATGGCCCCCAATATATTGAAGCGATATAATCTATATTGAATGATTTTTTTTACAAATAAAATACGCCAATATATTTGAAGCGATGAAATCTATTATTTTTTACAAATCTAAAATGACTGCCAATATATTTGAATATTTTTATCATGGCGGCCAATATACTTGAAGCCATAAATTTATAAAATAATTTTTTTTTTAATTAAGAATCACAATAATATTACATAAGAACTGATTATATTTTTTAAAAAATATTAGAAAAAAATTTAGATAAAAGAATTTTTATAGAATATAGTATTTAAATAATTTAAATATAACATGATATGGAAAAAATATTGTAAAAATATGTAAAAATATATAAAAATTATTCTAATAATCACATCTCTTAAAAATCATTATATTAGTGATTCTACAATAGCAAAATATCACTACGTAAGTGATTCTACAATGAGCAGTTATTTCATCCTATGCTAGTCCTAATTTTTATATTTGTTCACATGGCCGACCCCCCCCCCCTTCCTATAAGATTGAGCGACCCCTTTAATCAGACTCTTTGAGATGAAAAATATGTTAAGCCTATAAATTTTTATATTACGAGCCTATCTCGTAAAAACAAAATTAACCAAGCATATTTTGGCAGATTAAATTTATTATAACATTTATTAGTTAAATATTCAAAGGTCTGGGATGAGTCGCGATCGGGAAAATATTATTTATTAGAAATAAATATTCGCTTACCTCAATAAGAAGGGTAGGGGGTGCTATTGAGGTTTATTTGGGATTTTGTATATTTTCCATTTGGATAGATACTGCCAAATTTGATTATAATACATAGCTAAAATAAAATCGTGATTTTTGGAAAGCGTTAATGGCCTATTCGATAAGAGTGTGGCTTGCCCAACTCATAGTTCTATCCAGTAAGGATTATAATATCTGACCACAACAGCTTGTCAATGCTAATCAGTTATCGTCAATCAAATGATGGTCACAGTTGGGATCATTTTGAATTTTATAACCTTACAAATCAACGAATCTTGTTATTAAGCAATTGTGTCTGATCTGTAGATACTCATGATATCAATAAATTTTGAAACCATCTTTTATCATTACGATGCAAACATATTTCCTTTATTCGAGATCTTTCTTGTGAATCAGTATAGGCTGCTAGAGCGCATATTAGCGTTAACAATTCCATAAAAATTATTTCTCCATTTTAAGTTATAAAAGCGTTTACTATGAGGGAGAAATTAAGAATATATTAATTAATAATAAATAATTTAAAAATATAAAGTAGATAATAAAATTGCGAATAAAAATTTTATTTGGGATATCTTATAAATATAAGGAATGAAATATATTTAATAAGGAACTTGAAAAGCAATTAGTTAATTAGGTCGTTCAATTTAAAAAAAAATGCCACTCATTATAGTGTCTCATTTTGTCAAATTCGAAAAAAATTAATAATAGTGATTTTTTTATAAAATTATATCTCCAATAAATCTAACGCATTAGTAACACCAATTAGATGTTTAAAAAATTATGCAGTTTCCGTATTATTATAAAATTTTGTATCAAATTCATTTTTTCAAAAAAAAACATTAAAAATATTTCACCTTGAAAGATATGAACCCTTAAAACTCGGATGTACTGGACTAGGCTAGTTATTAGAATGAAATGTTTTTGATTTGTATATATTATAAGTTAATCATGAGATTGGTTGCTAATCTACTTACATTATTATATCAGGATGTGGTAATGAATACCACCTTTATATTAAAATAAACAAAATTTAGTTTTATTTGTGCAAAGAAATTAAATTTATCATAAAAATATATATAATTATACCTTATATATTTCATGTACTAATCAGAATAACATCTTTATTCTGATAATTATGTTATTTACTATATGATTTTTTTTCTATTAAGATCTAATTTTGAACAAAATTGACTTTTTATGGCTTCTTTAAGTATACTTATTTTAAAAAAAAAAGACTAACCTGTTCTTACTTAAAACAAGCCAAATTAAGGTGCCCTTGTTCAAATACTTTTTAGGTACTAAAAAGCAATTAAGTAACCAAATTAAGTCGACCTAGGACACAGCCCGGCCTTTTTTTCTTTATTTTTTTTTAATCTTAAGCCAAATTTTAGTATATATGCTTTATATTTATAACCTTTACTCATTCTAGGAAGATAAAAAAAACGAACTTCATTGTTAAATAACTCTATACGAGTGGATATCGTTTCTTCCACATCTAAATGAACATATTATCATTTTTTATACAAATGTCATATTTATTATACCATTTTGGATATAATGATAAATGAATTACAAAAAAAAGAGATATTATTATAAAAATTGATATTCATTTCATTCCGCTTCAGATTTTTTTTCTTAAAATTCTATCATAATTAAATCCTTTTTTTATACATTATAATTTAGATCTTAGATGACCTTATTGAAGTATATCTGCTAAAAATTATTAAGTTTCTTTCTTTCTTTTCCTTTCTTTCTTTCTTTCTTTCTTTCTTTTCTTTCTTTCTTTTCTTTTCTCTTTCTTTCTTTCTTTTCTTAGTGAACGAAATATTAGAAATTCTATTTTCATTGTTTATAGTTTAATTTCTTCTGCATCGCGAATAACATTTTTCGCGACAAAACCTCTAAAAAAATAGCATATGTACAATCAACGATTGCCAGAAACGAATTGATTTTTTTTTGTCAATTAATATTTGTACGAATTTTATTATTTATGAATATGCTTGCTATGCATGACCAGTTGGAATCACCTAAAATGATTTCCCGGAATTTTTTTTTTAAAAAAATTTCGAAAATATCTTTTCCCTAAAAATAATTGCCTTTTTCGGGGAAATTATTTTACGCTTACCGTTTTTTTAGACGTTAATAAACTTATGGTACTCGAAAAAAACAAATATTGTTTAATTTTTATTATATGTAAATTTTTTTTAATATTAAAATAAATTTAAAACAGCATTTTTAATAGAAAATTTAACGTGGCCCTAAAATTATTTTTTTATTGGACACAGTTTTAAACAAATAATTCCTGATATAAAGAGATTAGAAGTCAATAAAAAAAGAAAATATTGTTTATATATTTTCGTTCTAAATAACATTTAAAAAAATTGAGACATCACCTCTTTACCCCTCTAAAATAAAAGATTTATGTTAGAGATCTGCAAAGTTAGGCCCGGCCCGTACCCGGCACGAGTCCGGCCAGGCCCAAACGGATTTCGGGCCGGGCTCGGGCCTAATTCTATTTAAAATAATCGGGTTCGGGCCGGGTATAATATTTTTTAAAAATATCGGACCGGGTCAGGTCGGACCTTGGAAATTTTATTAAATATATCTAAATTTATCAATTTTATATTGAATTTTTTATGTAAATAAAATTTTTTAATTTATTGAAACTAAACGCTATATAACATATGTCTTTTATTTTAAGTAATTATAAAAATTAATTTCTATATTTAAATAAATTCGGGCCTGGCCGGGCCGGTAAATTTTTTTAAAATAAATTTCGGGTTCGGACCGGGCCGGCAAAACTTTTTTAAAAAAAATTTCGGGCAGATCACTATTAAGTGAAGCCCCTGGCGAGAATAACTTAATCTGATTGAAAAAAAAAACTTTCTTTCTAATTTTAAGATATCAATGACGTTTCACATTGATGGTTATGTCATCCCTAGAAAGTCGCAAAAGGTTACGGAGTGTCACTTTACGTATTTTTATATATCTAAAAAGTATTATATATACCATAAAGAAAAATAAGAACGAACTCATGGTATCCTTTTCTTTTTAACGATCGATATTCCATAATTATCAATATCAGATAGGAAGGACGATATCGTATTTCTTTTTAGTCATTCATAATTAAGTTTTTTTTAAAAAAATATATTATATTGATGGAAAATATATCATAAATATCATGTTATTTCATTATTAATATTCTCATATTTATAAATTATATAAAAAGTAAAATTGTAAAGTGTTTGATTTTTTTTTCCATTATAAAAAGTATTGGGTTAACGAGTTATTAAAAAATAAAAAATTATAAAAAATTATTATTTTTGGTTTTTTTAAAAAAAAAAAATTCATTTACAAATATTTTATATAAATAAATATATATTTTCCCAATATTTTCACTTCCTTTTATGTAATTATTTGTAATTGAAATTTGTCTCGAACACTATAAATTTTCTTTAAAAAAAAATGGGAAATTTATATAAACCAAAACAAGTGTGTATTCACACGATATACGCTACATATCGTTTTCTATATCATAAACAAATTTTTTCCCCTATTATATGAATGCACAATTACAAACGTTGATATTGACGGGGCTAAAACTCGTCTTAATTTTGAATGAAGTATTCTATTCTAAAAAGCTGTTAGGACACTCTTTTTTTGGTTTGTGTTGTTATTATTATAGATATAGAGTTGTTAAATCACTTTTTTTGGAGCCAATTTCTAAGATGGCGCGACAGAGCCAAGTTTCTAAAACATTGACTTGAACCCCTCCAATTTGAATCTCCTATCTACTGAGTCGATTTTTTTTAAGGATAAAAACTTAGATATGGCCAAAGTTAGATGATTTTAACAGCACGGAATGATAGATTTTCTCTAGTAAGGTGAAGATACCGTTTTGAAATATGCGTAGAGGTACACATATGCTAATTCTTTTTAGCTTAAAAATGACACAATTATTTAGAATTCTATAAAGAAAAAAGGATGCAGATTCTCTTAACGGCATGCCTTTTTTTAATGGAGCGTTAATGTCACGTTTATGTATGTCCTCCCATTATTTTATTTTTGGACATTTTTGTAAGACCTTTATTATTGAACGGGATTCGATATTATCTAATATATCATTATTCCAATATACACAAGATGTTGCATAATTTGAAGTAGAAAAAAAATTCATTTGTGAAATGTTATAATTTACTATTATATTTATAGAGGGGACTTTTTGGTTGTATAATATAATTTATTCAAAATCTTTTTCTTTATGTTTCTGCATATCATCATTAACAAATGTTATTTCCATTTAATGTTAACATCCCCCCTCTCCATTCTCCTTCGTTTACTTTCTACCACCAAAGCCCCCACATTTTCCAATCGATTCACATGTGATTTTAACCAGTTCATGTACAAAGGACCACATCCAAATGTATCTTTAACATCTGCAATCCTTAAACCTTTCCATATTTAATAATCTCAAATGTGTTTCTTTACTTTGTAAATCCGCCGGCCCTGTTTTATGGGCTGGGTCCTGCAGATCTCCGATATCTCTCTTCTTCACCTACACATACCATTTGTCAAAATTAAATTAAAATTCTCTCTAAAAAATATATATGTATTAATTTTTTATAATAATCTTCCATATTGAGGTTTGTTGAAAATACCTTTTTCAAAAGTGTTTCATCAATTTGTCAGTGCTCCATTCGCCATAACGATGGTTTTTTGAATACGAATAGTTAGTTTTTTTTTATTTTGATTAGTTTAGGTCGGGGAGAAGGGGAGTGGAGGGGGGTCATATGGCAAGTATTCCTAATTTTCGCCATTATTGGTTTTTAGGGTAAAATAATAACATGGCAATAATATCTATATCATTCATTCACGATAATAAAGAAACTCTTAGATGTTTATCTATTATAGTTTGGAGTGCCAATACTACTAAAATATGTTTTAGGTATATCCCTACAAGACCTCCCTAATTTTGCCCTTACCCAAAACCCGGGTCAAAATTTTTAAAGCCCATATACGGCCAGATATTTTTATTTATTTTTATGCCCAGCCGGGGCTAGATAAAACATTTCTATTTAGTTAAAATAAAATAAACATCACCAATTGTAAGATTTCTTTTTTTAAATTGCCGGCTCATTCCGGTATATTTTGTCCCAGGCCAAGTCCCATTCGATCCACTTGCTGATCTCTACCGAGAAGAAAAGATTTTCTACCCTTCTTAAATCTTACTGACTCCCTTAGATTAAATACGTGTATACAAATAAAAATATAACTTTCTTAAACCTTAAATATTATATCCTTATTTTTTATTTTTGATAATATAATAATATACAGATTTATTCTACGATAACTTTTCCCCTCTCCGCAAATTTTATATTTATAAGTTTCCATTTCCTTGCAATTTTTTTATTTTTCCTTGAGATTTTTCTTTCCGTTGTTTTTTTTTAAATATTTTTGTAAAGATTTTTTTCATAGTTCTTTTTTTGTTCAATATTTTTATTATTTGTATTTATTTTATAAATTTTGAAATACCGAAGAAACTAATTGGAAAGCAGTTTAAAAAAAAATTACGATTTGAAAAAATACGATAGCTTATTTGAGAAAGAAAGGTTTTAGTGACTAGAATATTAAATAAAAAATTTATAAAAAAATTTAACAATAACTTTATTTTAATTTTTTGATCTGAATTTTTTCGCGAACAAAATTAAACTTAAATTCTCCAGAATATTAAAAAGTATAATACGACTAATTTTTTTTATTATTCTGACCTGGGATTACACTTGTGTCGATTTTGCAGCTACGTCTACCCTCTCATTTTCCGCCACCGAAAAGCAGAAGTCCTTATAAAAAACAAATATGCTGACCTCACAAACACTGTTTATTATTAATCTCCTTAGGTATGTTCGGAAATGGGCCCTTAATATCATAGGCAAAAAAAGGGAGACAGATTATAGGCGACCCCGAAGGAGTCCACCTTCTTCAGCAGATTTCTAAATGTCCAATTTCCTAAGCATACAATCCCCTCTAGATTGATATATACCTTTTTTTTAATAGTTATTTTTAATTATTTTATATATACATTTTTATTAAATCATGTTAGCGTCAATGTGTTTTTTCAGCAATGTACTATTTTTTCAACTTTAAATCATTATTTGACCGCGTTTTTTTGAAATTAAAAATCTGATTTTATCGGAAATGTGTTCCATCATGTTTGGAATACCTATCCTATGATGTTGTTAAACGGCTCTCAATATTTTCGCCAGATAAATATTGACTAAGCCTCGAAATTTCGATACTATATGTCTAGACCTTTGCTTCTCCATGAACAAAATTTTCAGGCTTGCGTAATATTTTTCTGGATAAAATACTGAATCGGCTTTAACAACACTACTATGAATTTCAGACAATTTTGTCATGAACCTTTGAACTTAATATAATTTATATTAATTTTTACATTGATTTTCATATAAATTGTAAATGACATCTACAATTCATAAGATAGGTTACCTAAACATGCTGGATTACATTTTCTGTGGAATTAAATTTTTAAATTTAAAAAAAAAGCGCTCAAAAAATGATTTAGTGTTGAAAAAAAATAACACATTGCCAAAAGAAACACATTGACGCAAACATATATTTTAATATCGTTTATATTTTGTATTTAATTATTAAATTGAAATCGAAAAAAAATAATTTATACAAAAAAAAGTAAATAAAACTTTAATTTTTTTTTCCATTTAATTGGGTTTCCACTATGATGTTCCTTGTCAATTTTCATAACTTTTAATGGCTGAAAATATGGAGTAAGCTGAGGAGGGGGGTAAGAATTATGGGTTTAAATTTAAAAAACTGGAGAATCGTTCACCAGTTTTTGGGAAAGCTGTAGCTACCCGTGTACACATGGAAACTAGCTATATGCTCAAATGACTATTGATAGTAAGAGAGTTCATCGTTTCAAATATTGCCCTTCGCAATATTTTCACCTGAAATACAATAACACTGATATTATAAAAAAAAAGTCCATACCTGATCCTAAAAATATTACATTTCAGATTGTGATTAGAATTATTCTTTACATTTATTTTTATAAAATTTTAATATATTATTAGAAATATACTACGATATTATAGATGGCGCTAATAAATTACTAGATAAATTATGCACTTATTTTAAGATTTTATGAGAAGAAAAAAAACTCTTGCAAATTCGAAAATTTAAATTTGTATCATAAAATATATATGATATTTCCTTGCATCATTGGATTTGATAAATCGAAAATATTTTTTTTTTACTTGCCTCAAACGAATATTAAAAAAATGTATAATCAATTATTCGTGTATTTATGGGTTATGATGTATAGCGTTGAACGTGATTGATTTATTTTTAAATCTGTTTTATTAAAATATTAGATTGCGTCATACTTTTATTGCTATATCCCCCAAAAAATTGAGTAGCCTCAGTGTGGCCTAGCGGTGATTGCGTCTATCACTAATAGAGGTCTTGAGCGGTTTTTTCGCCGTCCCGCCCACGCCCACCCCCTACTTTAAATGAGCATGGTCGGGTTTTTATGAAATATTTTTAGGCCGAGTTGAAAGATTTTTTAAAGTAATGGGCGTGTGTGGGCGAGTAAATTTTTGATATTTTTCAGCGGAAATGAGCAGAACAGACTTCAATTTATTAAAAATAATAGTTTTATTTCATAATATTGCATATTATTTATGTATACATTTAAATAAATAAATAAATAAGCCAAACCAGCCACTAAAATAATTTTTAAAATTCAGGCGGGTGGGCGGGTTAAACATAATTTATAGATAAATGGGATGACGGGTAAATTTTTTAGCTGGTGGTCGGGTTAAATAAATTTCAAAACAACGAGTACGCGGGTTTTTTGGCTGAAAATCCGCCCATTGCAGACCCCTAATCACTAATTGGATTATTTTGAGTTCGAATCCACCAAGAACCATTTTTTTGTAATCAACTAGGTGGCTTCATTAATATCTATTAAAATGAAAGTGGGTCTTTTAGTATTTTAACAAAATTTGGTCGTTGTTTAACTAATTTGGTAATTATTTAGCAAATTACTCTATAAAGACCAACACCATATATTATTACTCTATATTTAGCGAGAATGCGTCAACTCATATTAATTATAAATGATTTTTAAATGAAGAAAGAAGAAGAACATATCGGTTTATTTTTTTTTTGTAATTTATTTGAACGCTCATGCGTCCTTGCCATTTCTTAAACAAATAAACATTTAATGCCTTTTAATATATAAATAAATCTAAGTAAACAAAACTCTAAAAGCCAAGTTATTTAATTATTTAATGGATGAGCTCATTATCGCTCAAAAAGTGTAAAAAGTGTTTATTTTATATTTTTCACGTTTTAATATGATAACTAGCCATATTAAATTTGTTGGGTCGGGCTTATTAAGTTATTTAAAGCGCGGATAGACCACTTTAAATTTTTAATTATGCGAGTCTTGAAGGTGGAAGGGAAGTTGTGGTAAACAAGTTCATCAAACTTCACTAGATATTAGGATTGAACTTTCATAAATATTAGGATTTTGAAAAATCGTTTTTTTTCTGCCACCTTTATGAACAAGATCTCCAGGATTATTTAATATATTTTTGGCTAAAATCTTAATCGAGTCATTTTTAGAAATCGATAACGACAATTGTAGCTTTAAGTAAATATAAAAATCAATTTATTTAAATACATTACACTACCAATATTATATTTGCAAATGTTTCAATATCACTTTCATAATCATCAGTATAATCTGGCAATATTTTGTTGGAAATTCAATTATCACAATCATTTTTATAACTTTCACAAATTATATTTTTTTAAAAGAAATTTTATAAAGAAAATTGGTTATAAATAATTTTTAAGTATTTCAAAATTTAAGTCACATAATTTTTAAGCACATTTTGTGATGTTTTTCTAGCTGTTTTTTACGTGTTTTCATTATATATATATCCTATATAATATTATGTATAATATCTACTGTTTAAAAAAAATATATATTTTAACCATTTTCAAAATTATATTTATGGTAGCTTTATTACGCGATATTTTATTTTATTAGGCATTGTATTTACATGTTTTCGTTTATATATTAAATATATTATCTTACATTTTTGGGCCTAATCGAAAAAAATCATCTAATCGTGAGATATCCACAAAATTGCTAGATTGAGTTTATTAAATATTAAATTATATTGTTAATTAATATTTTATTAAATTTATAATTGTTCATATAAAATATGAAAACAATATTATTTAAATCCAAATTTCTATAATAATAAAATTAAAATAATATTATACGTGTTTTAATAATTTATTATTATGGTGCGAGAGGAAATTTAAAATAAAGAGAAGAAAAGGGGGGGGGGGCAAAAAATTTGGAAGTTAGGCTAAAAACTTTCACTGGAAATAAATATTCTGGAATTTCTAAGAAATAATATAGAAATTATATAGAATACTTTGATTTGAGTGATTATGGGCAGTGTTGTTTAAACAGCCCGATTAAGATTTTAGCCAAAACAATATTGTGTTTACCCCCCCCCCCTTAAAAAAATCAATTTTATTTTTTGGCAGAAATGGAATCAAAGCAAGAATGCAAGAATACAAAAATGCAATTTTATTCTCCAATGTTTATATTTTAAAAAGAGTTTCAAATAAAATCGAGAAGAAAATATTTGTCACAATTTATTTCATTAATCATACATACCTACATTGAGTTTTGTAAAAGGCTCATGAATAAATTCTTATTAATGAATTGAATAAATTATTTAAATTAAATAGTATATTAAAATATCTCTATATTTAACCCGTGATAGGGTAAAAATTTTCATCCGGATTTTAACATAAACCTATGAATATTGTATGGCATCGTTTTTTTTCAGTAACTTATTAATTTATATTAAACTATTTTTTTTGCAAAATTTCATATATTTTTAATTTCTATTTTGGCTGGAGTGCTGCTTTAACTCCTACCTTAATATCTTAAAGGAAAAAATTGCACTTGTTAATAAATAATTAATTACTCCAGATAACAGATTGAAAATGTTTTATTTATGATATGTTCGAGATAAAGATATATGGTGTAGTGTTATTTTTTCCACCATAAATTTATAATGAAATTGATTTTATATATTTTTTTGCACCATAAATTTATAATTAAATTAATATTATATACATTTAATCAACAAATTATTATATTTAATGACA
Organism: Gordionus sp. m RMFG-2023; assembly: GCF_954871325.1. Lineage (NCBI taxonomy): Eukaryota > Metazoa > Nematomorpha > Gordioida > Chordodea > Parachordodidae > Gordionus > Gordionus sp. m RMFG-2023. The sequence continues at coordinate 27,013,869 of NC_088778.1, read as the reverse complement.
TTTAATTTAATTTAATATGGATGTAATTATATCATTGTAAATAGAAAAAGTGATCGTTTTTTTTAGAAGATGACACCGTGTAGGTTTATAAATATGCGCAGACAGGATTTTACTAATGGGGAGGGGAATTTTATTTTAGATTAAGATTACCTCAAGATTTTTAAATAATAGTTTTGTTTTTTTCATTTGTCAAAAAATTATTTTTTGATTTCAAGTCATTATTATTTTATAATTTGTAAACTTTTTCTTTAATTTTCATTCAAAATTATCGTTTATAGTAATACATTTTTAGAAGGTGGAGGGAGGGGGGGGGGGTCGAAGGGGTGCCCCCATCCCCATTGCTATGCCTATGGGTTGATACATGTTCACACCTTAACAGAATCCTTAAATTTAAATGCGAGAAATGTTTCCAAAAATTAAAATATAAACATGAATTTATTGTATTGCATATTTAAGGTTCTAAAGGGCAGGTCCAACCACTCAGGCCGTGAGTGACATCATCAATAAATAAACCTAGCCCTTGGTACAAAGAAATATTAATTTTATATTTTCTTCCGATTCTTCCTTTTTTTTTATTGCCTGAAAAAATTATCACGATTAAAATTAATTTTAAAAGAAATAAGAATGATTTTAAATAAAAATCATGTGGTATTATTGTAATAAACAGATGAGATATATATTTTTAAATTTATTTTGTAAAAAGTCGGGTCACGTTTTGACCTAGACCCAAAAAAATATTGTCACCAGGCTTTTAGCAGTCTCTGGCCTAATAAAGCCATTTAAATTATAGAAGCTTTTAATATTTAGGTGCGGATATAAGTAATGCCTGATTAGTATATTTATCAATCAGTTTTTCCGATCTATAAATAGAAACCGTAGATTGAATCTTAAATAATGGATTTTAAATGGCGATTCAAAAATCAATCATACATCTAAATACATTAAGAGTTTTTTTTCCCCTAATCAAAATATTTTTGAATCTTATGATTTTACGATCTTTTTATTATTTTATTTTTTTGTTTATTTAATATGTATTTTTTAAGGTAAAATAGTTAAAATCTCATTCAATCAAGATTTTCAAAAATTTGAAAGTATCAAACCTTTGAAAGTGTCCAATATGTAATACTTGACTAGTATATATTTAGTTAAGTGTGCTTAGAAATTTCTATAATTGGTATCAAGTATAGAAGTACTAAATAAATTATATCAAGAAAATTAACTTTTTATCGTATTTTAAAATACGAGTTAGATGTCTATGGCTGTAGCTTTGATAATTTTATATTTTAATAGAAGCAGCATAAATAAGTAGTCTAATAAACTTGTGGCATCTTTGGAAAATGTAATGCTAAAATAAGATGGATTGGCAGCGAAAATGAAAAAGATTATAATGGATTATTTTTTATGAAGCGCTAAGGAGAGCGATTGCTTAAATAAATACCAATTTTAAATGCATTTATATGCTTGTTATTATAAAAGGTGAAAACATCTATCCCATATCAATTATATAGCATTTGTCAAGTGTCCCTTTTAAAAAAAAAATTATTTGTATGTGTTCTAATTATTTTTTTAAAAGATGCAATAATGTCTTATTAAAAGATTATATTTTCATAGAGTTTTGCATTATTTATTCGTCCACTTTTCTAAACAGAAGAAAATATTTCTGAGATTAGTTTATATAACAGGAGTTAAAAAAAATTAAAAAATTAGGTGGAAAAAGGTATTATCAATTTTAATGACATGAAGAAATTTTTTTTTCTTCTAAATGTCAATATTAAATATTATAAAAAATACAATTTTTTTTCACCTGATCATATTTTGCATGTAAGGATGGGGGGAGGGGGGGGGTGAGAGTTCAACCCTAAAATTCCAGTTTTTAATATATAATGAATTATGACCAAAAAGAAACTAAAATAACATAAGTTTTAGATTTTGCCCTTCTTCTCTAATGCTTAAAAAGAGTAAAAAAAACTATAAAAGTAAAATAAAAGAAGTGAAGATTATGAGTAGAATATAATTATTAAAAAAAATAACCGATATAAAAATAATAAGAGCTCCCCGTAGAATTATATTACTTATCAAATTTATGGTCTTAAATTATATATTACATATATATAACAAATGGGTTTTAACCGGTTTCAAAATTATTTTTAAAAGTTACTTTTAGCGAATTGGTGTAAAGATAAGGTCCAGTTACTGTTACGATTCAATTACAAAGATTAAAATCTGGTATAAGCTGGATTAGTTCGGCTCAATCCGAATGATATTGTTCATGTATATTTAAAAGAATAGGAAATTAAATAATTTAAATATATAATATATATATATATATATATATATTAATAATGATTAGCATTTAAAAGATCTAATATTATTTTGTTAAAGAGATCATTTATATAATAAATTGAAGTTACAGAGTAATATAAATTATTTATCGATTTGTTCATTTTACTTTTCTTTCAAGAAAATTGCGTGTAAATTTATTTTTTAAAAATAATAATCTCAAAAATTGCAGTAAATTTGGATGAGCAAATACACCTCGTATTTTATGTAAATATCGGGTTTTAGCCAAAAAGCCAACCCACTCGTTATTTTGAAATTTTAAAAATATTTTAGAAAACTCGACCACGCTCTCCCATTGCATGCTTTTAAGTAGAGCTTGTTAAATTGGCTCTTTTAACCATTTTTACCACTCTTAAAATTTTGGGAGATTCCGATTATATTTTTCGGAAATTAGTGCTTCTAGAACTCGAGCATTTAGTTATCTTTTGAAATGTGGATAGAATTTTTTTTTCTCCGATGATTCTTTATTTCTAAAAAAATAAAGACAATTATGCTAGAATCGGAGGATTTTGATTTATTGTTTAAAAAAATAATATATCTGAATAGCCAGTTATTATACCGCATCCACAAAAAGATATGAATAGATAAGTAGACATATATGATATTTCATATTTAGGGTTTGCTGAGAAGCCTTTCGATATAGACCATTGATCGTTTGCCCCCTATTCATCTTGCCTTCTCTTATACCTTACCCCCTTTTAACCTTTACACCAATAAAAGTTAGCAGGAACAAAACTACACCTTCCTTTCATTAAAGAAGTCCCTAAATATAATTAAAAATATTATTTAAATGATTTGCGATATCAAATAAAAAAAAATTTAATTTCGTTTTTAAAAGGTTTAAAGGAAACATAACAAAATTCATAAATGATAAGAGAATTTAATCAATGTTTAATAGAATGAATTGTTAGGGAATGGCCAGATAGTTCATCTCACTATACTCATGTGATTAAATAGATTAAAATGACTATATGAAACCGAACAAATAATATAAAAATATTATATATTTTAAAAAAGCTATAATATTTGCACATATTTATTTTATTCTTCTTATTATTAAGGGGGGGGGGGGGAGGAGGTGTTTATATTTGGCATATTTGATAAGAGTTGTTGCCACAAAATTTGAGATTCACCACTATAGCTCTTCACAATTTTTCTAGTGTAAAAAGATTTAGAAATTGAAGGGGTAGTAGTTTTAATTATATGTTAAAGGAATCCATTTTAGAAGAATAATGTATATCTTAAATAAGGAAATAGACGGCACGCGCAGGCACATAAATTGGCCCTCGTTATAAAAAAAAATTTTTTTGACCCAGTGGTGGTATATCCTCCTTTTAAATCAAAAACATGGGAGCTTTGTTTCAAGATCCTCAAGTGCTGATCAAATAATAGTGGTCATAGGGTATCTATTCCCTTTTTTTCCTCTACGCTATTTCTTCTAAATAGCTAGATTTAATTACAATTTTGCCAAGTTGAGTTTCTAGATACAAAATATGGTATCTAGATGCAGATGTATAAAAAGCGGTACCTAAATACTATTAGAGGAATATTTATATTTTTAGATAATTTTGATTTAATTTTTTTACACAATTTTTTTATATAATATTTGACTTATATTTTAATTTGGATATGAATTGATCAATATTTTATAGTCACTAAAGAAATTCTAATTAATTTTTATAAAAAAATTTAATTATCTTATTCCCCACTACAACGAATTCCTGCGTACGTGGCTGCATACCTTACATAAGTATAATAAAAATTCTATCTGCATCTAGTTTTTAGACAATGCATCTAGATACATTTTCGGCGATGTAACTATATCTAGATCCACTTGAAAAATATCCGCAATTATGATAGCTAAACTAAATTCAATATCTAAAGTTAGCTTTAGCTTATTCAATATTTTACTGGTGGATAAAAATGCTCAATTTCTTCAAATTATATTGATAATGCCCAAATATGATATTCTAAAAAAATCAGCCAAAAAAATAATAAATAAAACTAGCCTGGTGCATGTCTTCACCTTTAACTATTAAGAGGTTAAAAACGATAAAAATTATGTATAATACTATAAGATCAAAACACAACAAAAATCTTTATTCTATTTTTCTAATTCAAAATAAACATGAGTAAATGTTTATATATTATGAAAATCCTTAAAATATTTGATATGAATTGTGATTATGTTTAGCACATATATCTTGAGTACGGCAATATCTGCATCCTTCATCTTTTTTTTGTGTATAGATGAATCAGTAGGGTTTTCACTAATGCAAACTGAGTTGCGTGCCCCACTTAAGAATGCTGCGGACTTCGAATTATATAAACTATTTTAATTTAAAATGAATAAATAATTATGTAAAACATATATCATGGATTAATTTAATAATATTATATAAGCTTTATAAGATTTTTAGCAATTATGAATTATATAATATTATGTTAATACTATAGTGAATCTTTATTTTATCCCTTATAGTCATAGTAATATAGTTATAATGACTTTAATATTAAGTTATAAAAATTATAGAGTATATTTATATAAAATATTTATAAAAATAATAAAGTTATAATAATAGTTACTTACAATTTTTCACAATTATTATAATATTTTAAATATGTAAACCTCGTTGATTTTGTTCTAATATGAAATAATATAAAACAAAATTAAAAGGCGACATGTCAAAAACAGATAAAAAAAATATTTTCAACACAAAAAATATATATTATGATATCATTTTATAACTCCATACTTAATATTTAAAGATGTCAAATCGTATGCCACTTCAAACAGTTCATGAAGCAATAATCACAGAACAAGTAACAATTAATATTAAAAATATTTTAATTTATTAAGAAACCTGATGAATATTGCAAAATGAGAATATCTTCAAGATACCGTTCTGAAGAACCTCATATTGGGAAATATAGGTTAATTAAAACAATTGGTAAAGGAAATTTTGCTAAAGTAAAATTAGCAAAACACATCCCTACTGGAAAAGAGGTTATATCTATTTTTAAAATATTTTATAAACAAATATATATAGGTTGCTATTAAAATTATTGACAAAACTCAATTAAACCCAAGCAGCTTACAAAAAGTATAATAATTTAATATACACATTCTTAATTTGTTGAAAGATATTGCTTTATTTATAAATTATTTTTGTATGAATCCTTATTCTTAATATACTATCTATTTAGATTATAATTGGATGATAGAACATCAATATAATAGTAACTTTTAACAGCTGCTATAATTTAAAATATCTTATTTGTTTAAATTTGAAAATAAAATATAATCCATGTTCATAGTTTGGAATTTCCCTTATTTTATCTTATTGTCTATGAGAAGTCATGCTTATTTTGTTTTATCTAGCAATCATTAGATTGTTTCATGTAATCCTTTAAAAATTGGAACTAATAATATGATAAATTTTTATACTTTATTTTTTTAGCTCTTTCGTGAAGTTCGTATAATGAAAACTTTAGATCATCCTAATATAGGTATTTGTTTATATAAATATATCTATTGTTAAATATTTTAATAATATAGTTAAATTATTCCAAGTTATGGAAACTGAAAAGACATTATATTTGGTTATGGAATATGCTAGTGGAGGTTAACCTATTTAAATATTAAAATAAGTAATAATGTTTTGTTAGGTGAGGTATTTGATTACTTGGTAGCTCATGGTAGAATGAAGGAAAAAGAAGCAAGGGCCAAATTTAGACAAGTAGAAAAATTCAATATATTTTTTAAATTATCAATGTTTCTAGATTGTGTCAGCTGTACAATATTGCCATCAAAAAAATATCATTCATAGAGATTTAAAAGTATAATAAATAATATTTTGACTAATTGGAAATTTAAATTAATAATAATATTAATAATTAATTCTATATCAATATAATTTTCAGCCTATATAAAGTTGCCAGGAATGATGAATTACTTTTTTTTAAATTATATACAAAATGAATGATTAATTAATATAAATTTTTGTTTGAAATAATTTTAAAAAATTTAAATAAAACCTTTATAATAATAATTATAAAATTATTAACAACTATGTTTACATATAATCAATCTTGCCAACTTATCTTAAGTTGCCATATCCTCATAACAAATAAATATATTATTTTGTTGGTTATGGAACTGCATCAGAAGTAAGCAAAGCCACCCATTGAGAATTTTTGCACAAGTTTGGCCTGATCCATTTTTTTTGCTGACCAGACCTAGTCCATTTTAATCTTTTTACTGACCTGACCTGGTCCATTTTAATTTTTTTTAAAATTTACCTGGCCCAACCTGTTAATTTTTTTTAATTTGCCCAGCTAGTGTTGTTAATGGCTTGATTAAGATTTTAGACAAAATAATCTAAATCCAATTTTTTCCCCAATTTCAATTAAGACCTATGAATATCTATTTGCATAATCATTTTATAAATCAATTGTGTTTAATATTATGTTGTGCATTTGTATTCGGATAAATAAATAATTTAATTTTATTCGAATTTACTATAGTATCTGCAGTTATATTAAGGTACGACCTGGCCCAGTTTCTATTTTTTACAAAGATCGCCCTTTCCAAGTTCTTAATTTTTAAAAATATAAAGCTTAAACATGAAATATGTTTTGTTGAACAACAAAATAAATAACTATAAAAACACTATACTTTATTAAATATCAAAATTCATCATATTATTTGTAAATAATGTTTACCTCTGCCCTGTTAATTTTTTTTACTCAACCTGACCCAAATAAAAAAAATTCAGACATTGCCAGGCTGAGCTTTACAAATCTATAATTTCCTATATTATTTAATTTTAAGACAGCTCATAAAATGCAAAGAAATAACCATATTGTAATTTATTTGTTTTCTTATAGTATTAATCAATTTCAATTTTAATGCCTATGCTGTTCTAAAATTTTTTACCCTGCCTATTACGATTTTTTTTAAATACCTGACCTAGCCATTTTAATTTTTCCAAACAAATTTGGATAAGCTGGGCTTTATAGATTTCTAATCTAAATAACCAGATGGGCCCTAATTTTCTAATGTTTAAACTTGTTTTAATTTAATGTTATATATATATTCATTTTTAGGAGGTCTATTGGACCTCACTATGCAAAAGTTTAATATTTAGGCAGAGCTTGGATTTGAAAAGGATATTTTAAAATATATAAGCTTGACTTGTTCCAGATTTTAAGAATTTTGATCATTTTATGGTCTATAATTTTTAATATTTTAGATAATTATTGGCTGTATTTTTTGTGTATTCTTCCAACAGGAAATCAGAAATATGAATAAATGTTAGATGATTCATTATATGACTTATTCTATCTTATTAATTGCTATAATTTAAATCAGAGATAGATTAGGCACAATGCATATGATATTGTCATGCAGTGATGAAGAAACTTCCCTTTTCGTTTTTCTTAATTAAAATTATTTTTGTATCATAATAATAATGCTATTTTTTTACTATTAAAAAATGTATGTACACTTCTGAGGCAAACTCTTCTTGTAGAAAATAAATGAAGTGAAAACCATGCAAAATATGTTGCTTACTTTTATTTTTAAAAATATTTGTTGGAGTAACAAATAAAAAAAAAATACTGGTTTTTTAAATTTATAAAAAGAAAGAAAAATTTGATAATATAATTTAGGAAATCCCAATATATTTTTTAAAAACACAAATTAATTTAAAATGAATTGTGTTGTTGATTATTTATTAAAAATATGGATTTAATTCAATAAATTTTGATATGAATAACCAACCTGATTATTGAAGAAGAGGATTTAGAAAAAAAATCTTTCACCCTAGCCTTGGCTTCAACAACCACTAGTAGCCTAGTGGGGATTTTTCCATCTTTAAAAAGAATAAAACTTTTTGTATATACAGAATGAGTCATAAATGGATTATCCAATATCACTGATTTCTATTGATAATAAATAAAAAAAATTAAAATCTAACAATACTTAGTAATTAAGTACATGAGACTCAAAAGACATAATCTACTTGTGCATCTTAATATTTTATATGATTTTGCAAGTAAGTATTGATTTTGAGCAATTCCTTCAATATTTGGCTGATATCAATTTTGAAAAATACTCACACCATGATTTCATAAATAAAAATCTATCAAATTTATAAGAAAGAAAGAAGATTTTTTTTCTTCTCGTTTGTAAATTTCAATTCTTAAAATAATAAAATATTTTTAAAAAAATAACTAAACACTGATGATTTTAAATTTACTTTTTTTAAAATTAATTATGTAATTTTTTTTTGATATCAACATTGTCCAAAAAATATTGTACCAATGCAAATATAAATTTAAAAAAAATTAACCAGGAATTTTTAGATTTTTGAATCTGTCTCAATTTTGGATTCTTTAAAATCATTCCGTTTTACTCAATCCAGATAAGATATATAGGTCAGATTTGAGCCTAGTTCTAGAGCGTTTAAATATGCTATAATAATTTTTTATATATTTTCTTTAAATTTTTTCTCTTAACCCATTTTTTGTCGAGGTTAAAATTACCCAATGATGTATGTATATTACTAGATTGGCGATACTAAACATACAATAGCGCCATTTTGTGGTTTGCGCTATGTGCATATATATAAGGATAAAAATAGACAAACCACAAAAGAGCGCCTTCTTATGTATGGGAATTTTTAATTAACGAATCGTCAATCTAATCGTTTATATTCATCATTGGAATTGCTACAGACCAAAATTTAATTTTTTTTATGAACATTGTTTATTTGGTCTATCTAAGACATCTTATTACAATAATTTGTGAAAAAAATGTTGTGAGAGCGCATCAACAACGGGTTTGGAAATATTTTTATAAAATTTATTAAGTTATATTACAGTTAAATCTACATATTGATAAAAGATATTAAAACAATTATTTATAAAATTTAAAGCATTTAGGGTAGAAGTGTTGTGCAAATTTGCAAAGCAACCGGGATGCATGTTTTCGCCATTTAATTATCGATAAAGTCTCCTCATCCTTTATTTCTACCGGATTGGGGGGGGGGATAACGTTTTTAACCGAATTTACTTCATCTTTTAAATTGGAGCTCAATTTTTTTTAGATAGTTAAATTTTCTAAGAAAGAAAACTAAAGTCAAATAAAAATACCCTTTTGTGTTGCGTTTTCTCTCATAAAATATCACATATGGAAATACCATAATTTTATTTATAATAACATATAATTCTTGAGTGGACATGAAGTAAGAAAAATATTTTAAAGGTCATTGTCAATTAAATTTTTAAGAACTTAATTTTTAATGGTATTTTTTTTGTGAAATTTGGCAGGTAAAATTTAAAGTTTGAATAAATTTTTTAAAATATTTTTATATATAATTTATTAAAAAAAATTTTTTTTTATAATGAACTTTAAAAGTTTTAATAAAATATATATAACGAAAAATCTTAAAATTAATATTTAATAAATGCGTGCGCATCAAAAACTAAGAATATGTGAAATAGTTGTTGAATAATTATCATTTATTATTTAACTTGTGGCAATTTAAAGGGAATAAAATGACATAATTTTTTTCTGGTGTTCGCATATTGCCAAGATGTGAATTTAAAATGATTTGAAAGTTCATGATCAAATTGTCTAAAATTTGAAGGATAGGCATTCTTACATTCACGCATACTGATAATTAATTTCTGGTAATTAATCAGGTTGTTAAAATGTAGAAAAAAAACTTTTTAAACAAATAATTACGCTATTTAAACAACTTTAAATCATTTATTTGGCTTATTTTTCCAATTTTAATAATCTAATTTTATTTCGGATAGCATATTCTAATATGTGTAGAATAACTATTCTATAAATTTCAGACTTGTAAGATAGATACGCCTTCTTATTAAGGACAATAACGCGTATTAACTTATTACCCGATTTGATTGTAATATATGTGAAATTGCGATCATAAAATAAAACAATAAAAATTATCGGGATTGGACAGGTTTTTTGGAAAATATTAGCCCGATCTGATGTTTTTTTAAAACTATTAATTTTGGCCCCGATCCGCTTTTTAATATCGGTACAGCCCTATTTTTTTTCTAATTGTAAGGTCAGATTATGAATGTAAGTTGGTTATTAATATATTTGACGAGCTATTAGATTATCTTTATTTTGATAGGATAGGCTATATAACCATAGGCTTCTAATATGTTTTTGCCCACAAATTTCAGGAACTTTTAAAATACATCATTATCCAGTAGTTAAGTAATGGTTAAAAATCGATTAATTTGGCTCAATCTACAGGTGCCTAAGAAAATCCAATAATCTATGAAGCGCTACGTAATATTTAATAGAGCTTTGTCGATATTAAATATCGGATCATTTGGAAGAAAATAAGATCAGGCTGATATTTTTAAAATAACTGATTCTATATTTTCATAGGTTTGGGTTATTAATTATGATTTATTTATAAATATTATTAGAGTTTATTAAAAGAATATTAAAAATATTGAACCAATTTCTTATTCATCCTTAAAAATTTGCCATTTTTTATACGAGATGGGGAATTTTTTTTTAAAAAAAAAGGAAATACACTAAATCATTTTGTGATAATGAAGCGAATAAGAAATCGAAAATTTCGTAGTTTACAGTTAGTTAATTTTTTTTTCGCAAATAAAAGTATTGATTTTTTATCCATCACTCATTGATTCGAGGATATACAGTTAATAAAACTCAATCTAAGTATCCCATCGATATCGATTTTATACGAATATCGGAATGCTTTATTGAAGGCCTAGGTGTATTTTCAAAAAATAAACCACAAAAACTGAATTGATAGTTTTTGGCTAAAAGTTATGTTTAGCTCGCTTTTTAGCCAGCTAAAAATAGCGGAATTCCATCCCTCGGATCAAAATATCACTAACTTAACACACATCCGGCCTTACTCTATACACAGTTAAGGTTAGTCGAAAGGATACTTAGGGTCTTGCAAGTCGGCCCTAACCCGGACTTTGATCTAAATATTTTAATAATCGGGACAGTTTAAGGCTCACTATTCTTTTCATTTATTCTAAATAAAAAAAATGTATGAATGATTCTTTAGGCCGAAAATCTGTTGCTTGACGGTGATATGAATATCAAAATAGCCGATTTTGGTTTCAGCAACGAATTCACTCTCGGCAATAAATTGGATACATTTTGTGGAAGTCCGCCATACGCTGCCCCCGAATTATTTCAAGGTAATATAATATTCCATATTGAATTTTTGTAAAAAGAAATTTACCTTTTATTTTAATTAACAAAGAAAAAAAGAAATTACGGATATAATTTTGGATAAATGTCTGATTTTTTTATTTTTTAGAATGGAATTAAATTAAACTAATGTTGTTTAAATTTAATTTACGATCATGAATTTCAATGATGTCAATTCAATATTAAAATTTGTTCTTTTTCACGCACTTTTATAATATATTTTTTATGACTGCGAAAACAACGAAAATTACATTATTATTATAGAACGATTTAATTTAAAATGTAATTTATCGATATTATTTATCATTAATAAAATGTCGGATTTGATAATTTGTCAATTAAAATTAAATTTGTTTTCACCTACGATATTGGTACTACAAAAACACGCCGACATTTAATTTATAATTCATGTCTTTCATCGTTGAACTTAATATTTGAAGATAAAAACAAAAACTTTTTATAAATTACAAAAAACAATTGGTTACCATTTTTCGTTCGCACAATTATCGTTTGCTTTTGAGATTTCATATTTGTTTGATAAATTAGCTTTTCTAAACATTATTATAAATTTTATGTTTAAAAAAATGTGAATTATTATTTATATTCGAAATTTGCCCCAAACCTTTTTATCTATCCTGTAGTAAAAATAATGAAAACATTTCTAGTAAATTTGAAAAATTTACCATTTTACGATTTGATTAGAATTTCGAAAAAAAAACATTTTTGATTGCAGCCCAGAATTAAAAAAAATAATCTTAAGATATTTCGAAAATTTTATGTTAATTTTAATCATATTCCTTTTTTTTTATCACTATTTAATATATTTACATTGTATACAGTTTACTATATTTCTAAAAAAAATTAATAAGTTTTTCCCTTGTTAAAATTAGTTTTCAGTCCCCCCCCCCCCAAAAAAAAAAATTTTTCAGTAGATTTAAATTTACAAACCCTCTAATGTGATTAGATAAATATTGCAAATACTTATTATTTTGAAGGGCATTTTAAACTCAAATTTATATATATATCATATATAGTCAAGGTCTAAGACCAGTCCTAACAACTGTTCTGATAAAATACCGGACCACGGTCCGCTTTTAAAAACTTAACTTAGGACTGATTTACCTAGTCTTGGTCCAAATTATTGATCTTTTTTTTTCACTATGTAATAATATAATGTATCCGGATTTATTAGCGAAAGAAGAAAAAACAAAAATGTCAAAACATAAATATGATTTCTTTTACAGTGCTCACAAATTTATCGTTTGTTTGCACTACTGGTTGTCTTTTTTTTATTAGTATCGCCGATTCAAAATTTTAACTTAAAGTTATAAAAAAAAATAATTGGTTTTTGTAAATTATATTCTCGTCTGCCTTTTTATATTTTATTTAATTTCTAAATATTCCATTTTTGACAAGTTATTTTTTAAAACATTTTGTTATAAATTAAACTAGTAGGAGGGGATTTAATGTCCTCCCTCTAATTATTCTTATCTGGGTTGCAAGGTTTTGTCGACTTTCTTGAGAAAAAAAGCAAGTTCTTAAAAGAACTGATCGTAGACCAACGTGCAAAATGAGTGAATTAAGAAGTATTGAGAAAAACCCAATTTCCATTTTTTAAAATGATTTCAAGCGCCAAACCTTAATTTAACCAATTGGCACGATACCATTTGAAATACATTATCTTCGTTTGATCGAAATGCTCAATTTGTACGCGCTATTAAACATTTTTTGTTTTCTTATTCGCATGTACAATCATTGCAATTAAACTTAATTTGAATATAAATTGCGTTTTAAGATTTTTAAAAGAAATTGAAGAGGGATGATATGTTTTGGGTTCATACATTGTTTCAATTCTTTCAAAGATTAAATATTCTCATCTATTGTTTCTTAAAAAAATAATTAGGGAAAAAATACGATGGCCCTGAGGTGGATGTTTGGAGTTTAGGCGTCATATTATACACGCTGGTCAGTGGTTCACTGCCTTTCGACGGACAAAACTTGAAAGTTTGATTTGATATATTATTAATTTCCCATATTTATTCCTTTATTTATCCTTTAACATTTTAAATGAAGGTTGCGGCTTGTAATAATTTCTTTTTATTATTGGCGTTAATGTTTGTAGGTACAAAAAAAATAAGTATATTTTTAACTAATAAAAAAAATATTTACAGCCTTGAGTCCTTAATTATAACTTTAAATCATTTTTTTGAGGACTTTTCTTTTTATTTAAATATAAATGAAATCTGATTACTAGTTTTTATAAAAAATTATAAATGACCTAAAAGATAACGGAAAAATTCTCTGAAATTTAAAGTATAGGTTCTGCACATGCTAGAATGCATTTCCTATGGAAAAAAAATCAAATTTTTGAAAGTTTAAAAAAAAAATAACATTACGGAACCATTGAGGGTTATCAAATATATCTTTTAAATATTTTAGGAATTGAGAGAACGTGTTTTGCGCGGAAAATATCGGATCCCGTTTTACATGTCAACCGACTGTGAAAACCTTCTGAAAAAATTTCTAGTTCTCAATCCTACCAAAAGGGCCTCTCTCGAAGTTTGATTTGAATGACATTTGTATTAATTTGATTTTTTCAATCAATTCCCCAGACATCGAAATCGATATTAAATTGCTTTATAATACCAGAGATGGTAGATATCCATCATGTTGGCGCATACCGAATTAGAATGACATATAATAATGGCTATACTGACGATTTATTCATTTGAATATATATATCAAATACAATTCAGCACGCCATTTTGGTTTCCCATATAAACAAAAATTAAATTATATTGATAACTAAAATGACCTTTCACCAGCTGATTTGTATCCAGCAACGTGAAGTTTTATGTTATTGACCGAATACCTTAAAAAATATTAACTAACCTGTAACTCTGCATTCATGAGGATTATCAGTAATTTGCGCATCCCTGCTATATACAGTGGCCGCCTCCTGACCGCTTGTGTCCCCGACATTATAAGATTCTGTAATTCAGTATTTCTCTAGTTGTTGAGACATGTACGCTTTATAAAGAAATTTTGGACCATTTTTCAATAAATAGTGGGTGCATCTATAAAACACTTGTATCTTAAAAATATAAGCGTCCTTGCTAAGTGTGTATTGTTTTTTTATATTTCGAATGAACTTTTAAGTTCTTCATTTATTTTTTTTTTCTTAAAAGAAAGATTAAAATAATTAGCAAAATTTGAAAATATTTTGATTTTTTTTTACAAAATTAGACCATCATGAAAGATCGTTGGATGAATATTGGTTACGAGGAAGATGAGTTGAAACCATTTACAGAGCCTGCTCAGGAATTTAACGAAGAAAAAATAATAGGTTTAAAAATAAACTCTTGAATTTAGAAAATAAATATGAATGGGTTTTATTTATTTCTTGCCCTATTGATTATTGCCAGAAATTCATAAAAATTTTTAATAATCTCCTTGTCCTAATCACTGACCCGTTGCTAAGGAGCGGCAAAAGCTTGTCCAATAGTACTTCTCAATTTAATATGAGAATGCATAAATAATTTTCTTTTCAGCTCGGATCAATGATAAGGGATAAAGAGAGATACTGAGCGTGTCCTCCTCTTGAGATGACTTAATGACATCACTGCTTAATATTTTTTTGTTGAATTAGAATTTTATATTCTTATGTTTATCATCTTCTATATTATAATAAAATAGATAAACTATTATCCCTCGGATACAATAGAAAAGAAATCGAAGATTCTTTGTGCAGTCGCAAATACGATGACGTAACAGCCTGTTACCTTATATTAGCTAGGAAGACCACAAATGTTTATAATTTATTTATTTTAGAATCTTGCAAATTTAATACAAAGTATATTTAAACGCAGGGATCTGGACCTGGGTTTGTGACTCGTTTTTTCTGAACACTAGTACCAAACTTGGACCTAAGAATTGATAAGCCCTTTTTTCTTTGAATTCGGGTCTAGGCTGGGTTCACAAATTTTCACAGTTGTTGAAGTATCTAAATAATACATAAAGGGTATTCTCTCTCTAGATATAATTTTTGAGCTTGTTTTATAAAATAATATAATTCATTAAATATCATGTCCGAATTTTATTTTATGGGCAATGATTGATAATAACCTTATAATATATTAAGTTTTAGTTGAAGAGCTATTAAAGTTCAATTGATTGTAAACATATAATCTCAGGAGCAGATACAGTATTAGACGATGTATTTATTCGATACATTTGAAAAGTATCTTTTAGCAACTGCAAATTTTAGTCATTTTTTGTTTTCATTTCCAATGCATTAAGATGCAATTGTCCTAACTTGATTACATTTTTAAAAAATTTTTGCCAATGATACTTTTAGATGTAATAATAAAATTTATATTGAAAGCTTTTTTTAACTCTTACAAATCATTTTTATCGATTGATACTTTAAGTAATTTACTTGTAATACCTGACCGAGACAGACCTCATTGTAAAAATATTTGAAATTGAGCCCATACCCAATCTGTCTTGTCGGGTCCAGATTCTTGGTTAGACGTGCCATTTTAGTTTAGCTTAAGAAGATTCATTTAAAACTTTTATCATTTTTTGAGATTAGTAAGATTAATCCATCTACAATTATTTTTCTACTTTTTGTTTACAGCCCTCTTTCACCCAGTACAATTTTTCCTATAATTTCGAGCTATTAGAATGGGGTTTCTCTGTTTCATAACTTTTATAAAATTCATTTTGAAATATATCATAATTCCTAATGATATAATTTAATTAAGTCAAACAAAAAAGTCAAACCATATTTTTTTCCAGAAAATTTCGGTTTTAAGATTTTATGCTCTCTTAAAAAAATAGAATGAATCTAGGGACGCGTCCATCAGTACTAGCATGTCCCTTAAGCAACTTAGCAGACCAACGAGTGAACTAAAAACAGCCGGAGGCGTAGGTTCTCACAATGCTGCACCTGCAGCCCTCGGCGTTACTCCTTCTCATGTTAGTGGGGGTGGGTACGTAGGTAGTGCTTCGGCTGGTCCTAAAAGTCACCACCCTCTGGTCACTACTCATCACGGCAAATTTGGGACAGGAGCAAGAAAAGCTCACCCTCATGGCACCAACATTGTTACCACCAATGCGACTGGCAACGAACCGATCAACCTAAAAAGTAATTATTTTGCTCTGTTTGCAGAAAATTAAATTTAAAGGATTTATTCGTAGCTACAAAATTTTTTCATATTAAATTTCTTATAGCTAATGTTGGTAACAACGTTAATCATCAAATCACATCCGTTAATCCTACACCAGCCGCTCCAACTATGGGTGGAGCTGCAGGCTTGGTTAGTAGCGGTATCAACAAAGCGACGGCCGTATTCAAGCATAACACCCCCGATATACAACATCTGTTGGCCAAAAATTTTAAGTTCCAAGGCCAATCTAGTGCTGCTGGCAAAGTATTTTGATCTCATTTCGTTTTATAAATGCATAAATTAGCCTTAATATAAGTTTTTTAATAATAATAAAAAAGATGAAAAATACCGATATTTAATTTTCAATACGAAATATAACTAGGTATTGTTACAACCCACATTAAAAATCGGTAAAAGTGCAACCCAAGGGCGCAACAGCATGCTTGCCGGTATTACTAGGAGAAATACATATGTTTATGGCGAAAAGCTTAATCCTAACGATCCAAAAGCGGCTAAGGAAGAGTAAATAATATCTTCCATTTAACTTTCTATATTATTTTGATAATTACCATCTATCATCACCCAAACCTGACAATTAATAAGAAATTTATAAAAATCGAACCTAAATTTTAACTATGGTCTGGCTATATTCGAGACCTCACAAGTCTACTAATATGACATTTTATTTATTTAATTAAGCACTTCCCAACTTACGCCTCAACCAGAATCGACTGAAAATCAACCACCATCTTTAACCCCTTCCGTGATTCCTTCTTTACCTTCTCCCCCTTCCTCCTCTTCGACCCCTCTTAATCCTTCGGCCTTGGTGAAAAACCTTCAAGAACTTTCTTTGTCAACCTCTCCTTCCCTTAACCATACGCAAACCATTACGACAAGTGATATAGAATCGGCCAAACTTTTTGCTAGGGGAGCTGGCTCTCGAAACACCTTTCATGGGGGACAGACTCGAGACCGTAAAAGATTGCTGGCAGCGGCCCTTACATCTACCGGCGCTGGGGGAATGGCTCCACTCTTCGAAAACAAGGAACCATTCGAAGACGATCATGTTGGTCAACATGGAACAGGAACCGGATATTACGGTCACCATCATGCTGACCATTATTATCATCGATCGCCCAACACTTTCCTCAGCAAAATTTCGTCTAAGTTCGTTAAAAAGTAACAATATAAAACTTTTCTTTAAATAGCTCTTAAAAAGGGTGTTGTTATTGCGTTACCAGAAGCTTCCCTCAAAATTTAAATTATTTTTTTTTAATTAAAAAATATTGCCCATAAATTTCTCAATTGTAATCTATAAATTGCCTTTCAAAATAAAGTAATTTTATTTGTCAAAATTTTCCTAGATATCCAGAATTCAAATTAACCGAAGATAATCTGATGAGACCCAAACCACCCAAGTTTGATATATCTTCTTTTTTTAACTCACAAATTTCTTGAACATTTTATTTTTTTTAAAATTCCTATCTGATTCATAATCTAATAAATATAATCTATTATAACCAGGATGATAGGTGATGACCACATCCTCAAAAACCCTTACCAGCCTTCCCCCGTTTTTACTTATAATCTCAACAACAATACCCCTCTTAATTCTTCAGTTTACAACAGTCCACCCTCCACCTTCGACCCCCACCATCACGTCAGTGGTAACATTAGCAATACTAGCGATACGGGGAGCCTTCTAAGTCCTACCCCCGTGTCTCCTCAGCCCACTTCTTCCTCTTCCTTCTTTGAAAATAACAAGGCATGCACTCTTAATTTTTCTACTATTTATGGTGGTGGTGGTAACTACAACACTGTTCATGGTTCCTCGTCTCCCCCGCCTCCCATCTCGACTTACGTTTCGAGTTATGTTACAACTCCATCCTCACTCTCTTCAATCGGCGGTGGGGGTGGTACGGCCGGAAAACCCCGTTCCTTGCGTTTCACGTGGAGCATGAAGACAACATCTGCCATGGACCCCAATGACATCATGCGCGAAATACGCAAGGTCCTTGACGCCAATGCCTGCGATTACGAACAGCGTGAGAAGTACCTTTTGCTCTGCTCTCACGGAGAATCCTCGCCTCCCATGGCTCACCCTTCGGCTCATCTTCCAACAACGCCCGGAGGAGGGGAAGGCATCTCAACCCCCGGGACAACACTTAATTCCAACTTGGTGCAGTGGGAAATGGAAGTCTGCAAGCTGCCCCGTTTATCCGTCAACGGCGTTCGATTTAAACGCATCTCTGGCACGT
The DNA here is from genome assembly GCF_954871325.1 of Gordionus sp. m RMFG-2023. Classification (NCBI taxonomy): domain Eukaryota; kingdom Metazoa; phylum Nematomorpha; class Gordioida; order Chordodea; family Parachordodidae; genus Gordionus; species Gordionus sp. m RMFG-2023. The sequence goes on along the minus strand of NC_088778.1, from coordinate 26,994,853 downwards.
CCATAGCCTTTAAGAATATAGCTTCCAAGATCGCCAACGAACTCAAACTTTAATAATTTAAGAATTAAAATATTTTAAACAAAATGATGTGTTTGCTTACAAGCTGTTTAAGAGGATATTTCTTTTTTGTAATTTTATTCTGATTTTTTGTATTTCCGATGATAGTGATTTATAATATACGTTACGACGCATCTTCTCCTTTGTTTTATGCACTGAAATTGTTCATTATTTACAATGATAAAATATTACATTTTTTTTAAGTTGTAATTATGAATTATCTAAAAGCTTTATTTGGGTTGAATTATGTGAACTCTACCCAAAACATAAGAATGAAAAATATATCAATTATTTCAGAGTTTAAATGATGGACTAATAATTTTTTTAAAAAATATGCATTTTTTAAAAATGAAAAAATACTACTTTTTTTAATACATAATAAGCTTATTGAATTGTATTTTCCAATCGCTCTAAATATAAATCAAAGTATACATATTTTTTTATATATCTGATATGAATACAAATAAGCTCATTTTTTTAAAAAAATTGAAATTTGATGATATAATTGTTTAAAAAAAAAAATATATAATCTCCGCTAAATTTTGATGTTTTTTTAAAAAAAATAACACAATATTTTAGCCAACCACTTATAATCATTTCGCTGTTCAATTTATATATTTATTTTTCGTAAAAAAAACATGTCCAAATTTTTTTTTATAGATATGCATTAGGTTAGTAATAGTTTGTGATTTACTGTAAAATAAATGATTCTAATAACAATATTCTATTTTCGCGAAACAAAGTGTACATGATAATCTTCTGTGTTTGAAACTAATTTATTTTATTTTTTTTGCACGTTTGATTTGATTGTATATGGTCATGTATTTTTTTTTATATAAATAATTTTTATAATATATATATATATATAAGTAAATGTATTATAATTGCAGGCATAGTAAAATGGAATGAATAAAAAACAATTCTTTATATATAACAAAATTGTATATATTTAATAACTTATAAACGAATTTATTTAAATTATTATTATTTTTTATACAATTTCTTCCCCAACTTTCCTTACTCCCAAATAGTAAAAAAAATAAAATAAATGTTTAAAAATATAATTTTTTGGAAATTGTTTTTTTTTAAAAAAATCATTAATAATGTCGGTTAAAATTGAATTGTAATCAATAATAATATTTCCATGATAAAATATAGCTTTCTCTATTTTTTTTTTTAAAAAAAAGAAGAAAATAATAATAAATTTATCGAATAAAATGCTATTTATATGGTATATTATTTATATAATATAAATGTTTATTTATTTCAAATTGGCATGCATTATTTTATTACCATCGAAAATATGAATACATACTGCTTTTTCCTTAATATTTTTCTTCGTACAATTTTGAATTAATAAATATAGAAGAATCTTATGCATAACCTTTATTTTGATAAAAATATGCTTGTCTCGCCTGCCAGGTAGAATGAACTTTTTTAAAAAAAGGGATTCTATTCTCTATTTAAAATATAATTGAAACCAATGTGATTTTTTAAATCCACGTGAGCGATTTTAATCAAATCGATTTTTATTTCACCTTAGCTTTTAGCATGATCATTGAGAAAACTTTTTGGTACATCCTTTGCTTCTTCACCAGTTTTTATTTTATATTTGGGTATGGTCCTTGTATTAGTATTTATTTGATTGGAACTAATAATCGTAACGGATATATTTTTATTATAATTTTAGGAATGAAAATAGTTCATTCAAACTAAACGCAAAGAATTAGTTAGTACTCCATTATTTATTTTTTAGGCAGTGGAACTAAATTTTTATATTTAACATTGTATTATGAGAAAACTTGGATACATCCTTCTCTTCTTCATTAATTTATGACAGGCTCTTTCTTTCAGCCCCTGATAAATATCTTCATGGTCAAGATTTTTATTATTTGATACAATATTTATGTCAGCTTTCATCATCAATAATAAATCTATTATAGAGTTTAATATTTGTCTAGAAATATTTATACTTTTTCTTAATTTTTTTCTTAGATAGATATTGTTAAATTTTTATATTTTACATTGTAATATGAGAAAACTTTGATACATTCATTGCTTCTTCATTAGTTTATGACAGGCTCATTTTCTTTCAGTCCCTGATAAATATTTTCATGGTCAAGATTTTTATTATTTGATACAATATTTATGTCAGCTATCATCAATAATAAATCTATTATAGAGTTTAATATCGGTCTAGAAATATTTATACTTTTTCTTAGATAGATATTGTTTTTTAGGCCCTTGTATTAGTATCATTTATTTGATTGGTAATAATGATTGTAACGGATATATTTTTGTTATAATTTTTGAAAATAGTTCATCCAAACTAAACGCAAAGAATTAATGGTTTATTTCATAACAAATTGATCACTATACTTGAAAACTAATAAAACTTAGTATGATGGTTATTTAGAATTCTCAAAGTTTTAAAGCTCTAGTTCAAATGGATCCGGAGTTATGGGCTCTCAAAGTCGAACTCAGGCACGATCTTGGTTTTAATCTCATAATATACTCGCTATTAGTCCAAATCTATAAATTAGATCTTCAACGTTGATGCTCCGGCGGAAAAGCAAAATTGAGTTGTTTTGAGATAGTTCCACTTTTAGAAACTCACCCAGATATGTCTATTGCCAATATATTTAATAATATGAGTATTAATAAAAGAAATGAAAAAAAAATAATTAGTTTTTCATAATTTTAGGAATAGAAAAAGTCAAATATAGATCACGCTATCGTTTTAAAATACTTTGTTATGCAATCTTACAATATTTACTACACTTAGATATAGCAGAAGATAGATATTTTAAGCCCGATTAACATGAATTTTCAAGCACGGTCAGGCCTAGATTTAAAAATTTTAATGTCTTGTGTTTATCAAAAATGATGATTACTTTTAACAATATGATTCAAATGATAAATAAAATATAACATGTTAAGTATAGAATAGACATATAAGTCTATAGGTATAGCCGTAGGAAATTGTAAATGTTTACAGTATTGAATTGCGATAAAAGGGGGTTGTTATTTTACATATTTTTGATATTTTATAATATAAAATGCCTAATTTTATATAAATTATTTATTACTTTACGATAATGCCTTCCTCCTATATTTTTATTTCCAAAATTATATAAAAAAAAAAATATTCAAATCCTTATTTCCAATAAACATATCTGGCGAGTTTCGTCGTCGTTCTAAAATGTGGCTACCTCAAAAGAACTCGTTTTACGAGAAAATATTTCAACAACCTCCCCCCCCCCCACTATAGTTTTCTTTGTATACTTTAAACATGAAATATATTGGTTAATGTTCAACGGTGCAAAGTTAACATATAGCAATTTGCTAAATAACAATTAAATTTAAAGGCGGGGGTTAATGTTTTATGAGTGCACGAATGTAAAGAAAACTACGGTGAATTATTAAAATTTCCGGAATTGGACTAGATATTCATCGAGTAATTTAAGATTCGAAAAATCTCTATTGGACTATGAGAGACAATAACCCCATGATCCATTTTTTTTTAATTATAATCACTTAAAAATGTGCAAAATGCAGACTTCAAAAATTTATTGTTAATATTCTGAATTTGACCAAACATTATTCAGGTTGATATTTTATTTACATCAGAGGCCTGCAGAGGTACCATTTGCCCAGCCCGGAAAAAAGAAAAAAAGTCGGCCCGGCTCTGATTCTTTGGCCCGGGCTAGATTTTTAGAAAATTTACTATTCGGCATTTTACGGATCTTCTTTCAGCGAATATGATATCCATATAAAATAACTTTTTAAATTTATCTCTTCTCCACATTTGTCGTAAAAGGAGCGAGTTTGAATCCCCACACTATCAATTCGACTGGTCGATGGTAATTCCCTTATTTCCTGTTCCTTTTGTAATTTAATATAGTCTTATATATAAGAATCTATTATTTTTTGTTCTTTCCCACAACATACTTAATTACCTGAATTCGGGAGAGAGAGAAAAGAAGAGGTATTTTTTGACTAATATATTTATATTTTTAATCCATGGACTTTTAAAAATTGTTTTCTGTTTTATTTTTTTTTTACTTTTATAAAAAATTACTTTTTTTTCTGTAGAATAAAAAAATATATATATTAACAGATTATTTCTTTAAAATTTCAATGATGGTAATTTAAAACCTTTGTATATAAAATATTGATCCAAAAAAAATATCATTACTAGTAAAATATCGATTAAAACCCTACCTTTCAAATCAATTATTAATTCGTCAAACTTGTACATTTATTAATTTTATAATTAACTAATAAAATTTGGATATTTTAAATTAAATACCAAAGTTGTTAAAGTTTCACGATAATTTATTGCATATCGAACTATATTTAAGATACATTTGATAATTGGGTCTATCGTCGTAAAAATTAATTTTTTTGATAGTTAATGGCTCATTTAATCGCAAAAAATTAAAATGAAAATGCTCAGAAAAATAATCTTTAAACTCACAGAATAAATACTTAGCGTATGTTATAGAAAAAATTCCATTTGGCCACCCGATTTTAAAGGTTCTGGATCTAAACTCTATCGTAAAGGGGTGTTGTCTAATATCAGCCTTTGAGTTGCTAACTTTTTCCAAGGTTACGAACTAGGTTCACTGTTCCAAAAATTATAAATTATTTTTTTTAAAACATTTTTCCAACTTTAAAACACTAACCACAAACAATGATTGGGCAACCACTCACACACTGAGTATTTCGGGACCGGGGCGGGTTTGTATCCATTTTGAAAAATAGGTTATTATTAAATTTGTTGATAAAATTCTCATAAAAAAAATCCAGAAAGTCGGGAGTCACGAAAGGGCCCCCAGCTAAAAATTAAAGGCTTGAAAACCTATAATTTTTTGGCATAGCCATTTTTGGAATCAAGGTTTTAGGGAAACTTTTCATTTTTTTTTAGTGTTTGTTAAACAGCTCGTTATTGAGCCTATTTTTAAAAACAGCTAAATCAATATTTTAGCCAGAAAAATATTGCCTAAGCCTCGAGATTTCGCTAATAGATGTCCAAACCTTTGTTCCTTCTACAAACAAAATCTTCAGGGTTGCGTAATATTATTCTGGATGAAATATTGAGTTAGCCGTTTCAATTTTCCAAAAATATACTTGTCGACGAAGAGTGAAAAATGATTAGAAGATCATCAATTTGTGATATAAATTTTTATTTTTTAGAAATAATATGTTTTGATTTAAATATAATCAAAAAATAAATACAAAAAATTGATAATTTACAAAAACAAAATGATTTATTATTTCTTTAAAAAATATTTTTGATAAATTTAAACTATATAAATTTATATAATTTATTTTTAAAAAAAAATAACTGAGACATTTTTTTGTTTTGTTTTTAAAAGTTAGTACGAAAATTTATACATTTATTTGTTACACATTATTTATTTGTAGGAATAGGACATTGTATAAACCAATTTACGGTTTATCCGTATACAATAATTGATCGGACTTTGATAATTTTTTTAAATTTTTGGATTTTGGTTTAATTCGTAGGTATATTTTGGCAGGAGCTAAGGGTTCCAAAAAAGGCTTTTTTTCGTTCGACATACTCGTGGTGTAATTTTCGTCGTGGTCTTTTAAAGGACGGGCGTTTATATCGCTACTATCATTTTTACATTGGTCAATTTTGATTTGAGGAACGCACCTATAATTTTTAGCCAGCGCATTCGAGTCCCGCGAATCTAAGACAAGCTTAAAATTTAGGGGGTCTCGCTTGAACCTTGTCTTGTTTTTGAAATTACGCAAAATGTTTGGCAACTTTCCCGTCACACGGTTGGAAACGGATGAGCGAACCCAAATTTGTGATTGATTCGTTGGAGGGTACTTACCATTTACTGATAGCGTGTTAGAAATTTTCTTAGCACGATCACTTCCCTCGGTCACAGCCGTACCACGAATAGGTTCATGCAGATTCTCCGCATTCATCAGTGAACTCTCGTTTTGAGGCAACATATTATTCTGGGAATAAAGGTTGGATGTGCTTCGTTTATATTTTATGGAATGGATCTGCGATAGGCGATAGTTTTTGTATTTTTTATAGATTACTCCTTTCACCTAATAAAAAAAACAATAAAGTCAAATCAAGAAAATATTCTAAGCTTTAGATAATATATATTCACTTATTTGTTTGGTTATTCATTATTTATATTAATATATTTATCAAAGTCGACCCGATTCGGCTATTGGTCGAAAAAAAAGTGTCATTGATTTTGATTCAAGTCAAAAAACAACTTAAACTTTGGGTCGGGTTGGTCATTTCGGATCCGATTTTGGTCTAAGTCTTAACAAACGACCCAAATTTTGGATCAAATAAACGACCAAGATTTTAAGTGAGGTTTTTGGCTTCAATTCGGGCCGAGGTAGAAAAAAACCACTCGAATTTTGAGTTGGGGTCACGACTCATGACATTTTAACAACACTATTGGTTTTTTTGTCCTCAAAAAGAACTATAAGCAAACTCAATGAGTGGGACAGGAAATACCCTCTTTGCAAAATTAGTTTTTAATAGATATAATTTTGACATAAAATTATCTCTCCCCGAAACCCCTGTTTCCAAAAACAATTATTACGTGTCATTTGGAACAATAATTTAAAGAAATCACCCAAAATTCTGCAAAAAAATCGGAATAAGATTCCTCCAATAAAAATCAGAGAGAAAAGGCCAAAATATTGGCCAAACCTATGAAAAGAATCACTTTAAATAAAAATTTTAGTTAAATTCAAAACAATTTAAGTTACTACTCCTATCTTTCTAAATAGATTGACTTCGTAAATTTATAAATTTTAGACATTCTTAGATAGGTAAAAAAATTTTTAAGACCCAAAATACAAACCTTTCTCTAAGCTTAAGCCCTCACAAAGTATGTATAGTTATAATTATAAAAAAAATTTGTTTGTGTTAGAATATTTATTTCTTTCAAATAAGATATTTATAATGAAGTACTAAAATTTTATTCTATCCTAATGGAATATTTTTAAAAAAATTAGCTAATAAAGGCATTTTTTTTAAAAAAAATTAATGCAAATTTATTGTTATCATTATGCATAGCTTATTTTTGCTTAATTTAAAATATTCTTGAGATTATGGATTTCTAGTTCCTTTGACTTATAAGTTTGAAGAGTGATCAGTCTCTTTTCCAAGAAAACAGGTTAATACAACTAAATCGGAATGTTTAGGGCTAAATTACTACCTCAAGATGAAAATAGTTAATTCTAAACCCTTACCACCTCTACGACCCCTAATAAAATAAATAATATAAAATTAAATGGTTCAGGACCCAAATTAGGTTTCAGAAATTTATAATTGTTTGGTTAGACATTTTGAGACCATAGACAAAACAAAGGCTGATTTTGGGGGCAACCCATGCAAATCCAGAGAAATATAGACTCTGAGCTTGTTCGATTTCTTTTAGAAATTTGGTTTTCGATTAAGTTCCTGGTATCAAAATTTTCGCAATTCTTGAACCGGAAGTCGGGTCCTGAACCATGAAAAATTATAAACAAATATAAGAAGTTTGATTGATTACCTCGCCATTTAAGAAGCAATACAACACTGACACAAATATTCCCTAAAATAAAAAATTTATTTCGTTTTTGTTTTTTATTTAATATAATAATAATATCACTTGAGAATTTTGCAAAAGCGCGTTAACTAACAGATACATATTTTCGAGTATCTTTTGATCTTTAGGGTTAAAAAAGAATAACAAATTCGTTATTCCCAACAAAGGAAACAAAATGATGGTAGCTTTTACGGTCTTCCTTATTTGAAAAAAAAATGAAGTAAATTGATAATTATTAAATTTTTTAAAAAAATATATAAACTTCATGTTGGTTGATTCGACTAAATTGGAAGCCTTGAGTTTTAACACTAATATTCGTATTATGTTGACTAAGAAAAACAAATTTATCTAAGTAAGGGGAAAAAAAAGAAAGAAATATACGAGATAGAGAAATTGAATAATGAAAATTATTTTACCGTCAGCGCTAATATCATAGGAACTCCTATGATCCAGATGAACTGAGAAGAACTGTAATTTTTCCAACAATGGCCATGATTGGACTTGTTTATAAGTATCGCCCATAGCGCCATAAAAAAGAGAGGTAAAACTAAAATATATTTCCGTTTTTTTTAAAACATTATTTTTATTATTTATTTTATAAAGCAAATATAATATAAAACGATTGGTCTAAAATTTTTAATCTTGATAAATATTTCCGTATTTAAAGCTAAAGACTTAAAAATATAAGATAATCAAAAATTTTATGAATTTTCAGATAAATTCAAACGATAATATTCTAAGCTTGTGATTTTAATAAAGATTAGAGCTGAGCATATCTCTTTAAATATCAAATACCTATTTTAAAAAAACACATAAGACAATTATTACCCCAACCAATGCAATGGAATATCCAAAAGGGAATATTATCTGAGGTAAAAACGGATGTTACAATCCGGCTATGTAGATATAACCCTTCATTAAACATCCAAGCTATGCTGGCTAATGTTCCGTATATGTTGATACTAATAATCAGTTTACATAACCACTCCTGATATGTTTTAATATTATTATTATTTTAAAAAATCGTTATTAATTAATACTATAAGTTTATTAAAAATTGAATTGAATTATAAAAGAAAATTTAAAAAAAATCAACTTATGCTATTACGTACAATTTGTCTATACGAGATGACCCGCTTCATAACCGCTGGTTCCGCGATCGCGATAGTCATGAGGGATCTAAATATGAACGCTAAAACTAGGTGCTTATGAATCGATATTCTTATGCATCTTAACGTTCTAAATAAATAAAAAAAAATTTTTTTAGTAATTGATGTGATTAGTAGATTATTGAATAATTTTGGTTAGTCACCGACTATTTAAAAATGTCTAACTCAATATATTAGTCAGAAAAATACTAAGCAAGCCATTTGACTTATAGGTGGCAAAAAGATTTGAAAAATTTCAAGGCTTAGCCAATATTTTTCTGGCTAAAAATATTGAGTCGGCCGTTTTTAAAAATCGGCTTAAATCGAGTCATTTTACAATACTAATTTTGGTAATATAAAGTATATATGTTACTTAATGTTTATAATTGATTCGCCTAAGTTGAATATGTTTAACGTTTTACAAAATTTGCTTGAAACTTTTAGGGAAAAAAGGATTATTTTACACGTACGTTGAAATTTTTTCGGCAAAATTAGATATTAAAATAACGTGTGCTATAAATTATTGCGCCATAACTTTAAAATCGTTTATTTAATAGGGCCCTTAAAAATTTCGAAATATCTGATTTAAATATTTTCCAGCATGCGCTGAATATTTTACACTATCAATTTCAGGATAACTTCGTAAGAAAAGAAAAGAAAAGAAAAGAAAAGAAAAGAAAAGAAAAGAAAAGAAAAGAAAAGAAAAGAAAAGAAAAGAAAAGAAAAGAAAAGAAAAGAAAAGAAAAGAAAAGAAAAGAAAAGAAAAGAAAAGAAAAGAAAAGAAAAGAAAAGAAAAGAAAAGAAAAGAAAAGAAAAGAAAAGAAAAGAAAAGAAAAGAAAAGAAAAGAAAAGAAAAGAAAAGAAAAGAAAAGAAAAGAAAAGAAAAGAAAAGAAAAGAAAAGAAAAGAAAAGAAAAGAAAAGAAAAGAAAAGAAAAGAAAAGAAAAGAAAAGAAAAGAAAAGAAAAGAAAGAAAGAATCAATTTAAATTAATCCCAATTATAGGGAATTTTCTTTTGAAATATGAGAAGTCTAGATTCGTGGCTAACTTTACGTGATTGATTAATTTTAAAAAAGTATGGCAATAATAAATTTTGCACACCACATAAAAACAATTTAAAAAATGAAATCATCCTTTCACTTTAAGGAGGTTTTTATTTAAAAAAAAAATAGTTATTATAAAGATTTTGCGTCATTTTAATAAAATAATTAATATAACTGCAAAAATGTTTTTCATAAAATATGAAATTTTCGTTCAAAATTTAAAAGTTTTTTAATTAATTCATTAAAAAAAAGAAATTTAAAACCTTTTTAATTATACTTTTAGCTTACGTATTTTCAAATTTAAAAATATATCGTAAATATGATACATGATGTATTACAAATATTTCATATCTATAAATGATTGATAATAAAACCTCCAAGCGAACATCTTTACGTAAAAACTAATCTTATAAAGTGGCTATAATATCTAAATCGATTATAAAACTATTCCTTAAAGTATAATTAATCATTTACTTGATTTGTAAAATAAAAAGAGATGGTTAACTCATGAATTTTTTTACATTGCTTTAAAAAAAAATCATATAAGGATTATAATGTAATATATACGTAACATCTAACAATGAAAATAAACCTGAAATGGGTAAAAATGGCAAAGGCGATGGATAAGAAAGCCAACGAGATAATACTTCCAAAAAATGTGATATCACGTATTATTCTAGTGATACGTTGATGCTTAGTGTTGCATAAAGCATATTTTTTTTAACAAATCATTTAATTTATAATTTAAAGTATATTATTTTTAAAAATCAATTTTATTTTAAGAGGCATTTGCAAAAACATGACACCTGCTCATCATCTTTAGTTGTTTGGCAAGCACCATAAAAGGGAGATTGGGGATCTAAACAACCCAAACAAGCAGAATAATTTGTCCAACCATTTCGTGCCCACCGTCCGTCCAATTCGCAAACGCGGAACGCTCTAGCATCTATTAAATATATTCAAAAAAATTACTTTGTTAATAAAAAATATCACCAACTAATATTAAAAATTAAACTACCTATTAATTTAATAAAAAAAATATGGAAACGTTAATAATTCAATATTTAAAGGAGGGGAAATTATATTATATAGATTGAATTTGAAAAGTTTTAAAAAATGGTGCTTGGTGTTAATAGTATAATTTCAGATCCGTTAATTGAGAATATATACGCATCAGTAAAAAGAGAGGGTTAGGGATATATCATCAAGAAAATGCATGTAGAGGAGTAGTGATAGAAGATATATTAAGGAAGTGATTTGGAACTGGGCTTGGCAAATTGCTTCTTGCATATATCATCACATAAAGACTAAAGAGTGTCTAGGAAATATTGGACAGAATATTATGATGGTATTAAGGAAGTAATAGAGAAACCAACCTAGTAAAATATATCGAAAGTTATTGCGGTCAGAATAAAATCAGTGACAATTTTAAATTGGCTAAGGTGGAAGTGAAGATTAAATTCATTATTTTAAAATTTTAACTCTTGAGTCGACTCCATGCCAATGCAATAATAGAGTTACTATAAAAAATTTAGAATAAAATGAGCTTTATAAATATATTTAAGGAAGGAAGGATAAATGAAGTTGGAATTTGTATGTTCAAAATAAATGGAGAGGAAAAATGTATTAATGAGGTGGGAATAGAAAATTTTAGAGGCTTATCCTAATCCCAATAAAGATAAGAGGAGGGTGACAGAAATGAAAGATTATAGATATGAGAATCTGAAGGAATAATGCCAGAATATGATATACGGTTATAAATATCAAAGGTGGAGAAAGGATCGATTTGTGAATTATATAATGAAAGGTGGCGTTAATATTTTGAGTAGCTATTGACATAGTGTTGCCTATGGGGGTTTAATTAAATGAAAGTGATTGGTAGTGATATGAGAGCAAAAAGTTATAGGTTGATACTCTCAGAACAATGAGATCAAACTAATTAAAGCTCTATGGCCAATATGGAATAAAGGATTTGAAAGGAATTATGAATATAACAGCTGAGACTTCTAAGTGACTGAACGTTGGATGGATAGTTTAGGATTCCATTTTTTTTTTAAAGTAATAAAATTTTATTGTGACTAGCAGGGTTTTAGGTAGATGAGTCATTCATGCCTTGAAATTGAGTGTAAATAAAATCAATACCTTTTAAGGTCAATGAACTACATACAGGAGATTAATTTTGTCACAATATACATCAGAATTAGATTATTTTAAGTGGAAAAGATTAAAGAGAAATGTTTAATATATTGATTACCCCACAAAATGATTTGGTGGAACCTAAGAAAGTGAACATATCTGAAGCCTATAAAAAAAAATATATCATAACTCATCGTCATGGAGCTAGTTCATAAAAAAATGTTCATCTATAATCTGCAGTGTCACGTCATACGTTTTAATCAGTTGTATAAAAAGTATAACAATATATTGGATAACATAGCACCATGCAGAAATGGTAAGTATATAGTTGATTGGTTATACGATGGTAAAATGAGCAAAGTTATATTAGTTTTAGACCAAGAGTGCAATCTCGATATCGAAATATTGAATTTAAAATGTATAGATAGTTCCGGATAGATAAACTCCTATATTATCAAATGGGTAATTTATAATAAACAAAGAGCTAAAAATAACGGTTACTATTCACATAACCTGAAAGTGAAAAGATAGCCTCAGTGGTGCAACTCGTTCCTGGGTATGACTCAAACGCATTATTAAACATTTTATAAAAACTTTTTATATAACAAAGTCATCTTAAATTAGTGTTGTCATTTGTGAAGTATATATATTACAAAATGTAATACGCGTAACCTTTGTGAGTAAAATGCGACACTGGGCATGGCTTATAAATAGTGGTTCCGGCTGGAGTAGTTGGCCAACAATAGAAACTATCCCAGGTTGCATTGCAAAATAATCCTAAATTAAAATAATAAAAAAATATTTTAGGTTACTTCAACTGAAAATTTTAATAGTATTAAATACTATATTGCCTTTTCCCATTTAATCCCATTGATAATATCTAATGATATTTATAATCATACATTTATTTATTAACATTTTGAGAAAAACTTCTTTAATATTTGCTTAAATGAATTAAAGGGAAAAAAATAGATAAAATATGTATATATTTTTTTTAATATCAGTAATAAAATTATAAAAATTTGGATTAATATATAATTCGCGTGTTAGACAAATAAATTTTATTGTATAATTTTTTTCGTTCTCCAACAACATTTGCATTTCGAATTTCTAAGTGTATTTGAAAAAATTCATGTTAATTTAACTAGAAAATAAAAATCGTTAATCATCTTAGCGTACTTAAAACAATGAACAAAATATGATGACTAGTTTAATTGGTTAAAGTTAGTGTTGTAAAACACTTTAAAAAAAAGAAACGTGCTAGTCGTTACTTTTGAAAAAGCAAGGAAGGTGTTGCTCGCTAATCAAAAACGAGTAACCCAAAAAAAATACTTGAATAATGATGAAAAAATTTTATTTTTTTCCTAACATATAATAAAAATAATATTTTATAAAGATATTTTTAATAATAATTTTTCATTTATTTTAAACAATTGAATTTCAAAATTTTGATCTGATGAACAAGAGACCCTAGTATATTTAACACAGCTTTGGCTATGCTAAACAATCGTTTAACTGGCGCAGATGATGGAAGGGTTATATATTCATATTTAATAAATAAAAATTTCAATTGGGGGAATTTATTAAAAATATTAATAATCTTTATTTTCAAAAAAAAACAAAAAAAATCTAATAAGATCATCTCCATTCAAATCTTCATCGATTTTTAAAATCTTTATTGAAATATTTGAATTAGGGCATAATCTACGCATAGACTTAGTGCCCTTAATTTTGCTTAAAATGGTTTGTAACTGAGGGCCAGTCAGAGTTAAATCACCTTTACTTGAAGAAATAAGTTACTATTATTAACATATATTTTCATTAAAAAATAAATTATAATATTAAAAGAATATAAATTTAACCCACCTTGATTCATTCAATAATAATTAGATTAACAATCTTTAACTGTATAAAATTTAAAAATAGAAATTTGATAAATAGAATAAAAATGTTGGTTGGTTGATCTCAAATAAAAACTTGGCTTAAATTATTTATAAAATTTTAAAAAAATATATCATACAATAAAATATATTATTTTCATACTTTTTTAAGAAAAAAATTCAAATTCAAAAAAAGATTCTAGTACTCGTTACTATTTGGGGAAAAAGTAACGTATGGTATTCTTTTCCTCATAAAAGTAACTCTGTTAGTAACGAAGTTATTTAGTGGAACTAGTTATAACCTATTTTTATTATACTGATGCAGTGACATAATAATAAAATGTTATTTCGTGGAGAAGTTTAAATAGTGCTTCATGCCCTGGGTTGCCAGGAATTTTCTTGGTGAAGAAATATTTTGCAGACGGCCCTTCGGTCGGGTGAGGAGATGCCTCTTATTTGGCTCCCCTTTTTATTATTACAAACTTTAGAGATGAGCTTTTCTTATTATAGAAAAGTAAAACTATTGGTCTTATTTTAAATAAATATTTTTATTTATAAATTTGTTTCTTAAAACGACATTGATCAGCAATATTAATGGAGATGTCTTACCTTTTAAAGATAGTAATATATATAATATTGATAAAAAATTTACTTGAATTCAATAATTAAGACAATTTATCGCTTTTAACCCCAGCATAAAGAAGAAAAAAAATGTCGCGCTAGTGAAATATTGATTACACGACATATTTATCATTATATAATTTAAAAACTAACCTCTAATAGAAAGATGGAGGGTACTCAAATTTCATTAATAATTTTTTTTTCTTCTTCTAAAATTAAATTATAATAAAAAAAATGATATGAGAGTTTTTTTAAAAAAAATTACGGGAGATTAGAGAATCTACCTGAAGGGGTGAGACCTGGGCTGCGCTATTCATACCCTTGGAAGTTATAAACCTTTGAAACAAATTTAAAATAAAAAACATCGTTTGATAGAATATAAAAAAAATATTAAAGGTATTCGTAAAATATACAAATACTTTATACATTATTTTTGCACTTTGCCGAAAAAAACAAGAAAATCAATTTCAATAAAATGCGGAAAAAAAAGAGAAAAATCGATTAGCGATTTAATTAAATTAGTATTTTTTTATTATTTAATTCACATAGATCATCATAACCATAACAACTCGCGAAAATAATACTATTTAATATGAAGGACAGATTATTTTATGCGCACATAAACAAATAGGCTATTGATATATTCTATCGATAAATATCCTAGGTTTGTATATAAAAGTGTGAAAAGTTATTTTAAAATAAGGCGCTTGAATAAACTTTTAAATGATAGCAAATTTATTTAAAGCTAAAGTGAAATCGAATTTTCCTTAGAAGAACTTAATTCTTTAATAGGTGTTATAAGCCTTTCTTAAGTTATAGAAACGAAATTCATTATATGTTACCTTAGCACAATCGAAGAAGTGGGAATGAGCTCGTCTCGACACATTAAGAGATGATCAATATACTAATAGAACATTTTGATAATCGTTATGAAGAGGATGTGGTTTTTTACCTTGGTAGTTTCAATGCAACAATTAAACGAAAACCCTTTTTAACCTTAACCCATACTAAATTTATTTTTGCAAAGTTTGGAACAGGAACCAACATATCCGGAACCTAGTGTTGTTAAACGGCTAATCCAAAATTTTCGCTCAAAAAATAACACGCAAGCGTAGAAATTTCGTTATTTGGTGTCTAAACCTTTTTGCCATCTATGAGAAAATATTTTCATGGGCCTCTATTTTTTGATCAGACTAAGCCCAGGTCAGCAGTATAAAAATTTTATAAGCCCGCCCATATTTAATATTTTTAAAAAAATCCCAAGCCCATAATATTTTTCTAAAATTTTCCCATGCCAATATTCAAAATTTTAATTTAATTAAAAAATAAGCTATATATTAACAGTGTATTTAGGCCATCATTTTGTTTGCAAAAATTAAAATATGTTAGCAACTGTTTTAAAATAAACTAAAAATTTAGGGTCAGACCTATTAAGAAAAATATTCAAAAACCTAGGCCTGCTAGAAAATATAATATTAGGCCCATGCCTGGCCCCTCTTGGTATTGGCCGCGAGTCATTACGTGAAGATCTCCGGTTTTTTGGCTAAAATATTGGGTAACAATACTATCAGATCCTTCGAAACAGACTTATTCCTATCTAAAAATATACAAATATATAATAGGAAATATTGTAATTATAATAAATTCCCAAATATTGATATTTATGGCTGATCAGCTTTTATAACATATAAACCTCAATAAGGTGTCAGCACGATAATTTTTTTGGCCATATCTAAATGCGGGGTGTGATCAGTATAATAGAACAATTTTGATAATTCTTTGGGGAAAAATAAAAATTGTTATGTTTTATATCGAAATGCTTTTAAATAAAGTGGATATATATTATAAAACCTTAGTGAAATTAAATTGCCATTTTAGTAATAGTAGTTTTATAATGATAGTTAAGGTTTTTTTATATTTAAAAAAAAATACATGTTACATTAATTATATTAGAGTCGACTGTTGTGTTTAAATTAAGTTTATTTAATATTCGTTTATATTTTATCGTTTATATTTTATTAATTTAATATTCGTTTATATTTTATTAATTTAAAATTCGTTTATATTTAATTAGTTTATATTGAGGTGTAGTGTTAAATTAATTTTACACCTAAACATTAATTTATTTTTTAAATGCTTATGTATAAATGATTAATTTTTTCCGTTATTTTGGCCTCATCTTCATAATCAAGACATAAGCTTTAATTTATATGTATAATTTAAATTTTGAAGTTTAATAAGAATTTGGCTAAAGACTTGAATAAATTATATAAATTCAACACCAACTCCTTATCCAATTTCAAACATTTTAGAATAAATCTAGGCAAAGTAACCAGAGCTGTTGAAAGATATTATTCAAATGTTTCATAGATATAGATACGGAGATATCGTCTATAAATGTATCGGTATCTAGATACTTATAAAATAACGTTTTCCCTTACATTTAATTATGTAAAGTGTGCATATGTTAAATTTAGGATTCTAATTCAAATTTTGAAGTAAGCTAAAAAAAAAAAATTTTTATTAAGTTGATATATCCATATGCAAAATACATAATTAAATGATAAATATTAATTGTTGAATTTAAAATTATATATAAAAAATGTATAATTAAATGAGTATAAATAATAATTGTTAGATTTCAGTAATAGAACCATAAGCGTAACGAATGGGGGGGGGGGGGGGGGTATTTTCTCACCCCATCGGAAATTTGCCTGTTGTTAATATCATTTTAAACGAAATTTTTACCCCAAACACCCCCCCCCCATCAGTCTATTAATTTGATAGAAAAATAACTAAAATTTACTAATTTTTATAAAATAACGACTACTTTTTAAAATTTTTAATATAAAAAAGTAAAAAACCAAAAATTATTTTTATATAACACAGCCAAAGGTCTACAATAAGTGTTTAAGATCTCCAATAAAATTCGCAGATGAAAATCCAAACTAATAGCTTACCCCCCCCCCCCCCCCATATGAAAATCATGGATACGCTTACTATGAATTTAACATAATTTTTATCAATCCCTGTTTATCTGTAAAGATATATTTAGTCACGTTAAAAAGTCTTCCTACCTGGCCACTTGACAACAGATTGATTTTATGTTTTACGAATAACAACTTTATAATGAGAGAATACTTAAATATTATGTTTAAGATTTGATACTGGGAAAAAATCTAATAATTATTTGATTTTTTTTTTAGAGTCTAATTTTTACAATCAGTTGGAAACTTTAATAGTTAATCAACTGAAAATAAAATTTACCACGTTTTCGTCAATTATTCATTGCATGAATTGAAATTTAATTGGTTGGTTAATTTTTAAATAAATATATTAAATTTCAAATAATATTGTTTTTTTTTAAATATAAGATTAAAAAAAACTAAAATAAAAAATTATATCCAAAATGTGTATATAAAAATAGATGATAAATACCTTTTTAAAAATATGTCAAGACACAGATACTTTTTAAAATTGTATATAGATACTTTAACAACTCTTGAAAAAGAGATATTTTTAATTTTCATTTCGCCTTAATGAATAAAGTAAAAAAAAACATCATTTTTTTATAATTATCTAGATACAACTCTTGAAAAAGAGATATTTTTAATTTTCATTTCGCCTTAATGAATAAAGTAAAAAAAACTTCATTTTTTTATAATTTTGTTTTTTATATATTTTTTTAAAGCTCAGGTTCTATTTTTAATTGCGCTTTTTTAAGTTATGAATAATTCATGGGCGTGTTACTGTTTTTTTTTAATTTCGGACGCTGGTGATTAGTAACCGCCCACAACTATGACCAACATATAAAACAGATGCTTATTAAATAAAGTGTTCACTTTTTTTAAAAAAAAAGTTTTACTTTGAAGAACTTAATTCACTTCTCTCTCTAAGTAAATCTAAAAAAATAAGTAGGTGTGTAGATAGATGTTTGTTTTAATTATAATTTTTTTTTTCGGGGAAATTAGGAAATAATAATTGCCTTATTTTTGTTATAAATTAATTATAAATGTAATACTTATTATATACTATGAATGTATACGTATATTAATAAAACATAGATGCCTTATTTGCATTGCTAAATTATTATATTAAATTAGAGTCACATAGAGATGATTTTAAAAAACCGTCTTTTTTTCAGAGAAAAAAGCAAACAAAACAAGCGATGTTTTTTTCCTGTTTTTTAAAAAAAATTTATTATAATAGTTCTTTTGAAAAATATAATAATCTATTAATTTTAAATGTAAATTTATTAATTATCAACTTTATTCACATTTAGTTTGAAATTTTTTATTATCACAATCATTTCATAGAATTCTCATTTTTGTTAAATTGATTTTGGAGTGTTTCAAAATTTAATAATTTGCATAAATTTTTCTTCTTTTCCCGATGTTTCTTGTATAATTTTTAAATATATATTTAAATGTTTTTTTCGTCATAATAAATCTTCTTTTTTTGCAAGAAAAAAATTAAGAAAATATAGAATCAGTTATAATTGTTGATGTATTTCTTTGTAACCCCAGAGAGGAAGGAGCTAGAAAATCTAAAAAAAGTGCAATATTTTTTTCATATTTATTTAATGAGAACGATTCGCAATAATGACAAAATCTAAAGCCTCAAAAATAAAACATCCATTTAGATAATGATGATATATACACATATCAAAGAAAAATATTCCTGCTATGTCAACAAGGCCAGATTAAGATTTTAGCCACAAATAATATCATGCAAACCTCTAGATTTTGGCAAATAAATGTCCCAGGCTTGCATATTATGATTTTGGTTATGATGTTAATCGGGCCGTTATTAGAAATCGATCCGAATTCATATTAAATGATAAAAGCCTAAACCCTATTCTACCATCTATGTGTTGAGTTTGATTTTATAATATTAATTGTTAGCATATCTAGTTTCTTTATTTGTCAATAGTAGTGGGCTAGGGGCACTGCGAACAGAGCCAAGTAAGGCCATTTATAGCAATCAAATTATTATTTCTAAATTTTAAATGGTGAGGATTTATTCAAGGAATAGGACCGAATTAATCTATGATTCAAATAAAATTAGCCCAGCAATTAAGTTTTTGATTAAATAATTTCTATTTTATTATTTATTCCAAATAATTTATAATATCAGTATAAGTCCAAAACTAATATTATAAAATAATATTAGATATAAAAAAAAATTTAGTAAAAATAAGTTGGCAACTATAGGCTATAACAACTAGAAAGTTGTTCTCCTATGATCCAATTTAAATATTTTGAGAAGTCTAAATTATTTTTAAAAAATTACAAAATATTATAGACAACTTAGCTAACTACAAATAGAGATTTCATAAATTTTTTGTTACTATTTATGGATTTTATAACGGTTTTTTTATTTATAATGTCCGATGTGCCTTGGTAATTTACGTTGTATCAACTTTTATCGGATTTACCTTCTTTACAAAAAAAATCGTAGAATAAACGTGATAGATTATATAATATTATATTACTTTCATTAAATTTTAATATTTTTTTTCTACCATTAAATTGATCCTAAGCCAAAGACCATTATTATAATCATATTTTAATAATTCATTAATATTATGCTTTTTTTTAAAAAAAAAGAGTTAAATATCAAACAATTGTAATGTATACTAGTAATAATTATTTTTCACCGAAAATAAAAGAATCGACTTAAAGTCGAATTCAAAAAGTTAAGCAAATTATACGTTTATATAAATAATTAAAAATAACAGGAAATTCATATTTTGTTGTTTTGTTAGCGTTTATAGACCATTAATATTAATTTTTTTAAAAAAAAGAAGCTTTTCATTATATCTACTGTATATTATAATTACCATATTTACAATTAGTGTGCCAAGTAAACGCCTATGACCTCAAAAATAAGAGAAGAATTTAGACAAAATAGAAATTTTTAACGCAATAAATAACTCTTATTTAAGTAGTGTTGAATAAGTTTTATTTTTTTTTATAAAATATGATTTTAATTCGAAATAATATAAAATGTTGTTTGAGATAAAGGGGGGTGAGGGTGGGGGTGGGGGGGGGTAGGGGGGGGGGGGATTGACTAATACCCTAAAATATTTATTATATTTCATTCAACAATAATCATATATTTTATTCCTAAACTTTATGGGCCATCCATAATTTTTAAATGAATAAATATTTAATATGGAAGATGTGGCATAAATGGTCATGTTTGAAGTCTGGCCATTACCCTTTAACGTTTTATCTATTGGACCAGTTTCTCCCAAAATCGGTCAAAAAATGTGCATATCCTAAATCAGGGATTCGGACTTAAAAATAAATAAATGGTATCAATATTGCTTTATGTCCACCAAACCCTGAACCCGGACCCTTGAAGGGTTCACATCACTGGTTTTGTTTAATTCCGATCTCATAACCATCCCCATTCTCCGCGAAAATATTTTTTTATTTAAATATCATTTTACCCAAAAATAATATGTAATGTTAACAAAATATTAAGCTACATAGTTATTATGGTAGTTTTTTTATCGTGATAAATTTCTTTGCATATAAAATTTTATATGGTATAAAAGGCTAAGAATCTGGATCAATTCATTATCAACGATTTCGATATCTAGTGTTTCCTATTGACCTTGTCAAATAGTTTTAAGCATGGATATAGAAAAAAAATATATTAAAAAACTCGTTTTTTTTATCAAATATAGAAAAACTGGGAAAACAGCGTAAATAGAAACAAATTAGAAAAATAAATATAAAATTAAGCTTAGAAATGGAATTATAATTCTTAAAAAATAAAGATAATATTTTTAAATAAAGTCAATATAACAAGATGCGATGCGCAAGATATTATGTTTACGATCTTGAAAAGTTTTCTAACAAAATATGTGATTAAAAAAATTGCAATAAGATTGCTAGATTCTATTGTCAAGGATTGTATTAATAATGAAAAAAAAAAATTATAAATTGTTTGTTTTTACCTTAAAATAACGGTTTTTTTAATATCTAATTTTAAGTAATATTATAAATTCTTTGAAAATATTAATATTAATGTAAGCATTTTGTTATAAATAATTCCTTTAATAATTATTTATTACCATTTAAACATGAATAAATTATTGTTATATTTAAGAAATTCATAGATTTGAAATTAATTTTACAAATTATAATCGAAACATTAAATTTTGTATTTATTATACAATATAATTTAGGAAATAAAAAATAGCATTAAACTCAAATTTATTATTTTGGCAAATATTTTGCCATCAAAACAAAAGTCTCAAATAAAAAAATATTTTTGCTGCGCTAATATTGTGTCGTATTGGGATATGGAATCCAATGGGGATTTGTAAGTAATAAATTTTAAATCATCTACTGAAGATATTTTTTTTAATTTGAAAAATAAAAATCTGATTGGACCGGAAAAATATTCCAGCCATTGTGTAATGTATTCACTCTATGATATAATTTAAATTTCATGTAAATTTTTTTTTAGAAATCTTAGTAAATGATTTAACCTTGAAAGATTTAAATCCCTGTAGATTCCATACCCTAATACAGAACGAATATATTATATCAGGTTTTCCAAAATGCTCATCCATGAAAAATTCCTTTCCTGTATATTCTTACTTATTAGCTATCGATTAAATATATTTTTTTAGATCATATTATACAATTTTCTAAACGCATGTACCACCCCCTTTCTTGTTAAACAGAATTTATGATACTTTTAATATATACAAAAAATGTGTTAGGTGTTAGATAATGATTTTAATATATTTATTTTGGACATGTTAAATTAAATTAAGACATTTGCGAAAAAATAAATAATTTGTTATATAATAATTATTGATTTAGAGAAAATATTAATTAATATATTATGTAATATCTCTATATGTTGTCTCTCATCCGAATATAATTGGAAAAAAATAGTGATCTAGTTACCTAGTAACTGTAACTAGTTATAATTTTTGAGATGTAACTGACAAAAGTAACTAGTTACTTTTAAAGATATATTCAAATAATTAATTTTATTTTTAATATGTTGTGATAAATTAATTTTAAATTAAATTTATTAATTTAAAATTTTGTGAAAATGTCTGATTGTTATAATTTCCCGTTCAAATTGATTTTCTTTTCTTAAATTGTTACATTGCTGCTGGGCTTCATAATTTTATAAGCAAATTCAAGTAATTTAATAAATTTTAATATTATATTTATTTACAAATGTAGCACAATATATTTTTTTCCGTCAAGTAACAAGCACTTCATATCATACGTAATAAAAAAAAATTTAAATTTAGTATAAGGAAAAACAAAGAAAGATTATTTTAGAATTTAATATTAAATTATTAATCATTACTTACAAGAACCAAGTCTAACAAAAATATGATGTTATAGGTTTAATAATCTTTGTGATAATGACAACATCATTGCTGCAATTCTTCACCCTTTATTTAAAACTGACTGGCCTTGGATTAGGCAAGAAAGGAATAAAGCAAAAAAGGAGGAAATTTTAAATTTAATAAATACTTTAATACCTCAAAGTGAATCCCAGACGAATGAATCATGCTCAAAACCAAGATAACTTGATGTAGTTAGATTTTTTGACCTAAAGCGCCAAAATATTCTGGATAATGAACTTATAGAAAACTTTATCAAATCTAATAACAACGCTTTTTCTTTATATAACGATTTTCCAAAGTTAAAATTACTCTTTATTAAATATAATGTTGTTCTAACATCAAGTGCTCCCGTAGAGCGCTTGTTCAGTCTAGGTAAGCTCATTTTTGGAGATAAACGAGCACGTCTCCTAGATAATAACTTTGAAATTAATTTGTTGTTAAAAGCAAATAAACATTTATTAGATTCTAATTTTTATGAAAAATAAATGTTTTTTTTTTCAATGCAAATATATATTTTTATATTCGATGTTAATATTCAATTTTGCGATATTTTTTTATATAAATAAATTGTATATTATTTAAAATAACTGATTATACTTTGTTTATCCTAATTTTTTTATATTAAATAAATGCATTCAATAAATAAATAATGCGCATATGAATGATGTATAAAGTAAGTAACTAGTTACTTTTGAAAATAACTGTAACTAATAACTAGTTACTTTTGTAAAAATGTAACTAATAACTGTAACTAGTTATGTTTTTGCCAATGTAACTGTAACTAGTTATGTTTCAAAAGTAACTTTTAACATCACTAGAAAAAAACTACAAAGTAAAATTTTATTGCTTATATAATTTGTTTTCATTGACATTGAACCTAGGAATGAAGGTGAAAATAAAGTAAAAATCTAAATTTTTTTGGCTTGCGAAATAAATTGAATATTTATTTAGCTTAGCTGGGCTTGATATCTTTTACATGTTTTATTTTTAAAAAAACTTTGGCAAATAGAATAACGCAATTTTTATTGCTTGCTGAGATGTAGGTTTATGAAGAGGTTTTAATAAATTAACAAAGGGTTAAGCGTAAGCTCGTTACTTTAAAAATATTGATATGGGTACCGTTGAGAAAAGATGTAACAATTTATTATAATTACATCGAAAAATATAATCTTTATTACATATTTAATTTAATAATAAATTTAAAAACGGAAAAATAAATTGTGACAAAAAATTGATAATGAATTCTGGCAAAGGCGTAGTTTGGATATTCTTTTTAATCTTTATTTGGAAAAATAGGGAATAGGAATCATTAAATTTTTATTTAAAAAAAATAATATTTAATATTCTTTTTACTCAAATGATATATAAAGAAATTTTTATCATCCTTTAATATATTATATATTATATAATCCAATAATCAAACATTAAACACAATAAATTATAGTAAAGTTAATTTTTGCAAACCATTTTATCTCTACCAAATTAGGCTATTTTAAAATAAATTTATAATATATCACTTTAACCCTTTCATTGAATATATTATTGTTGTTTTTCCTTTAATTCTGTAAGTTTGGTGTATATATCAGTTAAATGTACATATAAATTTTTGTTTTTCGTAAATGTCATGAATCATACATTCATCTGTTTTATTCATTTGCTGATCTGACTCCTTATATGGGATAATGCTATTATCCTAAACAACCCCGATATTACTTTTATTTACAGAAAAACTGGAATGTTCCCCCAAGAGAAGACTCCGGGATTTACCTAATATAGAGATTTCTGATTCTCAGCTCTTATTTTTATAGAATTTTGCCTGCATAGATTTAAACGACCCGTCCAATCATAATTCATAATGTCGATGCTCTTGAATCATCAAATAACTTGTGCTCATTTGTGCCTATCGCTTGTTTTAATCTAACTTCTACCCCGGTATCAAAGTTCTTTTCAAAAAAAGTCTAGAGAAGCTGCCAAGCCAAAGGCAGATCAGCGCATTGAACTTCTTCTTAGTCGAAAATTAACACTTTAGTCTTGAGTTTTTTATAAAAAAAAATATAATAGCTCAAATTTGAAAGAAATTGTTAAGAATTAAAACGACTGATTGTTAAGGTTTTTTCTCCGGCATGCGCCTGCTGATTTAGCCGAATTGGCCGACATTTCTTACCTTTATATCCTTCTATTATTCCCCCATTTCCAATAATTATTATCCTCTTCTTTTCTCATCCATTCTTCCAGTTACTTAATTTCCCTCTTTTTTTTAAATTAAAATTTATTTTTATATTTCTCTTAATTGTAATTATTATTTATTACCCAACATTTTTTTGAAATATTTTTTTAATTTAATTAAATAAATTTACAATCCATCTTTCTTCTATAACAATTTATTTGTCTTGATCCTCTTTAAATTCGATATTCATTAATATTATATGATATCTTTATTAAAATTTCTCAGTTCCAATCACGACATTCTTTTTTTTCTTAAAAAAATAAAACGCATTTTATTAACTAAATCATGGCAAATTATTTTGTTATCACAATATTTATATTATTTTTAGAGGCTTATTAGCGCAGGAATTCGATATATGTCATGTTTACTAAAAAAAATTATTTATTTGATAGGACCTCTTCCAAACCATAACATATATGGTTATAAACATAAAATTTCATTTTTATTTTTTTTAAACATTTTAAATACAAAATGTTCTAAGTTAACAAGTACCATTATGAACATGTTCAATTTATTGATAATGACTTAGATTATTTCGCTGAAACTTTATAGAATTCCCATCTATAACATTTTCTACTAGTAACTTAAAACTCTAAAGCGGAAATATTTTCTATAAAAAGGGTTCGCTATTTGTAATTATAAAGTTACGAATATTTTAGAATAATTTAAACCTGTATTCGTTAGGGATTCATCGTTAACCAAGAAAGGACAATATATTTCCGGGTTCTCCATCATGGATTTTTTTTTAAAAAAAATAAAAGATTTAATCTTATAGTTAAGAATTGAGCATAATTTGGATAAAGACTAATTTTTTTTTTAAACAAATGGATAATTTTATACAAAATATAATTTATAGATTGCAAATCGATTTCTTATAAAAAATATTTATATAAAAAATATATTTTATTTATTTAAAAATTTTTTTAAAAAAAAAATTACAAGAAATAACGAAAAAGAAGAGAAATAATAAAAAATGAAAAGAAAACGTAATATTTTATCTTTAGTTGATACGCTTCCAAAAAGAAAACCATCCGATAAATAATTAGATCCTTATATAAATCTCTACAATTTTTTTTAAAAAAATATTTATTTTTAATATTATATAACGAATAAATATGTTATGTTATTGTAATAATGTCCTTTGTTTTATTTATATTAAATCTAAAAAATCATAATATGAAAAAGGAATAAAAATAGAGAATTGATATTGTCCTCTTTGCAATTGTATTATATTCAAAATATGCATTAAATATTAAACATAAAAACTCAATGACTAAAAAATTATATAATTATCGAATATCTTCGCTTTGATTCATCTTCAAAAAGGAGCTTTTATGGCAAAATAATTTAATGACCTAAGGAAGTCACAAAAATTATGTTAAAATCTGTAACATATATTTATTTATAATTAAAAAAAAAATTCTAAAAAATATGTATATAAGAAATATTTATTTAAAATGTAATTAAATCTAAATTCTCTCATATGTTAGCCAATCGTTATTATGGATTAATCCAAACATAACATCTACAGTTCTACCTGAAGGAATATAAATTTATACCAATGAGATATATCTGATTATAAATTGATGGTGGAGAAAGGTAAAAACAATTAAATCTATACATTATATAAATTGAAACTAACAAATAAAATGAAGGATTGATGCATTATGTCACGAGGAAGATAAAATGTTATTAAAAAGACATTTCAGATAAAATTGATATTCTAACTTCTATTTATTGGTAAACTAGTAATTTTTTAATATGATGAGTTTTGTGTTCTATTTTAAAAAAAAAATTTTTTTAATTTTTAGTCAAGTTTCTACTAAGTAAGAATCTAAAAGAAGATTGGGTGAAATTTGTAAAACAATTTCAATAAATTTTTTTTAAATATATTTTTTATCCGGCTAAAAAAAATCAGAGAACAAAGGATTACAATTATTAATTGAAGGAAAGACTATATATTAAATTTGTGATTATTAAATTATAAATATTTTTCAGAGTTTCAGGCTGTCATGTCTTAATGGGTAAAAAAAAAATTTAGATTAATTTAAAATAAATATTTATTTCGATTAAATTAAAATTCTATTAACGAAAGATATGTGATTATCATTAATAAAATAAAGAAAATTGGTGAAATAAACCAAAAAATAAATTACATTCAACACCTATATGGCTAAGCGTTTTAAATACTAATTATCACTAATACGATATTTATATCACCAGACAATCAATAATCCAGTTGTATATGTATATAACTAGTAAATCGATTTGATTCTCAAGTTTCTAAGCACCGTTTTTAAAGTTTTAGGATTAAAAAAAACTAATTAACAGAAGAAACTATATTAAAATTTTAATTTCCTTATTTAGGTTATATATATTGTCATGGTCTTTTGGAGTGTAATTTTATTTTATGGGTAACTCATTCTCTCTCCATATGTTTTTATTTTCGTCATGAGACGTATTTCTTATATTGGGGGTTTCGTCGATTTAGTTTAAGCGTTTCTTATAATCTGACTAAGGAATCTGGCCCTGTTAGGAGAACGTGTTTTGGAATTTAACCCTATTGCATGTAAAGATTCTCATTTGAAATTTTGTTGTAACATTTGTACTCATTTCGTATACCTATCTAGTTAATTGTTTAAAAAGCCTCAGGAGTTGAGGCAAGTTTTTTTGTTAGGACACCTATGTTTCAGATCAGAGATGTAATTTAAACAACTATTTTTTAAAATTTATTTTAAGGTTTAGGAGAGGGTATCGGTTCTTCAGATAGACTTTCAGAAGTAAAGTCATTCAATATATTTTAACATTTTAATGTATAAGAACCTAGATATTTTAATTCGATGACAATTATATGTTCCTATCGCCAAGATAAAAAAAATTAATTTATGTTTTTGTATTTATAATATTTATGTTCAGTTCTACAAGATTGTACACCTCAGAGCAGAATTGTATACTAGATATATAAATATTGTGTGTATATAACTAGATACAATTTTAGCTATATCTCTATCTATTATTAGAGGCATTTTGTTATTTTTTATATTAAATTTAAAAAATATTTAGTTAATTTCTTTACAATTAAACTTAAAACAACCCAGACAAATTTTATTGTGCACAATGGATAACAATATGGTAATTCAAATTAGAAATCATTTAATCTTTTTTTAAATTAATATTACAAAATTTTGATGATTAATATTAATAGATATTTAATGATTGGACAAGTATATAAATTTTGACACCTATCAAACTGTGAATATTTTCTATATTAATATTATAATTCTGTTATAAAATTGTTATTAATTAAATACAACATAACACTACACCTATCCTTTTACGCAATTGTATGTTTAGTTCAATTAGAAAGTATCTTTTAACAGCTCTGCCTAAGAGAAGGCGTTTAATTAGATGTGTGATTGCTGAAGCATAAATTTCTTAAAAGAGCAATATCGTCTGTAACGTAAGATATGACTCTTTCCAGATGAAGTCTTAATTGTAACCATAAATTTATTCTGATATAAAAAGATTCATGATATAGTCAGGGATGTAGTCGGTTAACGTTGAGGAACGAATATAATTAATCGCTCATTACAGATTTTAGATCGCTAATAGATTTATAAGAGCACAATGGTTTAGGGCAGGGACGTGTAGACTGGAGGAAGAGCGGGGCAGCTGCCCAGGACCACCGAAATTAGACAATTTTAGGGGTCGCCAAATTTTGTAATCTTACTCAATTATTTTTAGCTCTTGAAAAATAGGAATTTATTTTTTATATATGTACATTAGTGATCTGCATCGGGCCTAATTTTTCAAGCCCGGCGAAATTTTTTTTAAAAAAGTTTTGCCGGCCCGAACCCAATTAAAAAAATTTACCGGCCCGGCCTGAATTTATTTAAATATAAAAATTAATTTTTACAATTACTCAAAATAAAAGACATATGTTATACGGCGTTTAGTTTCAATAAATAAAATCAAAATTTTTTATTTATATAAAAAATTCAATATAAAATTGATAAATTTAAATATATTTAGAAAAATTTCCAAGGACCGACCCGACCCGGCCCGAACCCGAACCCGATTATTTTAAATAGAATTAGGCCCAAGCCCGGTCTGCTTTCTTTCTTTCGCCGGGTACGGGCCGGGCCTAACTTTGCAGATCTCTAATGTACATACAAGCAAGGTATTATTCTTCTTTTTTTTAAAAAATCCATGTATGAATTTTGAAAAAAGGTTTGGCATATCAAGCCATATGTATTATAACAAAAAATTTGATTTGTATTTAGTAAAAAAAAAACTTCATTTCTTTTTTAGTTAAGAAATTTGATTTTTTATCGAAATTTGATATAGTATTATTCGTGGTGTTGAACGCGTTCGTGAACGAAGTTCGTTTTTTTGAAAAAAATGATGAACGGCGTTCCTTTTATTTTTGACGAATTTTGAACGTGAACGCGTTCCTTTGTTCGAATTTAACGTTCGTTCAATTTTAAAAATACTTTTTATTTTTATTTATTTAAAAAACTTAATATTTATCCTAATTTTTTTAAAAAAAAATATTATATATTTTTTAATCGGCTGTATTTCCTTTTCATATTTCAATTTTTTTAACACGCCATTATTATAATTTATTAATTTGAATATTATTATTTATATTTTAATTTAATAGAATAGCATAAGCATGAATATTATTATTTATCCTCATCATCTGATTCTGAAAATCCAATATCAAATAAATTAACCATGGCCAAATATAATAAATGTTTTACAGTAACATCCTATATTGAAGGAACTAATTCCATGCTTACCAAGTGTAAAATCTGCCCAAAAAAGTATTATATCAGTGTCAAAATCTTCTCCAATTTAAAACGACATTTGATTGTAATAATTATTTTATTATATATAATATATAATATAACTAAATTAGATCATTAAATTTGAAGAAAAAATGCATTTGAGATATTTGACCCCAACAATAATCGATAGTTATTTAAAAATTAAAAAAAATTAGTGGCCTCAAATATGGTCAACCATTGATAGACCCAAATGGGATTAATAAAAGGTATTAAAGCTATCACTCTCAATTAATTACATATAAATATGTTCTTTCTGCAATTATACATCCATTATTCAAGCTTCAATGGCCATGGATAAAACTTCCACACGAACTCATTAAAAATAAAATAGTGTTATTGAAAAATATGCTTCGAAAACTCTAGAACTGTTAATTTCGAAATACCCTTTTTTTTGTCGAGGAAGTAGAAAATGGATTGGAGGAGGATAACTTATCTCAATTTTTTGAAGCAAATAACAAAACAAATGTTTTTAATAAATTCCCCAAGTTAAAAGAATTATTTATCAAGTGTAATACCGCAATCCCCTCATCTACCCTTGAGCGTGTTTTTAGTATCACTAATGCCGTATTAACTACCAAGCGTTTCTGTCTATCAGATGAAAATTTTAAAAAATATTGTTATTAAAAATTAATAAGAAAAATTTTATATAAATAAAAATATCTTTTTATTTGCTATATTACATGGCTAATATATTGTGTTAAACAATATTAGGCATTTATTTATATTAGATTAAATTTTAAAAAAAATTTATCAAAAAATTGAACGTGAACGCGTTCGATTTTTGTCAATGGACGTTGAACGCGAACGAGTTAGATTTTTTTAGAAATGTTTACAGCACTAATTATTCGACAACATTTGTCGAATTAAGGACAGCGAAGTTCATTATCATTACCTTGGAAATCGAATTCAAAATAAAATTACTTGATAGGAAATTAAATCTTTGAAAAAAATAAATGTTTGATGGTATTAAAAACGCAATATATTTTTCCGTAATATTAGACTGCACACCATGTAAGCCATCGGAAACAATTAAACGTAGTTATACGATGCGTTAACAATAACTCCGTTAAAATAAATAAGATATTTGTTGGCTTTCTAAGAATCAATTTTAGTTGGTCAGGCCTTGGTAGAAGCATTTTTATCATTATCTGAAAAAAATGGGATTAAATTAAAAAAAAATTATCGTGGACCAGGTTACGATAGTAGATCAAATATGAGAGGAGGATGTTGAATTAAATTTTTTAGTAAATATATTAAGCTGACATCCCATATTGTTTTCGGCTATATTAACACTAATACCTTAAAAGATGCCTTCAAATATATCCATTGTATTAGTAATTACTTTAACCATTTCAACTACCGTAGCATCCGCAAGAACGCAGCATCTCGCTCAAAAACTTACATACGATTTTGTATGACAGGCCCTACTTGTTCATCATTCTTTAATTTAAATAGAAAATAATTTCCACTTATCTTTAGAGGCTTGCATATAAAAAGGCGAGGAGGATAAATAAAATTGCTTTAGTTTGTGAATATATTCATTTTTATATTGTAGATTATTCATTATAATTATAATTTAATTGAATATATGTGCTTTTAGTTATTATAGCTAAAAATTATCGAAAGACTTTGATAAATTGTGTTTTTTTAAGGGGCTGCCAAATTATTTTTTGTCCTGGGCCGCCAAAGGTTTTGGCACGGCGCTGGATTTAGATATGGGACATATATTGCCTCCTAGGTAGTCTTGTTTAAAGAATTTCCAAGGAAATGTAGACCAAATTTGTAAATAATATTATCAATTTACAATCTAAAATGGCTATCTTGGTAGATTGATTATGTTAAATACGTATTAAGGTCCTTAATTGATAACCTATTTTTTATATTTCTAGACCTGATCAAATTGGAATATAAAGATGCATAAAGGATTGTTCATATCCTACTGGATCTTATGTCCGCTGAGTTATCTTAAAAAATTTTCCAAAAAATTGGATTTATTTTGTTAGCAATGGTGCCAGTGTTATGATGACTGGGGAAAAAAATCTGGTGTAACGATGCAGCTTTAGGCACTTTATCCAACGATCATACCATGGCATTGTTTAAATCACCATTTCAATTTAGAGACGTCCAAAGAAATAAAACATGTTTTATAAGCATTAATCATTTTAAAGCCGTTATTGAGGCAATATAAAGTTTATATAGCCAGTCTAAGAAAAATCAAAAGCGATAGATCAAATAGAGTTAAAATTGGGCATACATTTGCTGAGGATTGGAAGGGTTGATGTATGATGCAAGTCTAGAAGTCTTTGTATTGTTAAGACAGGTTGGAATAACTCTGCGGCCCTATGTATGTTCATAAATTCTAGCTACAGTGCAAAATTTAACGGCCACCCGATAAGAAAGTGATGAATGTATGCTTGGTACTTTTTTATAATTTTTTAAAATGAATGTTTTTTTAATATTTCTAAAAGAGAAGATAGGTTAATAGATCAATAGGAAAATTAATAAATTTGGATTAGCAATATTGAAGAAAAACAGAAAGCACTCTGGTATCAACGAAAATGAATTCATTACTGCCTTAAAAATAGATTAATGGATGCTAATTCTAATCATTTTTTTAGTAATTAAAAATACTATAAATTTTACAATTTTATATTTTTTAGCTATTAACTGCCCAACAGACCCTCATATTTGTCATGGGGAAGAGCTAATTGAACGATTATGTTTCTGGCTGTCGCTGGATATGGATCTAGCAATAAATGGGATGAGGTAACGTATTTATCATAATAACGAAAGTAATAAAATACCCACTTGATTTTAAAGAGTTTCAAAATTGAATTAACGCAAATCCGAGTAGTATCAGTGATGTAAGCGCGACTTTAACCTTATGAATTTCATTGTGGTAGATTTTCGTGCAAGTCTAATGATAAAATATATTTCCAGTTTAAAGGTTAAAGGGTCTCCTGTCAATCAGTAGAATTTTTTTCCATATATTTAAAAATGGCTTACAAGTCACATGTCTGCAAGCAATAATAGTATTGAAAATACTGAAAAAGATTCTTTATGGGGAAGTATCTTTTACAATATATTTCAATTCTATAT
This sequence comes from Gordionus sp. m RMFG-2023, assembly GCF_954871325.1. NCBI lineage: Eukaryota > Metazoa > Nematomorpha > Gordioida > Chordodea > Parachordodidae > Gordionus > Gordionus sp. m RMFG-2023. The sequence continues at coordinate 26,961,797 of NC_088778.1, read as the reverse complement.
AACTTTCTAAATTGCTATTTTATATAATATATATATGTAATGTATATTATATGAGATGCTTCTATATAAACTATTAAAAAAATAAATAAAATATTTTCAAAAATATTCTTTACTTAGGATTCTTGGAAAAACCTAAATTCGTCTCTATTTATGTCAATGTTAACGTGCCTCTTAATATTTTTTTCAGAATAATAGCATGTTCACGCTGCAAATTTTATGACTACAACACTAGATATAGTCTATCATAGTGGCGAAGCTTCCATAGAAGCAAGAAAAGCATTGCTTCCCTTTAAATTTTTCCTAAAAAAATTCTTAAATAAACTTTATATAATCTTTATAATATGTTAAAAATAACTAATCTGACTTCGTTAAAAAAAAAATTAATATGATTTTTATAACGTTAAAAATATTAATATTTATGTTTAATACGTCAAAAAAATTTACTATTATTTTTACTACGTTAAAAAAATATACTGAGAGAAGCAAATTTAAATTTGCTTATTTTGATAATAAATAAAGAGAAAATCATGCGAATGTATTGTTTAATTTTACTTTTAAAAATTAAGCATTAAGGAAGCAAATAAAAAAATACTTATTTTTTTAATAAATAAAAGAGTTTTAAAGAAAATTTTTTATATTTTTTAAAAGCAATAATTAATATTTATATTTATATTATTGAAAATTATTAAGATTATCAAATTTGTATAAAAAGTATATATCTATATCTATGTGCTATTTCAGAGATATCTGTATCTGTTTATGGATACCTTTTAAGATACATTTTGATATACTTTTATTTAACGCTTTTTATCTAAAATATAAAAATATTTGTGCAAATTTTATGTTATATGAATTAGCATATAATTTAAATAAATATATATTGTAAAAATATTAAGACTAAAATATTAAAACTTGTATATAAAAAAAAGATATAAATATTTTTTTTTCCATTTAGTTCAAAATTATGAAAGATAATTTTATCGGGCAAAGGAATTTATAAATCCTTGCTGCCATGATAAGATTATTTTAAGCAAATAAATTTATTTAGAATTTTGTAATTGTATAGATATTCCTTTAACTTTTGATGAATAAAAAAAAATTTTAAATTATAAATCTATTTTTGATTTTGATTGAAAAAACCTTATTAAAAAATTTAAAATCTCGAAATAACTTTTATAATTTAGTACTTGATTATTTTAGTCAAAAACAAAGACGTATTATACTTATTTATATATTTTCATCTTTTTATGGTTTGACTAATAAATAAAAATAAATTTCTTCATTAGTAGTCTTTGACGCTTAGTCATTGGTCTATCATCATAATAAATATGAAAAGCGGCAAGGTATTACTTGAAGGACATACCAGTTGGGTTAAAATTAATAGTATAAACGATTATTAACTGGTAACTTAAATATTATTCTAACAATTCTTCTGGAATAACCGTACTGTTGATGAACATGATACATGACTTCATAACAATGCTGTCAGAGGCCTTACTACAATCTACGATTGGTAAGTTTATTCGATAATGCGTCTAATAAAATTCTCTACTGCGACTTTTCCTAAAGTCAACTTGATTCTTATAAAATATTGGAGATATGCGTTCAATAAATATTCTATCAAATAGGTTAGCCACAATAGATATGATCGGTGATAGCGTATAATATATGGAGTTCTGCCGTTATCGATCAAATTCAAGAGATTTACGATGTTTTGATTGTTTTATAGCTTTTTTTTCGGTCTCTGTAATTAATTCAATGGAAATAGAAAGATATTGTAATTTACCATTCCATGTTATATTTGTTTGAGAAGTTTTGAACCCTGCTCTTTCATTGGCTTTATTTTAATTCGCAGAAACTTTTGGGAGAGGTTGTCAATAGAGTTTAATAAGTTTGTATATATGGATTGGATATTATGAGAATCCTTAACATCTTTTTCACATTCCCATCACGTTGAAACGCTCGTCCAGAGATGCCACCGGAATAATTGATACTAATATGCTATAAAATTAACTAATATATACTACCTCCAAATATAATGATTTCCCTGAGAGATTAATGTCAAAATTGGTAAAAATATCCACTTCAGTCACACTTGTCAATAGAGAGACACGCATTTTATAACAACACAAACAACGATATAGACAATGCTAATATTTAAGGATCTGTCAGGTCTATACTTGTTTACCCACCTTTCCTCATGTCAAACTGGTTCCATGAGAAAGTTGCATCTAAACACTACTTGACCTCACCTCTATAAAAAACAAATTGATTAAAAAAATCAGGGTCCATCACTATGTAGCACTAAACCTGGATCATAGAAATATAATAATATGTCAATATAAACATAAGTCTACAATGTACCAAAAGTAACTCATTAAAGCACTAACGTCTTTATTGAAATGAACTCTTCCCCCTAAATATCTTGCATTTATAAGTTAATGACTTATCGTATTAAATTATACAAATTTGAGTTTAATAGGTTTTTAAATATCTACTACTTAAATAAAATGCGTTGCAAATCAAATTGGTAATTAAACTGAAAACAGTTTAACTACTATTAAATAAGAAAATATTCCCAATTTGTAAAATTTGTGTTCTTTTTAATAGTTTAAAAAGCGAAAATAGAAAAATATATTCACATTTTCAATTCAAATTCAAAAAATATTAATGCATATGCAATTTGTATCCATAATTTAAAGTTAAAGGAAGATGTTCTTCCAAATCGATTTATCGTTGATAACATTCAAAACGCCAAAATATTGAGACGAATAAAAAAGGGAATTATTTAACAAACAAGATAATGAATTATTCATATTTCAAAGAATATTGATTGATTTTGAATGTGATACATATTATCTCATATTAGATATATAAATTTGATATTCCCAAGCCTAAATTATAATTTATTTTTGTATATATACAATATAATGAATATCAACATAACACATAATATCGTATTCCTTTATAAAGAAACATTAACATATAGTATTAAAAAATATAATGCATTTCGCATATAAATTAACTCTAATTAAAAATATCTATTAATGAATATATTAAAAAAATTAAAATAATTTATTAATATTTTGCTATGAAGAAAGACTTTAATTTTATTATCTTTGTACAAGCGTAGAAAGTTGGGCAAAGATCACAATTGAATACTAACCCCCCCCCCCCCCCAGAACCCATATGGTTAAATTGACTAAACTTAATTTGGGTTTACATTTTTTGATATTCGGAACTAGCCTTAAATATTATGATTTTAAAAAATTGATAAGAATCTTGCTGGATAAATATTTCAAGTAAACAAGATCACCCAGATGCCAAGTTTTACTTTTTGGTGACTCTCTCCTTGGTTTACATAATTGAGGAAAGCATTAGTCAAAAGCAACCGTTTGTATAGAATATTAAAATGACTTTTCCCTTGTTTTCAAAAACTTCAAGCATTACCTGTTTCACCTGAAATCTATGCCTCTTCTCTCTAGTGAAACTCAAGCTAGATATTAAGTTTGCTTTTTTGTTCTTAACACCGGTAAACTGGATAGTAAACTGGTATTTTTTGTTTCAATTTAAAAACTAAAAGACATATCACACAATAATACCTTGGCCAATCTCTTTCTGTCTACAAACTATTATACTGGACGTAGCGTTAAGACTCTTAAAGGCGCACATTTTATAAAGTCTTCTTTGACGATATCCTGCTTGATCTTTGGAAATCTGCCAGGTTGTATTAGGTGATTAAACATAACATCTCAATATAACGATCGGAGAAATGGGGCTTCAAATTTCTTTGACCACATTTAAATATTACCAGCCATATACAAATTACCTCAATTAATTTAAAGGATAAAAGTGTTCTGCTGATAAACCAATAATCAGACTCATAAAGTGTCTCGAAATTTTTGGTATACAAGCTTATCAGCATTTACCAATTTGTCATATCATCAAATCTGTTTTCGGTGTAGCTAATCATCTCTCATTTACATGACTGAAACTTATTTATCGTCTTTTATAGATTTTTACCATACTTAACATAGCACGGAGATGACAATAACTTACATGCTAGGTTTCCGCTCCCAAATATGATAATATTTATGTTCATAGCGTATTCATACGTGAGGCTTCTATTCGGAGAATCAGACGATTTCTGTATTTCATTTGAGATAGCTCTATTATTACATATTCCAAGGCACGCAATAACGTATGTTAACCCTCCTTCTTACGCGGAAATGATATAAGAACGTCATTAAATGGAAGAAAGAGGGTTATGAAGATACTATCGTTTTTAGAATAAAAGGGGAGAGAATAAATTTATGTTAAGGAAGGTGTAGAGGGTACACTAATTTTATCTGACTTTCTATTTTTTTAAAACTAATTTGGGAATTTTTTAATTTTGCTAATTATAATTTGTCCTATTTCCCATTTAAATATTCATATTTTTGCCAGGGGGTGGGGAGTGTAATTAAAAATGAATAGGGAGTAGAAGATTAATAATTTCATTGGTTAGGGGTAGTGTTGTTAAGCGACTCGATTTAAGCTATTTATAAAAATGGCTAACTCAATATTTTGGCCAGAGAAATATTGCCTAAACCTCGAGATTTGGTTAATAGAAGTCCAAACCTTTGTGTCAGCAATGATCAAAATCTTTAGGTCTCTATAATATTTTTGTGGATAAAATATTGCGTTAAGAATCGGTGCAAATCAAGTCGTTTAACAACATTAGTTAGGAGTGATGCCGAATGACAATTACTATAAAAATTATCGCTATTAGAGTAGGAGCTCTCTTAGAAATCTTTACGGAATGAAGCCCAAAGGAAGTCTACTAAGTATTCTTACATCTTCACCGTTGATTTTATTGTCAAGGAAAGGGGAATCTAAACTAATTCACCTTTTTCTAGATCTAGAAATCATCTTAACACAAATTTATAAATATGTATTACAGTGGGTTATAGAGGCTAGCTATCCCATTTCCCGCTAATTTTTTATTATAAAATTTAGTATTTTTTTAATTTGGAATTTTAATTTCTAGGCCCCTTCCCCGTCAAAATCTCAAGAATACAAAGATTCCTATCGATAAAGTACCATGGATGAGTCATCTAGGATATAGATTGGCGACGCATGGGTCAATCAAACTCTATTTAGACCTCTGTTAGCCTCCACATAAGGAATCACTCATCCTTCTAGAATCCATGGTTCGATTATAATGTGATTAGTACTCCCTCCATTTCATATTCTCAAGCTTACCTCTCCACTACTCATTAGAAACCTATATTTTCGCCCATTAACCTAGCAATAATAATCAAAACAACGACATAAACAGCATGACAGAACGAAAACAGCATTTCTCCTATTTAATATATTACATGCAATCACTTAGAACATTTACTTATTGACGTTATCTTACCTTTTCACGTTATAACTATATTTTGTTTATTTAATACATCCAAAATTATTAGATTCCTTTGTAGACAGTTTTGGTAAGCCGCAGGGTGCTTGAAGCCATAAAGACCTAGAGGCCAACTAAAATCTACACATTCCATATAAAAGGCATCATACAGTATATTTCGGGATCAAAAAGTAAATTGTGTTATGCCTACATAAGAGAGACAGGTTCTTAGTAAAATATTTTTATTACATTTAAATAAAACATTACATATGAATAATAAATATAGATTAGTTTAATTTATTAAGCGTTATAATTGTCAGTTAAAGTACTGCTTCCACTTATATTAAATACTAATATGTATATTATTGTATGAATCAAATAGCATCCATTATAAAGTTCTGTTCAATAAGATACTCGAATTCTAAAGCTTATTATTTTTGATATTATTTTTCTAAAAATGGACCATTTGGATCTTGATTTTGACTTTTGAAGCACCATCTTTCTCTTGGGAAAAGATTTTGGATGGAATTACAATATGTTCATTTAAGATAAGATGGAGTATATGGTGATAAATTAATTATATATCAAAACTGCTTCCTGAATTCTTTCTGAAATATTAAATGGACTTTGGAATTCATGATTTTGGTTGCCAAAGTATATTTCTAGAATAAGTATGAAAAAATATAATTTAGACCTAAAATAATGAAAAAAAGGAAAGAGATCCTTTATCTAAACTTTCAATTTTTGTGATAAAATAATTATAATATAACATTGATAAATTTTAATATAATATATTTTATGTTCATCTTCTTCCCCATATTTTCCAAGTCAAGTGTTTAGATCACCATTTTTGCGTTCAAGAGTCGTGCAAATCCCATTTATCGAAACATGTAATTCAAATAAATGTACTTCCCTTTCGCTTATCGATATCCAAACTCGAGATGTAAGCCAACCAACAAATAAAAATTTTAACGGGTCGGTTCGAGCCGGATCTTATCTACCCTGTTGAACTTTATTTCGAGGATTCGTGTTTGATCCAGCATCTCGTTTTATTTTGCCCCAATCAATACAAGTTATCGGTTATATTTCATTTTGCCCAAAGTCTGAATTTAAGAATAATATTTTCCCTTAAAAGTCACCGTTAATATAGTTTAAAATAGCATAACGCCTGTTAACTATTTTTCTGGGATAATCAATGGCTGCCTATTTTTTTTATGTTCTCCAACATTCTTTAATTGATGTGAAAGTCTGAACCTATATTTAACTGCCTATTTATTTTCTCTCTACTCAGTATCTTTTTGTCAGCCCTATCATCATTATTATGATTACTATGCTCTCCTTTTTTTGACAACCATCTTTGTTCACCCATTACATGATCTTCAGCTTGTTCCTAAATATTTTTAACGGTGCCATAGCAAGGGTTAACTTTATATTTTTTAGTTACTAAGTAATTTCTATCAGATTTTATCTTTTGAATGTCTGCCGCATGTGCCATTGATGGCATTGTGTTAATCTAATATAGAGTTACCTCCAAAGTGACTTGAACATTTAACCATCGAATTTGCTCTATTTTAATAAGAACGTAAAGAACAGCTTTGTGATTCGATGTGGAAATATAAATATAATATAACCTTATTTCCCAAATGCTCTAAGACTACTTTTTTTTCTTATCAATTGTATTCGATTCTCATAAATCCATAATAATATTATTAGACAAAGTATCACAATCATATTCTTAAAAATTTATTTTATTTATTTTAAATTTTATTTAAAATATTTGCTTATGACACTTTACACATCTTAAATAGTTCATTCATCAAGTTTCAAATTATTTTATTTTGTTTTACAAAATTCACTTGATACTCTTAAAAAGATAAAGCTCAAAAATCAATTATTATTATACACATTATTAATATTTTATAACATCAAAATTATATAAAATTCTTTGGATATGATAGTAAATATTTCTTTATGGCTAATAAATTAATATTTAAAATTCTTTATTTTATCAATGAAATATTGTAAACTTCAACGGTATATAGTTTTGGTGTGCTATTTATTTTTTTGATCAACTCAGATCAGAAAATATTTTTTATAATATTTCCTTTTTCTCAAAAAAAATATAAATAAATTGCAAACTTGAGTTGATGACATAAATGAGACAAACAGCTAAAAATGAATAATTTAATTGGACAAGCTATAGAGAGTTAATATATTACTATAAAGATAAACTTATTATATTTAAAACAATTCAATTTATTTAAATTTAAACAAAAAATTTTTAATAAAAATGCTTATACTGTATTTAGATTAGAAAATTATAATGCCTCCCTCACAATTGTAAAGGATACATAGAAATACTACAAATAAAGCTTCTTCTTAATTTTCTTTCATATATTAAAAACGAATTTAAAATAAGATGTACATATATATAAAATAAACCACGAAAAAATTATATATATCAAATTTAACAAAAAAAACAATTTAAATTAGATAATTAATAAGGTGAGATGGGTTTATTTGAATTGCTATATGTAACCATGGATATATTTAATATAAGCATGTTAGTTTTCTTTTATGAATATATATATATATAATATATAAAGGAATATTATAAGTATAACTCCTTTATAATTGTAAAGGATACAATATAGAAAGGAGTTTGATCTTAAAGGAAGACATATCCTCTCCATTCTTATATTTCAAGGTATTCAATAAATTTAAACAAATTGAATTTGGCCTATTACCCCATTAGGTTTGAACCACTGCACATTACCAGCAAAGTTATTCAAAGGGGTCTGTTTCAATAAAAAAATAAAATAATGCAAACACCATTCTTATCAACAAACACGAAATTTTCCGAGTTTAAATATAAATTAGAATTTAAAATTCTTTCATAATCACGTTTATATTATAATAATTGTTGTATTTTTAATTGCCAAACAAATGAAATGAATATGAAATATTTTAGAAACCTTATATTTTAATAATTTATCATTTGAAAATCAAGACACATATCCCTCATTGTAACAGCGATTTTAAAATGCTGCATATTATATTTTTATGTAAAAAAAAAAGTAAACCATTGATATTGACATTATGTAAAATATTTGACACCTAAATTTAATAAGATATTACTTCAAAATATAATAGCGGTATATTTGTCTTTGAGAAATTGCTTATAAAGTAAATATTAACATTTAAATTTTATTATTTTTTAAGAGAAATTATATTATATATTATTGGCTTGAAATACTAAAATCGAGTCGAATAATTAAAATAGTTCAAAACCAAACAAATGTTAAAGTATTTAATCTGATTTACGAGTTCTTTAGCCACATTTTATCCAAAATGGTAATAAAAGGCTAGACTGGCTCAATAGTTTAAGTGGATTTATTTGAAATTTCACCTGTGTTTCTCAGTTCTCCTCTAACCGAAATATATTCCAGTCTCGTTAACTGAAGAGTCAAAAATAATAAAATATTCATGATCTTTTAATTTTAAATTTATTCCAGCAGTTTAAATTCTTCCTTAAAGTATAGACATAAATATGACTCAAATTAATAATTAACCTGGATCCTCTTTTAATATAATAATACCTTTATAACTAGATTTTCAGCAGAAAGGGTTCAAGCTTCCAAGAAGTGTTTAGTATTTTTCTTAAGTGCTTTGTAATTGAAAAAATTTCTATGATTCTTTTTTTATTGATTTATGAATTTAACAAAATTTTATAAATTTAGGCTTTTTTTAAAAAAAAATACAGTAAATATCCTTAATTATTATCACCAAAACTTTCAAATCAACTAATAAAATTTATATTAAATTTGAAATTGTTATGAATGACACTAAGGTTGATTATGAAAACTGAGGTTTATGTCAAGTCCATATAACAAACAGTCTGGAAGGAACCTATGTGTTATATTTGGACTTTGATTATGTATACTTTTCAAATCAAAAAATTTACAAGGAAATAAAATGTTTATATGTTAGCGTCAATGCCTTTTTCCGGCAATGTGTTATTTTTTCAACTATCAATCATTTTTTTACCGTGCCGGAAATGTTTTCTATCATGTTTGGAATACCTACCCTATAAATATGAGACATTTTTCGCTATGAACTTTTGAGCTTAATATAATTTATATTAGTTTTTCCATGGATTTTTTATATAAATTATAAATGACTCAAAGGTTAACAGCAAAATTTTATAAAATTCATGATATAGGTATATTCTAAACATGCTATTTCCGGTAAAATCCAATTTTTAAATTTAAAAAAATGCGCTTAAAAATTGATTTAAAGTTTAAAAAATAACATATTGCCTAAAATACCCACATGACGTTAACATATATCCTTTAAAATTATTTAAAATTTATAAAAAAAAATTAGAATAAAAACTTGAGTAACATGTAAAAGGAATTCAGTAAAATATATATAATAGCGCTTAAATTATATTAAAAATAGCAATTTTTATTATTTAACCAGTTTTTTTAATCGTTTTAAATTATTTTAATATACTTTGATGTTCTTAATTTTTTGAATCATTTGTATTATATAGATTCAAAAAAAATATATTATAGAAAAAGAAAGAAAATTTTTATAAATTTAAATTATTATTAATGACTAATCATTACAATTAACTTATCACGAACAACTATATTTTTAGACATACCTAAACCTGCACGCGTTGAAAAACATGTCAGCAGGCGGGAGGCGTGATTCGGAGCAATGATATTATATAATGTATAACGTCCATTTATTATCTAACTCAAGGAAATTGCCGTTATAACAGCTGACTTGTTTAAATATATCCCACCTCAAACCTTTAATTACCCTAACCAATATCTCTCTCACATTTAATCCTAATCAGCGTCTACATTATAGAAAATTAACTAGAGGTAAGCCTTCAACCTATATCTACCCTCATAAGAATTTGAATTTTTAATTACAATGGCCTAAATAATAAGCTCCTATACATAAAATGATTGGCAAAATACTATTTTAACAGAAATTAATATAATTGTAATATAATATATATTAATCAGGGAATAATTATATAAAATAGTATAGTATAATTATATTTCTGGAGGTATATTTTGATATTAATTTTATTTTAAAAAAAATTAATTTCTATATTTAGAAGGAAGCTTCTTTTTTTTATTTAAAATAAACTATGATTGTATGCAATTTATTGACTTTGGTCGATAATATCTATTAGAAAAGGTCTTCATTAAATAAATTTTTACAGGAATATATTTTGCCCTATTTCATCCAAAAATGTAATTGGTAGCCCCCTCCCCCATGAATTTATGCTAGTAATAACTCTATTTATTATTAGAAAGATTAATTATAAATTCAAATTCCATTTTCAAATTTTATCATATATAAATATAACTTTATTGTCGAACTTAAGGATAATCTCCTTGAATTCAACACCAACCCAAATGATAGTTGCTGGAAAACAACGATTCTTTTTTGTAACATGAAAATGTGTGGAAGTTTTTTTCTATCCTAAACCTATATAACTCTACATCCTATGGATGACGTTATCCAATAAGGATATGACATCCTTAGTTCTAATTCACTTATAGTAGAATAATAATTGGTGTTTTTCATTGATTACTTGCTTACTTTGTTAGTTAACTATTTCACATATTCCCCTAGCTTTCATTCTTTACATTTACTAATTAGAATATTATGATTCTATAGAAGTTTGAGTATTTTATTTGTACTAAATTCAATATAAGGCGTACAATTTTGGTCTGTTATATATTTTGATAAGATGTTATAATTTTTTGAAATCAGGGGTTGAGTAATAGAAGCCAACACCTTTATAATATTACCTGCATATCGCTAATACTAAATCTTAACGTTAGTATCTTTAAAATATTTTTATTGAGTGAAATAACCTCAGAGCTATCAATATCGTTTTCTATTAAATAAGTTTCTATCTTTCCTTAAAGTAATGACAATTTAAAGGTTGGCCCTTTTGCAAATGAAAGAAATTCAGTTTGTTTCCTCAAATTTTTAAAAGAGATATTAATAGTTCCTTCACTCAAATTCTTTAGTTTTTAAAGTTAAAGAAAATGTTTTCCAATTCTTTTTAAAACATTTTTTAAGCCGATTCTTAATCATTAGTTCCAGAAATACTTTCGAGCATATCTAATTTCCTGTTATATCTAGTTGGAACCATTTAACCATAGTTGTCTTTGAATGTTATTATATTAAATATCAATTAGAAAACGGTTATCAAGGTAAGGGTCGGTGCTCTATAAAATCTCTAATCTGACATAATGTGTTAGAATAAAAAAATGATTATATTTTTTATATGATGATTATTATATAATCAAATATTATTTACACATAATATATTACACTAATGATCGAAAAAAAAGAAGTGATAAAAAAAAAATTTTTTATCGCGACTTCTAATTTAGCTTTTAAAACTCCGCGCCTTAGCAAAACATTCTATAAAAATTTATTTACGATATATTATAACACAATTAGGCGTTGTCGCTGGACCTCAAATTTGGCCAATTTTTAAAAACGGCTATATCAAAATTTTGAACCAAATAAAAATATTATCCAGATCTCGAGGTTTGGGTTAAAAGAGGATCGAAGCTTTCTGTCATCATTTTATATGCTTGGGTAATATTTTTTAGGGTTAAAATTTGATTTTATTAAGATAACAACACCTAACAGTAATATTATAAAAAAAATTAATTTCCTAAATGCGGTATGAATCCTTTTTACAATTTTGGAAAATCAATATTTTAATGATCAATTATTTTTCATTTGCGACCTTTGATATTTTGCACAATTTTTCATGTATTTATTCCAGGTAGACCAAAAAAAAATAGCCTAATTCTTAGGTCTCATTTGTTACATATATTATAATATGCTATATTAGATATGGTTATTATTTTTAATAAAATTGAATATATTTCACTCATATACTTACTAATACCCTAATACCTATTTTTAAAATTATTTCTATAATTATTAAATCCTATTTTAGGTGATTAGCTCAATTTATAACTTAATAATATATTACAAATTTTAAACTATATTTATTATTATTTTTTTTTGCTTTGTTTAAAAAAAAAAATACATTCGCGCCCCAGCTGTGATATTAAAATATAATAAATTTATTCTTTTTTTACCTGTTTGTTAAAATTTTAATTAATTTTTTTTGTATATAGGAGGCAAAAAAAACGATTCAATTTAAATATAAAATCACAAAAATGCTGCTATTACTATATTATTATGTTTTGTTAATAAAATAGATCAAGATCTATAGAAATAGAAAATATATATAGAAGAAAACTTAAAAAATAAATTGAAAGATTTTTTGTTTTTTTTTCCTTCGCATTTCGTGAATAGAAATTGCCATTTTTAAAATAATAATAGAAATAAGCAGGGAAGATGATTAAAGATCAAAACGAGTGGACGGAGAACAAGTAAAGGGGGGTTTGTATAGGAACTAATAAGTATATTTGTCGTAGAGATTGAGCAAATTTTGGAAATTTTCAATAAATGCTTTATGGTGAGCGTTTCTTAATTTAAAAAAAACTGTATTCTAGTATGTATAGAGCAGAATTGTTAAAGTATCCTGTACTTAATAAAAATGTGGTGTGTGTATCTTACCTAAAGGATATAAATTTTAGCATCCATTAAGCCTTAATAATTATTTTAATGTCGTTGATTTTTACTATATTTTGATGTTATCTTACTATAAAAGGTATTATTCATTAAGCATAACACCTACCTTCCAGTACACCAGTTAAAAGACTTTATTATCGGTATTTAAACGTAAATACCTCAGAGATGAAAACTATCAGAATATTTTATTAATCAGGTCTAATTATAATAATTTAATTTAATTATGTATTTTATATATAAATAAAATATTAAATACTGAATAAAGAATGTTTAGTATGATTCATAATTTGGGTTAAAAAATAGATTTTCAATATTTGTATAATGGAAACCTTTAATGATGTGATTTCATCTTGAAAGATATTTTATGCATGATTTTTATTATATATGGTATATATATTTTATTTTCAATATCAAATAAGCATATAATTAAAAAAAATATTAAACTATAATATGATAAAAATAAAATTTTTCAAATATAATTGTTAAAAAAAATATTAATAATTATATGGAACTATTACCCATCTATATATGGAGGAGTGAAGGCTTAAGAAATAGGATGGCCAGATTTGGAGATAAATCTGCTGACAAAGGTAGAATCCCTCTTTAGGGTCACCTGTAGTAAGTCTCGTTTTTTTGCCATTGGTTTTGATAAAATTGAGAACCTTCTTTCCGAAAATCCCTAGGGTGTTAGTGACATAAAAACTGTGTTCATGAGGCCAGTGTATTTATTTTTTAACAACTTTTTCCTTTTAGTTGGCAGAAAATGAGAGGCTAGACCTTGCTGTAAAATGCACGTGTAGTCTTAAGTCAGTAAGAGACCGTTTGTCCAGTGGATAAGAAATATACTACCCGTGGATAATGTATTATCATTTGAAAGGCCCACTGTTCCAGAGTGGATGGGAAATTCAATTTTTAGGGCAACTAAGAGAATATGTTAATGGATTATGGTGGTGTTGACGTCCGAGAGAGAACTTGTAGTGCACGGGATGGTAGGCATTCGATTTTATGGGATAGTCACAATCGTCGCAAATAGAGGGTAAAACAGTAATGCAACCAGATGAAGAGCTATGGATATATTTAGCTATTTACTAGGTATGATGAGGCAGAGATTGAAATTGGAGATGGTTTCCAACCATTCAAAACCAGAGTTTGCAATTAGTATTATGCTATTTGGGTATGTTCCTCTATGCAACTGTTAGAACTGAGGTACTCAGCGGAACGGGCAACAAAGGAGCTTTCCAATCTTTTTGAGATCTAGAGGCTGAATGGCAGGAGAGGGAGAGCTGTTGGTGTCCCAAAAGGTAAGGATCAATGATAGGTTAGGATATATAAAAGTGGAGACAGCTGAAAATATCTTGAGCGGCTAGACAGGATAAAATAAAGGCTGAAAGAGAAAGTTATAGCGGAGATCGGATATCGATGTCACCTGACTTGCTATGGAGTATGGCCTCAAACCAGGATAAGTATGAAAATTCTATGTTCAATATTTTCGAGGAGACCCTTGATTTGAGTTTCAAGAGAAACTAGAAAATCGCTGCATTTATAGATCCGTACAAATATCATGGCGTAATGGATTGGGTATATTTGAATAAAAGGATTGATGCGTAGATAGGTAATTGAATAATGGACTTAATTTATACAAAATCGCTGAAGGATTTATTTATAAAAGTTTTGTTTTGATAGCTTTTTTCCCCTGATTGGGGTTCCTAGTTGTGTCATCCCAGCCTTGTTGATGAGGTGTTACATAGTGTCTGATAGATTGGATCTAAGATTTAGGAAACATATCTCACACTTAAGATGATTGAGTGAAAGACTTGTAATATGTGGGAGTTTCTAGATTATGGGTAAACATGATTGTGGAGTGGTTGCCAGTAACTCCATATACCAGAAACTTAAGGTATGATTGGAAGTAGATTGTTGCTGGGATATATTTTGTATGCTAATGCAAAAGAGGGGCTGTCCTAAGGAGCCTCCTTGTTGTGTGCCCTCTTGCGATTTGATTATATTATTGTATTTTAAAAAAGGTTGAGTTTGAATAGCTGTGATAAATGTTTTCTGTATATTCTGGATATTTGTTACAGAACCAAAGAACAATGTTTTCGTTTTAATTATTGAAGCCTTATTGAAATCAAGTTTTAAAAATGTCATCGGGAATGCTATTTGAAATAGTTATATGGGCAAGATGTGTAGAAATTTCTGCGCCTCAGGAACGGCCAAACCTTAATTGGAATGGCGATAGGCATGAAGAAGTGGATTTTTTGATATGTAAAGCAATGATTTTTGAAACAGCTCTTCAGAAGAAAGAACTTACTAAAGAAAAATTTTTACAAAAGTATTTGGCATTTTTAGGTAAAATTTGATCAAAATATTTTTCAACTCTGCAGGATTCTAATTTAAAAAAATGCAGCTTAAGTGTATTTTAAAAATTGTATCTTATATCTATAAAGACATTTAGGCCAAGTGTCTGGATCGGTATCTAGAACGTTTTAGACCATGTATCTGTATCTAGAAATATCTGAATAATATTTTTTAACAACTCTATTATAGAGTATCTGTCCTGTATATCAGACAATTTTACCAGGAACTTATAAACCAACCTAAATTTTTATTAATTTATATTTGTACAGATTTTTTATATAAATTTTTTAAAAAAAAGACACACACCAAAACTCGCGACAAAATTGATTGAAATTTAGGGGTAGGTAATCTATACATGCTGGATAAGGTTCCAGAAAAATAAGGAGGGCGCCGAGGCTTAATGAATATGATATTACTAAGATTAGAGATCACTTTAAGAAAGAATGGATAGAATTTTGGCGTGTTGGAGTGGGAAATGGGGTGTAAGGGGGTTATTTGACTATCCGTTATACGAATTAAGAGCAGAATTGAGACTAAGAAGAAGTGTATATGTTATATTGGAATTAAAAGTATATATATCGGAATCTCTAAAATTCAAACCATTTATAGCCCACAATTTTTTAAAAAATATTTGGTCTTCAAAGATTTGATTTCGCAAACATGTATGTATACCATACAAATTTTAAGCAGTTATTTTGTAGAGTTAACTTTAATTATCGTATAAAAATCTATGGAAAAAAAATAATTAAAATTTAAATTGATTTAAATCATGAAAAAATTGAAATTAGTAGATAATCCGGTACCAAAATTTTTTAATTTTTTGTATAATTTCATATTTGAGAAATTGATTATAAAATAATCATAATGAAAAAAAATTTTCAATGTTATAAAAAAAAATTATACTTAATTACAGAATTAAGACATCTGAATACAATCTGCGCACTCAACAAAATTATTTATTAAAAATAAAAATATTAAATTTAATCTAATTAAAATTCACATAAAAATTTCCCATTAACAATCATAATTTGTGCTAAATTTGTATTTTTTTTAAACAACTTTTAACAAGATTTAGATATTTTCATATGTAAGTATTCATATTTTTATTTTCTTCTACTAATTAGATTTATATAAATTATTTATATGGTATATTTATTTTTTTTAATGTCTCGATAATTTATCTATGTTATTTTATATTAGAATTCCTAAATCTGTAAGTCTTTGATTTTTTTTTTCAAATTCATTTTATATTAATGCAAAGAAATATAAACGTTTATAAAAACCTTTGTCGCATTTCTTATCAAATTCTCCCTTTTATAATATTTCCAGATTTTTTGATATTTTATTTTTATATAATTCATTCTACTCCGTTCTTATAATTATTAATACTTATTATTATCGCTTTCACCAGAAAATTCAGAATGCTAATTACTTTATAAGTTCTAAATTTTTTATCAATACGAATATCTAGACTTTACTTCATACCGCAAATCAGAAATTGTATAAAAATTCGATAAAATGGGGGAATAACACTTATAACAAGTGGCTATTTAGTTTTCAATATATTAAATATAACATTTTTTTAAAAAAAAATCTAACCATTTATAGGATAAGCGCTATACCAAAATCGTAAGATACACTGTATACCGTATAGGTTAAATTTGGACAGAAAAGAGATTTGATCTTGCGAAATATTCAATGTTTTTAGATAACTCAATGTTTGGATTAGCTCTTGCTCTTCTTCCTGGTAATAATCTTCATCCATGTTAGCCGTTAATTTATAATCTTCGTTATTTTGGTAGTTTTTGTAGAGAGAGTTAATTGTGGTGATCTCTTTAGAAGATAAGTTTCTCTCGTTTGAGCTATTACTTTTTATTGGAATTATGATGGCTCCAAAATTGGTCCTTTTATATTTGGCGTTCTCGTAATGTGAATTTAAAGCACTCAAAGCATTGTCTTCCTCACTTTCTTTTAAAGTCACTAGCTTAATATAAGGATTTTGTGATATATTATTAAAAGTTCCGATAGAATATGAGCCAATTCGAAAATAATTCAATTTATTTACCGTCTCAGAATATGATTTAGACCAGAAATTACGATTACCAATGTTAGAATATTGCGTTATATGAGGATAATGCAAGGTTGATAGGAAATAATCTGCCAGAAATGGCTTATTATTACTTTTTTTGAAGAGTAGAGGATTATGAGCCAAAACTTGATATTCGACATTTATCATTAAAATTGTATAGTAAAAAATAAATATGAGACTAGTGATTAAAATGTACATCTTCGTATTTTATGGTATACCAATTATAATATAATTTTTCTTTTTAATGTTAGGATGAATAGTATATATATATATATATATTATATTATACAAAATTATTTAGTGAAGATAAAAAATAGAAGAAGATATATCATCATATTATAATAACTTAATGAGATGTTACTTTTATTATAATTAAATCAATTTTTTTTTTTTGAAAAGACAAAAATATTTGTTTTTATATCCAAAAATCATTTCTTATTTTAAAAATAATTTTCTTAAATTAAATTAACCATTTTGTATTATATTAATATTATATCTATAATATAATATAATGTATTATAATATTAATAATTATGTTTTAAATAATATTTTCGACATCGACATATAATCGAAATAAAGGAGAGAAATCGTATTAATCTTTTAATGATTATTTTATTTTTTATTCGTAATAATTTGACAATAACTTATTAACAATGTTAGAGAAAAAAAATGTATTCATGATCTTCATAATTGTGTTACAAATGAAGATAATTTAATTATAAAAATTTTTTTTTTGGATATTTAAGAAAAAATTTACATTTAAAAAAGATATATAAATAAACTTCATTTATTACATGAGAGATTTCTTAGGGTTTTATAAGGGAAAATTTTGTTCGCCCTATCCGGTCCGGCCCTATTTATTTTTTTAAATATTAGGCCCGACCAAATCTGAACCGAAATATATTTAATAAAAATAGGGGCCAGCCTTAGGTCGGGTATGAACCGGGCCGGTATTTGCAAATCTCTAACAGACACTTTGGATTTAAAGAACATTCTCGTTATTTCTAAATTTTTCTTTATTCGCATTACACATCACTAAATATCTTCAAAATAGGGTATTTCTAACCATAAATTTTAAGTTTAAAATAAAATTGCACATAGAAAATTTTATATCTCATAGGATTATTAATAGTTGACACTATTTTAAATTTTTTGTGTTTAAAAAAATATTATTTTTTATAATTAATAGAATTATAACGGATAATGAAAAACAAGCCTAAAGTGAAAAAAAAAAATTTGTATCCCCTATTGAGTAGGCAATCGCTAAATTATATATTTAAATTTATTTTAAAATAAACATAACAATTTATTCAAAATTTATTAAATTGTCTCATAAGAGTGGAACTTACATATAATAAGTTGGGTTATAACATTTGATAAGCAAATTTTATATACACCTCACTTTAGCCCTATACTGTATTTTCTTGGTTAAATAAGGCAGATGTGGTGGACTGCAAAAAAAATTTCCGTTAACTGATCAGAGTCCTTGTTTAAATTTTTATTGACTGATGTCATAACTCAGAAATAACCCTGCTAATATTATTTTTTGGGGGGGATCCCTCTTGATATATAATTTAAAATTTTTTAAAAAATAAAATTTAACCGTACCCGGGCCAGTAAATTTTTTATAGTGAGCAACCAAAGGTTTGTTATCTTTTTTTGAAAATTTTTAAAGCTGGATTCAGATTTTTAAATTAAACACTTTTACTACGGAGCTGGGTCTGCAGGCCTTCTAATTATTATGCCCATTTATTTTAGAAATAATAACTTTATTAATAAAATTATATTTCATGAGGGGAATCCATATACATTAAATACGCAGTAAGTTTATCCGGAATAGTGTTTTTAAACGGCTCAATTTGAGCCGGCTTTTTAAAAACGGTTAAATCAATATTTTAGGCCGAAAAATATTGTCTAAACCTCGAGATTTCGCCAATAATATCCAAACCTTTGTGCCATCTATGACCAAAATCTTTATGCTTGCATGATACTTCTCTGGATAAAGTATTGAGTTAGCCGTATTATTTTCAAAATCGGCTCAAATTGAGTCGTTTAAAATCTCGAACAAGTGTTCGAATTCTCTCCACGCTACTTTGGAAATCTCTCATTTTTTTTTGAACGATTTCACTGAGGGCAATTTATATAATTGAAAAATCTTATTTCACCTGAAATGAATTCCAGCATGGGTTAGTGTATCTTCTACCTTATTAATTTCAGACAATTTGGCCATATATTTTTCGATCTTTTTTTTTAAAAGAATTTATATTTAAAAAATCTATAATATAAATCAAGATTCGTTTCTAAAAATTTAAAGGATATACTCTAAACACGATATTGTTTGGGATTCATTTCCGGTAAATCCAGGTTTTTTTAAAAAAAAAATTTAAATCGTCCATTGTTAATTGTTGTAAATTGAAAGATTCTCATATGGCAGGATTCTGGATTAGCCATTATTCCAGATAAACTTACCATACATAATTTATACCTTTTTCCTTAAACAATTTTCGAATTATAAATTAAAAATAAATTTAATTAAAAATTAATTTAATTATTATTCATATATGATGCACTTACCCTCAATGAGTCAAAATCATTTATATAATGGTACTCATTATTTCATTGATTATATGATTAAATCATATCAAAATCAAGCATTTATTTTTATAGCGAATATCGTGGTATCAAATTTTTTTAAATTGTACAATCATGACCTTGTATCTTCGTATTTGGTGGGGTGGGGTTTGGAAAATAGTGTTGCTAACTGACTCGATTTCGTCAATTTTAAATTAAGATCTTTAGACAACATATGCAAGCCTCAGGATTTCGTTGATAAATATCCTATCCTAACTTTTTCTGCCATCTATGACCAGAATCTCCAGGCTACCGTAATACATTTTGGATAAAATATTGGTAGTGCTGTAAACATTTTTAAAAAAATCGAACGAGTTCGCGTTCAACGTTAATTGACAAAAATCGAACGCGTTTACGTTCACGTTCAAATTCAAAAAAAGGAACGCGTTCAAGTTCATGAACGCGTTCATACGTTCAAAATTTTATGATAAATTTTTTTTAAAATTTAATTTAATATAAATAAATGCCTTATATTTTTCAACACAATATATTAGCCATGATAAAAAATAATAGTTTTATTTTGATAATATAATTATAAATACAAATATAATAGAGCGATAAAAAAATAAATTTATAAAAAAATTTTCTTATTAATTTTTAATAATAATTGCTTTTCAAAATTTTCATCTGATAGGCATGAACGCTTGTCAGTTAATACAGCGTTAGCTATACTAAAAACTCGCTCAACACGGGCAGATGAAGGGATTGCGGTGTTATACTTGATAAACAATTCTTTTAAAAGGGGGAATTTATTAAAAACATTTAATGTTTTATCCATTGTTTCAAAAAATTGAGCTATGTTATCATCCTCCAATCTGCCCTCTTCTTCCTCGTCAAATAAAAAGGATATCTCGGAATTGATTTTAAAACAGTGAAATATTTTTGATATTTGGGCCATGGTAATTCTAATTCATCTAATATTGAATTTTGATTTTCAGAATCTGATGATGAAATATTTATATACATGCAAATGCTAATCTATTAAATTAAAATATAAAATATTCAAATTAATAAACTTTAATCTTATCTTCTCTAGCAGTAGCACTATGGTACGTTAATTGCAATATGAAAAAGAAAAAAGTAAAAACAGCTGATTAAAAAATATAAGACTTTTTTGTTAAAAAATTGGATTAAATATTAATTTTTCAAATAAATAAAAATATAAGACTTTCTTGTTAAAAAATGCGGATTAATATTAATTTTTCAAATAAATAAAAATAAAAAGTGTTTTTAAAATTGAACGAACGTAAAATTGAACGCGTTCATCAAAGAAAAGGAACGCGTTCACGTTCAAAGTTCGTCAAAAAAAAGGAACGCCGTTCATCACCTTTTTTCAAAAAAACGAACTTCGTTCACGAACGCGTTCATTTTGAACGCGTTCGTTTACAACACTAAATATTGGGTTATTGATTTTATGTGAGCCTGGATATCTTCCTCATAGATGGCACGGAAAAGGTTTAGACATCGATTTTGCCAAATTTTGGGGAGCTTACATAATATTATTTTGGCTAAAATCTTAATCGAAGCTATTTTTTAAAAAATCGAGCCGCCGTTTAAACAAGACTTGAAAACTAATTTTATCTAACATAACATAAGTAGGTTCTATGTAAAAATAAATATCATCAAAACTTAATCCAAAAAAAATGTTGATTTGGCTCGAAACCACATTTCTTTAATATTTTTATTGTTTCACTTACTAAACCAATTTTATGATTTTTTTTTAAATAAAAATAATGATAAAAAAATTTTTTTACTTGAATTAGCTCGATTTCTCTAATGTTATTAAATTTTTAACTTTTTATTAGGGGGGTATTAAAATATAAAACCAATAACATTTTATAAAATTACGTTATGTTTATCGTGCAGAAATTTTTTTTTTATTCGTAGAAGTCCCATTTCTTTAAAAAAAAATATGAGTGTAAGTAAATACAAGTTATTAGTATATATATATATATAAGTTTCATAAAAAGAGCGGTGTATTATATTTCAATTCAATGGCTTTGCATTGTGCCAAATATAATCTTTTTTATAATTTTAAAGGAGAGTGGAGTGAGATGGGGCTCATGAAGATGGAGACAGACCGATTAATTCATATGATTTCATGTTGGGTTTAACTTGAGGTCTAAAATCGATTATAATTATATACGGTTTCTGTAAACGGGGAAAACAAATCTTAATCTACAGTTATTCATAAAACATAGAGCAAATGTTTACAACTTTCCTCTTTTTTTTTGAAAGATCAAAGGAAGAAATATTAATTAACTTATAGATATAATTATTGGAAAAAAAAATTAAGTTAACGCTAAATAGTTTGTTTTATATTTGGGAAATATAGAAATTTAATTGATTAATCTTTATGTGAATAGCATTCTTAATTTCCAATACAAAATAAGATGTCTAATGTTTCGTCTTTTAAAACTTTTTTGTTTTTTTAAAACTTCTTTGTTTTTTTAAAACTTCTTTGTTTTTTTAAAACTTCTTTGTTTTTTAAAACTTCTTTTTTTTAAAAACTTTTTTGTTTTATATCATTGTAAAATCGTTTAAGATAAAATCAGATTTAATATTAGAAATTTTTTTATTATTTTTGGGGTTAAATATATCAAATAATTATTGATGTTATATGTGTCCAGTTTTGGTGTCCCCTAATCCTAAAAGAGGATATTAATATAGAAAAAAAACATAGGATAATTTATAGTATTTCTAATTTAATAGAGGACGATATCATAATGAAACCGTCTATATTCAACTTAGGGGATAATATTAAAACAAATACTAGCCCCAATCTAAAATACATAAAGAGTTAAATAGGTATACTAATTAAAAAATTAAATACATGAAAATGTTTAATAAAAACTATTAGTGAGACTATCTTAGATAAAGCAAAGCGTATGACTGTATATTATAAATTTTTTAAAGAGAAGTTTTATTAATAATAAACACGCTAGTGTTGTTTAGTGTTGTTGAACGGCTCGTTTTGAGCCGATTTTTAAAAACGGCTAACTGAATATTTTATCCAGAAAAATATTACGTAAGTCTGAAGATTTTGCTCATAGAAGGAAGAAAAGTCTAGACATATATTATGGAAATCTCGAGGCTTAGGCAATATTTTTCTGGCTAAAATATTAAATTGAGTCAGCCGTTTTTAAAAATCGGCTTGATTTTGCCATTTTTAAATTAAGATTTTAACCAAATTCATATTATACCAGCCTCGAGATTCCGTTAGTAGATTTTCAAACCTTTCTTTTTGCCACCTTAGAACAAATCTCCAGGTTTGCGAAATATTGTTTTGCTAAAATATTTTGTTAACTGTTTTTAAGAACCGAGCCGTTCAACAACATTACACATATCAAGTGCCACATTATCTCACTATAAGCACTGCATCATTTACATTAATTACTATAGGCTCAGAATAAATTTCCTCTATAAAATGTTAGACAACTAAAAATTTGCAAAAAATGATCTAAGAGCATCTATCGGTGAAGATTTATGGAAGCATATCGAAAAGAATGGATACCTTAGACGATGAAGAATTCCGGATTAAAAAAAAAATTTACGTTTTTTAATATACCTTAAGCATTGGCAATGTCATTGTTATGCATCATAAGTAGTGTTGTTAAACGGCTCGTTTTGAGCCGATTTTAAAAAACGGCTAACTCAGTATTTCTTTCAGAAAAATATTACGCAAGCCTAAAGGATTTTCTCGTAGGAGGAACAAAGGTCCAGACATATATTATAGAAATCTCGAGGCTTAAACAATATTTTTCTGGCTAAAATATTGAGTTAGCCTTTTTAAAAAATAGGCTCAAAATGAGCCGTTTAAGGGATAATTGTATTTTGACTCACGTAGAACCATCTTTATAATAGCATATTAATTTAATCGTGTGCTATTATTCAATATCTTCTCCAGCAAAAGAACAGATTTAAAAACAATTTAAATATATTTAAATATAAAAATGCTTACATTATTAATTACTTATTATATCACCCATATATATAAAAGAACTAGGATTTACTGCCGGATAGTGAAATCAAGTTGTTTAGCTGACATGATAAAGTTTTGATGTAAAAACGGTATGCGATAGAATTTAGAAACATTATAATTAGATTTAGGAATCAAGCTGGGGGAAGGGCCTTGCCCCCCTTACCTCTTAAAGGTAGTGGCAAATCTTCTCATAACCTCTTCTAATTTTAACCTCCGTTTGGTGTAGTATACAAAGAACCGAAATCTATTTAAAACTTTGATTAAGAGAAAATTATTTATATATCATAATCATTTAATAAATATAAAAGAAAATTATGATAACTCGGATACTGGCCCAAATCAAACGAAATATTTTTTCTAGAATAAATCTATCAAAAAATATTGAATTTCATTATATGCATTCATAAAATGAACATACTTTATATTTACTATTTACTAAATTGAGTTAGTGCATCATCATAAAAATATATCAATGAATTTAACCATATTTAACAGGTCAAATTAAAAATCTCCAAGAGTTGATCCGGTCGGTATCCGGCCGTCCGTTTAGGATGTTTATATTTTTAAAATTAGTTTGGGCTGGATCGGGTCTACTATTTAAAAAAAAATTGGGCCAAGTCGGGCTTAAATTTTGAAATAAAATTGACATATTTATGAAATTTTCGTAAGACACTAGGCTCCGATAATTTTTATATGTGGGCTTGAAAAATTACGATGCAGATCACCAGGTTACCCAACCCTGATTAAAACTAAAGATTAAATTATTTTATAACATTTACAATCCAAATTAGTCCGAAATTTTTGAATGACGAAAATTTACACGATAAAAATTTTATTTCAAAATTTTTTCGCCCGTTTATGACCCCAAGTTTTTAAAATTGTTTCATGATTCGTAAATATAAAAGGCCCGATTCACTTATTTACTTTAATAGGAAATTTAACTAATCATAGCTTCTTTGATTTTTTTTTTGTAACGTAAAACAGATTTGTTAAGAATTAGCTTTTCGTTTTGAACCTAATTTTGGTTTATTTTAACCAAAAATATACATTTTATAGTTTATGTTATTAATTAGTATTTTTCATAGAAGTTTCGTTATAATATATTAATAGTCGGTGTTTTTTTTCGGTGTTCTTAAGTTATAATATTAAATAAGAGTAAGAGCTCACACATCATACTCATTGTTGAATTTAATTATATTTTAAAAAATCTATCTCTCTTTTTTTCCCCCGCAATATGAGATTTTTGAGAAGATATTTACGATAAGTATATTTTTGTATGAAAAAAAAATTGTCCTTTTTCTTAAAAAATATTAATATTTTTATTTAAATTTTTTAAAATAATATTTCAATATAATAACTATTTTAAAATATATCGATTTCTAAAAGCTTAGTTTAGTTAAAAAAAAATTGAAATTAAGATATATTGCACTTTTATCCGTAAAAATTATTTCAAAATTTATATATAAAAAAAATAATTTTAAGAATAAAAGAAAAAATATTTTAAAAAATTCAACGTGTAGGCAGTGAAAGAAAATGTCACACAAGGAAAAAAAAACTAGCAAGAAAGAACTGAAGAGAAGAAAAGTTATGTAACGACAAAATAAATTTGTCCAAATATCAATAACAATAATAATAATATTTTTAAAAAAAATTGTCAATTATTTGCATTTGAAACAAAAAATATATCATTTTTGTCTTCGTACACTGAATTTTAAATTTTTTTTTAGACTTTGAGGCAATAATTATTTTATTGACATGATCAAATTATAATATCATTTTAATAATATATATTAGTAGTAGGCAGGGAATGAAATATATAAATGCATTTATATTTAAAAGTTCACTCTCCGAACTTTTATAACTTGGATTGTACTTTGGACACAATATCGAGATGTTTGTATTTAGTGGATAGATGTTGAAGATTTTTGATTAGAAAAAAGTTATAATAATTGATAGTATAAATAACTTTGCTATACAATTAATAGCTCAAAATTAATCGTTGCTATTTCATTGTGTTAACTATTTAGGAAGTTTAACATTTTTTTGGAGGGATTCAAAAAAAAAATTGGAATAGACTTCTCTGAATTCAATGATTAATCCTTAGAATTCTTTCTTATTTGGCATATTTGGGGTGAAGGGTGTTAAAAACGTAGCAGGCGAATTTGCCCGATTTCTTTATTTCTGTTCAGTGGATAACGATTCAATCTTTATTAAGCACAGGTTGAAACTTCATCAAATACTTCAACGATTGTAGGAAATCATTCATCAGATTATTTCTTTGTCATAAAATCAATAGTCGAGGGTTTTAAACTAGCAATCCCAGTGTCAGTAAATCACGGATTTAACCCCTGGGGAGATCATAGAATTTAGTTATATGAATACGAGATTCCATCTTCAATATAAG
Source organism: Gordionus sp. m RMFG-2023 (assembly GCF_954871325.1). Classification (NCBI taxonomy): domain Eukaryota; kingdom Metazoa; phylum Nematomorpha; class Gordioida; order Chordodea; family Parachordodidae; genus Gordionus; species Gordionus sp. m RMFG-2023. Next base: position 26,935,288 of record NC_088778.1, on the reverse strand, counting down.
AATTAAGATAATCGAGTGAGGTTACTCTTTTTCACGACTTATTCAAAATAAAATATAATTATTTTTACATCAAGGAGAACTTTTGCTGAATAGTACATATCATCCAGATAGGGTTTAGATAGTAGAATAGCTATGTTGAAGAATCTTCCCCACTGAGCTAGTGTTGCTATGTATTTTAATTATAAGTAATTGCCTACCAAAATATTTTCAAAAAGTATTTACATACAAATACTTTGACGAAAATCTTTTGAATAAATAAATACTTTGACGAATACTTTTTGTAGGTCGATTTTCAGCACCACATTAACAATTTTTATTCTTATTCATTATACCAAAATCATCAAATATCTGCATTGTAATACATTGACATTATAAATAATATATTTACTAGTGCAGCTAGCCTTCTTAAACGGCCCAATTTTTAAAAACGGCTAACCCAATATTTTAGACAAATAAATTATAGGTCCTTAACCTTTCTTCCTCCTTCTATGCGAAAAATCTCCAAGCCTGCATAATATTTTTTTTAAATTAAAATATTGGGTTAGCCGTTTTTAAGAATCGAGCTATTTAACAACACTACTTGCCGCAGTAGCAAATCACATAAATTATGTAATAATTGCAAAATATAATTAATATAACCGTTTTACAGATCATATAATAAATTGTTGGAGAGTGATATCGCTCTGAACAGATACTTACATTTAGTTTTCACTATCTTCTTGATTTTTGATGATATTTTAAATAAAAATTTCCATCCAAGATTGTCAAATTACATTTAGATAGTATGCTGACGTTGTTTGTGACAGAATCGCTACAAAAAAATATCTTATTATAATAGCTTAATATAATAACTCCCTTTGTTCAATTACTATACTATATCTTCCTCATTTTCAAAATAAAAACATATATTTTCGTATTCGCTTTAGGTAATACTCTTTTTAAAAATAAATAGGATTCACAGTGAGGAAGTCGATTTTTTCGTCGGTTGAAATTTAATATTTAAATAAATATATATGAATTTACATTCTATATATAATAAAAAAATAAATAAAAAAGGGTATTTATATTTGTCTGAAAATCGTGAAATCGTAATAAATACAAAATATTTTTCGTTTTTAAATATTTAAAATACACTAAATTCTAAATTAAATACCTTCTAAAATATTAATTATATTCTAAATACGAATATAAAAAAGTGTTTGGCGATAATGCCCAACCCCGAAGTTTACTATTATTAAATCTTCTAAATGATTATGATTGTTCGGGACAAGGCTATTAAACAACCCTGCAATAGGTATTAACTCTCCTAGAAACGAGAGTTATGTCACTTTGATATAAAATCTATATTTTGTATTTACTATTCCCCATATAACAACTAATACAAAACCAATAATGTAATATACCAATTTTCTTAAGTAAACCAAATTCGTTTTGTCATATTTTTTTGGTATAAGGGTATTTTGTATATTTGTTATATATATTCATATATTTCCAAGTGTATGATGGTTTTGTTGATAGAAAAGGGGGATATCATGAGGACTATTTAATCGACTGATTTATAAAAATCAAGAAGAAGAAAAAAAATAAATCAAAAATAAAATATAAAAGAGTTATTTAAAATATCTTATCGATTTTCGAAACTCTTTTACAAAATTCTAAAAGAATAAGATAATTAGTATTAATACTATAATACTAAGAATATATTAGTATATAAATATAATAAGTGTATATCAAAGAAAATTAGTTTGGCATATTTCGTCGAGTTCCATTTATTAACGATAATTTGTTAAGTATAAATCCTAAACAAATTTTGTTTTGTAATCCACAAATTATACAAAAGACTGAGGCTAAATCTTGTTCTTTTTTTAAAAAAATAAATTAACAGCATTAATATTATATAAAATCTAAAAAGTTCTCTTTGTTAAAAAGAGGTGGCCACACGTTTCTTTCAGTTATGGTTATATTTTAAAAAAAAATGAACAATAGAAAGTGTTAAAAAAATTTTTATCATTAGTATTTATATATATATATTTATAATATAAATGATATTATTGTAAGGAGAGCATCTTCTATATATATATTTTTTCTTAATGACTTACATTTAAAGAGGGAGAATTATTTTATGATATAACATAATATATTGGCATATACAAAAGCGCAGTAAGTTTTGAGACAGTGACATTGCTAGGAATTTATCTTAGGCGGGATTCAACTAAAAAAACCTGCAGGCCATTAATTGGCTTTCAGCCGGGTTTAACTTGGAAATCATATATTATCTTATTTTTTCCTTTAATAATATATCCAGGACAAGTCCTCCTTGGCTCCCTGGTCGCTATATTAAAAGTCAAAAACCACCCCATTTAGTCACAATTGCATTAAGTGAACATTTAATCCTGTGTAATTTGTATTGTGAAGTAAATAATTTTTCCCAAGTCTCTAATGTATTATTACCATAAGCAAATTTCTGGCCTTCCAACTTGTATAAATTCCTTAGCAACAATCCTTAACTTCAGAGTTATATTTCATCGTGATGAGGTTCTCGTTGATTATCGATTTGTATTATTGCTATTTTGCTGGGTGTTGGTATAGTGTAAATCGAACTGTCTGAGTTATCATCTTCTAAGCATTAATTTGAGAATTTACCCTGGGCTGTAAAAATCTGAACCGATGAAATATGTTACAAGGGTGAATCAAGACCAGGCAAATCCATTTATGTTAAAGGCCAGATTTTGTAGGTCTATTTTTTTTTATTAAATCTTTTACATTTAAGTGATTCTCATAGTTTAGGTTATTCCCTTTCTTTGAAGGGAAACGTTTCAGTTGTGGTCTTGATTTTTGTACCAATTTTGATTATTTTTAATAAACTGCTCAATTTTTTCAATTCCTATTTGAGCTTTCCCAAAATTACTCGCTAACCTAAGATCTTTCCAGGGCCAGTGCAAGGATCATCACCTTATTAAACCTAATCTTGTATTCTCAAAATTTCTATCCCCGTAATAGTTCCCGGCTTTAAAGCAGATAAAATAAATCCCTTCGCCTCATCTCATAATTTACTTTTAATGCATAGGCCAAACTGGAGAATAGACCCCTTTTGGTTTCGACTGCATCTAGCTATTTTGCAATTCAATTCAAATAGGTGAATAGGTCCAAATTTTCCAAATAACCTTCTACATTTTTTAGTTTCATATGATTATTAAGAACTTAATATTTGCTTAAACATAATCATTATTTTATTTGCCAGTTCGCCTTAAGTTAATTCGTGTTATATGCATTTAAAAAACGTGCTCCATAAGCATTGCATATTGCAAAATACTAAACATTGATATATTATATTATAATATAAACTATATTAATAATCCATATATAATATAATGACTAAAGAATTTCATAACTTTATTTTACATATTTTTGTAATAGTCATAATATTGACATTTTTGGAAATTATTAGTATTGTTACAATTGACCAAAGCCAACAAAATATTAATTAAAATATCATTACAATTATAGAGAAATGAATGAAAATTCAATAGTAATATCTTTCTAAAAATAAAAACATGAAAAAATTTAATATATATTCATTAAACTTTGTATAAAAATATTGTTTTGTTGGTCTGGGAAGGATACTAATTCTAGAATCACTCCTGTAGCTAAATCATCTGTTCCCTCTTGGCAAATTATCAAAGCCTCTCTTTTTCCCAGTCCTCATCTCTGAAAAATTAATAAAATAAGTAGTTATAAAGATTAAGAAAATAACTAATAATTTAAAATGAATGACTTAAAATATAAGTGAAAAACTAGCATCAAGGCCAATAAGTTGGTATAGGGTTGTAATCATGAATATTTTTGAAGAATTTGGAAGGAGGGCATGATTTATATATTTATTCTATTATTAGACAAAAATTATAGTTCTATGCAACATTCAAAAGACACTATGTGAGTTTAATATCATATCAATTTTAGAATATGAATTCTTGAATAGTCTATTTATATAATATTATAATCTAGATCCCGGCTGACGTCCGCTGAGTAGTCCTCCGACCCAGACCTTAGAATTTCTATTGCTATATTTCACTTCCTGTTCCTCTTCCATTTTTTCTAATTGAATGTCAGAATTAAAAAATTAAATTAAAAAATAATTAAAAAATTTTATTTTTTAAAGCAAATGACACTTATCTAGACTAATGAAAATGATGCCCATTAAATCATTAAAATGCATCATTGAAGCGTCATTAAAAGTAAATCAGCTGGTGGCACGCCATTTTGGTTTGCTAAATATTTATTTAATTATGATTTATTTTTTACAAAAAAAAAAGTAGTCTTCATAAAAAAAATGTAAATTGCTTATAATTATATGGAAAAATAAAATGGATTTCCATCAACTGATTTGTATTGGTAGGTAATGTTAGTTTATTGGGTCAGCAGAAAGGAGATAGACCAGATATATTTGAAGCGTGCGAGACCAGAAGTTAGAGGTAAACGTAGAAAAAGACGCCTAGATAAGTTATGTAGGATGTGATTGTCGAAGACCTTCGGGGTATGACTTGTCATGATAAATAACCGAAAAGCATGGAGGACTGGAATTAAGGGCATTCAAGGAAATCCAACCATTCACACGAATGACAATTTGAAAGGATGATTTTAGAAATAACATTGAATTCGTTATATATTACATGTAATATGTAAATACTCCTTATTATTTGTAATACATTTGACTTAGTAGACTATTAATTAGCCGCATCCAATAAAACGGTCCGACTCATTTGTACGATTTATTTGTAACAATTCAGCCTGATTTGACTCAAATAATAACGACTCGAATCAAGTCGAAGTAAATTTTTAGATAAAATCATCTAAATTGGTCGGGTCTTAAGGCTAATTAACATCACTAATTGACTTGATACATTTTGATTTTCTTGATTGATTTTTTTTTAAAGAGAGCACTTACCTTGGGGGCATGTAAATAATACATTAGTTTGTTTATTTTTTCTCATTTTTGAAAGTGTTTACAATTTTTTTTAAGGAAATATTTTTAACTGGATTGTGTAAAATAAGAGGAGACCCTAACATCTATGAATAATTACCCTTAGCTAGAGCTCAAAGACCCAGATAGTTGCGGCCAACGTTATAGTAATGTGAAAGAAAAAAAATAAACAGTATGTTTGTTAAAAAGAATTGTAAAGTAAAGCATTATAAAGTATTTAAAATTCAAAAAGAGAACTGACTGGAATGATTTACTATTATTCCAGGATCCACCCTAAAAAAAATTAGGCCCATATATTATATTTCTATTATTTTAAAAATATAAAATTTATTTTAAATGTAAAAATTCATTTTAATAAAATTTTCAAACGGAGCAGTTTGATAATAAAAAAAAATCAATCATTTTCTTATTTAAAAATTATTTTAATTTTTAAAATTTCAATAAAAATAAAAATTCAGTTTTTACCCCCCTTCCTTTCATTTTTCCATTTTTTGATGGAATATTCTAGGATAAAAATAATTGAGTTTCTATTTATATATTTTCAATTTATCATTTTTTCCCAATTTTCAGAAAGAATAATTATTCGTATAACCCTGTTGATCTATTTTTTTATACATCTTTGTTATAACCAAATGAATTTCTGAATTATATATCCTGTTTTAAATTTTTAATTATTTTTTAAAGTTTGTGCAAAAAAAAATTCATAATAAAATATCTCATTTCCATGAATTCCGTCTTTAAATCCATTTAAACGAAAAATTATCATATTCATAATCATTATATTTTTTTTTAGACTTGTCATATATTAATTAATAATAGGCAAAGTCTTTAAAAAAAATTGGGATTTAAAAAATTACACAATGCATAAATTGTAAATGAAAATACAATTATTATTTCTATTGATTAAAACAAAATAGAGTATTTTGGGGTTTGTTTGATATTTCCTTTGTGCGGATCGAATTGCGTATTTAAGGGAATGAAAATAGTTTCCTCTGATAAAGTCCTGAGGACGATTTTTAGTTAAGTTATTTTTATAATTCGTTTTCCGCTTAGCTGTATCTCTGATGATTAATTAGTATAAGAGTAACGAATCCAAAACCTTTCTTCTAAGAATTTGATTTTATTTAATCAGCTGTCAATGTCTAAACTTAATTGCACTTCAAAACAAAACAAAACAAAATAGAATTTGTTATGTAGTTTTTTGCCCAGATTTTTTGCAAAATTTATCCTAATATTAAAAATAAAAGGAGGTGAAAATAAGCGACTTTGGGACGGTAGTGTTAGAAGTTACTGGCCATTATATATGAAACTAGAAGCGAAAAAGGAAGGAAGGAAGGAAGGAAGGAAGGAAGGAAGGAAGGAAGGAAGGAAGGAAGGAAGGAAGGAAGGAAGGAAGGAAGGAAGGAAGGAAGGGAGGAAGGAAGTAAGTAAGAAATGTAAAAAATATAAAAAATATAAAAGGCCAGGGTTAGTAAACAAACTTTTAGGCAAAATCAACTTAGATGGGAATTGATATATCCTAATTAAAATCGGCACACAGGGGCTAAAAAAGAAACGTCGCGTTTTGAAATCTTTATACCTCCAAACCACTTATTTATTTTTTTTAAATTATTTTAAACATAATATTCTCAAAATAAAATTTTAAATTTGATTTGAAGAGGTTATTTTTAGATAATTGAGATAAAGAATTACTAAAATTTGACACTAAACAACTCAAGACCCTCATTTTATTTTTTCTAAACGGGTTAGATGGGTTGCTATCATGTTGAACTATAGCCAAACATTCGCCTTTTTTCCAGCAATTTTCTTTATTCATAAATTATAATGCCAAACACAAGCATATTTTATAGATCCTTTATAAAACACAATTATAGAATTATTCAAATACCTAAAATACCTAAATACAATTAACCAAATATGTGTTGGATTGGTCTTCTCTTATCTTGTATAAGGCCTAACAATCTCATGTTACTCTGATCGAACGCCAACTTGTTTTTTTTTCTTAATAAATTGAGAATTGAGGGACATGCTCTATGATTTTTTCTTTAAAGTTTAGTCTAAAGATATAGTATTTAATTCATTATACACTTGATGACACCGTAGATATAGATGAGGAGGCCTTGTTTTCAGAATATGAATCCCGTATTTCAAAGTCGCTCTACAGTTGGTTTATCTGCAAGAATATTTTATCTTTTCCTAGGGAATTCAAGAATAAAACTTGGCGCATTTTAAGTTCTTTTCTCGGGGCATAATTCAATCCGTATAAGATCTTCCTTCTTTTGATAGCATTTTTAATTTACAAAATGATTGTATGAAGTTTTGGGTGTTAATAAACGGCGTAATAATTAAATTTGATTAGGTAACCTAAATATTTTGTATTGTAATCGAATTGTATAATAAACAACTATATAATAAAAATGGTGAACAACTATCCCTTTTTTCTTTAAAAGTTATAAAAAATAGCAAAATATCTTGAAATCAAACTTCCGGAGATAATCCAACATAATGGGATATCTAGCCTCTTTTTTTTTAAATTAATTGAGGGTCATGAGTTATTATATTTTAACAATCTCAATTTTTTGAATAACAAATCTATCAAATTCTAAAAATAATTTGAGCATATTAGGTACGGTATATTAGTAATATATAAAATTTCATTTTAAAGAAACGATTGACAGGTTCTGGAGTTATAAAGATCCCAAAACGCGACGTTTTATTAGCCACACGGTTATGACGAATTCTTTTTAAATCTAATAATTAATTCTTAAGGTCAATATTAGTAAATTCGGAGTTCCAGGGCAGTGTTTACCACATCATTGTTAGGACTAGTCAAATCAAATTGTTTAATAAATCTTCTATGAGAGCAGTCAATATTTAGGCAACTCTATATATATTTTATCCATTTCCTGTAACAATTATCCCTCTACAAACATTTTTATCGTGTTGTTAAACATCTACCTTTATAGGTTTAAAACTAACTTTTCCCGTGCGCTTCTTACATAGATTACGAGAAGTAAATTACAACTGGTATATACTTCATATAGACTAAGACTCTACTACACGTACACCTCTCCTTGTGAACTACGGGCCGGGCCTAACTTTGCAGATCTCTAATGTAAACCTTATTTTTATAGTTGAGAACAACTATTAATCCATTTGTTTAGCGTCTTTTCAGTGTGGACGATCTTGTTCATAATCCCTGTATGATTCTATATTTAATATTAGTCAAGAACTCTGAATCCATGGAAATTAAATGTTACGTGATTTCATCGCTGTTTTATCTTTTGAATGGGCATCAATCACCTCTTTCTATTTAATCATCTTTACCTTCACTAAGAACTCATCTGTTTTAACAATACAAGCCATTACTTCTCACCAAAGTACAAATATGGGGTAGGGTCAGATTTATAATTTATTTTATAAAATGCTTTCGCATCCTTTAATTACGCTATTTTTTATTTATGACAAGTTTACGATTATATGCTACGTACGCTCATATAGTATATTAAATCAACTGAATAAAAGTCGATTCTCAACCCCCGACCCCCTTCTATTTTTTTAAAAAATTTGTTAGTACATTAACTATTAAAAATGTAAAAAATTTTACTTTTCAAATCGGCTTACTTAATGAGATAAGGCCATCTTAAGAAACTCGGAAATTGAGATATTTAAAATTAAATATAGTGTATTTTGAAATTTTCGCATTTCTAAAGATGGCCATATCTCATGAAGTAAGCTGAGTTGGGAATTAAATTTTATATTTTTTTACTAGTTAGTGTATATACTCTTCGTCATACAAATTTTTAAAAAATTGAAGAGGGTCGGGTTGAATCTTCAGTTGACATGATATGGAAATTCAACATATACTAAATAAGATTATCAATATCTCGAGTTATAAATAATGGACATTGAAGAATAGACATTGCTTAGAGAAGAGAAGAGAAGAGAAGAGAAGAGAAGAGAAGAGAAGAGAAGAGAAGAGAAGAGAAGAGAAGAGAAGAGAAGAGAAGAGAAGAAGAAGAGAAGAGAAGAGAAGAGAAGAAGAAGAGAAGAGAAGAGAAGAGAAGAGAAGAGAAGAGAAGAGAAGAAGAAGAAGAGAAGAAGAAGAGAAGAAGAAGAAGAGAAGAGAAGAAGAAGAGAAGAGAAGAGAAGAGAAGAAGAAGAAGAAGAGAAGAGAAGAGAAGAAGAAGAGAAGAGAAGAGAAGAGAAGAAGAAGAGAAGAGAAGAAGAAGAGAAGAGAAGAGAAGAGAAGAGAAGAGAAGAGAAGAAGAAGAGAAGAGAAGAGAAGAAGAAGAGAAGAGAAGAGAGAGAGAAGAGAAGAAGAAGAGAAGAGAAGAGAAGAGAAGAGAAGAGAAGAGAAGAGAAGAGAAGAGGATTATAAAATTTAGAAGCAAATTTTTCCCAGAGTTTTACCCGATTTCGGAGCTCGTAGACTTGTCCGGACTAGGCCCATTAACCCGAAATGTTCCTCTATTCGCTGATATCCATATAAATTATTCAGCAAAGCAACATTTTTGATTCTATCTATAAAAAGTTATACGTATTTTTATTGTAGTCGCCGCACTTCGTAATTAAATTCATTTTACAATAAACATAAAAATTTCATTTAATAATTTGTTTTTTTATAACCCTTATTTTTATATCTTATCTTAATTCATTTTTTTTAGTTGCCTATTAAAATTTAAAAACTTATTATATAAATAGTAAGATTTTCGAGAGAGAGAAAAAATAAGGAGATAAGAAAGTTATAATTTATTCATAAATAAAAATAATAATAATTCCCAGAAAGTTTAAAAATAAGTTATTTTACACTTATAATATACCAAACTTATTAAGGTCTTAATTCGCTTATCGAATGTCGAAAAAAAATTAGGTTCCTTATAAATTATTTAAGATCTTCAAAATAAAAAAAAATATTCAAAGATTTTGATCTCTGAAGATTATTTTATGAATGCTCAAATTTGATCAAATTTTACCTAAAAATTCCAAATATTTTTAAAAAAAATCTTTTTATGATTTTAATCCATAAAAAATCTTTAATGATGAAATCAGAATTTTTTTTTATAAAAATGATACTGATCCTCTTTAATAAAGAATCTTCAATTTTATAATTTTCAAAGTATTTTTGCTTAAAATTTCGTGCAAAAAAAGATGTTCCAAAAATCTTTTCACAATCTCTGTATTTTATCATTCATTTCGGATAAAAAAAACAGAGTCAAAAATGTTTTTTGAAGTTTTCCGACTAGAGTTCGAGCATTTATCAAAAGAAAATATATCATTTCCGACATTTCCCCCAAATTGGAAAATCGTATATTAAACATTTATAAAAAAAAAATTAATCTCTTTGCCACCATTATCTTATTTTATAATGGTATTAATCGCGTATATTACTATATAACATAACTAATCCTCAATTTTCGATTAAATTTTCTAATAATTACTATCATAGCAAATGTTTAAAATAGGGAAAAAATAATAATAATTTAGGTAATAAATGTCTAGTTTTAAATTAACTCTAAGTTGTCATTTTAAATATCTTTCACCGTACATTTATATTTATTGTGTCGTTATTACCAAATGTCATCTGTTTAGTATCTTATTGCAAATCAAAGAATTCTCTTATTCTCAATTGACTAATTTAAAAAAAAAAATTTCCAAATTTAACGACGCTCTCCCATAAATATGAAATTATAACATTTCACTTTTCTTATTTTATTCTTTTATAAATTAACATAAAGAAAATCTCCAGTTGGATTCCTTTTCCAAATTCATTTTTTACCAATATTCATTATTTGTCCTTTTATAGAATCCCCACTTGAGCCAGTGTTATCTTTTTCCCATGAAAGGGAATTTCGATTTTGTCTAATAGTTTTTATCTCCTCCAGCTTCTTGCGATATATCATGCACAAATTGATTAATCCAAAGATACCTTTAAAAACCATATGATTGATTTGAAATTTATGATTTAATAATTTCATTTATTATCCTCCATTTTTTTAGTCCCATAATATTCTCATTTGGAATATCAAAAGTGACTACTCTGGATGGGATATTATGTGACTAAAACAGCTGTATATTTTAATAATAACCTAATTTTTCGCTAGCGTTTTGTATATCAGCGATATTTTTGATATCAATGTCAACAACGGTCGTGTACATATACCCTAAAATTGTTTTCATAGTTTCGACATTTACGCGCATATCTTCCGGTAAATTTATCTCATTTCCATCTTGGTTTTCTGACAGATGTATTCGGAAAAAATCACTATTTATATTTTTTTAATTAAAAAAGCACATGATTTTGGTATATAATATATATATGTTAGCGTCAATATGTTTTTTCTAGTAATGTGTTATTTTTTACAACTCGAATTTATAAATCGGATTTTAGAGGAAATATATTCTATAATGTTTGAAATACCTATATTAGGAATTGTAGATTTAACCTTTACTTTCGAGTCCTAATATAAATTTTATTGAGTTCAAAAGTTCAAGGCAAAATTGTCTGAAAATTCATAGGGGAAATATTCCAAACATAAAGGAATACATTTCCGGGTAAATCAGATTATTAAATGTTTAAAAAAACTCGCTCAAAAAATGATTGATGAAAGTTTAATAAATAACATATTGCCGGAAAAAAACACTGCCGCTATATATTTGTTTTTTCAATATCTGTTTATGTTTATGTATATATATACCTGTAGCAAAACAATATCATTTTATGGCATCCAATTTTGTGTTCTTTGATATTAATAACATAATCGGGATCTGAGACATTCCCATTATTATATAATGCACTAAATTTCGAAAACATTTTTCTTATTATCACTTTTAATGTAAAAAAACAAAATTTTTTTAACTTCTAACTAAAAAAATAATTGTCATGTTATGATTATATTTTTTTGGTTATCGTAAATAATTACGAATGCGTGAACATGTTTCGTTTAAAAACTTAATTTAACGAAATTTCATTTAAAATAATTGAATCAAATTGTGGTGGTTTTTTTTTATTTTACAGGAAAACCTCTCTAATTTGGGAACAGTTGGGATCAAGATTTATGTCCAAGTTAGACAGTTACCCAAATATCAATAGGAATTTGATTGGGACTCAAAACTTTGGTCAAATTAGGTTTTTACTGTATTTTTAAAGTCATTAAAAGCCGGCTGTTTAGTAATAAGTTGAGCCAGTACACATCCTTAATACTTTATTTCATTTTCCGTTTAAAAGAATTATTATCTTAATATCTCTATAACAAAATAAAAAGAGCATACCCAGTATAAGTATCCTAGGTAGGGTCTAGTGTTGTTAAATCTACTATCAATTAATGAACTCCAACTTGGCCCAAGATTTTATCCCAAAAAATCTTCATCTTTAAGTTAAAAATTCAACTTAGGAAAATACTTGGAGGTATAAGTCAATTTTTTAGGCTCAAATTAAGCCATATAGGAGTTTGACTAAAGTTAGGCATTTTGACACAAAATTAGTGGGATGGCAAGCATTTTGCTCTTTTGTTACAGAAATTGTGATTATATTATATATAAACAAAGCAAAAATGAGTCAACGCTTATCTACCATCATAGTTTAGTGCGCGAGCTTGAGTAAAATAGCAATACAACTAGGGTTATAAAAAAATGGATACCTATAAATTTTAGGAAATATTGATAGTGGTATGTTTAAGCGGACAGTTTTGGGATAGTTTAAATGACGCGATTTTTAGATTTTAAAGATTCATAAAATTCTTTCGCATCCATTTTATTTATAAATGCATCATCCTTAACTCATTTTTTTTGCTCCCAAAAACTTAAAATAATGGCACACGATTTCATATAAACACATTACATTTTTAGACCAAGCCACTCATTCATATTTAAGCATATCATGTTTTTGTGTCTTTTGGAATTCAGTCGGTTTTTTTTAACTACTCTACAAAAATCCTGGATGAAAATGCATTCCCAAATATTTTCTACGGAAGGAGCCATTAAAAAATAACCTCTTATAAAAAATAAGAATAAATTTAAAAAATATAACTAATTAAGAATATTCCTATGGCAGCACATTACAAAACACGTGTGTTCTGCGTCAGAATTTAGTGAGATTTGACCAAAAAAAATCCCCTTCTCTCTAGTATTAATCATATCACATAGTAGAGTAAAGGGTTTTTTTAAATATTTTAAAATACATCAAGCATATGGCTTCCACATTCCATGCATATTTCTATTGATCATTTAAAAGGCGATATTTCAAATGGTTAAACGGCTCAGTTTAGCTTAATTTTAAATTAAGATTTTAGCCAAAATAATATTACGCAAGTCTTCGATTTAAATAGATGCCCAAATTTTCTAAACATCTAGAATTTCCAGGCTCGCATAATATTTCTTTGCTAAAATATTGGGTTATCTATTTTTTAAAAATTGAACCGTTTAACAACACTAGTTTCAAAGAATGTTTAAATTTAATAAGATATGAAACATTTCTTTTTAAAAAAAAAGAACAATAATTATTGTAAGCTATGCGATCATATGTTTAAGTAGACAAAATTTGTCTTTAAGAGGTTGCAAAAATTCTGACGCTATGACATTCGGGCTTAACTGAAAAAAAGAGAGTTAGAAATTTATCATATTTATGATAATAATATTAATATTAATAATGACGGACAATAACAAAAATTTTCTGAATTAGAAAAATAACACTTTGAATGCATTGCTTTGTGAATTTTTTTATTTTGTCAAAAAGAGGCAATTTATTATGTAAAGAAAAAAAGTCGTTTAATAAATCAACTTTGTTGTAAAATATAACCCAATAAAACATCAAAAATTAATTTTAAAAAAAGTCGTATTCATGCTAAAACTGTTGAAAACTTATACTTGAGAGTAGAATATCCTTCTCTTCAATACTTGCTTTACTATATTTTCAGCCTAGAGACAGAGAAGGAGGGGGGGGTGCATATTCCTTAGTTTAGTTGAGTTGCCATTGATAGAGATCCAAATTATTATACAAACAGTTTAGGAATGAATACCTTCTCATTGCCAATTTCCAATTCTGATAAATGTATAAGTGAGAGAATGAAAAATAGTGAAAATATGTATATACATTTGTATCGAACTTGTTTTTTTTTGCAGGTCATATCATATTCGTGAATTTTTTTGCCTGTTCCGATAGATTTGGATTTGTACCAGGTTCTCGCTTGTAGTACATTATTTAGAAAATTTGGCATACATCACGATATTGATAATATTTTAAAGTGGTAAATGACATATTTATGTTGAAGATGATTTAATAAATAGAGAAATATATACTTTATGAGAACCACCTTAATAAGATTATTATAACTTTTGCAGATAATAATGACAACGTTGTTTATTAAGTTACTATCTTCCTTTACAACTTTGATTTGCTGCTCTCCGCAGATGAGCTAAGATTTGCTTGATTACGGCTTAATTACTAAATTATTCTACCTTAACATTATAAACTTTGTGAAATTAGCGTAGACAGCCAGTGTAGGCATTAGTGAACATAGCTAGTTTTTGGGGAAGGAGGGGGGGGGGGGGGGGTGTTCGGATTTATTTTAAAAAATCATATTTCTTTCTATTTCTTCCATATAATAAATCTTAACTATAGAGTATCAGGTCAATTCTAATTAAAATAACACAAAATTTGACATTTTATATTTTATTATTAAATTATAAAATTATTATACTTTTTAATCTTATAAGATAAAAAAGAGATTAAAAAAATGTTATCTCATGGTGCTAGGAAAATAGGTTGACTTTTCTACTAAAGCTGCCGGGCACCGCAAAATGGGAGATATGGGGGGGGGGGCGTAGTCCTATAATTTGTTCTTTAAAGGCTTCAGAAATAAATCATATTTAAATCATTAAGTATTTATAATTTCAGTTGATTAGTGGATTATAAATAAATAACTCAATTTATTAATATAAATGAGATAATTTATTTTTAATACAAATTAAAATAATTGCTTTAATTGTAAATGATATATTACATTAATTATCAGTATTACACATCATATAAATCAAATTAGAAAATGGTCAAAAAATTTATAAAAGAAGAAAGTTTATTGCATTGTGTTATATATTATTTTATTAATAGAATATAGAATAAGGATTTAGAAAACTCTCAATTTAGAATCTTGAGGGAGATTTATTTAAATTTCAAAAAATATGAGCGGAGTCCAAAAGGTACTTCAGCAAGTAAAAAATAACCCACATTGTTGAATATTAAACAATTTTTTCCCGTGCACTTTTGTACTATATATTATGTAATTTATATTAAATGTTATACATCTATTTTGGTATAAATTATTTTTAAAAAATACACAAAAATTCACAGCAAAATTGTTTAAATTTAAGGGTATTCCTTCCAACATAAAATAAAAAAAATAAATTTAATTTAAAATTCGCTCTAATTAAAAATGATTTAAAATTTGAATTTTTACAGAATTCCATTAATTATATATCACAATACTACACCATGTCCCCTGTGTATGAGATGAAAGACATGTCGATCGAAACTCAATTGACAATTCTGGAATCGACGAAATGATCACAGCACCTTTGTTACACAACTAAACGTTTGATTGAGGAATTATATTTTTAAAATTGTTAAAATAGATCATTAATTAATTATGGGTATATGTTATATATGACATGTTGTATATCATAATAAAAATTAAAGTTGCTTAACACAAACTACGATTATATGAACTCTTTTTCATTAGACACAAAAATAAATATTATATGATTTCTAAATGACTAAATATAAAGCTATCTATGATATGATCAGTAACGTTACTAGGAGGAAAGGAGGCAAAAATTTGAAGAGCCCTCTCATTGAAAACAATTTAAAAATGATATTTTAGGCCCTCTGGGATTGTAAAAGCTAGTGACGCCTGGATATGATCAGATAGTAACGCATAATAGTTTTTTTTGTAGTTTGGATCTCAATTCATGCATTATAGAACTCTCAGTTCGATTTACCAAAGAGTTGGATTTAGATTTAATGTTAAATTTTTTAGAATTGTTTTGTGATAAATAAAATAATGGCATAATCTATAATATATATAAAAGCCTTGTCACACTGTGACAGTCATACTTTCAAAATTTATAATATATATTTAAAAAATCGTTAATTTTGAAAGGTGTCTGTGGACCAATCGGCAAGAGCCTCACTTACAAGCCTAATAGATTTAGGTACAAATCCCAACAATCTATTTTTTTTTCTTTTTTTTTCTTAATCTAACTTGATGGTTTCATCCTTGGGGAGATGATAATATCTATCTATCTATAAATATATAAGCCGTGTCACAGTATTTAAAAAATCGTGAATTTTGAAAAGCGTCTGTAGCTTAATCGGCAAAGAGCATCGCTTACAAATCTGAATTTTTTTTAAATCTAACTTGGTGTTTTAATCCTTGGTGAGTTGATAATATCTATAATCTATCTATAATATATAGTCACAGTGTCACAACGTAATAGCCAATATTATTCTTTTAAACCATAGCTTATTCGGTCCAATGATAATATCACATATCAAACATTCATTTATTTAAGCTACCATTACATATATACTAGAGTCCTTAGTATCAAATTTGTAATTTGTTTATTTTTCATTTGGACAAATTTATTTTTTGATAAACGTCTGTGGCCGTGGCCCACTTAGCAAAGATCATTTTTTTAAATCCAACTTGGTGGTTCCATCCTTGGGGAAATGATATATAGGAAGCCTGACTTGACCACGTGATTCCATTATAATATCTCCTATCTATCAATCTATAATCATAGGTCTGTAATTTTGCAATTTGGTAAATCAATGGGTTATAATGGCATCTAATTATATATGATATTTTTAATGAGGATTATACCCAAGATACCTCACCAGAAGACAAAAAATATAGCCTAACCATTTTATCAGAGGGTCAATATTTAGATTTCACAGTATCAATGTTTAAATTATCAAATATTTCTTACAATAAAAATTTTATTGAAGAATGGATATATTTGAATTTTATACAATTATATATCTTTTAATTAGGTAATTTTTATGTATAAGTAAATATTTGCATTTATAGGATTACTAACTGATAGATCATCAAGTTTGACAGAAAATTAGAATTTTCTCTTTAATTTGATGATGGATGAATTAAATTAAAAGCCATGCTTTATGAATTATTACTTTTATGAAATATCTTATGTCGGTAATTTTTAAAATTGGTAAATCAATGAAATTTTTATTATGGAATAAGATTTTGGTTTATTTAATACAACTCAATTGCCATTAGCATGGCTGATATTTTAAAATTTTGCCATTATTGACATTGTATAGTCTATTCCATGTTATTCATGGAACTTTCAACTGAATACCTCTCTTATCTTTTCTGAAGATGCCTTTTTACATGAATTGCATAGTTTGGTATATTTTCTCATCACTTCATAATTGTTGAATGTATGTTATTCACATAACTTATTATAACATTTTTGATTAAATGTATGACCTTTTTGTTTTACTTATCTGACTATGATTGAATTAACCTCCTATTTTTTGTTAACTTAGAATATTTTTTTTTATTGTAATTTAATTACAAGGTCTTAAATTTAATTTTCTATTTTGTACCTACACATATTATTTGGAGGGGTGGTTGTCTGGTAAAAATTTAAATTAGGGTGAACATTTTTCACTAGTATATAAAAGGCATGGTACTTTAATATGTATTCATGAATTTCATAAAAATGCCAGGAGTTAACCAGTAGGGGTGGTAAATCAGATATTTCCCTTGCATTTGATAATAAATTATTTGAAAAATTTTCTCAATAATATAGAATGGCAAAAAAATGTACATATAAGACAGATTTAATTCTTATAAATCCCTTACATTGGACCTATTTTTCTGGATCCAACGAAAAAATTAATTATTATGGGTTTTGCTGGGCTTGGGAAATATTTTCCACAATTAATACGGGTATGGACCTGGCTTGGGAAAATTTTTCAAAATTATTTTGGTCACATGCTTAAAAATTTTTTAATTTTAAATATGGGTTAGACATTGAGCTGAAATTTTTTTTGAAGACATGGCCAGGAACTAACAAATTGGGCTTGGAACAATTTTTTCAATATTATTATGGCGTACCTTGCTTGGGAATTTTTTAAAATATTAAATATTAGGCATAGGTTATCAGTAATATTTAACAAATGATATTGATATTATTAAGTAAAAACTTTAAATATATTTTGACTCAAACCTTAGTATTTACACTTAGTTTTAATGGATTGAACCTGGCCTAAAAGGGGGGCGGTTTATAAATAATAAAAATTGGATATTATTTCCAAATATCAGGGAACAACTATCATAAAATAAGGGAATCCCGGAAAAAAAACCCCTGGAAAAAAAACCCCGGAAAAAAACCCCCGGAAAAAAACCCCCCGAAAAATAAACCCCCAGGAAAAAAACCCCCGGAAAATAAACCCCCAGGAAAAAAAACCCCCGGAAAATAAACCCCCAGGTAAAAAAACCCCCGGAAAATAAACCCCCAGGAAAAAAAACCCCCGGAAAAGAAATCCCCAGGAAAAAAAAACCCCCGGAAAAAAATTCCCCAATAATTTTTTTTCATTTTTATAGAATTTAGGTATATTTTTATTTGGCCTACTCTTCATAAAAAAATTCTTAAATAAGAAAAACTGATGTTTAAATTGGTACTGTGAAAAAATGCCTCAGTAAAATAACTATGAATTGTAAAATATTTTTGCTATAGTAAAAATACAATACCATCTTTAAATATGATATTAAATAGACTAAATTTGACATAATAAGAAATGTTTATTTTATTGGTAAATCATGATTATGTATATACAAATTTTATAATTTATAATAATATTATATGGGTTGACATAGAATATTGAAGGAAATCGCTTTTATAAAATCTGGAAGGCTTCGCACCCCATCACGGTATTCTTCGCAAAGTTTCTTTAGCTGAATCTGGTTGTTAGAACTCTGCGATTTTGATTTCGATGTCCAACTACCTACGCGCCATCTTTCAAGTTTGGTTTCATCGGCAGCCACCTCGCATTTCATTTTTTTAACGAGTATCCAGATTGATGGGTGTTTATTCCCAACCAGATTAGAAAAACGATGATTCCAACCTTCGCATCGGTTATTTGTTCGTTCTTCATCTGAGAGAGTGCTCTGATTCGCGTTCCAGGTTTCTGGAGGAAATCGAGGCTCAATTCGACGTGTTTGGGATTTAGAATTGCTTCTTATGACCTCCCTTGATACTCCATTGACATAATTTTTATCGAAATAATCAAGACTTACCATTGCTCGGAGTAACCGATATCAGGAATATCATTGCATTGCCCATATCACATAACGGAACGAATGCTAAGCCGTTTATCATACCACAAAAAAAACTTAGAGTATCATCGGTCCTGTATTCGTTTTCCAGACCCAGCTTCTGAATTTTTCTATGGGTACTTTGACACAAATGGTAAAAACATCCTCTAATTACGATGTGATCCCAAAAATAAATATAAATTATTAAACATATTAATAATCATACCAATGATACTCTTAACCGCGGTCATATATAAATTTTATGAATAAAATATTTTTGTAAATTAAAAATTTTTTTTTTTTTATATACGGTGATAATTTTAATATCTGTTCATTTAACTAGTTGCTGAACAATAATGTTTTAAACAAATTATTAACTTGCAATTGACTAAATACCAATTCAATATAAATTATTGCTAGATTATACTTAAATATGAGAGTGTATAAAAATAATCCCAAGGGTTTTTTTTCCGGGGGTTTTATTTCCTGGGGGTTTTTTTCCGGGGGTTTTTTTCCGGGGGTTTTTTTCCCGGGGGTTTTTTTTCCGGGGTTTTTTTTCCAGGGGTTTTTTTTCGTATTACCAAAATAAGGAGATATCTACTAGTAATTTATATAAAAACCTTGTCACGCTGTGCGGTCACACTTTCACAATTTATAGTATATATATTTAAAAAATCGTTAATTTTGAAAAGTGTTTGTGACCCAATCAGTAAGAGCGTCGTTTATAATCTAATGGACTTAGGTTCGAATCCCAGCAAAGATTTTCTTTCTTAATCTGGCAAAATATTTTTTTTTTCTTAATCTGGCAAAATTAATCAATTAGATACGATTCAAAGTTTATAGATACTTTAAAATTCAAACTATTAATTAAGTATTCTTATATTTTTAAATTTTATTATTCTTTTAAAAAATATTCGTCCAATATAAATCACCATATAATATAAAACCATTAACATCTTATACATTATCATATATATATATATATATATATATATACTAGAACTAACTGATGTATCTATAATATATATAAGCTGTCACACTCTCAATGACAGAGTCACATCACAAAAATCGTAAATTTTGAAAAGTGTCTGTGGCCTAATCGGTAGGAGCGTCGTTTACAAATCTGATAGATTTAGGTTCGAATCACAGCAATGATTTTTTTTTCTTAATCCAACTTAGTGGTTCCGTCCTTTGACATGTTACTTAATTCCCATTGGACCTGAAAATGTTGTCATTTGCAGACCTCTGGTGGTAAATGCATGTGAAAATAAAAGTGGCAGACGCATATCATTTATAAATGAATTCTTTGGCAGAGGTAAAATCCATTATAAGATTTTTTTTTAACTTAATCTGGCAAAATTAATTAAATGGAAGATATAATAATAAAGTGTTACATATTCTCATACGATTCAAAGTTTGTTGCTATTTTAAAATTTAAACTATTAAATAGGTATTTTTATATTTTGAAATTTTTCACAACGAAATAGCCAATAGTATTTTTAAGCATCATATCATATCAAACACTCATTCATCAAAGTATCCATTAATAATATCTAACATTACCATCTTACACATCACAAACATATATCTATCTATCTATAATAATATATATAAAGCGGTGTGATAGTCACAGTGTCACAATTTATCATATATATTTAAAAAATCTTCAACTTTGAAAAGCGACTTTGGCCTAATCGGCAAGAGCGTCGCTTACGAATCTGATGGCTTTTGGTTCGAATCCCAGCAATGCATTTTTTTTGTTAATCCAACTTTGTATACATATTAATTTCCTTTTTTTTTAATTTTTTTATTATTTATGTACTCAATAAAAATTCAATTTTGCTAGATGAGGGTTTTGTATATTGTTATCATGGAAACAGATTTCGGATTTGGACTTATTAAGAATGATCTTTTAAAATTGGCTTCAAGAAATTGAAAACCAATTATTTTAAGAAGAGCATCACAGATTGTTCCATCATCAAGATACCAAATATTTATATCCAAATCAAATTTAGATTTAAGATAATGGATGAGATAATGAATACCAAAGTAATATAAACGAAGACGTTTCCCCTTGCTTAATCCTTTTGTCAGAATCTATGACATGTGGGCTGAATAAAAGAGTTTTAATGTTGTATGTCTCTAGGAATTTTGAATAAACAGGAAATTTGGGTTAAAAACAATTTATGAAATGTTCACGAAATTTGCTATTGAAAGCATTTTTAAAGTCTACTTTGATAATAGCCATGTTAGGAGGAGGATTTCGGAATATAGATGGCATGCGAAGCTATGCCTTCTCCCTAAACACCAAATCCTAATTGATAAGTATACTTAATAAGTTAAGACCCTGGGTTTTGACCCATGGCAATTATTTTTGCCAATAATCTTCTAAATAGCCCATTACAATGGGGTGGATACCACCACAATGTTTGTGAGATAATCAGGTGCCCCTATAATTGATTCGAATCTATGATGGTATGTTTTTTTTAAAAGAGTATTTAGGAAAGTTTTAAAAGCATTTAAATAATTTTTTGAGAAAAATGTAGATTTTAAACGAAGTGAGAGAGCAAAAACCATTGCATCTATGTGGAAAATTTATTAAAAGAATTGATAAATAAATATCATAACTCACAAATCATATTCCATATTTTTATAATATATTTAAAAATTTATAGAAATCTTGGAAGGATGAATACGGATAATCTATTCCTCTCATTTGACTATTATTCTGTTTCATCCATCGTCAAATGAAGGTAAAATTTATTATTTATCCATACGGAGAAAATTCTGATCACTCGTCATTTTTGACGGGCTATCAGCTAGTATATAATATAAGAATCTTATCCAAATGATTTTATAAATTTAAGTATTATTTGCTTTTATATATACAAAAATTGCAATGAATATGATCTTATAAAAATATTTTTAATCGCATTCAATTTGTAAAGAAATATAATAAAAATAATTATCACTATATATATATCTGAAACAACTTATATATATAAACAAATAAATTATATTTTTTAAAATTGTTATTCAATTTAGGAAATATATTCAATTTTTCTTAGAAGTTAAAAGAAAATAAAAAGGATGCTAAGAGAAGAATATTAAGTTTAAATTAATTTAATAAAATTTAATATGAATAATAAAATATAAAAAATTAAGAATTACTAACACTAGCGTCACTAGGGGGGAAGGAAGGGAGGGGTTGCAAAAGTGGGCTCAAAAATTTGCTTAGCCTCTTAAACAAATTTTTTCAATTACAAAATTATTATGATCTCCATGTTTTTTTATTTTAATTATTTTATTTAATTTTCTGTAATAAATAAGATATCGAAACGGAAACAACTAGAATAGTTCTACATAATTATTTTCTTTTCACCCATTTATATTTAAGAAATTTTCTGCCATACTTAAAACTATTTTAAATTTACCCAATCAATACTTAACTCACTAATCTAATATTCTTAAATAGTAAGGCAGATTTATTTAAAAAAATATATCATATTTATATTAAATAAACAAATTCAATATAGACCATAAACTTAAAATTTATCAATACCCCTCCCTATAATATACATTTTAGTTAATCGGGTACGGGCTTTTCTCTCTCTTCTTATCTCCCGTAGGCGTTTAAGCAAGTGGTTTGCCTCTTGCGCGCACAGGTAACTGCAGCCTGCCCAAAAACTGTGGATGGGCTCATCTCATAGGCTACCCCCTTAACCCAATTAGATGGGATGAGATAGTCCAAACGTAGCTCTGCTGTTTCATATAGCGATAAAGGGTAATTGCGCTTATTATGACGTATGACGTACTATGATTTTTGCAGATTCTGAAAGTAAATATAAAATATATAAATGTAATATTTTTTTTGAGGTGATTTGGATAATATAATTAATAGTGAGGATGAAGATTTTATGTATGATAGTGATCATGATACACAATCTGAATTAGATGAAGAAGAAGATATATTAGCTGAAACAGATAATAAGCTTAAGTATTATTTAGGTAAATATAAAATCATTTATCATAGTATATTTCTCTTTAAAATTAGCTAAAAATAAGGTTACTCAATGGAAAAAGTTGTAAGTCAAAATTATAATCAATATGAAAGTTCTACAAAAGAAGTTTATATAACTGAATTCAAAGCATTATTGGGAATTCTTTATTTAGCTGGAATTTTTAAATCTAACCATCAAAATATGTCTGATTTATGGAAATATGATGGGTTTGGAATTGATATATTTAGAGTAACAATGCCTCTTAAAAGATTCAGATTTCTAATTCATGCAATGAGATTTGATGACATACTAACAAGAGAAGAGAGAAAGGTGGTAGACAAAGCAACACACATTAGAAATAAATATTTTTGTCAAATATGCAAAATAAATTTATGTTTAGAACACATTAATATTTTATGTAACAAATGTTTTGATTGTCAAATTTAACATATTTCAATGTTCAATATTTTTTTTATATTTGAATTTATCATTGCAATTTTTTTTTAATATTGAAGAATAAAGATCCATGTTATGAATTATCAGGATTATATGATGGATAAGTTATTTTTTTAATTTTTAATTTCCAATTTAAAAAAAGTAAGCTTTTTTTTAGAAAATTATGGCACAAATTATAATTATCCTTGTTATATATTTCTTATATATTTGTAGTGGATATTTTATATATATATTGGTATATTATATATATATTTATCAATATTTTTAGTATTAAATTATAAATGTCAATCAATCAATTATAAATATATATTTAGTTAGTAATAATATTGATTTTTATATGATAGCGGAAGGTTTTGTAATAAAAAAAAACGAATGTTTTTGTATTCATTATGAAAATTATGACAAGATTGTTGGAATTAATATAATTATGAGAATATTATATAAAAAAATTATAAGATATATAAACTATTGTAAAAATTATGAAATAAAGTAGAATAAATAGCAAGAATATATTATATAATCGGAGGAATTAAATATATATATATAATTAAATATTATTAGAGAGTTATTTTAGAGTCATATAAATTTAATAAAATTAGAGTTATTTTATTGGTGCCGACTGACCAAGATACGTTAACACTTATTAGGGAAAAAATAAGTTTGAGAAAAATATAAAAATTGAAATATTTAGAGAAAAAAATAAAACAAGAGTGTTTTATAAAAATAAATTTCAGAAGTTATTAATCAACAAAAATATTTTCTAGGACCGGGTTCCTCAAAATTATAGTGGATTCTGGATATTTAAAAGTAAGAAAATTTTTTTTATTTGATTTTTAAATTACACAACGCAATAGTAGGATTTTTGGATTAAAATTAGAAAAATATAGATAAAATTTTAAATTTTGGATAATTAATGAAATTATGGTTTTTTCTTTTGTTACTGTTCATCGTAGGCCTGATTTTGATAAAATGCAGAATTATAAGGATCATTTTAATAAAATTTTCAATTCAAAGTTTAATAAAGTGGATGTAACTAATAATATCATTACTGCAGTAATTTTTTTTGTGTTTTATGTAATATTGATTATAATGAAACATGCAATTAAGAAAATAAAAAAAAATCTATTAAAGAAAATGATATAAAAAATACTAATACTGAAAATTTAATTTCTGAAATTTTGGTGAAATCTCCAGATATTTCTGAAGATATCCAAAATAGCTTACATTTAATTTTGTTAGAATTAAAAAAATTAAATGATAAAAAGAATATTATGTCGGAGGAAAAATCCGAGGAAATATTAGATACTGGTGAAGTATTTAATTTTTCTCAGAATAATAATATATCAGAGGATATCAATGAAAAATTAAATTCAATATAGAGGTTTTAATTGAGAGACCTGTTGAAATTGTAAAAAATTATAATAAAAATAGTACTTTGAGACAAAGTACGGAAGAATCTCTAATTTTATGTGAAATTAGAGAAATGAGAGAAAACATGAAAGTTTTGTCCAAAGATGTGTCCAACTTAAAAATTAAAAATAATAATATAATTGAAAGTTGTGAACTCTGTGGATGAAGAGGACATATCGGTAAAAATTGTTATTCAAGAGACCGAAAAATGAATGAGAATGGTAATGTAAAACCAAGTGAAAAAAATGACATTGTGTGTCATAGATGTGGTTTTGTAGGACATATTAAACGAAATTGCATGGTTAAAGAAGCAAATTTTAAAAGTGGATTTCCACAAAGAACCTCGGTAGTTTTACAACCGGTGGTTAGAAATATACAAAATCCTATTATTAAAAATGTGGATAAAATTGAAAATTATAATACAGATCATGATAGAATGTGTTTCAAATGTGAAGAAATGGGACACATTGCTATCAATTGTATTCAAAGTGTGAGTGGATTACAGTGACTATATGATTCGAAAGAGAATCATATTAAAATAGATAAATTAATTTTAAAGAGTATTAAAATTTGTGATATATATAATTTTATTAAAAATTTTGTGGATATATATATTAAAATAGATAATCATCTTGGGAATGAAGATTATACATTTTAACTCGAATAAAAAGGGTTATAATGTTGGAAATTTTTATTGTCATTTTGATGAAATAAAAAATTTTAAATTAAACAGTAATCTGAATAAAAAGGATTATTGTAATCAAATGAGTGATATATATCCAGGGGAAATTTTAAATAAAAACATAAATGAAATCCAGAGACTTTTAAATTCTGAGATGAATTTAGGTATGAATATTAATTATATTGACAATGAGATTAAAATAAATGTCATTCAACTCATTAAAATGCCTAAAAATTTAATAACTGAGGGAGCAAAAAAACAGAGTTCATGTCCTCATATTAATTTAAAATTTGGTGGACAAATGGTTGAAATGTTATTTGATACCGGGGCAAGTATTTCAATAATGTCTAGTGAAAATTTTTATAAATATTGGCCGAATGGTATTGTTGAGAGACAAAATATGTGTATAAAACAATTTGATGGATCTGAAATCAAAGTTTTGGGTAGAACTCAGTGGGATGTTATTTTCCATGATATTCCTATAATTTTGGATTTATGGATAGTGAATAAAAATGTTGAAACAATTATGGGTAGGGATTGGATTACCAAATTGGGACCTCGAAATAATTATTGGGATTTATTTATCATTGATAGCGAATTGGCTAAAGAAAATGCCGAAAGAAAAATAATGGCTAATGAAGTCAGAGAAAAACTTAAAGAAAGAGAAATGAATAAATTAATGAGTGAAATGAAAGAATCTATAGTTAATAACAATATTTGTGAATATCATATGAAACCCATGATGTATTCAAATCTATCTGAGATCAATAATGAAATTGAAAATGATAAAAAAATTAATAATGAAATTAATGAATTTAATAGAGTTAAAAATGCTATACCTATTTTAGTGGAAAAATATGGTATAATTTTTGAAGACACTTTGGGATGTCTAAATGATTATCAAGTGGATTTAAAATTAAAAGAGGTATTTTCACCTATTTTCTTAGGGTGTCGTAGAGTTCCTTTTGAGTGGAAAAAGGAAATCAATGAAGAATTAGATAAATGGGTTAATGATGGTATTATTATTCCTGTGGAATATAGTGATTGGGCTACACCATTAGTACCTGTTAAAAAATCTAACGGAAAACTTAGATTATGTGCAGATTTTAGAGTAACACTTAACAAATGGGTTGTGGAAGTGAAATATCCATTGCCGCGAATTGAAGAAATTTTGGCAAATTTAAAAGGGGCCAAATATTTTTCAAAGGTTGACTTTTCATCAGCTTATTTACAATTGCCTTTGAAAGAAGAAATTCGTAAATTAATGACAATAACGACGCCTAAAGGATTATTTTCATTTTGTAGATTACCTTTTGGGTTAAGTGTATCTGCACCGATTTTTCAGAGAACAATGGCATCAGTTTTCCAGGGTTTGGAAGGTGTATTTTATTATATGGATGATGTGTTGATAACTGGAGTGACCCCAGAACAACATAATCAACGTCTGGAAGAGGTTTTCAAGAGAATTAAAGATAAAGGTTTAAAAGCCAGTAAAGAGAAAAGTATTCTTGGTGTCACCGAAATAGTGTATTTGGGTCATCAGATTAATGGAATTGAAGTGAAACCTCTTGATAAAAATTTAAAAAATATTTTGAACATAAATCAGCCTAGTAATAAAGCTGAGGTACAGTCTTTTATGGGCATGATAAATTATTATCATAGATTTGTGGATAATTTTGCAAAAATTGCAGCTCCATTATATGACTTATTAAAAAAAGGTGTTAATTTTGAATGGAAAATTGAACAAAGAAATGCTTTTAAAAATTTAAAGAGAAAAATTGGTGAGGAACCAATTTTAGTGTGTTTTAAAAATGATTTGGAGATAATTCTTGCAGTTGATGCATCCAATAAAGGTGTAGGAGGTGCCTTATTACATGTCATTGATGGTTTAGAGAGACCAATTATTATTTTTTTCGAGAATATTTCATGAAGTTGAAACGAGGTACTCTGTTATAGAACAGGAGGCCTTAGCGATTATTTTTGGGTTGACCAAATGTCGCGAATATTTAATTGGGAAAAGATTTGTGATTTATACCGATCACAAGCCCTTAATTCATTTGTTCAAGAAAGACAACCAAGAATTAATGATGTCTCCAAGATTACAACGGTGGTTGTTACTTGTGGGAAGTTTTAATGTTGAAATAAAATATCGGCGAGGAAGAGAAAATCATTTGCCTGATGTATTATCAAGATTGGGAGCAGGTTGTGCTACTTCTGAAATAATTGATAATATGATTATAGATAGAGAAGATGCTTTAGTGCGTACTTTATCATATATGTTAAAAGGAGGTCCTACAACTTGGGAAGATCTCAAATCATATACTTTAAAAGATAAAGTATTGAGGCAAATAAAATTATTTTTAACGGGAAAAAAAACATGGAAAAATAATTATAAAATTTATCAAAAATTCGAAAAAGAATTATCCGTGGTGGATGATTGTTTAATGAGATAAAATAGGGCGGTAATTCCTTTGAAATTACGTGCTAAAATAATTAATTTGTTACATGCAGGACACCAGGGTCAGGTTAAAATGAAATCTTGGGCTCGTGAATATGTGTGGTGACCTGGAATGGGTAATGATATTGAAAAAATTACAAAGGAATGTGTTCCATGTAATACCTGTGCCGTTATGCCCCATAAAGAGATGGGACAAGTATGGCCAAAATCAAAGAAACCATGGGATCGTCTTCACATTGATTTTTTTGAATTGGATAAAAAATCATATTTTTTAATTGTGGATTCATATTCCAAATGGATTGAATTTGAAGAGGTTCAAGGTTTAACAACTAAAGTTGTTATTAAATTATTACAAAAATTGTGGGCTAAATTTGGGATTCCTAAAATAATTGTGTCGGATGGTGGTCCGGCATTTATAAGTGAGAATTTTAAACAATTTTGTAATTCGATAAAAATTAACCATATTTTGACTCCACCTCATTATCCTAGTTCTAATGGCCAGGCTGAAAGAATGGTAGCCATAGTGAAAAGTTGGTTAAAGAAATCTAAACAAGAGAAAAATGAAGTCTGGTTAGCCCAGTTATATTATAATAATTCAAGAAATAAAGAGGGAGTTACTCCTGTTGAATTATTTTTGGGTAGAAGAACCAGATTACCTTTAGATTTTCTTAAATCAAAAGAGATTGATAATTTAGAATCTTATGGAAAAAGCAATATAAAATTTCCTGTGGGTCAAATTATTTGGGGAAGACTTTTTGACCATAAAAAAAATCGGAAAAAGGTATTGTTTTGGATAATATTGGGAATAAATTGTGTAATATAAAGTTTGATGATGGTACTGTGGGAGTACGTCATAATGATTTTATTAAGGTATTTGATTAAAAAAATAATAATAAATTTGTCCATAAAGACCGGAAACAAAGTTCCTATAAATCTTTAGAACAGACTTACTCTGTACTTAAACAATTTAGAGTTAAATTTATACAATTTTAAGTATAAATGAGAAATATAAATTAGATAATTAAAAATATATGTATAGCAAAAAGGTGAATAAACTGAGAAGAAATTAATATAAAATAAAATACTTATCATTTTAGAGAAGAGTGAATAAAAAAAAAATTTTGAACATGCAGATTTATGGGAAAATCTACGCTAGGTATATATGTTACATTTTATAAAAAAATTTATAATACTCTTTATTGGGAGAATAATAGTAGATAATTGAAACTTTATAATATAAATTTCGAGGAAAATATGAGTTTTTTTAAATTAACATGTGTTATGAATTGATTGTAAAAAAGAAAATTTGTTTTTAATGATAAGTTAGAGAATGTTTTATATAGAAAGAAAAATAAAAAGAAACAAAATTTCTTATATGGAGATAAAAGTAAAAATAAACAAAATATTTAGTTTTTGAAATAAAAACATGAGTGAGTTTTCATGAAAGTTTCTTTCTTTGTATAATTTACATAAGGGAAAAATAGAAGTAATGTATATTATAGAAAATGGAGAAATTAATGTTATATATGAATTAAATATATAGGGGTAATAGTGAATCCTTTATATGTTAAAAGAAAAAATTGAAAATGGATAATTTGTGATTTATTATTTTAAATGTAAAGTGAAAAATAACATATTTTTGTAAAAGAAAATAACTGGAAAGTTGTTTTTCATAAAAATTCATATAAAAAAAAGAGATGATTAATAATTATTAATTTATAAAGAAATAATTTAATAAATTATTTTTCAAAATTAAAATTTAAAAGTAAAATTTTTTTTATAAATTAGTGTATAAATAAAAAAAAATGAACTATAAATTGGACACAGAGGACCATATAATATATTTGAAAATTGTAAAAAAGAGAAAAAATCTATTAAGAAGCCCCGTGGGGACAGCTATAAGCGTTGCTTTAGATGCCGAAGTTTCGGACACTCCATTAAAAATTGTATGATACCAACTAAGGTATTGATGAAACAAGAGTGTAATGATTATGTGAGTGACTCGGAGGAAGTCCCTACAACCAGTTATTTTTGTGGAAAAAATAAAAATGTAATATCTGGGGATAGATATGTAAATTATAATAAAACAAATGAAATTGAATCTAGTAAACAATATGGGAATAGACCATGGCCACCGCATAACTATGATGGAAAGTTTAAAAGAACAAATGGAATACAAGCTAAAACCGTGGTCGGAACAAATTCAATTATGGAAGATAAATATAAATATTATACTAAGATGTCAAATATCGGTGACAAAGCTACCAAATTGAGTTCGACCGTGATTAAAATGAATGATAATATGAATTTACAAAAGAAATATACTTGTATGGAAACTGAAGAAAATGAAATGTTAAAAGAGGACAAAAATATTGAATAAATATAGAAATGTCAAGTTCACATATTTCTTTTGATTATTACGTTTTGGTTTTTTTTTTGGCGGTCGTGTTATATATTTCTTATATATTTGTAGTGGATATTTTATATATATATTGGTATATTATATATATATTTATCAATATTTTTAGTATTCAATCAATTATAAATATATATTTAGTTAGTAATAATATTGATTTTTGTTGATATTGATTTTTATATGATAATCGGCGCGGAAGGTTTTGTAATAAAAAAAAACGAATGTTTTTGTATTCATTATGAAAATTATGACAAGATTGTTGGAATTAATATAATTATGAGAATATTATATAAAAAAATTATAAGATATATAAACTATTGTAAAAATTATGAAATAAAGTAGAATAAATAGCAAGAATATATTATATAATCGGAGGAATTAAATATATATATATAATTAAATATTATTAGAGAGTTATTTTAGAGTCATATAAATTTAATAAAATTAGAGTTATTTTACTCACCATCTTTAATCTAAACTTAAGAAATAAAAATAAATAAATATTTTATCAAGTTTAAGGTTAGTTCTATCTTATATTCAAATATTAAATCAAAATAATGAATATAACTAGACATATATACATTTGAAATTGGGGTCTATTAAACCCCACTGGAGTACTAACGTCATTTTTTTCACCGGAGTATTGAAGGGTTAAGAGTTGTAGTTAATTTGATATATATTATTTAAATTATTAAATAAATATAATCATTTATTAATTGAAAATAAAATAAATCCAATGTGATTTGTGTTAGCCGAATTCAAAATCACAAATCAGCAAAATTATTCATTTTTAAATTTAATTTACCATATCACTTCCTAAGAAAATATCTATGATCCAAACCAATGTACAAAACTACTTTGTTAATACTCATTTGTTCTATATATGAGGAGATGAATGTTTTAAATAATGGAATTGGAAGCAATATTTAGAATATTTTAGAAAAAGAACCTCTTTCATTCATTTATTATATTTATTGGATAATGAAGAAAGAAGAGTTATTGATTTTAAGATGACTTTAAATAATTGAAATAAAAGCAATATTATTGTTAATTATATTTTAGACAAAGGATGATAGTTGGAGTTAAAATACATTTAAAATAAAGTTTTTCAATTTCAAACAATGCTCTGGATATTAACAAAGGAGTAATTTGAGTTCTGAGAAACATAAATATTGAAAGCAAAAAAGTTAAGAGAAAGAATATAGGGTAAATTAATTTTTATACAAGATATTTTATTTGTAAAATAAAATAAGCTATATATAAGGCTCAATCTGAAGATATCTCTTATGGTATTAAATTTTCTAATGTAATAAGGATAATATTAAATATAGGTAGGAATTCTGATGAGGATGTTATAGCCTGATTGTAAGTAACAATTCATATTATGGTATATTAGATAATGATGGAAAAAAAAGAATATTTTTTTATCACATTTATATAATCCTTTTTACTTGCAAAATTTATTTAATGCTCCTTGATATTATAATTATATGATTTGCAATATTAATTAATACTGAAAAAAATAGATGATTTTTTAAAAAATATATTTTAGATAAATATTTAGTATTGCGTTAATTATTATTTATATGCTAGAATAAATGACAAAATAAGAAATTTATTATTAGTTCTGAGTTTGCAAATTTTAATTTAAATAATATTATATATTTTAAAAGAATCCGGCCTAAGCCTCCCATAAGATTTATTTTAGTTGAGCCCCCTAGGATAATATAAGCTAGTGGCTCTTTTTTTAGAATATTAATAAAAAGAATATTATTATTATTATTTGATCATCATATATGACATTATAATTAAACAGGAGGGGGGGGGGCGATTATAGGAATTAAGAACCTGATAATTTATTTTTGCAACCCAAAATTGATGTTTCATATTTTTCTGTTGACAACTGTCATTTATAAAAAATAAAATGTTATTTAATCAGTTTTAGCGCAATTCTAGTAAATTCACTTAAATCACATATGTATAGGAATTTTTAAATTATGTTAACCTTGATAAAAGATATTAATTAACCTCAATAAATGCATTATATTTTTTATTCCTGAATATATGGCATTATATCAAAGTAAGATTAATATAAATAATTACTTAAGCAATTATAAATAGAAATAACCTTATTTTTTACTATATTGAAGATTCATACATATTAGTTACAATTTTTTAAATAAATATTCTTGTGAATTTATATATATATATAATATCAAAAATAACAAATTTTAATAAAAAAATTATTTACTTATAATTTGCAAAGTTATGGCTAAAGATCAATAGTCCTTGTTTTTATAGAAATATATGTATATAATCATGGTTCATGTAATTGAATTTTGTTTTATAATGCACAATGTACTAGTTATATTTCAAAATATAACAACATACCTTTATTGAGTGAAATCATTATACTTTTATGTTAGTTTTATATTAAAGGGTTGATTTATGATAAGTTAATTATCAAATAGTACTGTCTAGCAATTATATAATTGTATCCCATTAAATTTGCCCTTTTTTTCAAACCTATATGTTCAAGCCAAAATTATTTTCTAACATGATTATGATTTAAATGTTAATAATAAAATTAATAACCCCTCCCTCTCTCCACACTCCTTAAGTTTGATTAATTTAAAAACTATCATTTAAAAAAACTAAAAAGCCAATATTATCTATAACTAAAAGCCAACCCCCTTTAGAATTTAGTATTAGGCCAATAAAATATAATGATGATCCCCCCACCCCCACCTTCCCCCTTTTCTAAGGAGTATTTTCCATAGATTAAAATTAGAAATAATAAAAGGAAATCTAATGTTAAGGATTTTTTTCAAGGATTTATTAATGAAGACTTGAGTTTTATTTAGGTTGGATTTTGTGATATCCCAAGGTATGATGCTATAAGTTAAGGATGATAGTATATAGGTTTTGAAAATTTGAAGTTTGAGATAATGTTTGAATGCCATAATTTATTTAGAGAAAGTATTTGCTAGTAGCTTTAGTAAGTTTAGGTGAAATATCAGGTTTGGTCGAGCCTTTGTGGTCAATGATAAATAGTTGAAAGATTTTGAGAAAAGGATATTTTTATTGTTAAATATATAATTATGATGTAATAGAGAAGTAGATACTGCATAGCAAAGCCATTCAACATTTTGAAGGTTACACAAATTGATAAAGTCACTAATTATTAAATCAAAAAAAAGGAGGAGATAGAGAACAACCTTGTTTAATGTCACATTTAATTTTGAAATAGGGGGGAAGTTAAATTATTATGTTTAATATTAATATACTGTTTTCATAAATGGACATAATGATTTTTATTAAATGTGTATTAATATTATATTTGAAAAGAATGTTCCATAAATATTGATGTTTTATCGGATCAAAAGCTTTAGAAATGTCAATAAAAATAACATAGATGTCAGTTTTGTAAATATGGGCTTTTTTGAGTCTTATTTTGAGTGAGGTAATTAGTTTGATGGTATTACGTCCTGGTCTAAGCATGCAATGAATTATGAGTATTTTTATCAATATCTTTAAAGATAAAAAAGATGTAAGTAGTAAAAATTTTGTAAAAAGGGGAAGAGAGGGTTGCCTCTATAGTCATAGATTGAGGAAGGATTTGGTAAATTGACAATGGTGGATTTACATCAATTGGTGGGAAGAATTGTTGTATTCCAAATTTTATTTAAGGTAGGAAAAAGAAGATCAGTAATAGTTTCTGGAAATATTTTTACTATTTCATTATGGATATTATCAACAGGGGATTTATGGTTTTTTTTAGATTTTTTATAATATTAATAAAATCATTTTTATTATGAGGATAGGGAGGGAAAGTAATAAGTTGATGTGAAGAGAAAGAAATGGGACAGGGAAATTTATTGTTAAAAAGAGATCTATAGTAATCAATAAAAATATTTAATTGGTCTTCAGGATTTTTTATAATAATTTGACCAATTTTTATATTACTTTTTTATCATTTGAGGATGTAATAAATTTTAAGGATTTGAAAGCATTAGTCATTAGTACATTTAAATTCTGAAATATTATTAAGTTTGTTCTTAAGAAAATTTTGTTTATCTTTTCTATTAGATTTTTTATAATATTAAGTTTAGCTTTAATATGTTGTTTTTTCCTTGTTTGTTTTTTTATATTTTTATTGGGTAGGGAGTTGATTAGGTTAGAAGTATGGTTACTTAACCAATCAGGATAAATAGTTTTAATATAATGAAGATTTGCAGAATTAATAATGGAATTTTGGATATTGTTCCATGAATTATTAAGGTTAATTGATTTGAGACTTGAATGATATTTATCAGCTAAGGTAAGGATATTTAAGTTATTAATATTATATTTTTTTTGATGTAGAAGATATAGAATTTTTTGAATTGGAAATATTAAGGTTTTTTAATAATGAATGTTTGATAAAAAGTTGTTGACCAATAGGGCGATGATCCGATAAGAAATTGATATCATTAAGAATTAAAATATTTTGTATAAAAAAGTATATTTTAATACTTGTATAAGGAAAAAATCAAGTTGACTTTTATATAAAGAGTTAGGTTTAAAATAGGTAAAATAATAATTATTTTTTTGTTTAAAAAAGGTGTTAATTATTCTAAGATTAAATTTTTTACAAGTTTTAATAATATTTTTACTGTTTTGATTTGTTTTTTGATCAAGGGCAGCAAAACTGATATTTTTATTTGTATATTCATTACCTATTTTCATGAAAATGATTTGTATTAATTTGTTTAAGATGGTTATTTAGAAATGTATTGAATTTGAGATATTCTGAGTGATTAACGGGAGGATAAATGTTTATAAGATGGGTGATTTTTCCTTTAGTTTTTAAAGTAATAGAAGAGATACGGTTGCTATAGATGTATATTTTAAAATAGAATCCATAATAATAAATGATACACCATTGGTAGATAGAAGAATTAGAATTGAAGATTGTGTAGCCTCTTAACTTTTTTAATTGAATTATTATTTATTAATGTTTCTTGTGTCATTAATATAAAAATATCTTTTTCCTCCATTATTTTTCTGAAGATAGTAACTTTGTTTAATAATCCAGGAATGTTATAGGAGTATAATTAATTTTTTATTTAAAGACATAATTTTAAGAAAAAGATTATAAAAAATTAAGATTTGGTATTTGTTAGGAAAAAAGTATTTTTTCATAGTAGCCTACAACTATATAAGTATAGTACGATAATATTCCAAATTCTTAATCAAAGCGAGAATCATTTTATTTCACTTTCAAAATATTTAAAAATTGCTTAGCAGCAATTTATATATCGACTTTATTTATTTTTGATAAAATGAGCTCATCTATGGATCCTAATTTGATAGAGATGACAGTATAATCTCCCAAGCATGAATTTAGACTATCCTTGATACAATGTTTCTTTAAGAATTCCATCTTAAAATTTCCTTCCAATTTGGTTCCAATCAATTACCATATCGCATGCATTACCTTAAAAACAAAAGGCAAGATCACCCATCTTATTAACATTTTTGTTCCTGCTAATTCTTCTGAATATCCAAAGTTCATTGATTCTCTTAATAATCACCTTAAACAAATTAACACAAACCACTTTATTATTATTGGTGGCGATTTTAACATGAAAATTCGTAAAAAAAAATATCAATAATATCACAGGATTCGCTTTTCTAAATAAAAAAACTAACCAAAATGGTGAAAAAAATAATTGAAACCTGCATGAAATTTAATCTTAGAATTATAAACATCTTTTTTAAACAAAAGGATAATAATTATTTTATCATATTACAAACCCAACTCTTTATAAAAAAAGCCAATTAGATTTTTTGCTTACTAGTATTAAAATAAATTTTTAATTCAAAACCTCTCCATTCTAATGATATAGATTTCTTATCAGACCACCATCCTATTGCTCTAAATCTTTTTATTAAACCTTCCCTTTTAAGAAATCTTAATATATCTAAGTTAAATCAATCAATCCCACCTCCAAAAAAACTACAATATCAATAACCTAAGTATTCCTATTCTAGCCAACAAGTATCATAATAGTCTTAAATCAATTAACAATAATAATCCATGGAACACTATCCACAACTCAATTATTAACTCTTCTAATCTTTACCTTAACATTAAAACAATTTATCCTGACTGGATAATCACACATACTTCTTACCAAACAAAAATAAAATAAAACTAAGAAAAAAACATTATATTAAAACTAAACTAAATATAATCAAAAAATCTATCAGACGAGATAAACGTAATTACCTCACAAACAAAATGATCAATATCTCAGAATTTAAAAGCACAAATGACCTTTATATTGCCTTTAAATCTTTAAAATTTATTACCTCTTCAAATGATAAAAAAAAATAACCTAAAAGTTGGTCATCTTATTATAAAATATCCTGAAGACCAATTAAATATCTATATTGATCATTACAGATCTATCTTTAACAATAAAATTCCTTGTTCCAAACCATTTTCTTCACAACAACTTATTAAAATTCCTTTTCCTCTGAATAAAAATGATTTATTACTATTATAAAAAAACTAAAAAACCATAAAACCTCTTCAGATAAAACACACAATGAAATATTAAAAATATTTCCTGGAACCATAACTGATTATTATTTCCAACTTTTAACAATATTTGGAATACAGCAATTATCCCCATTGATTAGTGCAAATCCACCATTATCAATTTACCTAAAATCTCAAATCCAATCACAATACATGATTATAAAGGCATCAATCTCACATCTTCTTTTTTAAAAAAATTTTACCATCTTCATTTTCAATCTTATTATTAAAGATATTGAAAAAAATAATCACAAATCCATTGCCTCCTTCAGACCAGGTTGTAATACTATTGAACTAATAATTGCTCTTAAAATAAGACTTGAAAAAGCATCTATTTATAAAACAAATATTTATATTATCTTTATTGATATTTCCAAAGCTTTTGATTCCATTAAGCATTAATATTTATGTAACATTCTTTTCAAATAATATATTAATACACATTAAATAAAAATCATTATGTCCATTTATGAAAACAGTATCACTAATAAACCTAATAATTTCACTTCCCTCTATTTCAAAATTAAATGTAGCATTAAAGAAGGTTGTCCTCTATCTCCTCCTTTTTTTAATTTAATTATTGGCAACTTAATCAATTCATGTAACCTTCAAAATGTTGAATGGCTTTGCTATGCTGATAAAATTTGTATTATCACAGAAGACTTTAACTATATCAATATTCTTACAATAATTTCTACCAACCTTCAACACATGAACCTTAAAATCAATTCTGACTAAAAAATTTTATCTACTTCTCTATTACATCATAATTTAGTATTTAACAATAAAAAATATCCTTTTCTCAAAATCTCTCAACTATTTAGGCATTATCATTGACCACAAAGTCTCGACCAACCTAGATATTTCACCTAAACTTACTAAAGCTACTAGCAAATACTTTTCTCTAAACAAATTAATGGCACTCAAACATTATCAGCACAGCTAAAAATAAAATTATTTATTTTTTATATATATGGGAAAAGTTAATAATTATTTATATACATAAACAAAAGTTATAATAAAAAAAAATTGGAATCACAATCAATTTAGTTTTGGACATTTAAACATCTTGCTAACAACTAGATAAATAGATTGATATTTTTTAAAATCATTTATATTTAGTTTAAATAAAAATAACATATTTGGACCAAGTATAAGATATTTAATGTTCATTAAAACTTGGCCCTAGCAGTATTCTAACTTACACAAATTTTGAAATTTATTCAAAATAGATATTTTCTAGCTTTTTTTTCACTAAAAACACACATATATATATGTTAGGACTAAGGTTATATCCAAAAAAAAATCAGCCAAGTGTATTTGGCCTGAAATAATTTTTTAACATCCGATTATTTACACTCGTGACTACCTTAAGGTAATCTAAAATTTGGGTATGATGCAATTGTGTCACTGAAGCATTGGGGAGGGGGTATCCCCTTCGCGATGCATAATTAATATCCATTTTATTATTGAATATTTATTTTTTTTAATTATTAGGTAGCATGGACTACAGTAGTATCATTGCGAGGGATGCTATAGGGAGCTATGCCTCCACTCACTATTTTTTTTTTGAATTTTACCTACCTTTCCAAATTTTTAAGAGGGGCTGAGCCTCTTGCCAAAAATTTTTATTATTATTTCCAAAGTGCCCAACGTTATTAAAATTATTTTATTATCAAAAATCTTTTTCATATTTTTCTTATAGCCACATAAAAGATAGAAAAGCAAAAAGTTTTATATTTCAATATTTTTATTTTCATTATTTTTTATATAAATTTTTATTAAATATAATAAGAGTGAGTTTTACCATCAACAAGTAGTGGTGAGATAAATATCTCCCCTTTTATCAGGTTTTGAGAATCTACTTGAGAAAATATATACTCTTGCCATAAAACTTAGCTAATTTTTGTGACTTTTAGGATTTTGCCAATTTAACAACACTACAGACAAGAAATAGTCCAGTTTAAGCAAAATTTTTTAAATGTTTAAATCAGGTTTGGTCATTTGACCAAAAATACTCTGAAATATAATTAAGTAATGTGTGTTTAAAGCTTTTTTATCAATCTAATTAGGTTAGAATTTATTTTAAAATATATTTGTATCATCAAGGCATCGATTTACTTATAATTTTATATTAAAATATAAGATTTTCATATTAAAATTTTAGAATTTCATTTTAAAAATAAAAAAATTTTCTCATTAATAATTTTGGATTTTCAATATTTAAATAAATATAATAAATTGCCGCTAACATATATAAAATAAAGTTAATATTGTCTTAAAAATCATTTATTTGAATTTGACCGATCAACTAGCGGGCAATTGACCGAATCATATTTGACTGATTATACCAACCCTGGTTTAAATTGGAATTTAACCATTTTTTTTATTGATTGACTGATATATGAAAAAAAATCATTAAGAACATATTGGTAATAATAAAATATAATATAGGTGGTACCTAAAAACCCCACTACAGGATCTACCCCGACTCCTCTAAAAAAATTTACGACCTTCAGCAGGTATATATGCCCATCAATTATGCTCTAACAACCCCTTGATATTAATTTTTAAAAATCTTATAATGAAACATCATTTATAACCTCAAAACAATTCAAATTGATCTCTTTCAGTCCTCATTATAACCTCAAAACAATTCAAATTAAACTATCAGTC
Source organism: Gordionus sp. m RMFG-2023 (assembly GCF_954871325.1). Lineage (NCBI taxonomy): Eukaryota > Metazoa > Nematomorpha > Gordioida > Chordodea > Parachordodidae > Gordionus > Gordionus sp. m RMFG-2023. Next base: position 26,895,277 of record NC_088778.1, on the reverse strand, counting down.
CTCATTATTATTTAGACCAGGAATAACAAATAATCATTTGGTTGGTGATAATTAGTTACTAACCGTATTATAAACATTTACCACGAGTGTGTATAACTTCAAACTCTACTAAAATGTTATCCGTGAATGAACTAAAAATTAATATTTATTAATTATAATAAATTTAAATTTTTTTAGCAGTTATTTTTATCTTTAATCTACAAATAGTGTTTTTTTTTAAACTTTACCCTACCCCCCTTTGAATACCTACTTCCTTATCCCTTCAAAAAATGAGGCTTCCTGCTCCTATCTTTAATGTAGCCTTTGTAATATATAGGTAAATATTTCGATGTTGCTCGATTCAGAAATTTCACTTATCAATGAAGATATTCCTAATTAAAATTTTCAAAAATTCCTTAACTGTGGATACCTATAATGTTTATAAATATTACAGGATCTTCTATATCGGAATTGATCCAATTTATCAAAATTTCGAAAAGGAATCATCGTGGGTGGATGAAATCTTTTTAAAGAAAAATGCACCCCAAGGAAAAGAAGAAATGAAAGATTTATGGAAATTTTTATAAATTTAATATATTTTATTAATGTGTATCAGATATCGGGTGGTATTAAATTTGTTACATTATTTTTAATATATATTATAAATAAAGAATTAATTCATATTCGTAATTTAAATTTTATATATGTATATATACATGTATATCATATTTTTAAAATACACCACTGTTGGTGTCATTGGCTTAGGAGTGTCGAGACCTGGTATATACCACTACTCTATTTAAAAAACCATGTTAGATCTGCAATTAATTTAATTTCCTGACTCGCCATCTATTAAAAAAATGGATTACAATTACTTTTTCATTGTTTAGCAACCTTTGCTACAAAAATTTAGAAATTCGTGGCAAAATAGTAATTTTATATTAATCTCGAATTCGCGTTAACCATGAAGGGGGGGGGGTAAGATGGCATTTTGTTGTTCTCTAGTATATCTGCTGATATTTAGAAAAATGTGAGATACATTATTTTGATTGACAGCTTCATATAATGTTTTTATCGGGTTGTTAACTTGAGTAATTTTTTTATGGAGCTATTCTTTTCTCACTTGAAAAATTTTATGAATAATATGGTATAACAAGCTAATCTAGGTTGTTTGATATATTTAATATTTATCAGAGATCCGCAGACCCAAAAACCAATGTAAAAAGTAATTAAGATTATATCAATTAATCAATTTTAAAAATCGTATAATAATTAAGCATATTTATTTACTAATTTCAAGACTTAACTGTTAACATAAAATCTGGGCTGTACTTGAAAATAAAATATTTTCAAAGGCTTCTATATTAGGATGAACTGGGATTATTTCTGAAGCTAATCTCGGTAGTTTTTGCGCTATAGACAGATCGGAAGAGAGAGCGTAGTTCCATTTGTTAAAATATATTTAAAATAAGTTTTATTGCATTTTAATAAAAATTTGTTCGTTGTTTAGCAAATTGCTACATGCTGATTTAACACGGTTTAGCATAAACCTGATCTAGTTATCATGATTCTTTATTTTTTTAAATAAAATTTCCCAATGGCTTTTTATATGATAAATTCATGCATGAGATGAGAACATCAATTTTAGGTACAAAGTGTAGTTTAAATATTTCTGACTATAAACGTGTGGTGAGCTGTTTTATAATACAAATTTTTCCTAATTAAGATTTTTTGTCTGATAGACGAATATTTTCCTATCATATATTAATTTCATTTTTGCATGAGCATATTTGTCAGATTTGGGCCCTTAAAAAAAAATTTCTCACAAGTCCTAAGGGTGTTCAAATTATGCATTCTAATATCTCGATTTGTCATTCTTTTACACTTTCGATAAATAACGATTTTTCATAATTATATAAAAATTTTACAATATTATAAATAATAGAAAAAAATTATATATTTATTTCTTTTTTAAGGTCATTTCAAATTCAATTTTTTTAAAATTCTTTGTAAATTGTAATATATTTATGTTTATAAATGATAATGTCAAACTTCAAACGTTTAGTATTTACAATCCATTTTTTTTATTTTATTATTATATAAGAAAGTTTCGTGTGAAATTTGTTATCATTTATCGTAGTGAAAAAATAGGAATCTAACGGGGTTATGTTACCTCGTATGCAAATTTAATTCGCTAAGACCTAGAAGTATTCCCTTATCAAGGGTTGTTTGGTCTTTTGACCGCGGTACGGACCTGACTAGTAACTTTCACTAGTTAATAATTTCTACTGGGGTAACCTGAATCCATGTCAATTTTTATTTTTGGCCATTGCGTAAATTTAATCGGAGCACTGACGTATAAAAAAAATGGCCCTTCAAATACTCAATTCGGCCTATAGTACATTTAGTTAAATTAAAAGTTTAAAACGATCTCCTTATAAATCTTATCACTTTAGCTAATTTGGGCAAAAATTTCCCTGGCCCTTGATTAACGATGATAAAGGGACTACGATTATTCAGGCATTTGCTTTGCTAAAGCACGCCCCAAAAAATTTGGACTCTATTGGTCAAATATTTGCACACGAAACTAGAGTTAATCATAGCTCGAAAAATTGAGGGGAAAAAAGCCTTTTACAATCACACCTGATTTATCTGTATTCTTATTGGACTTTATTTTACTTAAATGTAGCACTTGTAAAGTTCGAGGTTCAAAAAATGGCATACGTTAAACTATTTTAGGAGATGGCCGTGGAGACTTTGCGCAAGTTACCAAAAAATAGAGAGAAAAAAAGAAAAATTTTATGTTATTTTTTTTTAATCAATATATTTATTTATATCGAAATTTTCATTTGAATCAATCGATCTAAATGTGAATCGCTGATAATAAGTAAAATAAATTGGATGTGAATGAATGAAAGCGGAGATTTAGTCATCAACATAATTTTTTTTAAGTTAAATAATGCCATTAATTACTGGGACGCCGCATAACCAAAATAGTAAGCTATTACAATCAGCTGGTTTATCAGAAGTTTTATTGGTCCTTATTTATTTTTTAAAAATAATTATGTTATAGTTATACCAAACTTTACAAAGTTAGTTCTAAACTCAATTGAAAAGATTTTCCTGGTTTTTGAGCATCATCCCAATCCCAAATTAAAAAATTTCGTATAGTTTCAATTTTAATTATTTTTAAGTGATATTATATTACATTTTAATGAGATAATATAACTTTATAATCCATGTGTATGTATTATATATAATACATAGATCGATACGAACTTTATTATTATTTTTTCTATTATTCACTAATAAAACATATTACCAAATGCCGTAAATAGTTACCAAAAAGAATATATCTATCATTGTCCTCTCATATGGTGTTCTAAATCTCTTATCAATCTCTTATCTCAAAAATACTATCAATTAAAAAGAATGAAAACATCGTTCTTTTTAAAATCAATACAATTTTTTTGAAAAAGTATGTATATATATTTGTTTTTTTTTACCAGATTCCGATATTTAATTATATTTTTTTATAATTGGAAAAATTTTTTTATAGATAATAACTTACATCTGAAAGAATAAAGAGATTTATAATACAATACTAATATAGTTTTGTATTATCAAAATCTAATTTAGGCATAAATCTCTAAAACATTGATTTTCGTTAAAATTCACATTTTTTCCACCACCTCCACACATCCAGCAAATTTTTGTTCAATCCAGATATATTGAATGTTCTAGGAACAAAAGGTGTATGTTAGAGATACGAGGGAATCCAGGATATGTTCCGAAGCTTCCAGAATTTTTTGAGTTCTCAATATAATTTCAGCTTCTCGGAACACGTTTATAATAATTGAAAATTTGAATGTGACGGAAACTGATTAATTTCATTCAGGTACCCTACTCTGTAAAGGTCGCCAGAATCCTCAAGACCCCTCCCCCAGCCAATAATGATAATACTCACCCCACTCCCATACGACTAAAATATAAAATGGATACCGGCTTTTATATGACAAAACAGATGAGAATATACATATAGAAATTGCACTGTAATTCTACCAACCGAGAAGGCTTTAACTTTGTTGGCGGCTTCTCTAACATTTTTCCCCCACTTTTTCATGTCCGAGTATTGATAATTATCTTTAATTGGAGTCATTCTATATGCCCTATGAAATAATCTTTGATAGAGGCCTGTTGGCCAGGCCAATTCAATAACGAATACGGATAATGAATTATTCGTATTCGATTCTTTGAATGAATCAAATAATTGACTATTCTTACGAATAATGAAATATACTATTCTTATTTGATTGGAATAATTACGAATTATAGTTGATTATTTAATTCGTTTGAATTATTCGCTTTTGAATGAGCCTAATGCTGACTATGAGGTTTTCCTCCTGAAATGTCAATCATGCAAGTATATCGTACCCACCCCTTCTCCTGTTATTACAAGGCCATGAAGGTCCAGAATCAGACTTACTGTGCAATTGTATATATATAAACTTCAGTAATAGAGCTAACTTAATATTTTATCCAGAAAAATGTTACGTAAGCTTGAGGACTTTTCTCAGAGATTGCACAAAGGTTTGGACATCTATTAGCGAAATCTCGAGTCCTAAGCAATATTTTTCTTGCTAAAATAATATTGAGTTAACCGTTTTTTAAAATAGGCTCAACATTAAATTTCAGTAAAGACTTATCATTTTAAAATATCAACGATAAACACGAACTTAACCTATTTTATTTTATATACAAAAATAAATCAATTTTACTTATATTATATTGATAGTAAAATAAAAAAAATATCGACTAAGTTTTTTGATCTAAATTTAACAACTGTACCCTTTCCCTCTTAAGATTATCTTTAAAATAAAAGATAATGAAAATATTATTCTAATATAACCCAATTTTCGATTTCTAATTAACATCATATTTTATAATTGTGGAAGATTATTATTTGATCAATAAAAACATTAATATTTACAAAAATTAAATATTTTGTGAAGCCTCTTAAAAATAGTTCTCAATTTTTGTTTATGAAGCCATTTTGATATGATATGCTTAGAGTTTTTGAACACTTTTGATAATTTAGTTTTAGTGCGAATGCTAGAATTTTTTTTATAAATTCACGGACACCCATTTTAAGTTCGTGATATTTTTGGCTACGGGTGGAATTATATTTATTATTTTTGTTCAAAAAAAAGAATACTCCCATAAAAGAGTAATTTCCAAAACGAATTTAGCTAAATATTTAAATGTTAATTTTGTGGGAATTTTTTTTATATATATTTGAGAATCAAATGTCTGAATATGAAAATTAATGAAAATAGTCTGGATAAAATATAACCACTTTCTCATCGCTAATAATATAAGTATCAATTTTAAAAAGGATTTTGCCAATTTTTTTTTTAAAAAAAACAACAAAACAATTATAATTATAAAGTTAGAAATTTTTTTTAAAACACTCCAAAATTTGAAATTCTCTTTTGGCTCATCGTCCTTTTAAAAAAATAAAAAAATTTTACAAACTCGAGCCTGATCTTAAAATATTTATAACAGGAGATATTAGTTATCTAAAAAAATATAAGAAAAATCATATAATTAAATCTAGTGTTTAAACGGCTCGATTTGAGCCAATTTTTAAATACGACTTGACTCTGTATTTTATCCCAAAAATATATTATGCAAGTCTGAAGATATTGCTCATAGGTGGGACCAAGGTTTGGATATCTATTCGCGAAATCTCGAGACTTAGGAAATATTTTTATGGCTAAAATTTTGAGGTTAGCCGTTTTTAAAATCGTCTCAAATTGAGCCATTTAGCAACACTATAACAGCTAATATTTTCCTTTTGAAACAATTTTTGAAAATATTCAAGCCTGGTCCTACATAAGCATGTTTAAATTTTTTTTTTTGAATATAAAAATTTGGCCGGGTTATTAAATTTTGATTTCTGATCAAAGAATATCACGTGACAGAAAATCAACTATAGAACTTTATACCCAATTTATCTGTAATAATATATTATAAATCATCCTTAAATCTAAAAATTGATTGTATAATTTTCATTAACATCTTTTAGTTTATAAACAAAAAAATTAATGAAAAATATTTTTTTTGTCCAATTTTAATCTAAGTTACTAGTGAAGTAAAAAAAAATAGTCGGCATTCTATTTAAAACTACTCTCAAAGGTTTTGTATTATAAAATCACTCATTTACTACCGAAAACCCTATATTCTGTTTAAAAAAAACAAGTTGTTTAAAATATTTTACTTTCCATCATGGAGTAGTGATAATTAGAATTATAAATTTTGAACCACTCGCAAAGGTTTTCGTAATAATGTTCTAACTAACCCAACACTAAAAATAAATTTTATTTACTCTTCTTCTTCGTGGAGTAAAAAAAATTGACACCAATTTCAAACTACTCCAAAACACATTTTTCGATCTACCGCTGCGGTAGCGGCTCAGATTTAAAAGAAGCGTATAGGAATTATTGATAAAGTTACCGTGGGCCGAATTGACTGAGCGGCACTGTGGGACTCTAGCTGCTGCCATTAAATTTTTGTTTCTAATTAAATTCGCATTCTTTAAAAGCATACTTTACATTTTAATTGCGCTATTAACGCCATCTTGTGTTAAATATTATGGCCAAATTACAATATAGAAATCATTTTTTCTATTGTCAACTTTGGTTATAAGCTAAATTATGTTAGTCGAATTTCTTATAAATCCTTTTTATCCAAAGTGTGAGTTGGTAACAGTGACTATATGATTTGAAAGAGAATCATATAAAAATAGAAAAATCATATTTAGAGAATTATAAATATTTTGATATATAGTTTTATTAAAAATTTTGTGGATATATATAATAAAATAGATAATCATAATTATGATTATACATTGAAATTTAACTCGAATAAAAAGAGTTTTAATGTAGGAAATTTTTATTGTCATTTTGATGAAATAAAAAATTTTAAATTAACCAATAATCTGAATAAAAAGGATTATTGTAATCAAACAAGTGAGAAATATCCAGGAGATATTTTTAATAAAAACATAAATGAGATTCAGAGATCCTTAAATTCTGAGATGAATTTAGGTATGAATATTAATTGTATTGAAAAAGAGATTAAAATAAATACCATTCAACCGACTAAATTGCCTAAAAATTTAATAACTGAGGGAGCAAAGGAACAGAGTTCATGTCCTCATATAAATTTAAAATTTGGTGGACAAATGGTTGAAATGTTATTTGATACCTGGGCAAGTATTTCAATAATGTCTAGTGAAAATTTTTATAAATATTGGCCGAATGGTTTTGTTAAAGTATCTGGATTAAAAATATGGTATCTGTGCCTAGATACAATTTTATGAAATGCATCTAGTATATTTTACGTTTATGCCCGGGTAATTTTCCTTTAAAATAGGAGGAACATTTTTTTTTATAAATTTACATTTATATATATCTAAAAACGAAAAGAAATAAAGCTCTCATTGCTGTTATATATTGATATTTCAAAAAATTATTAATCAAATTCAAAATCAGTGTCTGAGGCCCGGATAATTATCTATGCATGAATAGTCTAACCCAACCCGTTAAGTTAATTACCTGGCCTATGGACCGGGCCTTCGGGTAGGCATCTTTATACAGATCTCTGAATTTATGTCCATTCACAATATTTTTTTATAACTCATTTTGAATTTTTTGATGAATATCTTGTTCAAGAATTAATTTAAAATTATAATACCGTTCTCTTTATACTCTCTTTTTATAAATAAATTTGAAAATGGCGAAAATTTATTATCTATGGTTGATTAATTATTTATCTTACCACATTGGCCATTGCACAATTTATGCATAAAGATTAACGATGAAGCTATATTAATTTATCAATGTAAAATTCATAGGCAAGGCCAATTAAAACAGATTTGCTTTAACTTCACGTTATAATTTATTTGCTAGTTAATCATTCATGGTATATTTTATATGTCCTATTTATGTTATATCTTTTTTTTTATTTATATTTTTTAATAAATAAAAAAAAAATCATATTCTTTAGGTAATAAAGTGAGCTAACTATAAATATAATATTAAAAATTTTATAAATAATAAGTTGATTTTTCATGTCATTGTTTATTCATATAATTATCTGCATAATTCTCAACTTTAATCTTTTTTTGTCTTTGAACTGAATTAAGCGTCACGCGTTTTATTTTAATTATTACATTATTTTTAAATAGTGTGAAAAAAAAATTAGGCATGTTTATATTTAAACCACACCAAGGGATAAGTTATATATTTTAATAATAGTTTCGTAAACTTTTTTACATTTAACTATATTTTATTCTAGATTCGTTGAATGTTCTTCACTCACTCTACTCATTAAAATACAAAAATTTTACCGCCAAAGAAATCGATGATTCGATATCTTTATTGGAGGATCCTCTATTTCAAAAGATATTGACGATCAACGTAAAATTTCTCTCTAAATTTATTGCACCTTCAATCAAATATTTAAATTCTGCTATTTTTTAATTTAATTTTTTGGTGTTGCTAAAGAAATATTTCCCAAGCTATTTGAAAAATATTTGAATGGGTTATTTATTAATTTTTAGACCTACCCTAAGCATTGGTTTCATTTCTAAAAACTCCAGCACAATCGATTTATACAATTTCCCCAAAGTATTTCATTAAGAAAGTAGAAAGAAAGAAAGAAAAAACAAAAAAAGTAAAGAAAGAACGAAAGGAAGTAAGTAAAAAGAGTGTTCTCGGAGAAGTTCATTTTCATGTATGGACGGAAACATTTTAGTTTTCTTAAAATGAATACATGTCATGAGACTCGGTAAAACTTCCAAAAGTGATCACCTCCTTTCCCTCGACCTCTCCCCGTTATTTTTTAAAATTAAAATGTCCCTTTGAGTGGTCACCTCAATTTTCACTACGTCTTATTTTAATTTATGTGAACCGGAAATACCTGAAAATAATGGTCCCCATAAAATAAAATATTTTTTATTTTCGAAAAGGATTCCTTACAAAACCTGAAATATTACGTCGAAAATTATGACCTACCTTTATTCACGTCCGATGATTTTGCGGTATCGCTGACGGAGGGCTTAATTTTATCTCCCAAAATCGCGGAATATGTTGAAACCCATTTTGCTGGCACTAACAAAAGGGTAAGTTTTTAATAATACTAAATTGTATAATATTTATTATGGTATTATTTTTTCAATCAACTTACTCAAAAGAAAATTTGTTTTGAACTCCATTTAAGTTAATGGTGGTTCTCGTTATATGGAATATATCATTATAATATAGATGAGAGAAAGAAAGAAAAAGCTTTTTAGAGGCCAATCCGATTTTGCCGATTATCACGGATCGAGTTTTTATACAGACTTATTATATACATGGATGGGACTCACACCTTTTTTGTGAAAATCACGAAAATATATAAACTGCCTACCATATTATGAATGAACAAGCAGGGTTCCAAACCGAAACGAATATCGGTTCGGTTCAGGTTCGGATAAAAATAACGGTTCAGGTTCGGTTCGCAAAAAATAAAAATATCGGTTAGGTTCGAACCTCTAAAAACCGGTTTGAACACATTTGTATTCAAACCTACATTAAGATTATGTATCAGGAAAAAAATTTTTTTATTTCATAATTAAAATAAAAACCATCATTTTTATTAATTGCACATTATAAAATAATATTTAATTTATAAATATAACAAATAAATATACCAATAATTAATTTAAATATGAACAATTACTTAAATTTTTTTTATTAAGCTGCACAATTAATATATTTTCAAAATTCGTCTCACTCAAATTACATCTATAAGGAGATAATATAAATTTAATTGTTGAAAAACATCCTTCCACACTAACTTGGGTAGCTGGCATTGCCAGTATGATATCAGATTTGATGTGTCATTTATAATACTATATGTAAATAATTTAAATATTAGATTTAATTTTTTTCATTATAATTTATAAGCTTAAAAATATTGCAAAATGGCAATACACTAAAGTTTATAAAAATTATGACTGACGTAATAATTTTTAAAACAATTTGAATATAATTAAAATATTTGCAATATACTACTAGTAATAACTTACACATTATTTTATAAGCATAAAATTATGAGACTCAAACCAGTTCAGAGGCATTTTAACGGTTCGGTTCAGGTTCGGCTAGAAATTTTTTAGAGGTTTAGGTTCGATAAAAAATACAGGTTTTTAGCGGTTTAACGGTTCGGTTCAGGTTCGGTTTGGATCCCTGAGAACAAGAATGAATCTGTTTTGTTAATTATAATGTCTCCAAATTGAATCAACATCTAGATTATGTCGGTCATAACTTTTGTCATTTTTTGTTTCCACATTATAAGGAAGTTGACTTTTAACCTTTTACCTTTTAAAAGGTGAAGTCTATATTTTTATTCCTATAATCCCCTGGCACCATATCTTCTTCATATCTTTTATATATCATTTTCAAAAAATTGTTTATGATCAGGAATTATTGTAAGTTGACATATTACATCTGTGAAGGGCTTTGTTAAGGATTGATTAAAAATTACTCAATTATATATATAAAAAAAATCTAGTATCAAAATAAAGAATATACTTTTAAAAATTTCTTGACCCTTTATTCCCAGTATATAATTTAATATCCTCAACGAAAATTGGGCAAATCGATTTTTATAAAACATAAGATAATGATTAGTATTTCCAATCTATATAAGTAAAAAAAATTAGAGTGGTGCCTATACGACTTCATAAGCGATAAAATAAAACTATAATGAAAGGTATATTTTTATACTATAGATGGCTAATTTGCCTAATATTCGTGATAATGTTTATATATACCTAGCTCTACGATGTTCCTATCCAACAGAATAATTTTATACAATATATATAACATTTTATCATGTAAATTAAATAATTTGAATACCATAAATATAATTTGAAACTTTCCTTATTTTCTTATAAATTATTCCAACAGGTTACTGCGGGATCAAAATCAACCCAAATTTCCCCGGTCCACGAAGGGAAGCCCGAATACGATTCCCCGATTTCAAGTCCTAGATACAAATCGCCCTCAATATCTACGGAAAAATTTGCCGAAGTTCTTTTTTCTTTCGATTTGCTTTCGAATGATTTTTTATATAACTTTATATGGGACAAAATAAAATAACGCGTTTGCGTCACTCCGATTTATTTTATTTCAAATGCATTTACCTTAAATGGGGTGTGACAAGAGCGTGTTCTGATCAGGGCACCTAATTTTTTCTATATTATTCGCGTACCTAAATGTAACGCCTCTGATTTTAATATAAAATAAATATCTTGTCTCTTATAAACAGGCGGTTTTTATTTTATTTTTTTTATTTCTCTATAAAAAATAAAATAATAAACGAAACTTGGACACCATTAAATTAATCCGAATTAGCTTTTAAATCATATTCGAGAGTTGTCAATCAAAATGTTGCCTTATTATTTACCGTTTTTTGTTTGTTTGTGATAAGGATTCTAAATATGTATTCTTTAAAAAATCTAAAAAACTTTAAAATTTCTTGTTATCTTCTAAAATTAAAAGTATGGATGCATCCTAGTATTTATCAACATCGTATTGCTTGGATATTGAATGCACTGATCTCCAATAGTCTAATTATTTTTGGTCCAAATTTTGATTATTACAATGTTTGTTTTAGTTGCGAAAATGATACTGTGACTCCCAATTTATTTATTTCAAAACTAAAGAATAACCATCTTACTGTACAATTTAAAATTCATAATAAAAATATTTTGATCAATTTGGGCATTTTGGCTTGGTGTCTTTTGATCCGACTACCAGTTTAAGTTCACCCCTCAATGTATAAATCCTATTTTTTTTAAAAATATATATTTAGATCTTAAAGACACCACCCTTAAGCGGCGATGCTTTAATTGAAAACTCAAACGTGAAATTGTTTAGGCCAGAAAACGCCAGTTTAGGGATAAGCATCCTAGGGTTGCAGAACGAGTCCAACGATAGCGTGGGCGTTTTTGTCAAAGATATAGATGCTGATGGAATAGCCGGAAGGTAACCATAATTTTTTTAAAATTTATTTTAAAAAAAATTATAAGGCTTATAATATACTTCGACCATTTTTTTTAAATGTGAATTTTTGGTTTTGAGTTATTCAAAAAATAACTGAGTTTTTTGATCGATAAATCTGAAATTCATGGAGCCTAAAATAACAAGCTAACAAATTTTTCTCCAAGGACTCGTTCATTTTTATTCAACGATTATCATCATTTTTGCCTCAGGGAGAGAAAATGATATATCCTAAAACCTCAATTGATAAAATTTACTGATAAAATGAGGAGCTATACTCATATACCATATGTTAAAGGAGAACGAACAAATATTACTAGTGGATAGATTATTTTTCTTTGCTTCCTTGCCTTTACTCGGCAAAAATCAATCTCGATAATTATTTTTTTTTACCGAAATGCTTATAAATTTAAAAAATAATCATTTACGAGCTACAATTTAGAAATTAAAAAGTTAGCTTGTAGTGAGTTATTTGCGACATCTATGCCTATCCTTGATATGGATTACTTTGCTATGATATATTCTGCTGTCATTCTGTAAAACATTTTTTTTAAATATTATAGATTTTTTATTATTTGATTTTATAAAAATCAGTGATAACGATCTAATTAAAGCGCTTACAATGAACTAGGCCTACAAAAAAACGAATCGAATAATTATTCGTATTCGTACGAATAATAAAATCATTATTTGTTTCGATTCGTCGAATATTCGATTCGATTTGAAAATTTTTCTAAAGCTTATAAAATATTTTGCAAAAAATTTTTTACAGATGTTTAAAGATGACACTTTTAAGGATTCTCTAAACTAATTGTCATTACAATATAAAAATTTATAGAAAATAAACGAAATAAAACCCAATGATTTCATATAACGTTAACCAAACAAATTGACCAAAATATCCGATTTTTAGAATTAGAATTGCTTATAAAAATAAAATTAGTGAAGGTGATTATGACAAAATAAAATTTTTAAAATTATAATCAATTTAAAATATCTACATTTTAAATATTTGCATATAAAATATAACAAAATTTTAGAAAGTATTTCTTTATAGATTTTATTTATTAAAAATACTTTAGTAGCATAAATTTCCTTTATTTAATCATGTATTTATTTTTATTATTAATATCATTTTTTTAGTTAGAGGTGAAGGTGATTATGACAAAATAAAATTTTTAAAATTATAATCTATTTTAAATATCTACATTTTAAATATTTGCATATAAAATATAACAAAATTTTAGAAAGTATTTCATTATAGATTTTATTTAATATATAAAAATACTTTAGTAGCATAAATTTCCTTTATTTAATTATTAATATAATTTTTAGAGGTGATTATGACAATGTAATAGAGGATGAAGATATTATAATGCACTATCTAAATTAGATTGTCTTTAAAATTTGCCAAAAATAAGATTACTAAATGGGAAAAGGATTTTCCTAATCAAATAATAAGAACTAGTCAAAAAAAATTAGTTATTTATCTGTCAGGAACTCGAGAATATGGGAAAGAAACACACTCTATAAAAATGTTTTGACTTGTTCAATATATCAAAAATGATTAAAGAGAAACAATCAAAATAAAATAATTATATTTTACTTTGAAGCTTACCTTTTCTTCCATTAAACTTTTTGAGCAAATATAACTTGTTATGATTGATATTTGATAATAGGAAATAAAATAAAACGAAATGATATCCACTAGGAAAATTTAATTACTTCTTTTTATTTTACTTGCAATAAAATATTCGCGAATAATTACGAATATTTATATATAAATAATTTCGAATAATACGAATAATTTTCCTCATTATTCATAATTGTGTTATTCGTATTCGTAAAATACGAATCGAATCGAATATCAAATAACAAATAATTCGTTTTAGGCCTACAATGAACTGTTATTACTGTAATACTCAGGATATATTTTACATATCTTCAAGGTTGTGCTCAGGCAGTATAAATTTCTCTCATCAATAATCGAATTTTTTTTATTTATTAAATAAACTAACAGTGAAATCTAACTGGGTTTTATAGGGTTCGACGAATAATTTATGATTAGTTTATTATTTTTTAAAATTGCAAGTCGCTGAAAAAATAATTATAGGCTCTAATTATACATTATTAAAGAGAATTAATTGTACAATAATCACGCTATTTTCTAACTAAGATGATATGCTTACTCCAGAGCCATTGTTAAAGTTAAATTAACTAACCCTAATTTTTGGATTTTATTTCAAAATGAAATAAAAGCAAAGAAAAAAATTAAAATAATTATTCACTTATAAAATTTTATGAAAATATTGTCATATAATTATTCTCACGGAAAAAGCATATTCTAATGATTGTGGCGATGAAAAACCTAATAATCCTATGGATATTTATAGAATTGTAGTATTCCTGCCCTATAAGACCAAATAATCAATAGTTTTGATGTGGGATTCTCTAAAAAATGTAAAACCTCATTAGTGATATTCAATAATTTCATCCAAATAAATTTGGACATTTAATAGCTAGTATCTAGGAATTGCTAGATATAATACCTGAATTAATAAAAAGTCCTCAGTTGGGAATTAGGACAAGGATTAGTTTCGTTTGCTATGATATAATGAAAATAAAAATTTTGTAAATAAAATATCGAATTGGGAGATCATTTTAAAATTGCCTAATTTGTGTGTATGACCAGTTGCATAGTTTGTAGTATGCACAATCTATTTTTTGCTTACGAATTTATATTAATATTGTCAGTTACGCATGTAAACTATGAGCTGAGGTTTACCAACAAAACGAGTATAAAATACATTGCGCTTTAGTCATGGATATGACAAATCAGAAGTTTTTCTACACAAGTGGCATTTTATATTAAACATTAAATCATTTACTTTCATTGCAATCTTTATAACAATATACTTGTAATATTTTATCTTATTTAATTTTACACTACAGTATGTCTCATATTATATTTGCCTAGAACTTCTACACTCCCCGAAACCAATAATGATATCATATTAACCCCAGATCAAAATTAGCAAAACCATATGATATGTCATCCCCCCCCCCCCTTTTAATTTTAATGCCAATTTTGCCTCACCCCTCTCCAATGGTAGAAGTGCATGATATATGCAATTTGTCCTGGTGAAAGCAGAATATGGGGATGAAGCCACTGCTAAAGAAATTCGCTTACGCGGTCACAGCATCGACAGTCTCCCCTTGTTTGTACATGCTTATACCTACTATCAGCTTAAAACCTTTGTGCATTATAAGGATTAACTCTTCATATAAATATAGCAGCACCACCACTTCCTTCGTTTCTCTTTAGGTCACTACCAATTTAAATATTCCACCTGTGTTTGTGATCTTAAAAATGAATTGTTATTGTTTAATTCCAATAAAAATTATTAACTTGCTTTTCTTTTAGGTAGGGGAGATCAGGACTAAACCTCTCGTGGGGAAAATGGCAGTCGATCATAAACTTTTCACTTTTTATGGCAGTCTCCGGTCGGAACGGACCAGGCATTTGGACGAAGCTTCTGGATTTTATTTAAACCTTGAATAATGTAAATTTATTAATTTTGGGCCCGTCCACCAGTGTAAATTATTTTTTGTGCTTAACCGAAAACTTTAAAAAAAATTTTGACTGGTCTTGCTACGTCATTAATATTACCGATATGGCCCTCCTGGTTTTAATTTCTTATGAAAATATGTATAAATTAATCAAAATTTATATCCTAGGTTCTGAAATGTCCAGACTTCAAACCAAGTTCTGCCACTTATATAAGTTGTTCTATAGTTCTGGCAGGGACAAAATATAAAAAAATGTCACCCCTCCCACCCATAATTCAAAAAATATTTATTATTTTCATTGATGATATAGTCAAATGAACTACACTATTCTATATCTCACCATAATGCCATATCCATTCGAATAATTAAATTATATCCCCAAAATTTCTCGCAATCATAACACCGCCATTTATAATATGTAAAGAGTTTTATACAAAATCTTTCTCACTTCTATAAAGTTTTACCCTATGACAAAAGAAAAAAGGGATAAGTCATAGAAAATATCACCACACAAAACACTTTAAACACAAAAAAAAATAAAAAGGTGATAAGTGTATATAATGTATAATTTGCAAAGCTGATGTTGAATGGATTAAATGCACAATGGACACTGAATGATCCTCCCAGTTAAAATGTGCAAATAATAATAGTATAATAATATTTCTTGTATTATATGTTTATAATACGTTTTTTATCATGTTAAATATATATTTTAAAAAAATGAGATAAAACAACCTATTTATCATATTTTGTGTTTTTCACTTCGATAATGGGGTAAAAATGGATAACTTCTATTATGTATTTAACAAAAGTGAAAGCTATCTGCCATAAAATATAAGGAGTAGATTATAAAATACTTAATAATACACCTAAATCTAAAAAGCTATCATTTCAAAATCAAATATACATTCTAAAAAATTATTTATAAAATTAAATTACCTTTTATCTCGGATGTTTTATGGATAGTTATTCGGCGAATACAAATTATCATTAGATTTCATATTCTTTTAAAATGAATCAATCGAAGATTCGATTTTACAAGGTTTACTCCCTATGTCACCATGTCGTCCCTTCCCTTCTATTGATGAACTCGGTAAATCCCAAATTTCATTCCCAGAGAACAAACGGTTATTCCTAAATAGCGGGAGATTTTTTTTATCCTCTTAGCAAATTCGCAGTTTTTTTAAAAATATTATTTTGAACAAAATCTATCACTGTCTCTCTCCCTACCCATCAAACCGCAAGATTAGGGTATAAACCCTTCATAACCCGAGTTAGCTGCTCCGTATTCGGGTTCTAAACTAAACCCTATATTTAAAAAACATTAAAATAAATCTTATCACTCTAATGTCTTCTATAAACTATTCAGTTATCTTGGATCTTTTGTAGAAAAAGAATGAATTTTGTTTTATAAAAAAAATTGATCCTTTGTTTCGGGTTAAGGGTAATCCTCGAATGGGTTAGCTACTCCATATTCACGATCTAAACTTAACCCTTATATTTAAAAATGCAACGAAACCAAAATTTGGCGCCTAAAATAGTCTAATTTTGTCCTCCGTTTGCATGGGTCTGCACAATGGCATCTTTGTTATTCCTAAATTGTATCATTCTTATCGGTTCCTCAAAAACCTAAGAAATACACCATGATTTTTAATATAGTTAGCCCCCACCTCGATTTTGCGCGAATTTCCGATGAATAACGATGACTTTTTTCCCTTTTTCTAGTGCTTGAAGAAACCACCTAGAAATCTGGATTGCTCGTTAATCCGAACCGAGCCAAGCAATTGACTTTTTAAAAATTGCTTGTAGCCTTGTCAATCGCCCAGAAAAATATCTGACACAAATTTTCCTTTTGCCTCCCAAGAGTTTCCTGCTCTCCGGGCGGCGTTATAGCTACCACTAAATCTAATATCATAAAAGCTTGATTGTGATTTACACATTTCTAGCATATCCCGATTTCCTTCAACAATCAATATTTTTTTAATGTTATTTTAATTAATTTTTAATGTTTTTTTTAGGTATAGGACGGGGTTATTCATTTACAATTATAACTACATTTATTACTTTCTACTAAATTTAGACCAAAAAAAAATCAAGTTGTAATATAATCAATTTTGGTTTTTTTTTATTTAGTCGTAAAAAAAAATTTTTTTCCCGATATTACATAATTTTTTGTTTAAAAACATATAAAGTATACTAATTTTTTTAGTACTCAAATGAAATGATACCCATTAAATTTTGACGAAATCACCTTAATAAATTTTTTATCAAATATGGGAGACCAGGGACTAGTCGGTTCAACGAATTTTATTTAAAAACCAGACATGTTTAGAAATTCAAATATAATTATGTAATAGCATTGTATCATATGTGTATTTGAGCCTAAAAATATTTTATACCCTTCAACTATTTGAATTTTTATATGATACACCGTTTTTACACTATAATAATTAGGTGGCATTAAAATATGAAGAATTTAAAAAATAATAAATTTGACATTATATGAAATTTAAAATCCTCTTTTCGCATTTCAGAAAGTTTCATAATCATATATCTAAATATATTTTTAAAAGATATTGTTTATTTTAATGCTAGTTGGATCAGACAAATTATGCTTACAAATATGATATATTATAATGTATTTATATAATAATATAAAATAAGTGTTCATTGGCCACTATTATATATTCAAATCAATTCTATATGATAATGCAATAAAATTAGGAAAAATAAAAAAATATTTATTAAAAATTTTACATATTTTTTAAAATTCAGATAATGTCATATTTCGGTATATTTTTATATGAAATATTTTTATGTAAATGGTATATTTATATCAGAGACCTGCAGAGGTACAATTTGCAAGGCCGGGCCAGGCTTTTATTTTAAAATATATTTTCAGACCCGGCATGGGTTTTTTCAAAATATATTATATTTATTTTTGATTTTTATAGCTAATAATGGCGATTTCAAATATTTGTTTTAAAATATAGGCCCGGATTTTTTTTAAAAAAAATTTCAGGCCCTGCCCGGGTATAAATTAAAATATTATCAATAAATCAATATTAATTATTCAAGAATTCACTTTTACTAGAATCAATCTTGAGAAAAAAATATAAAATAATTTTAAAATTCACCAATGTATAAGGCAAGGTAAATGTTTGGGCTATCTTATGGTATTTTGTAAATTCCAATAGAGCAATTATTTTCGGACCTGTCATGATTTTGACAAGCATTGCGCCAATTAGCCCGTCTCCCCTCGCAAAAGTAATTTTTAAAATCAAGAATGTTGCGGCTCGATTTTGACCTATTTTTAAAAGCGTAACTCGAGATTTTAGCCAAAATTAAATTATTCAAGTTTGGATCGCCAACAGATGAAAGAAAGGTTTGGGCATCTATTAGCGAAATTTCGAAGCTTGGGTAATAATGTTTTGGCTAAAATAGGTTTCGCAATTTTAAATCTGCTTAAATCGAACCGTTTAATAATTCTAAATTAAACTTAATCCCAAAACTCAAACCTTAATATCGATATAACATATTTATATATCGGTTTTACGTTTTCCGCCCAATATTTTGATAGGGTCATTAAACGCCATTTGGTTAAACATTCCGCGCATTATTTCTAGAAACCATGACTTCCTGTAAAAGATTAAATCTTAAAATCATATAAAAAGATTTTTGAAAGGAAAGTTAATTATTACACTTATAGTTATGTTTATTAAATCTTAGTTTTCAGCGAATTTTCAAAACTCAACATGATTATATAGCTCACGTTTCATAATTTAAAAAGATCTAATTTTGGCACAATCAGAGTTGTACAAATTCATTACCAATATTAAAAGTAGATCTGTGCCGATCTGATATTCACTAAAATTAATCAGTTAAATATCGGATCGTTTTTGAATGAAAATCGGATCTGTAAAATATTTAATGATAATTTGTACATCGGCCCAGTCCTAATAAAAAGAAGCCTCATGAATCGGAGACATCTTTCCCTTATTTGGAAAAAAAACTGGCTCTTAAGAGGGTCTTGATTGGATCTAGCGAAGCCAGCCACAGCTTGAGATTTGAAACATATTTTTGTTAACACAAAATTGTTTAAAAAGGAGCTAGTATATCCTCATTTTATATCCAATAAAACTAAATATAACAGCCTTTAATATAAATTTTCTCTCCTATATCTATCTCATTCATATGATAATCATTTTTAATGCCGCTTATTTCCATAAGTTATAATTTTATACTTTTTAATCTTCTCAAAATATATTTTTTTGCTATTAAATAATGACTCGTGTTACATAAAAATATGTATATTTGCTTCCA
Organism: Gordionus sp. m RMFG-2023; assembly: GCF_954871325.1. NCBI lineage: Eukaryota > Metazoa > Nematomorpha > Gordioida > Chordodea > Parachordodidae > Gordionus > Gordionus sp. m RMFG-2023. The sequence goes on along the minus strand of NC_088778.1, from coordinate 26,875,292 downwards.
CTGACACCTGCAGACCCGAGGTTAGTTACTATTAAAGGCGGTGTTGAACGAATCAGTATTTTATATTAAGTTTTTGTTTAGATCGACACTGCCACATAGGGTAATCGTTGTTTTCGGAAATCGTCTGCGGCCTAGTTGGTGAGTACCTACTATATCACGAATCGCATAGTTCTAGGTTCGAAACTAGTAAGGATCGAGTTTTTCCCCTGAAGCTAACTATGTGGATGTATGCTAAGGGCAGAACGGAAGCGACCTCGTGATTCTATATCTTAATATATACCTATACTGTAAATCTTATTTTGATCGTTGTTTAAAAAATTTCAATACATTGACTAGGCGGGAACTAACATTAACCCGGGGCCGACTCGATTTTTTTTATAACCCCCTCAGGGCCAAATCTATTCACGATTAACCTGATAATGAATCATTTAACTTTCAATCGAATCAATTTCTCTTCGAAACCTTTCAAAAATTTATTTTTATTCATAGCTAGATAATTTTAATAATCTTGGCCTGGCCCAAAAAATAATAGAAAGTGCGGGCTGATATGAAAAGACGGGGGAGGGAATAGTTAACCAGACCTAACCTCCAGTTTTAACCTTTTTTATTTTTTTCTGAAGTATCAACAGCACTTCATTCTATATCGCCATCTTATTATAACTATCTTTATCCTTCAAAAGGTTAATTTATTCTAAAATTTCTGACCTTTTAAAGCATGGTTGGCTCTTGATATAACCAAAAAAAAGATTTTTCAAACTCTCTCCATACTAGTATTTTAGTTAGATCGACCCTCTTTTCATAGAATAAATGTTTTTACACCCGTTTACGCCCATCTATTTGTTATCTTATGTGAGTTAAAACTGCACATGCGCGTGAACCGAGTTTAAAGGCTTAATGATAACTCAGCAAAGTAAAAAAGAAAATTTTATACGAGGCGAAATATCACCTTCCTTCTATTTTGGTTTAAATTTTTACTATCCGACCCTTTTCATTTCGGCCACGGTCAAAGTTCGTTGAAGATAATATGGAGCCAGGACAGCTGATCTCCTTTAGAGGCGCTAATCCGATTAGGTATTTAATAACGAAAATACGCGTAAAAGATTTTCCCTATTTAACTGAAAAGTTTTTTTATCGATCGCTCAAAATCGTCTTATTGGTTATCTATCAAAATATCAATCAAGTTTATTAAAGAATAAAGACGTTCTCAATTTTTATTACGTGTTATTTAAATTGCAATTTTATTTTTGATCTTTCTTAATATGGTCTGAATCAATAGTTTATATGAAAAAATTTTTTATTAAACATTTTGTCACTTTTTCTTTTGCAATCAGTATTTCATTTTTAATATCCTGCGCTTTAACAACCGTTAAAAAAATGTTAAGCAGACACTAGAGAGTAGAGTGTGTGGGAGTATACTAATAGGGGACTCCAATCCCCTGACAACTTTAGAAAAATCTTCCCCCCTTCTCTCACGAAAAATTTTGATTTTTGATTTAGCTATAGTCCTTTTTTTATTGCATCCTCTTTTTTTGCTAATGTAATGAGCACCTCCCAAGTGGGGGAAAAATGGCAGAGTTAGCCAATGATATTAGACATTATGTATAGCCTTGCAAGTCAGCAGAAATAATTTTTTTTTATAATCGAACCGAGCTTAAATGTTTTGGGAGCTGGTCTTTAAAAACAAAAAAAAAGATTATTTGAATTAGCAGGAAATGGTATTTTCTATAGGTATAAAAAGATAATTTTTTACGAGCAAAATAATACCTTTCGTATTTTTTTTAGCGAATATATAAATTCGTCCTAACTGATCAAAATGGCTTCCCTCATTATTCCGCTCGATCCGATATTTAGTATCGACAGCCGCTTTAAATGTAATATTTAGTAGGTTTTTTTCCTCCCTATTTAGATTTTTTTTGTACACTTTTTACTAGTGTTGTTAAATGGCTCATTTTGAGGCGATTTTTAAAAACTCCTAGCTTAATATTTTATTAGGAAAATTATTATGCGAGCCTTAAGATTGTGCTTATAGGCGGCACAAAGGTCTGAACATCTATTAACGAAATCTCGAGGTTTGGACAATATTTTTCTGGCTAAAATATTGAGTTAGCCTTTTTTAAAAATCAACTCATATCGGGCCGTTTAGCAACACAACTTTTTACTATCAAATAAACCCCGGGTACTTTGCCCTTATTTTTATTTTTAACACCTTAATGTTTATATTAAGGATTAAAATAAAATGTTTCGCAACAAAAAAAAAGACAATTTTATGTTTTTGTTTTGGTTCGGTTTGGTTTCATACTTTAATAATATTTTTTTTATTATTATTAAAATATTAAAGGGAAAAAATAATAAGTTATAAAAAATCGATATTTATCCTTTAAAAGGCAGCACTTTATTATATATATTTTTTTAAAAAATCTATTAATTTTTCTCGGCGATTTTTTTTTGTTTTACAAGATTTTTGTACCCCTTATTTATTTTTTTCCCCTTTTAAAATTTCGGATTTTTTTTTTGGTTTATAAGATTTAAAACAGGTAAGACTCCAAATTTCTCTTTATTCAACTAATATTTAATGATCAATATTTTTCGGATTTCATATATTTTTTTTATAAAAAAGATTTTGAGTGTAGTGTTAACTGGTTATATTTTTTAAAATGGCGCTAATCCAATATTTTTGCCTACGCAAACCCCCGAGAATTAGCTCATAGATGGTAGGAAGGTTTTGAACAACTATTAACGAATTCTAATTTTAAGATCGGCTAAATCGAGCCTTGTAACAAGAATAATTGCAAGTCGCAAAGTCGAAACCTATCTAGGATTGACTCCTCAAGATATTAAAGAAATTTGAGACGTACCTTAAAGGAAGAATAAAATGGAAAATTATGTTTTCAAACTTTATTTTTCATTTTAATTTCAACTTTGTTATTATGACAAAAAGTGCGCTTAATTTTGTATTTTTCAATTAAAAATTTTATAAAAAGTTTATTCCTTAATATGAATCTACCGATTTTTTTTACTACATGATTAAATCGGGAGTTTTTTTTAAATATAGGATATAGGTCGATCCTTTTTCAATTTACCCATCCTATACAATATGGCGGATAACCTTTTTTTCATTCTTGATACAATGTTGATTGATAAGGTGATTTCTATTCCCTGTGGACATTTTTTTCCGCTTAACCTCGTATAAAATAATCGTTGATTAAATTGGGATAACAGTATTCAGACTGAGGATTCATCATTCATTTAAATGTGTATATCAATAAATCAGCTGTTGGCAAGTTATTGGTTTCCTATATAAACAAGACATAAGATTTTAGGCAAAATTTGTTTATCAAATCAATGGGAATTTTGATCTTCTTTTAAAATTTTACCCCAAATTGCCGAATTTCGTGGTAACTATTTCAGTTTCCTCGGATATCAATGAGAATCTTCCAAAAAAAATATTGTTTTTCCTCCCGTTTTTTATGTTTTTTATAAAAATATGTTTTATTAATTTATAGTTTTTTATATATGTTAGCATCTATTTTTACATCTTTAAATCATTTTTTGAGCGCCTTTTTTTAAATTTAGAATTCGGATTTTATCGGAATAATATTCTATCATGTTTGGAATACCTATCTTATGAATTATAGACAATATTCCTTTTAGTAATTTTATAATTTACATGAAAAATCTAATGGAAAAACTAATACAAATTAAATTAAGTTCAAAAGTTCATAAAAAAAAATTGCCTGAAATTCATAGGGTAGGTATTCCAAGCATGACAGCATACATTTCCGATAAAATCAAGCCTTTTTAATTTAAAAAAACGTGCTCAAAAAATGATTTAAAGTTGAATAAATAACACATTTACTCTCATATATATTTATGTTTTTAAAATATCGGGTATCAGTGAGAACCTTCATTTCCTCCATTTTTTTTAAAAAAAAATTATTTGTTTTTCTCCCCGTTTTTTTAAAAAATAGTTTATATCTCTTCCCTATTTTATTATGTCGTGTATAGCTATAATTTCTTGATAAATTTAACGATGCCTAATTAATACAAAATTTGAATTTTTTTTCCTGAAAACCGTTTCCGTTTTCTTCTTTTTGTTAAAAAAAATTTTCAATCCTTAATCACACAAAAAAAATGGTAATATTTTTCGGACACGGGGGGTCAGGTTTATATTTTCCGCCTTACGGCACTTTTAAATACCATAATTAATTCCTTTTTCCTTTCTATATATATTTTTTTAGCGACAAATCTTTATCGCTATTATCGTATTTCATTCCCTCTCATATTTATGTTCCGTAAGTTGATATGGGATTTATTTATTTTTTTAATCTTATTTTTATTAACGGCACCCATGTGTGTACTGATTTTATTTATATTCGATTGTGGGAAATTTTTTTTTATGAGATTTTTTTTCCCCCTTTTAAAGGCATTTTGAAAATAAGGAGGAATTAGTCTTGGCAAAGATTTAAATCCAATTATCATTACTCATATTTTTTTTATCAATAAGCCACATTATCCTCATTTGTTCATTGAATTACTATTAGAGTGGGAGCGTAATGTTCAAATTTAATTTATTATCTATATAAAGATACACCGATATTTTATATTTGTTCGACCGATACCTTTTCAATTTTTAATCAATACACTTACGTTATTAAAAAAATGGTAATTAACCTTCTCAAATTTCTTTTTTTTTATCCTACAAAATTAATTATATATAGATATCTTGTTTATAAAAAAAAATAGGATGTACCTTTTTCCTTTTAACTTTAATTTTTTTTTTATAGATTTCATAAATTATTTATAAAAAAAAAATTTTTCAGTAAAAATATGCTATACATTATTTATTTTTTTATAAATTGTATCGGCCGATACTAGTTAGTATATGCATATGTATCGATATTGATTATAAAAGTTTTATCGGTTATAGTGTGCACAATTAGCTTTTCAAAACGCAAAGAATTCATTTTAAATGCATTTGTTTAAAATGGAAGCATTTTTTTTATGCGTTTTGAAAAGCTGCGTTGAAACGTTCAATTTATGCGCACTATTATACATCTCTTTTCTATACCATTCCATTTCATTGAAAAATAATTATAACAACTAAGTCTATCTTTAAATATTTGGAAAAATTTTTAAATCTAACCCCCCCCCCCCCCCCCGTCTTAATTTAAAAATTTTTTTTTTTATCTTTTTAAAAGATTAAAATTATTTTTTTAAGATTAATGGAGTAAACAAAAATATAAAAGCGTTAGCGTTTTTCGAGGAAACTGAAATTTGAATTCCACTTAGTGCTATAAGAACTTTCAAATTTTTTTTGTGTTTTTGAAAAAAACCTTCAAAATTTTAATTTAAACGAAAAGGATTTCTTTATTAAAATCATTTTCTCTTAATATTGTGATTCAAAAAAATGTTTTTTGATGGATCGGAAATTGTAACTTCTGCTAGGAGAAAAGCTGGCCCCATGAAAACTTTCGAAAATTCCCTTGAAAATATTTTGTAGACTTTTTTTGCAAATTTTATGGTAGAGTTACTTATTTTGTGCTGATTTTAGGTATAGAATAACTCCTTTTTTGCGCTCATTTTGGATAGGATTACCCGTTTTGCAAATGTTGGAATTTTTTTTTCAAAAATAAGGAGCCATTTGAAGTAGAAAAAGCTGTCACTGATCTAGAACTATCTTCTCCCAAATAAGGTAAGTAATTATGATCATTATAGGTAACCTGTTATTATTATTTAATCAAAATTTGGAATTTTCTTAAAATTATTATTGATTTTGGGTAAAGGGGGTTAAAAAACAAAATTTATCAATAAAAAAAAATTAACAATATCGTATTGTTTAGATAAAAAAAAATAATTTTAAAAAAAATTTTCACTCCCCTAAATTATAATATTATTATAACATCTTCAATATTTTATTTTTTAATAAAATAAAAATAGTAAAATACTAACGGGAAAAAAAAATCTAATAAATATAAATATAAACGAAAACAAAAATCTAAAAAATGATTTTTGAATATTTTGTATTATTTTAAATTTTAAAAACTATTTTATCGCCAATTTTCCGACATAATTATTTAATTTATATCTCGCGAATTATCTTCTTTCGGGTGACCTAACTAAATATTATCCTGGCAAATCTCTACATGTTGTAAAAGACTCGCGGAGCGTGACTCGTTTTTACCATAGCAAAAATAATATTCGTAAATTTAATCATTCATAAACCCGTGAATCATTCAAAAATCGGAATCAATTTAATTTCAAAAATAACAAGTAAAATGGAATATTTATTTTGTCATCGATTTGTAATTGTAATCAATTCATTTTATTTTTAATTTAGTGGCTGATAATTATTTTATATTTTTATAAAAAAAGGGACTTATTAATAGTTCACTGGTTAATTATTGATTCACTTTATCATGAAACGATTTATATAATCTAATTCTTAGTTAATTTCAATTTGATTTTTTTGAGAAAAAGAAAAATGTTTTACAGAAATTTTATTTTAAAGCCGAGACCCGCCAAAGTTAAAATTTCCGGCCCGGTCCGGGTTTGAGAGAGATATTATGACTTAGCCCGGATTTCTATTTTCGATAATTTCTTGATTCGGAACGTAATTCTTAAAATTTCTAATAATTTTGGATGTATCTTGTGGATAGTTTCAAAAATTTTTAAATTAAAATATAAAGCAGTGAATGAATCATTAAAACACTCCATTTGTTATGATCTTCTAACTGATTAATTGATACAATTCAAATTTTATTTTTTTTAAAAAAAATCTGCCCAGTTTAGGTTCAACTCAGCGCAAATTTTTTTTAGGCCCAGCCCGAATATTGGGCCTGCAATAACGAAACCGACAATATCAAATTTTCTGACATTAGAAGGGGAAATAATTTTCATGTTCTCCAAAGCGGTATATCCTGTTTTAATATGGTGCAGGGAAGAGGCATCCTCTAACTTTTTTAAATAATAATCCCATGTATATTTTAATTAATATAATCTCTCAAAATTCTGGCCCGACCCGAATTATATCAAGTTATCCATCCCAAAATTTTTTTGGCACTGGCCTTGGCCATGCAGTACCTCTAATATAGATAACCCTTTGGTGTTGATGACTGATAATATTGTTTTTAAACCAAATCAATAAATATAGAAGATTTTAAACTATTACAATTTTTCGATTCAAACTTATAGGGTTATTAAAAATCGACCCGATTTTAGCTAAAATAATATCATGTAAGCCTCTATATTTGGCTAATAGAGGTCCCAATAAAGATAGATAGCAAAAACTGTATTTTGATCTCAAGATATCTCCTCCTTCTCCCTAAAGGGAACCTCATATTCTGGGCCTTCGAATCCAAAAACATTAGAATTCATTGCGCTTTCTTTCTCTCTTAATAATTAATTTTATATGATTTTTTTTTGGTAATAACTAAATTTGAATTTCCAGCTACTATATGCCGTGGTAGTTTAGGATATATATTCTTTAATCAATAGCTGTATTATCCAGTGTAAAACAAAAACATCTGCGCCTTTACAAAAAAAAAGCAATATTAATTATAAATTTTTCTTTTTACCAATTACTTTTAAAGTGGTTAAAAAAACAATTTAAATTTTATTTAAAAATCTTATAATATGGTAATCCCATTATTAGTTGGATGAATTTATCGGAGTGCTCTCCTAAGAGAAATTTTAAAATTTTCGAAATAAAAATATGAATTATTAAACTATGTTAAATTATATTTGAATACCTTAAAAAATGGATTTTGTAATGTAAATCATTTACATGATAAGAAATTGTTTTATTTTAAACAGAAAGTATGTGGTTTAAAATGTTCTTCAATATATATAAAAAAAAAATCTTTAAAGATTTTAGATGATTTAGGCGATTTTTTTTTAAATAATGAATATTTTATTTATAATGCTCACAGGCAGGATTTTTAATCAAATTTTATATAAAATTTTATTTTGAAAAATCTTTAAGTAAAATCTAGTGTATTTGAGTAAATTTTTAAAAAGGGCCAACTCAATATTTTAATCAGAAATATATTAAGCAAGCCTAAAGATTTCGGCTCATAGATAGCACAAAGGTCTATACAATCTATTAACGAAATCTCTAAGCTTATGCAATATTTTTATGGCTAAAATATTGATGTTATCCCCTAAAACTAGCCGTTTAACAACACTAATAAAATCGTTAATGATTTTTAATGAAATATATTCAATTTTATGAAAAAATACATATATAACCAATGGGGTGGGACACCAATCTATTTGGATATTTATCTAGATTCGACAAAGAAAAAGAAAAAATTGGGGCCAAATATTTGGGGTGAGGAAAAACATGAAAAAATTATAAATGCGAGGAGATTTGGAAAAAAAATTTTCTTGTTTTATTTGAAGGGAATATCTATAAATGCATTTTTTTTCCTAAGCATCTAGTTAGGGAAAATTTAAAAAAAATCAAGATATTCCATCCTAGTATTATTAATCGGCTTACTCATTTTGGGTCGTTTTTTGAGCTAGACCCGGGTCAATACCTAAAAATACGACTTGGGCTTAAAGCATGGGTTTATTTTGTTCATTAGTCGCGACTCGTAGCGTTTTAACAAAACTACTCTAGTCCAATCGAGTACGACAACATGTCTGTCAAAGTCGGACTAGAGCAAGGTCACAGTGCGGGACTTCTATTTAAACCATTATTTATAAATGTAATTAATGACATACTAATACATACCCAGTCTGACGACTCATTCGTTAAAATGCATTTTTGAAGCGTCATTAAATACAAATTAGCTGAGGAGCACGCCATTTTGGTTTGCCATATAAGAATTTTTTTTTATAAATAAATGAAACCGTCGAATCTTTTTTTAAAAGTTTACACAAAATTTTAGTATGAACTTATTACACGTGGGCATCCAAAATGGCATACCAGTATAACCAGCTGATTTGTAATTGACACACATTTGAATACAATGTGCATCATTTTTACAAAAATATTTTCAGGAAAGGAGAAGAAAAAAAAAGGAAATTATAAATTTTTTTCAATCAAGTTATATTCAAAACTTTATTTTAAAAAAAATTGAAAAATTTCAAAACTTTCCGAAATTTTATAAATTTAATGAAATCGTCTGTTAAATTGAAGTTTATAAAAAAAAATTTCTAGAATTATGTTTTGAACATATTTTTATTTTTTTTCATTAAAGTTTCGAAAGTTTGTAAGATTAATTTTCTGATATTTTGGACACAGCCATAAGATTTAAATGAGTATTTTTTTATATATATAGACTGTAAACTGAAATGCTCCCTTTTTTAAAAAGTTCATTTCTGGTAAATTTGTTCAAGCATAAAAGAAAAAGAAAACGAGAAATCAATATAAATTAAGTTAGTTAAAATATCACGATCTTTAATATAAAATTTGGTTGGATTAATTCTATCAATTCTTTAAATCATCGGAATATAATAGTAAATCTTAACCCTTGTAAAATTTTAAACTCCCTAATATTTCTAGAGATAATATTTTTATTCATCAGGGCTAGCAGGAACCCTTTAAGGGGTGAGATAGCGTTTTGGTGGAAAATATAGACGGGGCCTGAATTAAATAAATGCCCATATTGTAAATTATTTACAAATTCTGTTTAAACAATCATCCTTAATTCCTTCTTTTATTTTATTCTCACCATTTCCAACACGTAAGAACATTGGTAAGTGATTTCCTCGTGTATATGTAAACCAGGTCAATTATTCATTTTAAGCAAACCCTTTTGCGATCTTTATCTTATTATAAAAAAATTTAGGCTTAGGATAAGATAGTGTATTATTAAAATTTAGACGGATTATTTTATATGAGCTCTAAAACCAATTTTTGATTTAAAATCTAGTCAGTTATAAGAATTAAATTTAGTGTGAGCGTATTGCTAAGTGCTATATCGACCAAACGCAGTCCGGCGCTAAGGCCACCTAACATATTTGGACGGGTTCTAAAATCAAATCCTAGATATGCCACTGCATCAAGGGGGCAGAAGAAGGCTTTTATATTCAAGGGTTACTCCGAACTTTGCTGACCTAAATACTAAACCCCCCACGCTTCCTATTCTACGAAACACTTATAATTGATGCCGATACCTTTTTATAATGTTTAGCTAGCATTAAATATAAAAGTAAGAATTTAAAACAATTAATTTTTTATTTTGTTATTTTAAAATATTTATAAATTCATTTTTGCAAAATCACAATATTTTGATAAATAATAAACCTTCGACTTTTTTATTCACATTTCATTCATAAGCTTTTGTTATATATATTAATAATATAATAGTTTAGGAGTTTTTGTTATCGAATTGTAAGTTTTGTCATAATATTACACTCTCAAAAAGAATTTCCAAAAAAAAAATTTAAATATTGATTATTTTATATTCGTTAAAAATAATATATTTTGTTTAACCATTGAAAGTTATTTATTTATTTCTTAAAACCATATTTTATTTTCACCACTTTTTATGAGAGAGGGGGAGAGGGGTGACATTTTTTTATAAGATATATTTATATTATGCAAATTTTTATTAGTGATATAGGTCTGGCCATAAAATAGGGAGATAGGAGATAAATACAAAGTTTTGATTGATTAAAATAGAAATGTTTCAAAAATACTCCCAAAGATTAAAAAAAAAATTAATTAAATATTTTAAGATTCATTTTGCGGGGGAAAGGAATTTGATTTTAAACTATAAAATATTTGGAATTCGGGAAATGTTTTTTGAAAACCCTAAAAATTTATGCATTATTTACAAATTACATACTTTGACCGAAGTTTCTTGATTTTACAACAGCCCATACTGGGATTTGACAACCCGCCCGCACCCGATGTTTAAAATTTATTTGTTTGGTTGGCTCTTTTATTTAATTTTATTTTAATGTATAAAACTTATAAAATATGCAGTTATTATGAAATTTCTTTAAAAAATTGATTTTTTAATAAATGGAAAATTTTTTCTGCTCATTTCGGCCAGAAAATATTTCAAATTCACCCGCCCATTGTTTTAAATATTTTTTAACCCATCCGCTAACCCGCTCCATTAATGAAATCTTCTAGTCCGAAGACCTTTGGATATATATTATTTTTAATGATATTTGATAGGCAAACTATTTGTCTGAAATATTGGATATCTCAAATAACGAGCAATTTTTTTACAATTACCATATCTTACTATTTATAGCTAAACATGACATTATAATAATATTTACTGCAATTCGAATTTCATTAAAAAAAAATTCATATTATATTAAAATATTTAATGGCAAGGCGAAAAAATGGTTATAATATTGTTTATGAATTCAGTATAATTATATACAATGTCAAAATTGCATTAATATTATTGACACTCACTTCAACCATTCCTTCTTCATTTTATGTGGATAATTATTTATTCTTATAAGTAACAAAACAAAAAAAAATTCATCCCTAAGGAATATAAAAGGCAAGAGAAAAGACAAAAAGACTAAATATTTCTTCCATCGCGTTTTTATTACTTTAAAATAATCTTTTCATTTTCTTAAAAATATGTATCTACTATAACTTTCTATATTAGTATATAAATACTTTGTTTTACAATGTTTATTTACATAATCTGACTAGATTGGCGATTCTTGCATTTAAAAGTGTACATTATAAAGGAGTCAGCTGTAGCGCCATTTTGTGGTTTACCCTTCGATTAAATGGCATTAATATAATGATTGATAGGACAGGACCTTTAGGTGACGCGTGCAAACCACAAAATATCGTTACAGCTGACTCCCGTGCTTTAATTAATGTATCGCCAATTTAGTAGTATATATATACACACATCATCATTGGCTAATGTTTAATTTAGAATTTTTAAAAGTTAATATTTTATTGTTTGTTTATTTTTGTTTCATAATATTATCCTTCCTTCCTTTTATGAGATTATGCGATTATAACTCACAATTTATAATAAATTTTTATTCATCTTAAAAATCCTTTTATTTTATAATGTATAATTAAAGATTATATAGTATATATATATACTATTTTTGTAATGAGGTTTTGAATCGATAAAATTTAGTTTCTAATAGTCCCTCTCAGCCATAACCTTTTTATTTTGCATTCATTTTTGAAAGGTTTTAAGAAAAATTTCTTTTTCTTCTCTAAGTTGGTTTTTTAGTAACCTTTTTCTAAAATTATAAATTTGACTTTAAAACCCCCCCTTCTATTTTTTTTAGTATATACTTTATATTAAATTTATCAAAACGACTTCCATCTATAAACTACAAAATTGTTTACATTGCCAATTGAACCGATTAAATGAGAATATTAAATTCTATTATTTGTATGTTCGAATAGTAAATTATTTGATTCATAAAAACCGAAAACGAATAATTTATTATTTGATTCGTTTTTGAATAGTCGATTTGAGCCGATTTTTAAAAGTGGCTAACTCAACATTTTATCCATAAAAAAATATTAGGCGAGCCTGAAGATTTTACTCATAGATGGCACAAGAGCTTAGACATTTATTAGCCAAATCTCGAGGCTTAGGCGATATTTTTTGGCTAAAATATTGAGTTAGCCGTTTTTAAAAAATCGGCTCGCCGTTTAACAACACTAGTCTCTAATACCAATTTTCTTTTTTAAATGATAAAAAGGGGGAAAGATTTATATTTCTGTAAATTAACTCAAAATTCATAATATCGTGATTGTTTTTTTCTACTTCCATATTGCACAAATCCAATATTATATATTTTGATAAGTCCATTTAACTTAAGGTCATATTTTGATTATTTTTATAAATATAAAACCACGAAAATCGGTATTATAAATTGAAATAATCTTACGTTCAAACCATCCCATTGATTAATACTCTCCTTACAAACCTTGCCGAGATTTATTTTTAACCTGAAACCTTCCGATTTATCACAGACCCCCAGGAAAATGTGTCAGACCGCTATTTTTCGGACCTCTGTCCTACAATATATCTAAATCGAATTAGAAAATCTGGATTAATATATAATACTTAAATCATATAATAGCTCCCTATAAATATCAGACAAGCTATTAATTTTTCTAACTAACCCTTATTTTATATATATTTTGGTGCTATATGACCTGTGCGCCGAAGCCTTAATTGGCGGTAGTGGTTTTTTAAAAAATTTTTAGCGGAGTTCGGCGGGCGCCGATTTCTCCGCCGATTAAAGCTAGCAATAAACAAATTGGGGTAGTTTAAAACTTGTAAGTTCATAAAAAAAAATTAATGACCAGATTTGATGGAAAACATTTCCATATTTTTTAATTTATTTGAAAATAATATTATTTGACTTTCAAAAAATTGTTAAAATAACATTTATATAATTCTTATCAATTTTTACAAGTTAAATAATTTTATTTACAAACGAATTAAAGATTATGGAAATATTTTGAATTAAATCTGTACAACACTGTATATGTGTTTGTGTAATTTTGAAATATGAATGAATGTAAATGATATAAACTATTTTATTATATGCCAAAAGAATACAATTCATATTTTAATTTTATTAAGTTAGTATTCTAATTTATATAATTATAATTTAATATATAAATATAATTGAATAGCATTCTGAAAATTATGCGCTCCGCGCCGCCGCCATAAAAAAAATCGACGAAGCCAGGCCGCGTTGCTCATCTCAATTGGCGGCTTTTCCGGCGGTGCACAGGTCTAATTATATACAATGTTGAAACAGGTAACGCACACCATAAATAATTTAAGTTCCTCCCGGATCTATGGTACATATTTCGAATATGTTCCTTACGATAATCTCTTTTCATATTGCCAAAATAGTACTTTCATCAGATTTATGAATAATGTTTATTTTATTTTTACTTTTTGTATTGCATCTTTCTTAGGTGAATTTTTAATATATCGTCGCTTGAAAATTAGGTTATTTTTATATCCATTTCTTGTCAAATATGACTTTTCCTTTTACATAAATCAATTTTTTATAATTATACCATTCTATTTACTTTTAAAAAATCCGAAATATTTATAAAACAACTCAAATTAAATCCTAAACTAGGCTAACAATCCTATTGAAAATAATAGAAATTTAATTTTTAAAATTGCTCTCTTGTAAAATCAGGGATACGAACCCGGCAAAATTTTTTCCCGGGTTCAGTTCGGGTTCGGTTTAGGGAAATATTTTTGAACCCGGGTTTGGTTCCAGGTTCAGCTCGGGTTTAAGAATTTTTGAATTGATAAAAAAAAATATTCTATATTTCAATCATAATTAAAAAACTAGACATAAATTTGGTATAAAAAATAAATTTTTTATTTTATTTATAGGCAAAATATTGTTAAAAATACAAAGCATAGGTATCAATTTTAAAAATTTTATTTAGACGTATTTCTTTATTATAAATATCCAATATAATAATTTTTACTTTGACTTGTTCACTTTCATTTTCTTCTAATTAATAATCTTTGAGAATAAGTTAAAAATTAAAAATAAATGGCGTAAATGAATTTAATTGTTTAAAATTTATTAACAATCCAATAGGAATCTTTGAGAATAAATTTTTTAAAAATTTAAAAATGGAGTAAATTAATTAAGTTGTCTAAAATTTATTAACACTTCACTTAATTGGAAATTTGAAAATATTATAAAATGTCAAGTAAATTATTAATATTTGTATTTACAATTAAACAAATATCTTAGATTAATTTAAACAATACACTGAACCCGGTTTAACCCGGGTTCAAATAAAATTCTCGGGTTCGGTTCGGGGTTTTGAAAATTTTATAAACGGGGTTCAGGTTCGGTTCAAATTCAAATTATTTTCCCAAAACCCGGGTTTTCCTCTTCGGGTTCGGTTCGAACCCCTGTGTAAAATTATAAAAAGTGGAGATAGAATATTCCAATTCTCAGGTGACGATATAATATAACTATTTATTATTCGTGTTCATTATATATTCGAGATTCAATTGATCCTAAAAGAAAATTCACGATTTCAATTGGATTTCTTCCCTTCCCATTTCTCTCCTTAATAATCCCTATACTACGATTAGTAATTATATTAATTTTCTGGATCAGTTGAACGGTAAACCTTTTCTTTATCCTGGACAAAACCTTTTATAACGGGTCACGCATAAAATGTTACTGACCGGAACGAACTAGAGGTTTTCCCGAGCCGGGCCTATAAACCTTTTGTTTAAACCTTAACTGGCCGGGGCGTGTGTGATCTATTACTCCCGATTTTTATTTTATATAATACCAATAATTTCTATTCTATATTTTGTTGTGATAGTTTATTAATTAAAGTTAATGAAAAATAAAATCAATACTTTTTCCTTTTTGAAAATTCTCAGATTTTTTTTAAAATTTTTTTAAAATATAGTATTATTATTTTATTTATTTTTTAAATCGGCTGAAAATTCTCCTTGACACCATTTTAAAAGATAAATAAATATTTTGATTTGAAATCGAAATGTAATTGATATTTTGATTTACTTTGGTGTGACAATTATCAATCCGCGTTTAGGCCTCAAGATTATAAAGTCGCCTTCGTCCAAATTTTGATTAGTATAACCTAGTATCGTTAAGCGGCTCGATTTGAACAGATTTTTAAAAACGGCTACCTTAATATCTTATACAGAAAAACATAACGCAAGCCTCAAGATTTAGCTTATGGATATCACAAAGGTTTGGACATCTATTTGTCAATATTTTTCGGGCTAAAATATTGAGTTAGCCGTTTTTTAAAAAAACGACTCAGGTCGAACATTTAACAACACTGGGCTTGGCCTGTAGGTCTTTGATTAATGTATTAATCATTGAGTTCATTAGTTAAACCTTATCTATCTGAGTTGCGTCAATATTTATTGTTAGATGAGTACATAATATTTACAAATTCATCACTCAGTTTTGCCAGTCACTAACCAAAGACAGAGTTATATGCCAAATATAACATTAATAATTAATCTTTATCGAATTTTGAATGGCGATTCGAAAATAAATTTCATAGTGAAATAAAGGATTTCCCCTATTTCAACCTATTTTTGAATATTATAATTTTGCGATCTATAGATATATTTTTTTTCTTTTCTGTTTACTTAGTTATAAAATATTGGTTATCAAAGAATTTGATAGGAATCTGAATCTAATATTAAGACGTAGCCTTAAGTCCAAAGTTTTCTAAACTTTGGCAACCATTTGAAGTTCAAACCAATATGTAATGCTTAATTACAGTATACATGTAGGTTAGTGCTTCAACTTATATTATTTTTTTTCCCTTAATTACTCAGATTTAAAACACTTAAAGTGATAATCACTGAATTCCCAAAAGATGATTCTGTTAGGTGAAAATTTTAATTTTCTCAGAATTGAATATCTTAGAAAATATATAATATCGCTCAGAAATTTTTACTATAATTTTTATTTTTATGTGCATCCGCATGTTTTTTGAGGTTACTTTATATCTTCTGGTTTATGTCTTGAAGATTAAACACTTTTCAAAAATAATTTACAGACAAGGGTATCAAATGGAAGCCAGTAAAATAATTTTGAGTACTTTTAAAATTACCCATCATTCTATAGGCCCTCGTATCAAGGGAGTTTTAATTTCTTTAAATGGAAATTTCCGTCAAGGACATCAAATGAATGCGAATAAGAATATTTTTTGAATGCTATTATCCCTCTAGGTTCTTTGATCTAGCTCACTGATAGAAAGGTAGGGGGGGGGGGGGGTTGTAAAAACTTACTATAAATATCCATAAGAGTATTAAATAAAATCTTTTAAAAAAAATATATTTAATTAATAGTTATAGTCACTTTGTTTCAAGTTTTAGCCTGGTTGGGAGGACAGGAAGGGTAAAATATTTATAACATGTATTTCCACATTGGTAAATGAAAGCTAATAAAAGAATGTGTTTACATTGTTACTTATCTCTACATTTTTAGAGTAAATCTGGGGTGGGTGGGGAGGATAAAAATTATTACATAATTTCTCGACATGATTCTCAAATAAAAATATCTTTCTACTGTTTTGTTAATAATCTCCATCACTACAAATCATGAGGAAGATCAAATTTTTAAATACTTTTTTAATACATATATTTTAGCATGGAGGGGGGTATTATGACACGCGTTATGATTTAAGCAACTTTTATAAATGCATTCGCAATATATTTATTATTTCGCGGTAATAACTTCGCGCAGATACATTCGCTATAAAGGGTGCGCGATAAAAGTTTCTCTATAACGGGTTCGCGATCAAAATTTCGCTAAAATGTATTCACCATTACGGTTTCGCGATAATGAGTTCGCAATATTGTTTTCGCTATAAATGTTTCGCGGAAAAAATTCTCTGAATTGGTTTCGCGATATTACCTTAGCTCTAAAATTCCTTCCGATAAACGAGATTTTCGATAAAAGTTTCGCAGAATTGAACTTGATTCGATAAATTTACAACAAAAAAAATTCCTTTTTTAATTGATTAATTTTATGAATATCTCATTTATACCAGATCATGGCACAAGGGGTATTTTACGCGTTTTGGAAAAGTTCTGAAATGTTACAAAAATATTTTTGGATTTTATTTATATAATTTTTTAATTTAACGAACACATTCTAGTCAATCAAATGTATCGAAATATATTTTTGTGCCCAATATATTATTAGCCACTCCTTTTCATCCCGGTGAAGCGTAATGCGTTCGTTAATAAAATTGAGAAATATAACTTACTTTCTTTAATTATTATTTCTGGAAACTTTCAAGCTGTTTCATTCTCGTGTTTCAATTCACGGTTCCTAAATCCAGTCTAGTGGTGTTAAACGGCTCTATTTTTAAAAAGCGACTAACCCAATATTTTAGCCAGGAAATATTGCACAAACCTGGAGATTCCGTACATGAGTGGCGGAAAAGTTTGGGCATCCATTAACGAAATTTTGAGACTTGCGTAATATCACTTTGGCTAAATTAAGCCCTTTAATAACACTAATCCAGTCCCTTCCCTGATTTATAAATTTCATCTTCCACACCCCCCCCCTTACCAACTATTTAATAAATAATCATTTCATTTTAGAAATGGTCAATTAAAAGAGGGCGATCAGATCCTTGCTATAAATGGCGTGCGCCTTCAAAATGTGCCCCACAAAGAAGCCATCTCTTTGTTACAAAACTCCAAAGGCGCTTTAAACCTTCTCATCGAACGCCAGGTCAAAAAGAAACGTAAAAGTTCTACGTCCGAAAATAGACCTATCCCTATCACTGCCACAAACCTCGGCCCTAGTTCTGTCGAAAGAAAAGAAACAGGTGATATTAAGGACAAAGAGTTATGGACAACAGATGCTATCGATAACGCTGCCGCAACTCAAAGCAAGGAAATCGAAAGGCTTTCTTTGTCTAATATTCCATACGAACTAACTAAACAATTATCATTCACTTCCTCTCAAGTAGAACCAAGCCTAGACGAAGCGGTGCCCGCCCTTGCTCCCGATATCTCACTCTCCAAACCCCTTCATTCTCTCGATAGTCGTGTAGAAATCGATAAGAATATGGTGGTGAGTAAGAATATATTTAATTTTAGTTAGGTCACATGATCATTTGGATGCCAAATCTTAAATTTTATTTCATAAAACCTATCCTTAAAATCCAACTTTATGATTGGCGGCCAAAGGTTTTCCGACTGGCCAATCAGTGTTTTAAGTGGTTTTGATCTTATCGCTATCTTACACTTATATTTTGAATTATATATTTTTTTTAGAATAATTATTAAAATATACTTTAAAAAATATTGAATTTTTTTTAATGAAACACATTAATAAAAATAATAAATTATTAATTTAAGAATCTAAAATCTAAAATTCGATATAGAAAAAAAAATTACTTTTTAATAATCGTACATTATAATAAAACTTTTTATTTCGCGAAAATTGCACCGAATTTCGATCAATTTTGGATTTTTTTGCTTGTTTGTAATTGATACGATACATTATCATCTAGATAAAATATGCATAAAATTCGATATAAAATCACGAAAAAAAAACTGTCTGCCTCCATCATATCTAATATTAAACATGTGTCATAAATTATGAATGGAATATAATAAGCTGCATGAATTGTGTTTAAAAAAACATAATTATATCTAGTTTGTTAATAGATAGTTTTAAATGGTGATGGTTATTATATATGGATTCGTTTCCAACAATAAATTAATGATCCCTTCATATTTTCGGCGACATTTGGACAGCATATATTATTTTATTTTAAGATTGCTTTTAAAATATTATATTAATTTTTATATCAGTATACGAGTAAATTTGAATGCTTAAACTCATTTAAATCATTTTCCCATTTCACTTATTTTGCAAGTATATTATATAAAAATAATTATTTTTGGCCTTTTGTGAATCCCTATATTCGCTCAATTAGAATCTTAAAATCAATCCATATGTTCAGATTTATTCAGTTAACAATTTGAACAATCTTGTTCGTTCTTTTAATGGTAGGTGACATCAATATTTCAACATTGATACTATTTCTTTGGAGATGTTCCATGCTTAAGAAATTTAGTCGAATCAGGCTTAAATAATATGATTGGCTTAATTTTATTTAGATAGCTCCATAAATATAGCATTAATGTGTGATTTTTTTAAACTTTAAAACATTTTTTAAACCCGTTTTTCTATTTCGCTATTGTATTCCAAGTTTATGTAGAAAATTTACTTTTCAAATTTTTTAGAAATTTTTTTTTCTATATAAATATTATAAATGACTTGAACGGCAAAGTTGTCTGAAATTCATAGTGTAGGTTTTCTAACTAAACATGCTGGAATACCCTTAATCAGATTTTTTAAATATAAAAAAATTAACACGTCGATAACAAATTGGCCTAATTGCTTTATATATATCGTTTTTTTATATATTTTATTTAATCTAGTTGGACACCGAATGGGCCGAAATAGAACTGATCGAATTAAAGAACGAGGGCACAGGTTTAGGTTTCGGTATCGTGGGTGGCAAGAGTACTGGAGTCGTTGTCAAATCAATTTTACCTGGCAGTGTGGCTTATATCGTAATCATAAAACATCGTTATTGTTATATTTTCATAAATGAATATTATGCGAATCCTGCAGGCCTCTGATTTATTTGTGTCAAATAAAACTAATTTTTTTTTATATAATTTAAAATCAATGAATTATAAAAAGATAATAATAATGGTACAAACGGGCTTAATTCGATCCACCATATTAAAAAATATTTATGAAAATATTTTATTTTTAATATTGATTGATATCTTCTTTAATTTTATAGATATTTATATCTTTAATCCTTATTCGAAAATTGAAACAATATTTTTTTTTAAATAAATAAATAAATTGTTTTTTCGTAATAACTTCATGGTAAAATATCCAAAAAAAAATTTTTTTTAAGACGTTAAGAATCTATGATTAATTCTTTTTTTTTCACTTAAACCCAATTACTAATCCAACAAAATGTTTCGCTTAGACGGATAATATTTTTAGCCCTAATTCAAACGGGGAGAAGGTAAAAAAAAGTATAATATAATGGAAATATAAAATCAGATTAAAAATTTAGAGAAACCAATTTTAAATTTAATGAAATTCTCTATTTTAGAGCCCTGCGCGAACTTGAGTCGGTTCAGACTCAGATATTCTCTTGGATTCAGGTCTCACTTCCATTTTTTATTTTTTTATTCGGGCCGGAGGACAAAAATTTTCTCAGACTTCGGATTTTGGTAAGAAAACCAAATTTTAAATTTTTGTTTTTCCCTTCCTTAATACATTTCTTTATTAATATTCTTTTCAAGAAAAACAAAAATTATAAAAAATATTATTTTCCTTTTCACCGTTCATAATACTTCCGGTTTCCTTAACACATTCCAATATTTTTTTGTGAGTTTCGGAGAGTATACCTTATTTTGAAAGTATATGAACAGGCCTATTTCCGGAAAAAGATTTGGGATCCTTATCATTTGAAAATAAAATGTTTGGATTCGCGGAACTTAAAAATGTTACGTATCGGGTCGGACCGGAAAAACGTGTCCAATGTAGGACTGTTTAGGGTTGTAAAAATTTAAACAAATTCGAAATACCTTTTTATTAAATGTAAACAAAAATTGGCATAGATAGGTAATTTTAAGAAGAAAAAAATTTTTTATTCAGTGGAGTGGAGCTTTGGCCCATATACGCAAAATATTTAGAAGTTCTCGTTCAAACAGGGGCAAACTCCCCCCTTCTCTCCGTCATAGCTGCATCACTTCAGCTTGGATTTAAGTTGCACTGAGTTCGTTTTTTTACCCCTTCATAGCGATTTTACCCCTTCATAGCGATTTTATTGTGTACAAGATGAGGCTATTTGTTGTTTCTGACAAAAATTTTAAGAGAATTATTATACCCTGGTTTTTAAATAAACTATCGAGCGCGTATTTTTTTTATTTTTAATTTTCAAAGGATTTTGCCGGAATTATATTCAAAAATATTCGCGGAAAAAAAATCTGTAGTTCAGAGTATGTATACTCGATCAGATTTAATCAAGACCTAAAACCCTTAGAACCGCATCAAATTTAGACATCGGAACTCGGCCTTTTTCAACATTTTGTAAACCGGAGAATCATTTTTTTTAAAAAAATATATACAGGAACTAGAATCCTTTTTTGTCCAGTTGGTTCTCCTTTATTTCATTTAAAAAACAGATTTTTTTATTAATTAGTAAAATAATAATACATGCTTAATTTTCAAACATTTAACCGTTTTGATAAAATGAGGGAAGGGAAAGAATCCTGAAGAAATAAGTAATTAGTTGACAATTTTTATCAGATCTCGTCCTACCCGTAAAAAATGGCAACTTAGGGGGTGAGACAGATATACTCATTTTTAAAAAGAAAAAAGGCACTCTAATTGGCATCAAAGCTAACTTAACTCGATACCAGCAGTTTTCAATGAGAAAAATTTTTGCTTCCCACGGGTCAAGTCAGGTTGGGCCGAATAAATTTGTCTCTTGCGGGTTCTCTTTTAAAAAAATAAAAATACGTGCCATTCAATTATTTTAAGATTTACTAAAAGAAGCTTTAAAAAAAACTCATGTCAATTGAGCCTCTCTCCGAAATTTGTTATCCTCCCCCGAAATATATTTATACATTAATCGGTTAAAAGATTTGTCGAGTAATTACCATATTTTTAGCCATTCTAGCCGTCTAAACCTAGTTTTTAACTTAAAACTATCTCCCTCAGCCTTGGTTTTTTTTTCCAAAAAATATTGTTCAACTTTGAAGGAATTAAAAATAAATTTACCCGCGCCTGTTTTTTTTAAAAAAGGTTTTTTGGTCCTGTCTACAAGCTTAACCGTAGAATTTATTCTTTTGGAGAAGGGATTTTGAAAGTATTTTTAAACTGTATATGGGCTCTATCAATATTATTTTTTAGTGATGCTTCTTCTTTACCTTGCGAAAAGGGTTCAAACCGGTTTTTAAAGGTTCAAAACTGAACCGATATTACTATGTTTAACGAGTAGGTCATTAATCGTTAACCATTATTTTTTTAGCTAAACCGATATCCGTTATGGTTTGTATCCCGATTAATTTATTTATTTTTAAAAAAAAATCGCCCAACGCTGTGTACAGTATTGGTACCATACATCCCTGGCTTTCATCTATCTATCTCTATACAAATAAGATCCAAAAATACACCAATAATTTTATTAATCTAATACTCTCAAAGAAAAGTAAACCTATAAATATTTAATGCTATTTAACAACAAGCAAAAAAAAAATTTTTTTTAAACTAATCCACAAATTCAATTACATTTTTTTTTTTGACAACTAATCAAATTTTATTTTACATATAAAAAATTCTAACATAATTAAATATTACTTTCTGCGAGAAAAATTTACTTTTACGCAATCGTATTGTTTCTTATGCCTAATTTATAGTAAACGCGTTATGTTCAAGCATTGCTTTATTTAACGCTATCGAAATCACAGCTGATTCTTCAATTCTTCATAGCGTTAACAGTGACACATTGAGCGTTAATATTTTTTGAAAATAACGCAAACAGCGTAATTATAAATAACGCTTTAAATTAGGTCTTGAAGAACAATTTATTAATTTTTATTTGCAATTAATGATAGCACAAAAAATAAATTTTGGCCATTTTAAAAATTTTTTATATTGCTTCTCTTATACATATTTTCGTAATATTTTATTTTACTGGAATAAGATAAGAATCAGTAATCAGGACCCGAATTCTGGTTCAAAAATTTATGTTAGGTTTGTCATTTTGAGACCAGAGACCAATTTATGGGCAACCCATCAAATCCGGGATAATATGGACCCGGGCGAGTTCGGACCTCGAAAATCGGTTTTCGATTAAGTTCCTGTTATCAAAATTTCCGCTAAATAGAGTTTAAAATTCCTGAACGTGAACTCGGGTCCAGAGCCCTGATAAAATTATGTTTTAATTATCATCTTTTAAACTTTAAACAACTTCAATGTTTTCTCTCAAAATAATTTTTTTTTTTTAAAATAAACAAATTTTAATGTACCATCAACCCTTATATTTCCAAATATATTTATTATATTTTTATAATACCAATTAGAATTACCAATCAACGCTCTTTACTCAATTATTAAGTAAGTGTTTGATTTATTTGATATTTCAAGAAACGGCAATAAAACCCGTATCCTGACTACTCTTTATTTTTGAAGCGTTTTTATGTTTAGACCAGTTTATTTAGGACACTCCTATTCTATTTTGTTTTTAAGTGTGTGTGTTTACTAGATCTAATTAGCATCTTTCTTTTTATCTTGTTTAGAGGGGAAGCTGCTATTGAACGAAAATTTTATTTTATTTGTCCCGAAAAGCCCGACCCTAAAATAAAAATTATTATGTCCTTCCCGATCTTACCCGAATTTATTTAAATGTAGAAAAATTTTAATATACTGTCTTGTCGGGTTAGAAAAATTTACAGATCAATTTTTATTTTATTAATTCATGCCTCCAAAAACGTTACATCTGAGTTTGATTTGTTCTTTAAAAAAAAATTTCGATATCTGGAAGAATTTATTTTTTAAGAATGTTCAAACATTATTTTTGATCAAATTATTAAATTATTTCTTCTGCGCATATCTTTTTATTTTTTATACAGATTATTTATTTTTTTTTAAATACTATATTTGCCATCGTTTTTGCTTGTTTTTATTTAATTTAATATATATATTTATTTTAAAAAAAGTAAATAATATTGACCAACCAATAATATATTTTCAAAAATTTTATTAAAAGATGATTTTAATCATTTTTATAATAATATAGTTAGTTATTTTGACAAGCGCCTTTCGAAGAAGAAAAAAAATATATAATATTTTTTCTTTTCTTTATAATTTACGAGGATATTTATAATGTTCAAAAAAAAATGCAACAAAAATGAAATATTACAAAAATGACCATCACACCAAATTTATATATATATATATTTTTAATATCGATTCACGTTAATAATACATATATTTTATCATTATGCCTCGTTTGTAAAAAAAAATCATATTAATTTTTCTTCTTTCTCTTTTGATGATTTGTTTTGTTGAAGGAGACAAAAAAATATATTACTTTTAGTTTTTACCCTTGATATTTGTTTTTTTAAATCCGACAAAATATTTTAGCCACAACAGCTGATGTTGCTTTTTACCATTATTACTACAATAGTTGAGTCCTGCAAGGCCAGTGGTAGCATCGTCGGGAAAATATAGGCTCGTCCCGTGACGTGATCACTCAGAAAAATATTTATGTTATATTTCCTACCCTAATTCCTCTTATTTATTTTTTGCTTGATTAAAAATATCACAAATTATAAAAATGAAATTTAACAATATTTATTTTTGTAATTTAAAATAGAAGAAATAAAGGATTATTTCTAAATTATATTTTAATAATTTTAATTTGTTCATAAATAGTGTAAACTGAATAATTTTTTTTTTCTTTTTTGAAAAATACGCATAAAATAAATGAGGATATAGAACACTATAATACTCAAGCCGATGAAATAATAAAAAAAAAAAATTTCTTGAAAAAAAATAAAATAACCAAAAATCAGAAAGGTTGGGAAAATATATCGATAATCATATTTTTTTTTTATAATGAAATAGAATGGAATAGAATTTAAATATCATTAAATTTTATAAGTTACTTTGCGTGAATATTTAAATTTAACGCCTAACATTTCCCCCCTCCCCCACATATTATGCTTTTATAACATGCCGAGACCGGCCTAGACCTTAAAAATAGTTCCACCTAGTCTTGGGTAGGTTCGGACCGGAAAAAAGAAAAGTTCTGATTTATGAAAATTTAAGAAAAAAAATGAATAATAATCATTTACATTTTATTTTTAATTTATTTATTTTTTTAAATTTAAGGATGGACATATGAAAAATGGGGATCACATTTTACAAATAGGAGACGTCAATCTTAGAGGCATGAGTTCGGACCAAGTTTGTATTTATATTTAAAATCCAGATATTTTTATACATGTACTGCCTTTTTTAAAGTTACATATTAACATTAACCGTGAATAGGCCTTCTTTCCCACGGTTCGTATTCGTGGTTCACTTTTGTAAAAATGGCCAGGCAAGGGATTTGATAGCAGTTTATCCTAAAATGGCACTTACTTCTTTTCCTGCCTTTCTAAGAATTCTTGAGGATTAATTAGAAATATCTCGATTTTAAATATTCTAGCATTTTTTACACCCTATGAATTTCAGGCAATTTTGTTTGCGAACCTTTGAACTATTCTTAAGAAAAACAGAAATAAAGAAAGATCTTTTTGTTGACGGAATGCATTAGTGGAAAATTTACTTCCTCACTTTCAATAGTGAATCTAAGCTATCGTATTATTTTAGCGGCATGATATAATTATAGTCTAAAATGTTTGTATTTTTCAATATATCACCTAAGCATTATACGTGACTTGCTGTGTATTGGTAGCAGGTTTTAAGATGTGTAATTTTCGATCCCCAAACATTGCCTTATAAATTTGTTTCTAATGATGAAAGATAGATACGCCAAAAAATATTAGCTCCTATATAAACTGTTAACCCTAGCTATGGGCCTGCAAATAGTAAGACTCATATTTAAAATAGCATCTTCATTTTATAACAAATTCTAGTAATTCAAGATATTTAAAATCAATAAATAAATATAAATTTAACACATTTTTTGGAAATATTTTTAAAGCCGAATATGTATTAGATATAACTTCTTTATCCTAATTCTGCTATCATCCCATCCATTTCTTTTTTTTTATAAAAAAAAGTGATTTATATTATAAATAATAATTTGGTGTTTGATTTTTAAAAATAAAATTAATCAAAACTTTTTAAATAGATATAGATTTAGATATATTATTTATATTTTTTTTGCGATTATCAATCTTTTTTGTGAGAAAAGTTTTTGTGGTTTGATATTATTAATTTAGCTATTATGGTAATTTTTTTTTCACTGTGTTTTATTTTTGAAACTTGATTTTGCATAAATGATAAAAACAAAAAAATTTAGGAATAAATGTTTCTTTTGTATAAAATTATTATTAAAAGAAAAATTAAAATTTATTATTCTTGGATAATGATGAGATTATACCAATATCTTTATACATTTGGTTATATGGAGATGTACGAAACTCGGAGATCGGATTTGCGCCGATTTTCGGATATCTGACAGTCACCGGACCTAATATCTATTTAGATATCATTTTGGAATTTCGACCTTCATTATCTTCGATCTACCATTTTAAAGACAATGTATCACGCGAGCCGGCCAAAAAATTTAACGTATCTTAAGAATTTATACTAGGATATTTTATTTATCTTTTCCTTCATATTTTAATATTTTTCGGCGAAATTAGCTTTCTTACTACGATTTAAAAACTTATACACGCTATTTAATAAATAATTTTTTGTCATTGATTTGAAGTACATTGCGTAGGGATCCATGCATTAATTAAGAAAATCTTTAATCGAAAGAATTACCCTTCAATTCGGACTTAGACATTAGATCTGGGGAGGGGGTCATATTCAGGGCAAAAATCTTAATGAGAATCATCAAAAATCTAAATTGGAAACATCAGAATCGGATGGTATCGACATTTAAAAAGTAACGGAAATCCGTTAAAAAAAATGCTTGAACCGCGCATCTCATAAGCGTTCTATATAATAATATACTATTTATTTATTTTTAATATAAAGGTCGCCAGCGTTCTTAGACATTGCGGACCTTACGTTAAGTTAGTGGTAGCCCGAGGAATCGTAGATATCCCATCACCTACTACCCTTGCTAATTCCCTTTACCTTCCAACCAAACTATTAAACGAACAATTGGGCATGGATATACTGCCTAGTCAGATCATAGCGAATGTTAGTTTTGCTGCATTTATTAACTAATGTTACATTAATTATTAATTATATTAAGCCTGGAAGTTTTTTTTTTAAAACCAATTAATTATTGGGGTTTGTTACCTAGATTTTTAATTTTAGGATATGGCCAAAATCTTTTTAAAAAATTGGAAAAGTTTTTAAAACTTTGGATATTTTTATTATTTTTTTTACAAAAACAAAGGTTTATTTCTTCTTTTTCGATAAAGTCGCGATTCAAATTTTTCCATATTTTGGACATAGCCCTTAAAATAATTAACAAGGTTTTGCTTTAAGGGGTAAGATTTTTTGGAAGGAAACTAAGCCATTTTAAATTTAAATACTAAAATTGGATTTATTATTAATAACTCGTATCTTTCATTAAAAAAAGAGTATATTTATTATTCCACCAGAAAAATATATTACCAGATGAACCCGAAAACTTAACGGAAGATGAATTAGTAGAAGAGAGCGAAACGTTTGAAAGAACGTTGATAAAAGGGTCTCACGGGTTAGGCATGACTATCGCCGGTTATATTGGAGGTTAGTTTTTAAATTATCAAATGATATTACATCGAAATCACTATAAAAGTCTTCACTTTAAGGGTCACCTACAGTTTATTTTAGTCAATTATAGTATGTATTACTGAAAATTCTTTCTATCGGACGGGACAAGCCATGTGGTATTACTGTGAGCAAGTCCTAATAAGCAGAAATTGGCACCTTCGTGGGTCTTAAGTTCAAATTTTTATATCTTTTTTTGAGCATTTGTCGCATTTGATTTTCGCTTGCATTGTTTCGGAAGTAAAGTGTAACTGATTGCAAAAAAATAAATACTTTACAACACTAACCTTGAGAATTTAAGTAACTTTAAACCTCACCTTTAAAATGAAAAGGTTTTCGATTTTTAATTAAAATATATTATTCGAACATAAGAAAGAGGAAGGGAAGAAAAGGTAGAAAGAAAGTTTTTAATTGCATTTTTATATTAATGCCCAATACGCATATATAATTGTGTGACATTTGTAATAAACTACATTACCGAACTATTTTATCATATTGAATAATAATATTATAAACCATCGATTATCCAACATTGGGAGTTCCCCCCCTGCTTTCAATCTAAATGCGTAGTTTAATCTCATAATTGGAAAGATATAAAATCATAGTCACACTCCGACTTAATTTAGAAAAGATACATATTTCTAAAAAATTATGTAGAATTTAATAAACTATCTATTTTATAATAGACGAAATTTCAGGGATATTTGTTAAAAGTATAGCCATTGGGAGTCCTGCCAATCTTGACAGCTACATAAAAATCAACGATCAAATTGTCGAAGTAATGTAGTTTCATTTATTTTATTCTTTTGTACGAATTAAATTATTCGATTTTTTTAAAGGGATCGATCACAAATAATTCATTTTTTGAACAGGATATATTTGAACTATGATATCCCCTTAATTGGCACTTTTATCAAGACGATATTCAAAGAGAAAAAATTGATTTATTTTCCCATTTTTTTTAACAAAAATATTGATATTTAGGTTGATGGCCGTACCTTGATAGGAATGAGTAACCAAGATTCTGTCGAGGTGTTGAAAAATACGGGGAATAAAGTCCATTTGAAGTTCGTTAGATATCTCAAGGGTTCCAAGCATGAACAGCTGGAACATCACACTGGTAAATTAGTATACTTTTAACATTATTTTTTCATATTTTTTTTCGTAATTACGTGTATTAAATTTATTTTTGATATTCGTTAATGAGCAGGACCACCCCCCTCCCCAGAGGGGTAACAAATACTTCCCATGGGTCGGCAATCCAATTTTTTACGGATTCCCATACGAATTTTTGTTTTTTGCATTGCGCCTCTGATCCCTAAATATTATAAAACGGCTGATAAATAAGTCTTACATCGATTTTTGATGAATTCCATCAGAATAAAATTATAAATAAAATGGTGACTTGATTTTTGTAGGATTTTAGCACCTTGGGAAATTAAGTTATGGCCCTTATGAGGTCCTTTCTAACCCCATTCTCTCAATGATAATATAAATATACGAGTGCTGTGCCTATAATAAAATATTGTTCTTATCATGTTTACTAGTTGGAATGTTGATTAATATATAATTTTCATATTTTTTTAAAAAGTTTATTCTCTGATTATTCCTTAAAATCATTATTTAAATATTCGATAAATCAAGAACATGAAGAAATGGATAATGCCGTTCCTCAACCACCCTCAGAAACTGAAGAAATTAAACCCGGCTCTAAACCGGCAAAGGAGCTTCCTACATCTCGAATAGAGTCAAACATTCCTCAATCATCACAAAACGGGTATCACGTCGAAGAGAAGGAGAGCGAGAGGGAAAAATTGATTTCTTCCGAAGGACAAGAACGGGAAGAAAGATCGACGGATGAATCTTCCAGCAAGATCAAGCCCGAATACCTGACTGTTTCCCCTACACCCAAACCTCATTATGATGAAGGTAAAAATAAAAATTTCATCCATATTTAGCGATCACTTTTCGCATAAACTGTATATGTAAGTATGGAGTCTTTAGGGTTTAATCGGATTGGTCTGTATAAAAAAGCGATAACATCTCTAGTTATATATCTGTAATATACCATGGCTCAAAAAAAATATGTCGCGTTTTGAAATCTTTATAACTTTAAAACACATCCTTTTGTTTAATGAAATAATACCATATTTTATTAAAGAATATATTGAACTTATAATCCCTCAATTATTAATTTTTCAAAAACGGGCTAGATGGGTTACCTGTGGTAGCTGGTCGAAATTTTCCTAATCATTCAAATTAATTATGTCAGTATTTATTCAAATAAAGTAACCCATGACCGGAAAAAAAAATAAAATTAGACAATAATTATAAATTTATTTATCAATAGAAGATTTTATAATCATAAAATTATGCCACGAATTGAAAAATTGGAATGCACTAATGATTCCTTACTCCCTAGCAAAAGTTGAATATTCTCTCAGTTCAACGAGCTCTTTAAATCAACGCGGAAAATACTGGATTTCATATTCCGAAAAAGTTTTTAGTTTATATTTAAAAAAAATTAGGCTACAACTTTTTGGATCTTTTAGATAAACTTGAATAATATAATTCTTGAAATATGGCCTTTAATTCCAAGAAAAGTTGGCTTTCGATTAGTGGATAGATGTTAGGTGTTGTTCAATAAAATATAGGGAACGTTCCAGTATATATTTCTCTCCTTCCTTCCTCGAAGTATGCATCCGTTTTGCATTATCATTTATAAATTATTTATTTGGTAAAAGTTTTTAAAATAAATGACGAGCCTCCGGCTATAATAGTTCAAATTGGAACCCATCTTTGAAAGGAAAAAAATTGATGGTCTTGAAGTTATTTTTTTTATCTTAATTTTTTTACCGATTCGATTTAAATACTTTTTAAAAAACGAATGACGCGTTTTAGAGTTATAAAAATTTCAAAACGGGGCCACATCTTTTTTTTAATCCACTAGGAATATCCTACAAGTGTTGTTAAACGGCTTGTTTTGAGCCCATTTTTAGAAACCGCTAACTTAATATATATATATATATATTGTCTAAGCCTCTAGATTTCTCTAATAGATGTCTAGACCTTTGTAACATTTATGAGCAAAATCTTCAGGCTTGCGTATTATTTTTTTGAATAAAATATTGAGTTAGCCCTTTTTTAAGTAGACTCAAATCGAGCTATTTAACAACACTATATATTACACCTTCCTTTCTTTTTTTTTAAAAAAAGTTTTATGAATCCTTTTTACAAAACAATAAAATTAAGTGCAATTTGAAAACGCATTTTTCAATCAACATTTAGAGGTCCAATTTTTTTTTATTATACATTAATTAACTATTATTTTTTGTTATTCTAATCATTATAATATAATATTTAAAACCAATAGTTTCTTATTGATGTTAAACATATTTGCTATATTGTAAGGCAAACTAGCGATATAAATTTTAATATGAGCCAATTTTTAGGCGTTTTTGAAACTTACTCTAAAAAATATATAATAAAGGATTAGTTATTTCCAATCTACAACACTTTACTTATAAAAAAAATCTTTGGCCACCAGAAACAAGGGATTACTATCGTAAATGGTCGTCGGTGCTAGGCCCCGACGCTCTGATCGTGATATCCGAATTCGACAAATTTAAACAAGGTGGCGGTTTGGGAATAAGCCTAGAAGGAACAGTGGATGTTACGGAAGACGGAACCGAAACCAGTCCTCATCATTACATTAGGTCCATCTTGCCGGACGGACCGTTGGGTATCAACGGAAAACTGAGAAGCGGAGACGAGTTATTAGAGGTTTTATAAGTTGCACAATATTACAATTGTTTAAATAGTTTTGTTTTTTTAAATTTTCTATTTTATTTTCTAATTAATACGTTCCCGTAAATCAATCAAAAGGTTAACGGACAAATTCTTTACGGCAAAAATCATAGGGAAGTAGTTAGGGTCCTCAAGGAAACTCCCTTAAGAGTTATAATTGTATGCGCCAGAATCAAAACTTCTCCATCTTCTTTGGATAGGGAGGATTTGGAAAATGTAGAAGCGATCGAGGGTTCGATACCCAGTTCCTATTTTTTCTTACCTTCCACCAGGCCTTTCACACCGGAAGAATCGTTAGATACAAGAGCCCAGTCTCAGCAATATTTCGTGAATGAGGAGGTCGACCGAAGGGAATCAGGTTGGTATTTTCTTTTATAAATATATCAGGGAATTTTAAAAACCGTTTTTCTAAAAGTGGTCTTAACTACCCGCCCCGAATCCATATTATCCCGGTTTTTTGGATTGTCCATAAATTCTGATGGTTTCAAAAAAGCCCAACCAAACAATTTTAAAATTTTAAACCCCAATTCGGTTCCAGATTTCTAATATATATTATCGTCCCCCAAAATGCTAACATTGATTATAAAATATAACATGAAAGAATGATCTCATTGACCGAATCATAAGGATCAACTTAAGTTGAAGATGCCATGATCATATTTTGAATGGGTTTTTTCTGAAAAAAAAGTTTTCCCAACCCCTTTTCATCGGAATTCTTTTTTAAAGAAGGTTTTAACTTATTTGTTGTTCCAAAAATCATGCAGAGCCCCCCTTCCTCTTTATATAAGATGCCTTTTATTACATTTTTCTTTTTGTAATATTCGAAAAAGTTTATCCTATACCTTCGGGAAAGAACCATACAGCTCTTGCTATAATATCAGGCTATTAAAATCCCTGTCTCCCTCTAATCACTTTTTTCATGTTGGATTAACTATTTTAACATTTCCTATCTTTTCAAGGCGACCGCTTGTTCAAGGCCAAATCTGAAGGTGCTATATCCTTAGGTCTTACCGATTCGCTACACGATATTACCGCCGATTCCGTTAGAATAAAATCTAGATCTCTAGAACCCATGCATGGCTTGGCTATGTGGAGCAACAAAACCATCGTTGTGGACCTCATCAAAGGGGATAGGGGCCTGGGATTTAGCATACTAGATTATCAAGTTTTTTTTTTAATTTGTATATTACTTTTCTCGGCCCATCACACTACATTAGAGTTTAAAATGTAGTATCTGTATCTAGGTACACTTTTATTAAAGTATCTGTCTATATATATTTTAGAGGTATTTGTATCTGTTTTAGGTATTTTTTAATATTCAATCTGATATACTTTTTAACGCTTTTTTATATTAAAAATAAAATAAAAAATTTTTATTTATGATATATTAAAAAATATTGACAAATATAATAAAAATATATTTAGTATTAAGACTTATATATAAAAAGAAAATTAATTCAATATTATTTTTTTCCTTTTAAATATATAGACATCAGTTCAAGATTGTGAAAGATATATTTTTCATGTAAAGGAATATATAAATCCATGTTTAGCCATTGCCCCCATTAATTATTAAAAACAATACATTAATGCACAAAATTATTTTGTTAATAAATTTATTTAGAATTTTTTAAAATAATTTTATAGCTATTAATGAATAAATTATAAGTTTTTTTAAAATAAATGCTCGTTTTAAATGAGAATTTGTTCGAAAGAACAATAAAAATATACTGGTATTGACATTTTTTTTATATGGTGTTAGAATTGATGAGAACAAGAATATAAAAATTTGTTTACGTATTTTGTGCTCTCATAATAAGAGTTTCTATTCGAAAACAACGCAAACCCTGTTTATGAGTATAATAAAAATTTGACAATGTATCTCTATCTAGAATTTTAAATGATATATCTCTAACTAGATCCATTTGAAAGTATTTTTTTTAAAAACTCCGCACGATACACATATATATATAGAATTATCTAGTCACATTTTTTTTTATCTTTTATACATTACCCTACCTAAAGTCTTAGAAATTTTATAAAATGTA
Organism: Gordionus sp. m RMFG-2023; assembly: GCF_954871325.1. Taxonomy (NCBI): domain Eukaryota; kingdom Metazoa; phylum Nematomorpha; class Gordioida; order Chordodea; family Parachordodidae; genus Gordionus; species Gordionus sp. m RMFG-2023. The sequence continues at coordinate 26,841,465 of NC_088778.1, read as the reverse complement.
TATTAATACCAATATCTATTACATATTTGTTCATAAACCCCTTCCCCAAGGATCCCGCAAATCCTAATCACACGGTTATAGTTATACGTAGTTTGGTGCCGGGCGGGCAAGCCCAATTAGACGGAACTATCGTACCTGGTGATAGACTCTTATTCGTTAATAACGTGAATTTGGAAGGTTTGACCCTTGATTCTGCCGTTACCGCACTTAAAAGTGCTCCCAAGGGGTTAGTGAGGATTGGCATTTCCAAACCCATGCCATTTCTTGTAGAGGAAGGGGAAGGAAGCTCGGAGTACTTGAATAAGGTATCATCTTTTTTTTTAATAAAGATTTAACTACAATATATTTATATAAATTATTAATACATTTTGTCTCTTAAATGTGACGGTTAGCAAACATAAAACCGTTTACTTCTATTAATTTTTTTTGCCGTTTTAAACCGTTGTCACTTTTTTAGTCGATACTCAAACTGATACCACCAATATCAAAAAGGAATAATTAAAATATTTGTTGGAAAAGAGGAAAAGATATGACAGAAAGAAAAAATATCATTTCTTAATTTATTTATAATTAATTTATAGAAGTGGGTTAAATGAACTCTAAAAAGGTTTGGTGAAGCTAACACAATCCACCCACCTTACTTTATTCTTTACATTCTAAAACGATATTCTTCTCATTTATAATTCAATATTTTATTTATACTTGGCTTTTTTGATATTTATAATTTAGAAATTATCTAAATATATTTTTATTTTTCAATAACAGAAATTTACACCCGATAGAGAAATCAAAGAGAAAATCGTCCTTCCAGTACCTCAAGAAGAACCTGTTAAAGCGGAAGACCTATTTTTACCTTATGTAAAACAAAAAGAATTAATTATATTATTAATTCCATTACATCTTTTTTTAATAGTATTTAGTTTCATTATTTATTTCCCCTTTTTTTTAATCATTATGAATATTACTTGAATTTTGAAAATTATGTCTTTAGAAAAAATAGCATATTGGGTGATAATTTTTTTTAAATAAATAATTATATTAGTAGTGAGATGCAAAATCGCTCCATTTTAGGCGATTCTTAAAAACGGCTAACTCATTATTTTAGCTAGAAATATTGTTTAAGCCTTCGAGATTTCATTAAAAGATATTCAAACATTTGTGTCATCTATGAGCAAAATCTTCAGGCTTGCTCTAATATTTTTCTGAATAAAATGCTGAGCTAGCCGTTTTTAAAAATCGGCTCAAAATAGCTATTTTTGCTTAACTAGATGTTAATCATTTCAAGTTACATTTGAAAATCTTTTAAAATTAAGCCAATAATATTTTATAAAAAAAAGAAAAACGTAATTATTATTAATTGTAAATTGTGTAATTCTATTAGAAAAACGAACTGGCCATTGAAGACAAGCCACTGTTCACCATCAAAGATGCCGAACCGTTGTCACCTTTTCAAGTATATATTATAATCTTTATTATATTATTAATAACACCCTTTTATTCAACAGGAATCATCTGGTCCTAACAAATACGTATATAAGACTCAAATTAATTTAAGGCCATCGCTTTCTGAAGACGAAATCCCCTCTTTCAAACCTAAAAAAGACGAAATTCCTGTATTACCACCTTTGCCCCACGCGTTAGAACGTGTCATCAAAATCAAAAAGGGACTCCTTCATTTGGGTCAGGCATGTTATAGTGATTTTTTTTTTAGGATCTCATATTTTTGGCCAAGATTCCCCCGTTGCTCCATGGCACAATTTTTTTTTAATTTTAGATATAGGCTTGGTATATTTTAAAATTAAATATTTAGAAATCTCTTTTGATAATTTAATGTTTAATTATTTTATTCTATTTATTACAAAATACTGATTTTTTTTTAAAAAAAATTTTACTTAATTTTTTTTTAAATTCAGACTGGCGAGGGCCGGCCTAAGACTCTAATATAATTGTATATATTATATGTTTCAAATAAAAAAAATTTGATGATCTGCATCACAAAAGGATTGACGCTAGAACCCGAGGGTATAGGCACCAATGGTTGCATTGTTTCTTCCGTAAGCCCCGATGGAGCTATAAAAAGGGATGGTAGAGTTAAAGTGGGAGATTATATAACTTCCATCAATAACGAAAGTCTTAGATACGTGACTCTTAACCAGGCTAAATCTATTTTATCCAGGATATCCCTCATAAGCAGTGATATTAGGTCTGATATTTTGTTCTTATGATACAAATTGTTTCCTTTCTTTCATTTTAAATTCATGAAATATTAAATAAACGATAACTTAAAAGTTTATCTGTAAATTGGTTTGTAACCAGAACCTTTTTTTAAATAATTTTACCGAACCAGAATTAAAACCAATTTTTTAATTTCCAGGGAAATTTATTATAGTCATATTTTTTTAAAGAATAGAATTACCACTATATTAATTGAATTAAATTTTTTTTTTTAAATAGCTTAAATTACATTCCTTCCGATGACGCGGCCATTCATAATCAATCAGCCATTATGGCCTTGCAAGATGATTCAACACATTCCATCAATTTATATGATCAGTAATTTCCATACGCATTGCATATATTAATAATTTTGCCTGAAATTTATTAATTATATTTTGCTCATTGTATCATCTTTAATGCATCATATTTATACTATAGTATATATAATAAAGAATGTGTGATTATGAATATTATATAAATTATTTGTGGAATGTATTTACCGCAAAAAAATATCTTTATGGCATGCAGTTTCTGTTATGCATTTATGTTTAAATTGTGTATTGTTTTTTTAAAAAAATTGATATTTATTTTATTTTATGAAAAATTTTTAAATATTTTATTCAAAATGAACTAAATTTTTATTATTAATAATTATTATATACATAGTATTTAAATTTTAAATGCATGATTAATTTAAAATTTGACCTTTATTTAAAGCTTGAATTTTAGTTCTATATATATAAATTAAATACAATACTACTAATGGTATTTAGATTTATTATAAGTAATTGATAAAAAAAATTATAAGCTGTTTTAATGGCTTTAAATTATTATGATTATATCATACATTATGAATTGACAAAAGTTAAAGGTTTATTTTGTTAATGCTGAATCTAAAGTAAGATAATAAAATTAAAATTATCATATTTTGACCAACTATTTTACCTCTCTAAATTTACCATGCTTAAAAATATAAGATATAGCATGAAAATTGAATATATCTGTTGGAACAGGCTCTTATGATTTTTCTTTCAGTCTATGGGATCCATCTAGATAACACTGTAAGCCAGTTCCCCGTCAAATCTCTTTTATTCACGACCCTGCTCTATCTTCTCTTCTCACTATCTGCCATCTTCTCATATAATATCTTAGATGAGCTTTGTTCCCATCTTGGGCATCTTTCCCATAAATCTTTTATAACACCAATTGGTATCCAGTTCTTTGCCAGTTTTTATCTTCATTCTCATCTCCATTATTCCCAATTTGGTTTTACGTATTACAATTATTGATCATGGCCTTAAATTTTTGATTTTTAAATTTAAAAAAACGCACTCAAAAAAAATGATTTAAAGTTGAAAAATAACACCATTGAACATGTATATTATTACATCATATTTAAAATCAAATATATTATAAAAGTTGTTTTTTTCTGGCTATTTTTATTTGCTAAATTTTCTATCTTCTCAATATTCAAATTGTGTACAATATCATTCTTTCTCCAGTAAAACAATCGATAAATTATTATACATGTTCTATGTATAATACTCGATCTTAAATAAGTGGGTGTTTTTTTATAAGTTTTTAAAAAGCTTTTTGTGACACAGGAAACTCGAAAAAAATTTGATGGATTGCTTAAAACTTTCTAATTTATGACGCCCTAAAAATAGCATTATTGACGTTCAGGGCAAATTCTCGAAAAGCCCATTACTTGGGCCAGTGCTGTTTCTGATGAATTTGACCAAGAGATCTCCTACAATGAAATATAAACTTGGAAGAAATAAGAGTAATATTTGTTTTGTTATAGTAGATAAAATAAATATCAGCTAATAGCATATTGAGTTTTAAAAAAATACATAAATTAAATTAAAATTATGCATAGAATTATAAAAATGATCGAGCCTACTGTGGTGTTTAAGATACAAAAAAGGTTTTGTAAGAATAAAATATAATTTTATTTTAACAAAATAAGTTTTAACTTTAACAATAATATGTTTTTATTTTCATAGAAAGTACACCATAAATTGTATCCTTAAACAAAATACAATTTATTTAATATTGATACATCTACATTTACCGCCATAGCCAGAAATTTTTAAATGAAAGTGGTTGCAATTTTTTTGAAAATTTTTACAATGATATTAAGTCAAATTTATTTCTATAATTAAAACTATTTATTTGCATTGCACAAATCATGTTTATTTTAAAATATTTAGAATTTTACTTCTGGTTTTTAAATGTCCCCACGTAGTTTAGGCCTTGCTTATATTTAAATTGGAATGTAAACTAGTAGAATATAAAACTTGTTCGCCATAATTTCCTTTAAGTTGGTTAAAAAAAATACTCTCATGGGTATCTCCCCCTTTTTTTTTATGCGAAATAAGTATTTTTATTAATAATTACTTGTATATTTTTTATCTGCATTTCACTTTTTTCTTCCTATACTAATCAATATCTTTTATAAGTATTTTCATAGTCTTAAAAAAATACTAAAGTTTCAATATTTATTTTATCTCATGATTAGATATGTTTATTAGCGTTACGATTATTAATAAAAAAAAAAGAATTAATTATTACTAATAACTAGTATTGTTAAACGGTTCGATTTGAGCCCATTTTTAAAAACGGCTGTCTCAATATTTTGTCCAGAAATATATTTCTCAAGTCTAAAGATTTTTTTTATAGATGGTACAAAGATTTGGACATTTATTAACAAAATCTCGGGGCTTGGAGAATTTTTCTGGCTAAAATATTGAGTTAGGCGTTTTTAAAAATCGGGCCGTTTAGCAAAACTAACTATAACAATCCCATTATAATTGTTTGTGTTTTTAAAAAAATTATTTCTTTAGCAATAATGCTTCAAAATACTAAACTATATTTTATCCTTATAATTTATCTAACATTTGATCAGGTAGGTACCCTGAATTGACAGCCTGTTTTTAAAATTTATTTAATACGACCTTTTTTGGTTAGTAATACAAATTAGGAATAATAGTTTAATAATTTATATTTAAAAAAAAAATCTTATTGTAAGAAAGGGTTAAAAGTATATTGTCATATTGGGACATGAAATTCATGAGGAATTTAGAATCGATTTTATATCATTTTACCGAGGTGAAATTTTTTAAATTTAAAAAAAACCTGATTTGACCGGAAAATTATATCAACGTGTAGAGAGTTGTGTTGATTTTTAAAAGCGACCTGATTAAGATTTTAGTCAAAATAGTATTATGTTATCTCGAGATTTAGCAGAGAAAGGTCTAAACCTTTCTGTCAACTATGAGCAAAATCTCCAAGTTTTTATAATATTTTGGATAAAATCTTAATCGGGCTGGACAACACTAGTGTATAGTATCTAATCGTAAATTTCAGGCATTTATCATGAACTTATATTAATTTTTATGTATATTTTTCATATAAATATACAAAATTTGTTGACGGAAATTGTCTGAAATTAGATAGGTTACTTCACACACGCTAGAATACATTTCCAGTAAAATTAGATTTTAAGAATGTTTTTCAGTAAATGATTTAAAACTGAGAGATTCCGAATTCTCATGTATTTCATATCCTAATTACGATGTGTGATTGAATTCATATCGATTTTGCTTGTCTCATATTTTTATTTATATATTCACTTTATTTTATTTTAGTGTAAATTATATTATGCTATCTATCGTTCGCGTATTCCTTGAATTATATTAATTATCACCCTTGTAAAATAATTCCTCAATTCTTATATTTATTGTAATTTTAAATTTAATAAATAAATATTTCAAATTTAATTTTGCATGCATTCGATTACATTAAAATTTCTATCATAAATGTACCTGTTAAATTATATCAGATTAACCTTTTTAAATACTTTAAATTTTGAGGGGTATAAAGTTATCAATGCAAGATTTAACTGTGTATATCAAATACGTCGACAGCCTGATGGAACGCTTGATTGAAGATATAAGTGAATCTCTGACCCAGGCGATACTCGAAAGTCATATATCGGAAGATAAAATTCAAGAGTATTTACCTCCCCCTCTTCCTCAATCGCAACAAGATTTATTACTTAAACATGATACGATTAGTCCTTTGTACCCAGAAGAAGATATTACGCCAGTCAGTAACGAAAGCTTAGAAATCCAAGAAATTTTGAAAAGTGATATTAGCCCAGAATCGCAAACAGAATTTGTTCCGCAAGCAATAACAACTTCTACCGAAGATGATAGAACGAATACCACAGAAGACAATCGTTGGAGTCCTCCCCAATTTATTGAACTCACTAAAGATGATAACCAAAGCTACGGTTTTAAAAAAGCTCTAATTGTTTTTCAATTTTAGAATATATATATTTTTTGACAAAAACAAATTAGGATTAAGTATCGTGGGTGGAACTATAGAGAGTGATCTTAATCCAGATTTTGATGTTCCCGTCGCGGGTATATTTATCAAAAATGTGTTTCCCAGCGGACCCGCTTTTAGAAATGGGCGCCTAAAAACGGGCGATAGAATTTTAGAAGTATTTTGTATAAAATTTACGCTTATTTTCCTTTTCTTTTTCTTAGATCAACAATTATAAAGTTAACAACTCAAGTTTGGATGAAGCCGTTAAAATTATTCGGGAATCCAAAAATCGAGTACAGTTTTTGGTACAAAGTTTGATGGGATCTAATGAGGTATTTTTTTGCGATTGATTTAACAATCTTAATATATCTTCCTCTTCATATTTTTCTTCTAGATACCATACACATTCACATTTACTCCCAAAAAATCTGATACCACAAATATATCTACTATCGGTGCCGATAATCAAAATATTGATAATACCACACCGGAGAGTTCTCCCCCTTCTTCAAAAAGAATTTCGACGGTTTCCACCCTTGTTTTCGAACCAATCTCAACTAAAATTAAAGAAGACCTAACTAATCAAGGTAGAAGGGATACAGCATTCAAGCCCAGTACGATAAATGGCATACCATTTGAATCGGGGGCAGGTTCTGTGCTAACGAATGTCCAAAGTTCTTTGAAAATCGATGATAGCACTCAGATTTATCCTATAGATACATCAAAAAATTCTATCTCAAGTAATATGCAAAAGTATACCAGCACCGTAACACCCCTGAGTCCATCAAGGTTATCTTTAGCGACACCTTCGCTAGGATTTATTCAAGAGGAGTCATCGCAATCAAAAATTCCTACCCCCGTTAAAGTAAATTATAAATCTATAGATCAATTAAAAAAAGAGTTTTTTGAGCGACATTCTTTGACCAATGTATCGTCTCTTCCCGCGAGAGAATCCATTCCTTTATCGTATAGTCCCACTAATTTTGTTACCCCGGATTCGATGAACCGTCAATTGCGTTTCAAAGTTCCCATAACTTCATTTATGCAAAGACCTCAGTTAGAATTGTTATTAGGACACCCCAAAGCCTATACAGCTAGTCAAACGAAACTCCAACCCAAATCGCGTAGATTATCGTCTCCACCTCATCTTAATAGGATGAGTAATGTAACAACATTCGATCTCAATACTGCATATACTAAACCGTCCTTAACCTCTTTAGCAGCAACTAAAAACGACAAAATTTTATCGAAGCGTTTATCGGAACAACTCCCCGGTAAATATACCCCCATTATACCCATATCGACCGTTATAAATCCAGCCCCTTCTTTGTTCTTCGAAAGAATAACCATACCAGTTGACAAGACAGAGACTTCTTCGCGATCTCTATTGGCCACTCCCCTTGATAACAATGCAATTTCATCACCTAATCAAGTTTTATCATCTCCCGAATACTCCTCTTCATCGAGTGGGAGGATCTCATCAGAAGGCTCAAGCAATAATGGTACTCACACTATGTCTCCCCCAGTTATAACCCCGCAAACAAAAAAATCTTTAATCCCCATGGCAAAGAACGAAACTGAAAATATTTTACTGCAACAATTAAAACCGCCAATCGATCCCTCTAGTCTGAACGTCAAAGATGATGAAATCATCAAAAAGCAAACCTGTGTTAATAGGTAAACTGTTTTTATTTTTTTGTTAAATTTTAGTTTATAATATAATGAACGGGGTGGCATTTATACAATTTATTTTCCCGCGAATTTTAGCGATGGCGCAACAAAAACCGTTATTATCGAAGATGAAACGGTAAAAATCAATATTTTTTTTTTAATTTTCGGGCTAATGTTTAGGCATCCATTGGTGATCCTGATTATAAACTCTTATATTGCGTGCTAAAGAGACAAAAATATGATATATTTAGATAAAAAAAAAATACATGTATTGCTTAAAAAAATATATATATTAGGCCTAATGCTAAACATTTGCCCCTTCCTATTGATTAATATGTCATACATATGAATTATTTCTATAATATAAAAAAAATTTAATTTGTGATTTATTAATTGAGAAAATTTTGATTTATTTTATTTTCCTAACTTCCATAGAGGTTCAGGGGGTTTGAAAAGCTCTAAAGCCATTTTTTTCTTCGCAAAAAAAAGTGCCACAAAAAAGCATAAAAAATACTCTTTTTATTATTATCTTCTTTTTTTTAGATACACATTAACCCTAAAAAATTATCGCTAATATCGACTATATCATCATCCCTTTCAAGTGTTCCAAGTTCGCCGACTAGCGGTAAATTCATAAAAAAAAATAATTTATACAAATTTTGTGTGGTTAATTTCTACTTCTAGTGTTGTTTTAATGTAACATTTTTAGAAAATCTATAACTTTAACTGTAATTTGAGTTTAATTATATATTACCAGATAAGTTGTTTATCCATAACCAAGCATTTTATTTTAGGGTAAATATAACTTTAGCTAGTTACATTCTAAGTATCTTAGATGTAACTTTTTTAAAAATTTTACGAGTTATACTTCAAATTTGCATCTTTTGAAAAATACAACAATGCAACTTTTAATTTATAACTTATTCATTTTAATTCGTTATAAAATTTTTACATAACAATAGTCCCTTATATTTTTACATTTAAGAAATCATTCATTCATTAATTCTCTGGGTAATGATATATTACGTTAATTCACGTCGAAAATTTATTAAAATGCAATAAGATCCATTTATTTTTTAGTATATATTAACGGAATCACGTGAACTCCCCCCCCCAAAGACGGAACCGCCTAGTTGACTTTAAATAAAAACATGACCCTTGCTGGAATCGAACCCAGAACTATCGGATTGTGATACACGCACTGAACCGATTAGGGCACAGACCCTACTCGAAAAAGATCAAATTGTGTATAAAGATAAAATTATGATGTTATCTAATATTTTAATATAACACAGAAAAAAATCGACCTCACCGATATACATCAATATCATCTTATTTTATAATATTATTATAAATAATTTATTTGTAAAAAAAAAAAATATAATGCATTCATCGATATAGGACAATAAAAACACGGAAATAATTAGTATTAAAAAAAAAGGAAAGAAGCTATTATAGTTTATCACCTAGTTATCACCCTATATCTATTAGCTATCCAATTAAGCAAAACATTCCAAAAAAGGTATAGATGGGACAATGATGTCTATTATTTACCCATTCCTCAAAGGTTTAATTCCTATGTGATGAAAAATCTACAATTTTATTCTATAAAAAACTTCAAATACTTATCCCACAATATACGGTTATTTTCCAATGCCTTTCTATCGAAATGTCTTAATATAGTCTTTGAAATTCGTTTTGGGATCGACGCCATACAAATGCTACTAATTTTTACAATTCAGGAATTTTTCAATTAATAATTTATTTTTCTTTTATCCGTTGTCTTTGTCCCTTATTTGCATTATGCATTATATTTTTCTTTTCGAATAAATGTTTATTATACCAATGTATAGTAATAGTTGTATAAACTATGATAATGTGTTATGTCATTAAAGTTTTTATCATATTATTAGATAATATTATTATTAGTTTACTGACCGATTCGCATGAAATTTATCGAATATATATTATATTACTTACAAAAAAAAAGAGATATAAAATAAATTTAGATATGATTTTTTTGTTGATATAATATCTTATATTTCCGATTTGAATCATTTTTGAATTTGATCAACTTTTAGAGACTTGCATGATGATTTGCTACCAGAGTCTCCTACTGTTGGAATTTCATTTTTACATAAAATTTTATATCTACTTTTTTGTTGTTGTTGTTGGTTTCCGCTAGGAAGATAAAAATTAAAAAAGATGGATAATTTTGAACAACGGAGCCAAGTTTAAAGAATAAGATTAAATCGAGAAAAGTGGGAACGTAAGTTGCAATATGAGACTCTGATAGCAAATAGTTACGCAACGAGTCTCTAGAAAAGTAGAAGGAATGCCAGAGTAAAGATGTTAAAATAGGCGAGAAACTATTTTGCTACATCTCAAAGCTAACTTTAATCCTTGGTGAGTAAAGAAATATGGTTTTAATTACGAGGAGGGACTACGATGTGTTTTGGAGATATTTATCAGTCAAGAAGTTGGATTTCATTTGTTTTTTGGGGGGGACGGCTCTGGATGTTTACTGAAAATATGTTTATGAGAAATATAATTGTTTTTTTTTGTTTGGTGTTTCAATCTCTACCAATAAAAGGTATAACGCTAAACAGAGGCGAGTTTCCCTTTCCTTTCTTTCTTTCTTTCTTTCTTTCAATCGAAATATAAGTAAATAATTTGCTTAAAATATATATATATATAAATGTCAACGATCATAAGAGAAAATATAAAAATGATACTACTAAATTTGAAATGGTAAAAATTCTGGTATATCAGGCTAAAATAAATCGAATAATTTACCATAAAAAATTGCGTGGGATTTTTTTTTTATAAAATATTTTAAAAAAAATTGCGTGGGAAGATAAAAGTTAAAAAAATTTTTTATAAATTACTATAAAAAATAAATGGATGGAAAAAAATATGTAAAGGTAACCGGAAACGGAGAAGAAGAAAAATTAGAATAAACTTTTTAAAAAAAATTATAACAAAATGAATGGAAGGAAAAAAAACTCGAAATGTGGAGAAAAATTAAGTTTGAAAATAAAAGTCAATATAATAATCGATGAATGGGTTTGAAAGAATTAATTATACAAAGTTAGGCGAAAATAGAGGAAAAAATCCCAGGTTAAAACTAAAAAAAGAATAATTTTGAAATATTTAAAAAATGGGGGGAAAATATATAAAAAATAAGAATAAAAGGTCGAAAAATTTATTAAATTTTTTTTTTTCTAACAAAACAATTATAAAATATTCCAAAATCTGGAGAGAAAAGAAAAATTAAATATATAAAAACAAATGTATTAACTTGATAGTTTTAGCTAGTATTAAAAAGTAGCTAAGTCTACTAAAATTACAAACCTATATTTATTGGCTATTTTCTCAAAAATCTAATAATTATGCAATTTTCCAATCATAAACTATAATATAATAAAAATAAAAAGGCGCTCATTCTATAAAAAGGAATTGGGACCTCAAGTTTCTTAACAAGGCGCTAATAATTATATTTTTTAAATGGTAATTTGAATTATTTATTTCTTAGTTTGTAAACAAGCTTAGTTTGTATATTAGCTAACTTAGTTTAAACTAACTATTTTTTTAAACTAGCTAAACCTCTATTTAGTTTGTAAACTAGCTAAAATTTTATATTAGCCAACTAGTTTTTAAAACTAGCTAAGCCTCTATTTAGTTTCGTAAACTAGCTAAAATTTTATATTAGCCAACTAGTTTTTAATACTAGCTAAGCCTCTACTTAGTTTCGTAAACTAACTGAGTTTCTATATTAGCTAACTCGTTTTTTAGACTAGCTAAGCCTCTACTTTGTTTGTAAACTAGCAAAGTTTATTAGCTTTAACATATTATGACATACATTGAGAATTTATAAAAGTGACGAATGGTAAAAAAACGAAACAAGAAAACCTTAAGAATGTATAAATTAATTGATTTCATTTATACTTTAAAATATGATGTTCGATAATTTAACAAGACGGAATAAATAACGAATTATTTATATAATCAATAAGTAAAATACTATAAAATTCCTGAACTATGTACTATAATAGATAAGGCCCGCCTATCATGTTGCAAAGGGTTTTGATTTTGATTTAGATTCCTTTCTTATAATTTGGGACATACGGTAGGTCGGAAGGAATGAAGGGAGATGTTTTGTAAAATACACCAATACGCTTTATAGCGGCGTCCTATAATGTCAGGGTGTCCTTGCTTTTTTTTCTGAATAGAGCACACATGTCGGGATGAGCCAGAACATTGCCTATCAGTTATCAATTCTTTCTCAGTATTTTATCTAAACTTCAAAAAAGAAAAACATTTAAACTATCATTCCTAGCGGATCCTAAGAGGTTTCATATGGCTCGCACATGTTTTAAAATAAAAATATTCTTAACAAGATATAATTATTTTTTAATAAAATGAATGTAATTATTCCCAGGCTATTTTTTCTAAATAAAAATTGGAAAAGGGATTCGTTTAATTTATATTCATGATTAGATGGTTCGCTATTGCATAATTTATAATTAATATAAAAAAAAAATTCGGCATATAATATTTTATATGCCACTATTTTTTTTTTACTATTAGATATTTATGATTTAAAAATATTCATTAAGTTCTTTAAAATATGCAACTGGCTTCATACTTTTTTTGTGGATGGTAAATTTTAAAGGAAATTTATAGCAGGACAATAAATTACTATATAGTATGTCGTAACTAATGTTGTATATATATTACTATATTAGCGATTCCAATTAATTAAAAGTATAGGGGGGAGATCTTGTGAGCCTTGATTTTCTTCTATAGTACTCAACTCCTGATTTTTAATATCGGATCACATAAAATATTTATAACACAATATATGATTTATACCCTCAAAAGTAATCTTTTTATCAGGAATAAAAAATAATAAAGGTTTTAATTATCCAATAACTATCTTCCTATTCTAATAAAATTATTCTTTATTTGAACAAAAAAATATGTTTAAAACTACCATACAATTAAATTTTAATGATATATTGAGGGTCTGGGGCTATTTTTCAAAGGTTCATATGAGCTTTTTGAGTTAATTTTTGAAATTTATTTTTTTGATTATTAAAATTTGAATATGGCGAAATCATATTATAAAGAAGAAACAACTATCATTAATAAATTTAATGAAAATCCGCCTTTGCTAGCCGTTACGGAGAAAACTAACTTAGGTTATGCAACAGTAAAAAGATATAAAATAAGATAAATGAAACAACAAGATTTAAAATTGTCTACATCAAGACAAATATTCAAGAAAATGAAAGAAACTAGGCTATACAACTATCTAATAAATCCCCTTTGCCCTAACATGTTTATGGGTCCTTGTCCCATGTAAATTCTCTTTTTTCGCTTGGATCCCATTGCAATTTTAATCCATTTTTTATTTGTTTAAAGTGTAACTCATCCTTTCCCAGATATATTTTTTCGGGAAAAATTAATATTGTTGAAAAATTATTTTTTTGCTTGCCATAAAGTAAATAAGTGAAACAAAATGAGATATTATTTATTCACCCGATCTCTCCTACATAGATAGGAAGGACTCAGTTGTAGCGCCATTTTATTGTTTGTACATCGATTAATTATCTTCTTCGTCATTATATTAACGCACGATTAATGTCAACCACAAAATGGCACTACGTATTTACATTTTTAAATGCATTTACTGCAAGAATAGCTAATCTTTGGTCCTAATACAATAGAATTCATAGAGATTTTGGGATCTCTCAATCTTTTTCATATATTGAAGCAATTTTTAAGTTTAAAAAAATTGGACGCGATCTGAAATGTATGCAGATAGTACCCACACTGTTAATTTCACACAATTTTTCTATAAATTTTTGTGTATTTATATATATATATAATAAGAAAAGAGTACACTTAAAAAGTAAACGAGAAAAAAAGTTTAGAATTTGCAATGTGCGTTCTCTAAACTTGCTGATTTTTCGACCAAAGCAGATTTTTTTTAAATATAAATGCCCATCTAATTAAATGATTTAAAATGTATAGATTCCAAATTCACACGAATTCCTGCTGAGTTTCATTATTTTCTAAAAGGAATGCAGCAGGGGTTAATCAAACAAAAATAGTTTTTTTAAACTTCTATAGCTGGCCTAGTTAATTCGAAAATATAGATTACTTTCATGTATTAGCTTAATGCTAAACACAATTATGGTTACTGGTCTAGTGATTAAAATAGAATAATTTATTTGAGATCCATCAAAATTAGATATAAATTAAAGAAAAATATCCCCTTATTGACATTTTATAATATGGGTTGTAGATTTTTTTAAAAAAATAATTATGATTTTTTAAGCAGGTTTTATAGTCACGATCTAAGTTACTAAAAAAAATTTTAATTTATAGTAATAGACCTTAATTTCAAAGATTGGTTATTATTCCAGCCCCACTTCGGGGGCTTAAAAAGTGATCAAATATTTTAGACAATAAAGTATGAATTATTATCATATAGGTAGGTAAGACAGGTCAGAACATCAAAAGTACAAATTACAAGACACAAAGAAAAATGGGCATATAAATAATAATAAAAAAAAATGATGTGTTGATTTGCATATTTCTTGCTTAGAAATTGATCATAAACATATTTAAAATTTTTCCATAATTAATAAAGTTTGAAAACAATTGAAATAATAAAAATTAAAAAAAAAAGGATGGTTATCGATTACCAGAGAGAGAGAGAAATCCAATACTTTTAATCGATATCGGTAAACGAAATTGACATCGATACATATTCTCTGTTCCATACTAAATTCTATTTTCGGAATCATACACCTTAATAGTGCTCACAAATTAAGAGTTTACGTTTTGCCGTAGTTTTTTAAATAAATAAAAACGTAACGCGTTCCTAGTTTAAATTGAGGTTGTCTTTTTATTAATATCCTTTACGATTCAAAATTTTGAATAAGTTTTAAAAAAAAAAATTTGTCTTTGAAAATTATATTATCGTCTGCGTGCGTTCTTATTTCTTTAATTTTTAAATATTCCTTTTTAGGATATTCAACCTGCTTTTGTTATTATATCTTAAAACTTATCTTAGCCTCGTGGAACTAAATATTAATACGCTATGATTTTTAAAAATTTAGGTGCGTCCTAGCTGTTAAAACATAGCGCAATCAGCTTTTCTTGCTTTATTTCAAACCTCGCCCTATATTCAATAAAATTAGGAATAGGAAATCTTGTTAAATCAAATAATAAAACATTTAAATATCTATTTGTTTAACCCCCTCTCCATATTGGTACTAATGTATTATCTATGAAAGAATTTAACTAATTGTGAATTATATTCTTCTAAGCCATAAATAACAATTTGTTTAGTACTGAAAGCAAATCGATGTCATTTTTATGTTCTCTGGAATATTAATAGGCATAGGCATGTTTTAATAATGTTTTTTTTCGAGATGTATATTTTAATCTCTATTCTCGCAATAATATTCCACATACATATTATAATCCAGTAAGACTGAAACCAATGGCGAATGCTTAATCCAAGATATTATCAGGAAAACATCATAAGATGTGTCAAATCATTGCATTGTTTCTATTTGTAATATACTTCTGCGGTGAATATAGGGTTAAGAATTAGATCTATGCTCCTTCTAAGACTAATATGATTTTTATTAAATTGTTTCAATATTATTCTATTTTCCTGTAAGTTTCTGTTTTTAAATTTGTAATGCTTTCTATCCTAGAGATATTTGTATGGTATCGATATTTTATCAAAACTTGACTACGAAAGATCGTAACTTAGTGAATTAATGATTCTACATTTTTAATTGGTTATTATTCAAATATTTTTCTCAAATCTGTTTTTTTTTCATTGTTAATTTCTGCTTTTGTTTGGCTATAGTCATTTGTTTAGAACTAGTTGGCATTTTATTATCAGTGAGAATCATAGCATCTTAATTATAGAGGTATGCATTTGGTTAAAATGGATTTCGCAATATTAGTATTAAAATGTGTTAAATTACCTAACCAGGTTAATGTATATATTGAGTAAGACGAATCCAAATTAGTTTAAATAAAATGAATGAAGAAAACTACTGAATGGATGTTTTAGTCAGAGCTCTCAAATCGTTTAAGAAGTCTTCTCGTTATAATAATTTTTCTCTAGACAGTTTTAATTTGAAATCAAATTGAGGAATCACATGTTCACGTAGGTATATAATTTTACGCTCCTTAAAATAAGTTGAAGTTAAAGTCGCTTCTAATCTTTGGAAGAATGAAAGATTTCTTCTTTTTTTTTAGTATTTTGATTTAAAAAATAAGGTTTAACCAATTAAGTTTAGAGAGAAAAAAAATCGGAGATTCAAAACCAGTTTATCATTAAGTGTCATAACGTAAAAACTTGATTTAGATTTTCACGGGTTATACTTTATATCATATTATTTCTTAAAGTATCATTTCTAACAGGATTTAGTGAAACAACTCTCGACACTAATATTGAATTGTTACGTTATAATTTTCCTAATCAAGGGAATCGAATCGTTATAATAAATACGTTCTAAACGGTTTAAACCGGTTCAAGCCGGGTTTGTTTTTTTTAAATTAGCTCTATTTTATGGATTAAAAATTATATAGAATATTTTTAAAAAAATTATTAAACTTTTTCTTTTTTATTAGATTATTACGGAACAATTTTAAAATATATATATATTGTGATTTTAATTAGAACAAAAGAGCTAATATAAATTTCTTCATAAAATAACCGCAAAGGAACTTGACCGTGATACGTTCCTGCTGTGTAAAGTATCCTTTTAAACTGGAATTATATCATTTCAAATCTATAAAATATCCATTACTCAGTGGCGTAGCTAAGATTTTTCAATGTTGTGGGGGAAGTAGGGGGCTAACTCCATATTACCCGGCCTTCGGCCTGGTCCCTCCTATAAAAAATTGTTATATATTTTTACATGGTCTTCTTAAACTTGGCTGAACATGTTTTATGTTTTATTCGTGATTTAATCCGTTTGGTGGACAGTATAAAGAAAAAAGAAAATTGTCAAAATAGATAGCATAAAATGAAAAATATAAAAAACTATATATATTCATGCACCAATATTAAGTGCCTGGCTGGGACTTTCTGCTCCTCACTTAAATATGAGAACCACAAAAAAGAAACTGAGTTAAACAAAATGAAAACCGACGTCACGCTTTAGGCATGAAGTGAGCCAAGCTTTGTGAAACACTAATTCTGAAACTTATACTAATCCATTATGTAGGGCTTTATTAGTATATTTTATTGCTTTATTTTGTTTGGTAGTTTGGTTTAAAAAGAAAAATAATTATTAATAAAAAAATTAGCATCATTCCAGAACGGAGAATATAGAAGTTCTAACTATCTGGTTTGCTTTAATATTTAGTGTCTCATTAATTCTTTAGTCAATTTCGCCAGCTATTAAAAAAAGTAACCGAATTATGAACCAAAAACTAACAACCTCAACCGGTTTGGTTAGATAGTTTAGAGAAAAACATTTTAGGCAAAATATAAAAAATCACCAAGATGGGCATCATCCTAGGAGGAAAATTATAAAAGCAATGAACAATATATGATGCATGATTAGTAATTACTAGTTTCATCGATCATTTTTTTTAAACCAAAAAATAACACCCAGTTATAAACGAAATCAAATTTTATATTACAAATCAAAAATCAATTTCTGAATACATTAATGTTTCTCTTTCCCCGATTCAATATTTTTTGAATCTTATAATGATTCTATTAGTGTTGTTAAACGGCAACTCATAGCCAAAATATTGCCTAAGCCTCGAGATTTTAATATATCTCTAGACTTAAGCTCCTTCTATGAGGAAAATCTTCAGACTTGCTTAGTATTTTTCTGGCTAAAATAAAAATCGGTTCAAAACGAGCCGTTTAGCAACACTAGATTCTATGATCTTCATTCATTGATGTTATTTTTTTATTTTTTGTTTAATAAAATAAAGAAGTATTTTATTTTTGTAAAGCAATTCTTATATTTTCTATATGATCAAGAGACCAAACTCTAATAAACTTTTACGAGCGAAATTAAGAGATCAATTTATCAATTAAAATACTTTTAACCATACATTTTATTCAATCTATAACTTATCCATCTACATAATATATCCTCTATTCTATTAATATATGTAATACATATAAAACGCGAGACATATGTAAACTTATGTTTTTTTTTTCTCTTTAAAAATTTTTTCGAAGTGAAATTTAATATTAGAAGATTGTAAAAACTAATTCTCAAATAATTATTTTTTACGGGACCACAAAAACAAATACATTATTTAACTTTTTTTTCCTCTGTTTTTTTATTTTAAAAAATAAATTATATTTATTTATTTATAAATATTATTTTATCATTTCATTTTAATAAGACCAAAATAATATTTTTAAAATAAATAAATTGCTTCAGTTTAACTTTAACATTTTATGCCGTTTTAATTTTATATAGATTTGTTATATTAGATTATCTTTACATTATTTTTATACAAAAAAAAAAGAAAAATTAAATGAAATGAAATGAAATGATTAAAATAATCTTAATTTAACTCTCTTTCCCTTTCCCCGTTCCTAACATATCCATTTTATCGTAATAGATGAAAATTTATAAGAATTTTCACATTCGCATTTATATCAGGAGAGGATCAATTTTCTTAAGAGAATGTGTACGGATGATTATTTTATAGGTAAAAAAAAATTATTTTGTTTTGACCAATATTTTGAGTTAGAACTTTTATAAAATCTCCTTAACTTTCTGAGGGGAGTTGTTCAGCAACTTAATGATCCTTTTGTCGCAAAAAGATTTATTTTTCGCTTAAATCGTAAAGGAGAATGAAATATTATTTTCAATTTAATATATTTTGAAAAGTTTTTTTTTATCAAAAAATTATTATCGATTTGCAATTAGAAATCTGCAAAAAATCGGGTTCGGACCGGGTCGGGCCTTGGAAATTTTTTTAAATATATATGTTGAATTTTTTATGTAAAATGAGAATACTTAATTTTATTTAAAGAATAGACGCCATATGACATAATATCTTTTATTTTGGGTATAATAATAATTTTAAAAAAAAATAAATAATTTCTATATTTAAATTACTTAAAAAAAATTCGGGTTCGGGCAGACCGGCAAAACTTTTTTTAAAAAAATTTGGGCCGGGCTTGAAAAATTAGACCCGATGCAAATCACTATTTGCAATACAAGTCGTATTTCCATCCATTTTTTTTAGCGCATTATTTTAAGAAAACTTATATATCTGTGATTTTTTTAAAAAATTTTGGCCATTAATTTTTGTAATTAATATGATTTTATATTTCATTTTCCCATAAAAAATTTTTAAATAAACTTTAACCTTAACTAAAGAGTTAAGGGCAAAATTGTTAAATTTATCGGGCAGCTATGCTAAACGTGCTGAAATGCATTTCTGCTTAAATCGTACTCAAAAAATTATTGAACTAAAACAAATATATATTTTAACTTTAATATATATATTTTTTTTTGTACTTAAATTATAGACACGTTGATTGAAGGAAGCTGAGAGCTGGTGACCCCTCTCCCAAAAAAAAGATATATTAATTATTTATAAATTCTACGCAATTAATTTAGTTAAAATGGCGACTAATGTCGGATTATATATTAAATAAAAAAAAAATGGGAAATTTATCAGGATTCGATTCTCTTTTCTTGGTATAAAAATTTGTCCCACATTTTATTTAAAATATCAATTAAGTTCATTTTAAAAGATTTTTTTTCTATAGGGGATTAATTTTCATGCGAATGCCATTAATAAATCTTAAAATTAGAAACATTTTCTATATTTTGCATGTCAATCAATCAATGCATCATCCGAATCGTTATCATATATTTTTATTTTTTTTATCTGACAAAATATGCCACAAATACTATCTCTAGAATTCTTAACTATTTCAGTGAATTTTTTTTGTACCCACTGCACTGCTTTATATGGGAGCTTCATCCCTCTCCCCCAAAAAAACATTATTTTCCCTAGAGGATCCAAGGCTCCATAGTTACAAAAAAGTTATTTTATTTTATAATTAAATGCGTCTCATAATTGTGTCTGATAAAATTTATCGAATAATGAATATATTTTTTACAAAATTAAATCATAAATTATTTTTTCATTTAATAATATATAAAAGTTTGACTTAATATATATATATTTGTGATCAAATTTTAAAATCCGAACCGGTTTTAAAACTTTTTGCCATATTTAATTCCGCCCCACTCCGATTTTCTCAAATTCCCGGGACAAGTTTTTTACTTAGTCCAGATTTCGATTTTTACAATGTACGATTATTATATGGCTCGGGTGAAATGATACTTAGAGATTTGGTGCCTAGAATCGAATAAGTACAAAGAACTGCCAGGTACGTTCTTAAATCCGACGAATCCATTAAATCAAATTTCTGAATTACGACATTTGCACATATGACTTTTATATTTTAGATATTGTTTTAAAAATAATTTTAAATATAAATAACAATTTATGAAATAAAAATAAAAATTATTATTATAAAACTCGACCCCAAAACCCTAAACCGGGACAAAAATAATTTTCGGACCGGGCCGGACATATTGTTTAAAATATTTTTTTAGGCGTAAGGCCAGGCCAAAGTTTAAAATGTTATTTAAAGCTTGATAATTTAGGCAAATTTATGATGTTTTTTCTATCATAAGAAGTTATTACAAACCGGGCCAAAAATTCCCGTTAGAAAATTTTTTCGCGAGCGCCGACCTCTAATCTACAATCATAATCATTAACAAGTAACTTCTATAATTTTATGCGTGTTTTGATTTTATTTTTAAATTCAGGCCACTTATTTAAAATCATGCCATTTTAGGACCCGTCATGAACCGGATACACGATGAGCCGGGCCGGGTTTTAAACTTAGAAGATTTGCTTCCTTTTTTTCCAAAACAATCCTCAAAAACATAATTTTTTATCTTGATTTTATCGAATAATATAACCGTCGCCGGAATGTAATAAATTTGTACAAAATAATTTCTTGAATGTAATATATTTTTGCCCACGCATTTTTATTGATTAATTTTTTTTTTCTAAATAGATATATAAATTATCTTCTCACTCAATTATTTTTTTATTTTATTTTTTTTTAAAAAAAATTTCACACTCTGCATAAATATGGAAGAAAAAAAAAATAACATCCTTTTGAACCTTTTATTTTGAATATATTTTATTTTTTAATCATTCAAAAATCATCCGATTTCAATCTAGAAATTTTAAAAAAAACCAATAAATTTTTTATTTATTATTTTTGTTTATTAAAAAAAGTTGCCTATATGTTGTAAATTGCAGTAAAATATTAATTTAAGGAAAAAGTAGGATCTTTAAATTGTAAAATCCTTTTTTTTACTTCCTCGGTGACTTATGTTGTTATCCTTCCGTAGGACAACGAGACGTGACACCCTCCCCCCATCAATTATTCTATAAACATCGACCTTAATCCTATAGACGAAGAGTTACCCGGAGCGGAGACCACCTAGCCTCCATCTGACTAATGGTAGTAGGTGGGACTATCGGGTCACTAACTCCACGGGTGTAATACACGTCAGCCCCACCATCCTTGGATTTCTCTAACTTGGGCCTCTATTATTAATCTAATCACGGGCAGCGTTTCGTCGTTTCTATTTTTTTGACGTAGCCTCCCCTTCTCGATCTCTCAATATGGGCAGCGGGGTCGTAATTTTAACTTTGATCTCATCTAGACCTATGATCTAGCCTCAGTTTTTTATCAAATGGGACTGCCACATGCATATAATGTACTGTACAACTAGAGTAGAGCCTTCATCGGTTTAACCCCCAACGATCATTTACGTTCCCTCTTTATCCTGAATATACTTTCCCCCTGAAATTTTTTGTTTTATAAATTTCTTTTTTTAATCCAATCCTTTTTTTTCAACCTCCTGTGAGAATTCGCGGTGGAGAATACAAAAATACACATTTTGTATACTTCGCCGCAAATTCGTGTTAACTGTGAATTTAGGGTACCTCACATTCATAGTTTGCGGGAATTCACGGGAAATTAATACAGCGTATTTTGTATAATTCGTGCTATGAACGAGGGGTTACTCGAATTTCAAAAAATGAGAGGGAGCAATTAGGGTGAGACCTATTCGTATATATCACCCTTGAAGATGGTGAAATGATGCAAATAGTCTTGTTACAACACAGTCGCATATCAGGTTTTCTCTGGTTAAATAACTCCACGACCTGACCCTCAGACAAATAAGATCTGGGGTATACTGGTACTCCTTGGGCCTATAAAAGGTAGAAGTGTCACGTCAGTCACGAATGTGAAACCTAGGGAGAATGTGGGAGAAACAATTTTTGGGGATATGGAAGGAAACAAAACTTTAAATTGTGTGTTTAGTAATAGAAGAAGGAAAAAAATTTGTGATATATAAATTATATTAAAATAAACCTTATTTATTTCTCATATTGTTTGGCACTTATATATAATAGAAAAGCTGCAAAACAAATACAATGAACTCCCGGGGAAAATTCATATCGTAGAACTACGCAGAACGCAGGGAAGATTGGGTATTTGTTTGGCCGGAAATAAAGATAGGAATAAATTGAGCGTCTTTGTGGTTGGGATAAACTCGGAGGATGCTAAGAAAGAACTCATGGTCGGCGACGAAATATTAGAAGTAAATTAATACGTAACATATGATATAGGTTGTGGGGGGGGGGGGGAGGTTTCGCAAATATAGGTTTTTAATCTTTAAAAAACACTTAAAACATTTATGGTGCGCGTTAATTTTTAAAAATAAAAATATGATTATGGTAAAATCTTTTATTAAATCAGATAATTTTTGAATCTATCCCTTAATATATATTAATTTCCATATTATCGTCTGTTGAAGTATTATAATGGTCTATATCCACTTTATTTTGCCTTTTTATCTTGATAAATGCATTCTTCAGTACTGCAATTTTATATATCCACAATAAATATTAAAATATATTCGAGAATAACCATTTATTTGTATTATTCCATTGAGATTTCCCATTTAAAATAATTCCTTTAGATAGAACATTATAATTTTCAACTGACAAATTAATAAATACACAAGAATTTATGAACGAAGTTGCTATGAAATTTACAAGGTACATATATATTTCTATACAAGGCTGAAATACGATATCCAGTAAAAAATAAGTATTTTTTTCAAAATTCAAAAATTGCGCGCTACCAATGATTGAAGTCTTAAGAATTTGCCAAAAACACCCCTGGTTCTATTTCCACATATATGGGACATTTATAATTGTCATCTTTAATTTTATGGCGATTCAAAGAAAATTAGTTTAGGATTTTTTTATCTTTAATTTATAAACTCGCTAATTTTTTTATTTCAAAAAAAGATATTTTTATTTTTATTTGCTATCGGATAAACGTTAGTATAACACTATACTGTTTTTCAGAGTTGTTAAAGGATCTAGATATAAAAATGTGGTATCTGTATCTAGATAGATTTTTGAATAAAATATCGGTATCTAGATATTATTTTCGACGATGTATCTGTATCTAGATCCATTTAAAAAGTATCTTTTAACAACTCTGCTGTTTTTAAACGGCCCGATTTGGGTCGATTTTTAAGAACCATTTAAGATCTTAGCCTAAATAATGTTACGTAAAGCCTGGAGAATTTGCTCATAGGCGGCCAGAAAGGTTTAGAGCTCTGTTTGCCAAATCTCAAGGCTTACATTATATTATTTTGGCTAAAATCTTAATCGAGCTGTTTTTAAAAATCGTCAAAAATGGGCGGAGCCAGGTCTATTCGATAAAGAATACTAATTGAATAGTGAGTTATTTGTACTCTATTCACTCGAACGAAGTTTAATAATTTAGTATTCGAAATTATACCTGTCGAATTGAAATTGTAAATGTTATATAGTCGGTTCAATACGAATAGTAAATTATTCGATTTATTTCGAATAATTTATTAAGATCGAACCCATTTCTAAAATAAGGATTCTCGATCAAGACCGGACGGGAAAAAAGATAGGATGGACTCAGGGCTCTCGACGATCTGCCGATTTAGTCCATATCCGCTTGTGACGCACAGCCCCATTTATGCATATCCATCCCGCAGGGTTAGAGGTGATTTCAGCCCTTGCATCCGCTAAATGATCCTAATTTAGATAGCGCCAAATGGGCACATAAACATTCCATATTTTTGATGAATATCGTGGTTTGATAATGCAGAATCGATGAAATAGATCCTTTTATTTTTAATATTATCACGAAAACCAGTCTATATCGTAATATTGCACAATATATCTCCCGCATTCTATGACCACTATATGATACGAAATCCATTTGCCTTTTAAGCATATCATCTAGCCATAAAAATGATAGTCCCATCTGTAAAACAGAATATCACACAGAGTACCTTGTCTAACTCTCCCGCGTTTATGACTACCCTTGTTAAATAGCTTATTGAATATATTAATAATTACCTTTCAAAGATTTTATCGAGTTTCTTCGTAAAAAAAATTTGAAAGCTTTTTTAGATATCTTCAAAAATAATGAAACAAAATTTATAATTGAAAAAAAAATATATCATGATCTAATATAATTTTTATTATATATCATGAAATTCAAACAGAAAATCGATACAATTATAAATGGTGTTTTTACAACACTCATTCCACGTGTTGGAATCTATGCTATAATTTAATATTTCATTATAAACGTCTTTATATAAATTAATATTTCAAATATACATATACAACACTATTCTTTATCTGTATTTTTTTTTGTCAATTTAGACCAAAAGTTTTTTTTGGGGGTACTGAAAAATATTACTTTGTATTTATGAATCACGAATAAAAAAAAATATTTAAAGTGACGAAAGAAGAAAAGGACTAACTTGTTCAGAATGCTAGTAAATATACCATCAAAAACGCTTTATGAGCGACTGTGGAATCAACAGATGCAATTAGACATGCAAAGGGGTTAGTAGATTCATAATTTATTATTACATCCGTAGGTCGTTCAATAAAAGTGCTAGCATACATCACCTCATAATCAACCTTATTGACATTCAGCACCACGAGAAAACGATTAAACTAATTATTTTTTCCTCTTTATTACACTATAATTGGACATTTAACTATTTATTTTTAGAAATTCTTAAAGGACACGCCGTTATAGGGTCCTTCTAATTCTCAATAAATGGCAAAACTCTGTAAATAGGTATCAAACTTTGTAAAACGCTGTATAAATCATTTCTAGGAGTATATAATTGCTATTTTATTTAAAATAAAATAAAAAATGGCATAATTTGTAGAACAGAGAACCTCGGCATATCCAATCAAAATACGACTAATTAGGCTAATCACTTCTGATCTAACAGACTTACCAAAGAAGCATACAATATTAATAAATTTATCACAAAGTATCCGCTTCATTATAGCACATATCACATTGAATATTCTATATGTATATTCCTTCATTCCGACACTTACCTAGGCTTAATTTCTACATATTTATACACTGATGGATATAAGAACATTTTATCTAAAAATAAACTATTTATTTATTTATTTCTAATAGTAATTATGATTAGGCATAATTTATAAAGTGTATGACATATCCAGATATCTAAAGAGATAGATTTTACTGAATAAAATTATTTTTGATATTTATTGTGCTAAAAGATAAGACTGCAATAAGCATGCCGGACAAGATGGAGCCTTCGACATCAAGCTGTTACATCATTTTTGGATCTAGAAGAGCCTATTTTAAATGCTTTTGAAGAAATATCATAATGGCCTGAACCAGTTGTTTTATCTGAAACTGATACATTATTATATTTAATATGATAGCCGATTTATTTTTGCACTTGGAATGCATTAATAATTATTTAATTACACCGCAATTTTATCCAATATTTTTAAAATACTGATATGGATTTAGCTGAGGTTATTCGCGAATATTATTATATAATACAACTTAGAAAACTAAAAGATAATATCTACCAAAATTTCACGAGATTTATGTGGTTGTTGAGGCTAAATTATATATTCTCAAACCTCGACTCATACCTAGACTAAAAAATCGTTCCAATATTAACGTGTCAATTGAGGATTACTATCCATTTTTATTCCACTTTTAGATACATTTTTGACTCAAATCGATGAATGACTTGTGATCCGTTAATTGGTTCTATCCAATTTTCAAATACTATTACCTATAAATTCTTCTGATAATATATTTAAATCTTGACATTGAAAAAATTAAATATATACTAAAATTTTAGAGGATATGAATGCATCAGACCAATTAATTTTAGAATTTAAATCTTTGTATGATGGATTAATTTTAATAGATTATCCTCCAAGAAATGCAACGGAACATGCATATTTTTTAAAAAAATATATTAAAATTACTGTATATTGTGGAACAATTCTAATTAATCCAAGCATAAATGAGAAGGCTTTTTCTTCATTACGGAGAATAAAAACTTATCCCAAAAGTACGACACCTTAAAATTATTGAATAAACTGGCTTTGCTTAATATGCATCTAGAATTAACCCAATACAAAAACAAATTATTGAAAAATTGGCCCGATCGAAAATTTTCAATTATGAACATACTTTGATTAACTTTTTAAATCATATTATAATGTTTAATTCTATACATTACCCTTGATTTACCTACATAACTATAATATTTTTTAACATTATATTCGCTCTTAAATATGATTGCTTATAATAATTTTATATGATGATGATAAGTCCTAATAAATTTGTAATATCATTTCAATATAAAAAAAATTATCCCCTCCTAGAAAATTACTGTCTACGAGACTACTTTCTTTTATATCCTCCAACAGTTCAATATTCTTGTTTCCATGTCGAAAAGAGACCTTTGGGAATATTGGAATGAAAAGAATTCCCTTGACATTCGGCACCATTATTGTAGGTTGGAACATTGATTGAAAGATTTGTTAGACACCCATACATAGAATATAGAAGATATTTTATTAACTAACTATATACAACAATACACAATTTAAAATTATAATACAATAAATTTATCGTGTTCCACCAACACGAGTACAAATCCATATTTAACAAAGTAAATTCCGAAAGTCTCCTTTGTTATTTAAATTCCTCCCGTTTTTCGTGCTATCTTCAAAACTCGACTGTGGCAATTATTAGCGAAATCTTGAAGAGGGCAACATTTTTCTGGCTAAAATATTGAGTTAGCCGTTTTTTTGCACACTGTTGTAGCAATGAATATAAGGCACTTTTTATTAATTTTTTTGAAGCAGGGTTTGTACTCATCCATTTAGGTCAGACATGGCGTATCACATGTCTGGCTTAAAATATTCAATGAATTACTATTTAATTCATTAAGTTGCTTTAAAATAAAATTAGTAATGCTTTCAACAGAAAGACATTGTAAATTAATGATTCCTATTAAAATTTTCTTGGATTTCTACACAAAAAATATAACGAATATAGGTTTTCACAACTTGTTTATTAATTTGTATAAAATAAAAAAATTATATTTTTTAAATTATTTTTTTTTGGGGGGGGGGGCAAATTTAGATGTCCAAAGAAATTTTTTGCTGTGGGGGACTTCCCCCCCCCCGGTTATTCTATCTCTTAGACTTGGAGAAATCAGCTTCAAATGAATATCCTCCTATATTTTGTTTTACAAATCATTATCAACCAAATCATTTTGTAATTAAAGAAAAGTTAAAATGAGTGTATATAGGTTGACTTTTAAGTTTAAATTTCTTGATTTTATGGCCATATATAATAAAAAATAAATATCTATTTTAAATTGTATAGATTATCAAATATCCATTCTGCAGTCCTGTTCCGCGCTGGATTTTGTATCCATGAGACGCATCCCATCTAAGTTTATAGTCTTAGGGACTTATCCCGGATATGGCATTTTCTGGGATACATTTCATTCCGTCTTTCATAAATAAAAAATTTATTTGAAAATATCATTTTTTACCATATTAAAAAATGGATTAATACAGAAGAAGAAATAAATTCAGATATCTTTCCTGTATATGTCAGTTTTATTATTAAAATTTATTTATGTGGCGATAGACGAGTAATTATTCAGAGGCTACATCTAAGGCAATAAACCCCCTTTTAGAATGTTTATCATGCGATATACATCGCATACAGATATCCTTTCAACACTATTGCTGTGGCTGAAATATGGCACTAGGTTTTCAGGATTCAAACATTTCAGCCACCCCAGCAATTGTGTTTAAAGGGTTTGTATGCGATGTAATTCACATGATGAACCTTCAAGAATATTTTTTTTACAATTTAAAATTATCATTCGAAAATAAGTTTCATCTATTCATAGACCGTATTCAAAAATGGACCGAAGAAATAAATTCAGATATCTTTTTATTAAAATTTACGTTAGCATATTTTTGTGAAGATAGAAGAGTCTGTCGAGAGCACAAGAGTTATTATTTGATGGTTCTAGAAAGAGCATAGTCAAAAAATTAGATCTTCAGCAAACCTTGCAATGCAAAAGTCTAAATGGTTTCATTAAAGTATTGCCTATTTAAATTTTTGTTTGTTAATTCAATTAAAGACCTTAGCTACGGGTGAGGATTTGTCCAAATTATAAAAAAAAAAATTACAATACGTTTTATTTATTTTAGTATGACATAAATTCTTCATTATTTGATTTAAATAACAAATTATATATATGCAACCTTTTGTAAATAAAATATCTAATGATGACAATATAACTATAAGTTTCAGGCCATGTAATATAAATATAGTTAGTAAACTATTAAGAATTAGAAAAAAATCATAATAACAAAAAAGACAATATTGAACATAAATAAAAAATAATGTAAAATACAAAATAAATAAATGCAAAATCATTCAAAACCCCCTCCCCTTAATCATCAGGAGAGATTGAATTGATAAAACAAACATAATTAGCCTTAAGAATGGCTATTGCGATCCTCTGCCTTATGTAAAAACCTTCGCGAGGCTCCCCAGAATTTTTCCTAATTTGGCGGCCAACATTTTTAAAAAACTTTTATAGCCAAATCACCATATATTGTTAAAGTGGAGCAAATGATTGGTAAGAATATGTAATTAGAAGAATCAGCGCTGTATTTGGCGATCTTAAAATTTTGAGCTCTGTTCAAGAGCATCCTTGAAATTGGAAGGGGAGTTCGTGTCCAGACAAGAAAAGCCCCATATTAGAAACTTTTCTTGTGACCATGGAATTTATGCAGAAGGCTCCAATTAGGTAGAAAAACCAGCTGATCTAAGTGCAAGAGATATAACTTGATTACCTCGAGTGTCGGGTTTGCCGACCGGGATTACGATTGAAATGTAAAGGATGCAGCGCCATATTGTCATCATCAGTATGACATCTTTATATGGTAATGAGAAAGGAATGTTGAGCCTGTTACTTAGAGCATAGCTGAGCTCGTGTTTCCCAATTCAAGTTTGAGATTACTAGATGGAATAACATCTAAAAATTCATATCCCCGATCCTTGATAAGTTCAACGAATGTTGATCCCCAAAGGTGGAAAACTCGAAATAAGGTAATAAATGGAGTTTTTCACAAGTGGTAGATCCCAATCCTTCCGTTTTGCTGAAATAGGGTTGTGGTTGTGACGAATTTTGCCCACTCCATCCTAGCTGTATTCAAAAAAGGTGTGGACTAACAGATGTTGCTCAATTAATCTACGTGCCTGAAGGTGGCTATTGAATTTAGCAGTGGGGATCTTATAGCAAAACCGCCATATTTTGAAGGAAGTGTGGCTTGATGCCAGGCTATATCTGTAAACTTGACATTTAACCAGTCACTAAGAATGACTTTTATTCTGGTTTCGAATTTTACTAGATGCACCCTCACTAAAAATAATGGGCTCGGGTCGTAGAGAGTATTTTAGGGATGTTAAAAAAATTCTTAATTTAAAAAAAAGGCCTTGTGAGACGAGAGCAGGGAAGAATGCGTATTAAATTTTCAAAAATATCGTCCATATTGCTAAAAAACGAGTTTACTGACTCCTAACCGATGGAAGAGCCCAAATGCGATAAATTTTTCAAGGGGATACGCTTAAAACCAAAAATGTTTAATGGAATTGTATTGATTTCGCAGTATTCGATTTTGGTTTGGTTAATAACAAGCCCAAGACTGTCAGTGGAAGCCTTAATAATATTAACAGCCTTTTCTACCTCAGCAGAATCGCCAAAGATGACCCCATCATCAATGTACAATAAATGTAGAGGCAGCGAGCAGTCATTTTTTATTTTAGTTATCAAATCATGGATTCCAAGACAAATAATTTGGAACCCCTGGGGGGGGGAGGGGGGTTGCCCTGTTGCATACCTTCAGAAGAGGGTAAGACATAATGGCCAAATATCAAATGAGATGGTTTCTTATAGGATGAAAGGATATAGTTTGTAGAAACTGGGAAATGTTTTATGAATAGTGAAATGATTACTTTCCCGTGAATGCTAGTGTAATTATTTTAAAAGTCGATTTTAACAAGGTGTTGAGCGATTGTAGCATTTTGAACATAAATACGAGTTATATGTGCAGCCGCTTCATAGCCTGAGCTCGGAAGAGGAAGAAGTATGTTAGAAACTTGTGCAAAAATATTGCTAGCTATAAGCTTGGAACATAATCTCCTATATACGGCACCAACAATAAGCCTGATTTGGCTCAAAAAAAATTGCGAAATCTGGGACGTCACCATTGATGACTTTGTTGCAAATTTGAGTGATTTTGTCCAATAAACAGGTTTGACTTGAGGATAGGAGTGGTTAAATCTTAAAGAAATAAAGGTTTGATGCCTTCAAATCCAGGGGCCGCGTCCTTCTGAAAAGTTCTGAATGATTTAATTCCTACGAAGTGAAAATTGGAGACGGATTTTTAGTTTCAAAAATCGTTATAACTTCCGATGTTTGGGGATGCTTATCTAGCAGTTTTTCTTATGATGCAGCATCCATTGAAGCAACAATTACAAGCAAATTGTAACCTATATCTATCTAATTGTATAACTTTACATATATATATTATATAAAAATTCCTTTTGTTTTTTCCTTTGGTCTCTATTTATTTGTACAATTTTGGATCGATTTTGGTTTTATTACATACACTTTGGCGGATATTTTCGTTTTTCATATTAGAAAAAAAAACTAAAATTACCAAAAATCTGCTCAAAAGACTGTAAAATTAAATAACCAATAAGTAAATTTTATTTTTTTTCGTCATGAATTTAAGATTTAAACATAAACACCATCTATCATATAAATTATTATCAATTACAAACTTTTTATAACATTTTACCATAATTTTTTTTGTTTTTTTATTCCACAACATTTTTTTCTTTCTTTTTTGGTTTGTGAGCCCTGTGACCAGCGTATCCAGGATTTTGCTAAAGGAAGGGGAAACACAATTAGGTGAATTTTTTCTCCATAAATTTTGTTGGAGATCTTTAAGTCCAATTATTGGAGACCTTCGAATATATTAAATTTTTAATAAAAATAGTTTTGGGTTTTCGCCTTTTTTTTTATTAAAATGCTTTTTTTCTAAAAATTTTGAATTTATAGTCGTTATTTTTAAAAGTTATTAATTTTTCTTTCAAATTCTTTCTTATAATGATATATTGTATACATTTTTTGGCAGAGGGTGGGTGGGTTGGGAATATTTATTCGCTTAAAACTATATTTACGAGAGCAGACAAATTTGCGATGGGGGAATTTCACCCCTCCCCTTCTCATTAGTCACGCTCTTCTCTTTAGTTTGCGCAATCTAATTTCTATAGATATTTTTTTAAAGTGTGCTTAGCAACTCTACAGCTGACAGGCAATGGTCACTTGAGCTTTACCCAAATTATTTAGGTAAGGAAAGAACAATCTTTATATTTTTAGCATCAATAGATACAAATAATATTGTAAATTTTTATTAATGTATTTTTAATTTAATAATCAAAAGAGTTATATCGATTTTTTAATCCGCCCACTTTGCCAAAAATAAAATTATTTTGATATTATTATACTTATATCTCCATTAATACAAAATTTTGCAAAACAAAATAATCAATTATTTTTTTTAAATACGATTTTAAGTGGTCCCAGGAGTGTATCCTATGTATCATATTTTTCTTTTAAACTTCTAATCGCCTTGGATTTTATCGTTTTTACGACAAAGAAAAATAGATTACAAAGCATCAATCATATATTTAAAATATTTTATTTCATCACTTCTTTTGATTAAAATTCTCAATATAAAGAAACAAAGAAAGAAAGAATGAATGAAAGAAAGAAAGAAAGAAAGAAAGAAAGAAAGAAAGAAAGAAAGAAAGAAAGAAAGAAAGAAAGAAAGAAAGAAAGAAAAGAAATTTCTATTCTCTATTAAGCGCATCGGGAATCATTACTTTTTGCCAGGCCCAAATAAAATTTTTCACACACCGTGCCGGGTATTACAGATTAGTGATCTGCATCTGGCCTAATTTCCCAAACCCGACCCGGCCCGAAATTTTTTTAAAAAATTTGTCTGACTCGGCGCGATCCCGAACGAATTCTATTTTATTTGCCCCGAAAATCCCTACTCGCTATTAAAATTATTTGCCCGCTCGGCCCTTAAATATAGAAAATTTTATTTATTTTTTTGATTGTTTGAAAAAAAAAAAAGTAGCGCCTTGTTTCTTGCAAGTATAAAATTATATCATATTTAAAAATTTACGCCCCACCTGGCCGGGCCGGAAATTTTTTAAAAAATTAGGCCCAACCCAGCCCCAATTGAATTTTTTTTTAAATATAGACCTGGCCTTCCCGGGTGCGGCCCTGGTCGTGATTTGTAGATCTCTATTAATTTTAAAATCGCTTAATCATGGATGATTATAAAAAATTTTCCAAAGAAATATTTATTTTTTTTTTGTTAACAATTCTCGGTTCTTGAAATCTTATCTAATTTAAATATTCATGTGTTTAACCTTCCTCCTCCCCCCCCTACCGTTAAAAATTTATTTTCCCTTGAGGAAAAGGGTGAAATAAATTTACAGGGGCCTCAATGCCTAGCAGATTTTTTCTTCGGTCGGCATTCGCCTGTTTGAATTAACTGATATTGTCATTCATGAAGCCGAGGGGGGTTAGAGAGAGTTGTGGGAAAGAGGTTTTTAAATAGAAGCCTCTCAATGAGTCTGACACATATGAAGTTCTATATCCTTTAGATTAGATCCCTTCCCTGGGCAGAGTTAAATGCACCTCAGTCTCGATTTATTAACCATTTGATGACTTATTAATATTCACTGACCTAATTTTATTTTATCTTAAACATTTTTTTTTATTTCTTCTTCCTATTCTTATAAAAAATATACACAGCAAAAATCAATAATTCTTTGCCTTTTTTTATTACAAAAAAAAACAAAATTGAAAATTTTTTATTTTTTATTACATCATTAAAATCTCTTCTTTTTTTTTTGTTTTACCTTTTAAAGAAAAAAAAAACTGTTTTTATATAAATAAAATTGATAGATTATTATTTTTTACTTTTCGAAGATTCCAGATAATTCCAATCCTCGTTTTATTCAATTAAAACATTGTTATTTTATTCAAACATTGTTGTTTTATTCAAAA
This sequence comes from Gordionus sp. m RMFG-2023, assembly GCF_954871325.1. Classification (NCBI taxonomy): domain Eukaryota; kingdom Metazoa; phylum Nematomorpha; class Gordioida; order Chordodea; family Parachordodidae; genus Gordionus; species Gordionus sp. m RMFG-2023. Next base: position 26,807,548 of record NC_088778.1, on the reverse strand, counting down.
AAACAGGCGAATAATCACGTTTTGTTGGGTAGAAGTCATCTCAACGCCTCCACGATTATCAAAAATTTGGAATCAAATGAAATAAAGCTCATCATTTTAAGGTAAAAATATTCTCCTTTTTATTCGGAAATATAATTATTTGTTTATATAAGAATATTATATTATAAATATTTATTTTTTTAAATGTGCCAAAGTAAATATTGTGTATCGAATGAATCATCCTAGAGAAATTTATCTTAAATCTTTTAAATTGAAACCTTTTAGAAGTTTGAAGTCCAATATGTTTTTTCATTCTAATGATCTGGCTTAGCGGTATTGAAGGATGGTTTAATAAATCCAGTTCAAAGTGATCTGGGTTGACATTTTTTTCTTTAGAAAAGGAATAAAAGAGAGAAGAAAACTTCGGGTCTGTGCTCGGGGTTCGTAAGAGCTGTTAGTCTATTTTTAGCAAACCCCGGGTCTGGGGTTTACACAACCAACCAATTAACAACACTAAGGATACTAAAAAAATAGGAGTAGGAGAGAAAGGCCAAACATCTGCTCTGGGCCGCACATATACATCTTCTTTAAAGATTCCCAATAACAGGTTTAAAAAGACCGATAAGTCGGAAAAAATTAATATCGCATTTATTTGATTCATTAGATATTATGTAATATCTTCCCTCACTTCGTTAAAATAGAATAATGAAATAGCTTTAAATCCAAAAATAATTTTATAGAAGAAACTTTAGATGGAAAAGCGAGCAATTCACATGACCAAAATAAGGGAATTAAAATAAGTGTATTCATTTCCCGAATTATTGTAATAGCCTAAATCTTTATTCCGTTAATTATTAAATTATTTTGGCATGTATATAAGATTGTTTTTTTTTATACCGGAATATCAAACTGTCGTTTTATTGTTTCGTTTATTTTTATGAAGACCTTCGCAAAATGTTTTTTTTTGACAAATCATCACCTGCACAAACAAAGTTTGTGTTAAAATTGTTAATCGATATTTTTATTATACTACATTATATTATTTTATTTTTTTAAAAAATAAAATATTGATTTATTAGGCGCGCTAATGGACTTGAAGAAATGGCTATAAAACCAACAAAAGCTAATGAGCATTTACTTAATGTAAGTTTAATATATATACAATAAATGGCATAGAATTTCATAAAAACATCTAAATAAACCTTAATGATCTTTTCCCTAAAAGGATTATACTTGGTTCTTCAGTTTTCTCTCCACATGAAATTAAACTTAAAATAATGTTGTTTTTTTTGAGCAATATTATAATGGATTTTTTTCTAATTATTCTTACGATTTTGTTATAAATTTATTTTTAAAAAAATTGAGATAATTTAAATTTAGAAATATTTAAGAATATATATTATTAATTCTTTTAATTTAATATACAATTATTCTTTTCCTTTCATACTATCAGGACTCAAAGGAGACTTTTATTTATTTATATGTTTTTTTTAATAAAGAGTATTTGTCAATTTCAAGAGACTGGTCTTGAAGATGATGAATTGAAAAAAAATTTGAAAGTAAGAATGTAAATTCATGTTTAAAAATAGCATGTTTTAATTGTGTTTTTTTTTGCCACGAATTGATTAGGCTGCTCAAATGAATGAATACTCATACGCCAAATCTAACATTTCCTCAAGTCCAAGTTTAATAATCAATTAGTTATATTAACATATTTTTTCCTATGCCATTATACCCCGGGCTTTCCCGGAAATTCGTATACCACCTACATATTTTAACATCCTTCGTTTCTAAAAGACTTACTCTCTTCCATTATAGTGTTAATAATATCTTATCAACTTTTTCCTACTTTTTATTATACTCTTCTCACAGTTTGCAATGTCTTATTTTACTTTTCGCTTCCCTTTAAAATTATATTGTTTTACATGGCAGAAAAGTTGATATCTTCGCCGCCTAAACGAATAGAAGATAGATTCGATCTATTAACTTGTTCCATCATACCCGATCAACCAACTTTAATTCATATTGAAAAACACGGCCAACCTTTGGGTATAGGATTAACTGGTGGGAAAGACACATTACTTGTGAGTTTGTTTGCATTAGTAGATGACAAGAATCTGGGTTCAGATCGTTCTATCAAAAAAAATTTCTTCAAATCGGCTGCAGTTTAGATCGAGTTTAGAAAACCAATCGGAATATAGTTATTTTGTCAGCTAAATCGATTTGGTTCCAGTTTAGTTTGGCCGACAAAATAACTAGAATTTTATTTGATTTATGAATATGATCTGAATCGCAGCAAGTTGAGCTATCTATTACTGGACCTTTGATTTCCTTCACTGTATTTTTAAAAATTTGGAAAAGACTCGACATTTTTATTATTATTTTTTTTTGAAGGGTTCAATTATGATCGACGAAATATATAAAGGAGGAGTCGCCGAAAAGGATAATCGATTAATGGTGAACGATCTAATATTAGAGGTTTACTTCCATTTTTTTTTATTCATAATCCTAAGCCTAAAATCTTTATTCGTTTCAGGTGAATGGCGAGAATTTGCGGAAAACTCCGCTAAATATTGCGAAGGATTATATCTATCAACCTCAGACTCATGTCACATTGCTAGTTCAGCGTAATACCGATATCGAAACTTTCGAAAAAGATTACTACGAGCTTCATAGTATTGATCTGATAAAAAAACCGGGAAAATCGCTAGGAATAAGTATTAAAGATAGATCAACAAGTCCTCGGGTCATTATAACTCATGTGGTAATTTTTTTTTTAATATTGTGAACGAAGATTTCATTTATCATAAGTGAAATAGTCACATAGCATTGCCGCGTTTTTTTATTAACAGTATCTTCAAACAATATATTTTTTTCTAAAGTGACAATGCCTCTTAAAAGTGACACTATCTGTGATTAAAAGACACTGCATATTAATTTAATATGAAAACCTGTTTTTTTTATGCAGATAAAAGGATCGGTGGCAGAAATCGACGGTAGATTGAAAGCTGGCGATCAGATCTTAGAAGTTAATTCTGAAAATGTCGAAGATTCCAATCAGGAAGATATAGCCTTGATACTAAGAGTAAAAATTATCTTTATAGCATAGCTTGTATAAAAAATGTGTTGTTTTTTTTAGGGTTTGGTTGGAAAGATTGTTTTGAAAATTCGACGATTAAAACACGCAGTTGGCGAACCTTTCATAACTTCCAAAACACCTCTCACCGAAAAATTTCTAAAGCTTAAATTGAGCTCCGATTCCTTGCAAGATTTGATGTCACATCACGGCAAATTTGTCTTAAGTAACAATAAGACATAAATTTATAAATAGGTTGGAAATAAAAATACCATCACCGATGGGGTTTAGTTTACCCCGCGTAAGAAATACCCAAACCGGGGTATTGATTCGACCCCAAATTAAATAAAATATCAAAAAAAATATTTTGATATTATTCGGACTTCATCCAATGTTATAACGTTAAAATTTTAAAAATTGTAAAGAAAAAATTGTTGCCGATTTTAAAAAGTCTGGAATCTTGTATGAGTTTTAAAATAAAATTCTAATTACATAATTATTTTAGGTGGTAAGCTCCCTTCATTATCTCTTTCCATTTTATATTATTCATACAATCACATTTTATTGAATTATATTTAGTATAATATTGGCTTTAACTTGATCCATATGGTTATATTTACATTAAAACTAAGTGTTAAGCTACATCTTAATAAAAAAAAATTATGGTTTATGCACTCTTTAGGACTAGAGATATTCTTAGTTCTTCTGAACTTAGACATTTAGGCAGGTATTTTTAGTTCTTCTGAAAATAGACAGCTGTTTTTAGGCCTTCTTATCACTTATATAAATAAAACATAATTATTTAATAAATCTTCAAGATAAATCTGCTCACCCTCAAAAAGATATTGGAAACATTTCGCTTGTTCAGATCACTCGCAACGAAAACGAAAATTTGGGATTTAAATTTATTGGAATGGGTATCACTAGTCAAACGGAAGTAAATGAACCCGTGACTGTCAGTCAAATCGAATCAGGAAGCTTGGGCGAGGGAAAATTAAAAGTAAATGATAAATTATTTAATTTTGTTCTGGGCAGATGATAAGTGTTTAAGCCTTTTACGATTTGTACTAAACGTTTACCGCAGACGAATAATTATAGCTAGCCATACTCAAACAAATTATATAAACTTGATAAATAACATGATCATGACATGTAAATTATTAAACCCGCTTTCCAGAAAAAGCTATATAAGCCTCCTCACTTAATACATCAGTAAAAGGTCCAAAAAATTGAAAATATAATTAACTAAGATAATTAATTTCGAGCCAAATAAAAAAAAATAATTAAAATAGAACCACATGCATTTCCGAGACTTTTAATTGAATTAGAAAACCTTGCCCCCAAAGATTCCCAAGGCGTTGATAACTATGGGCATGTAAATTGCTCCCCTTGAAAGTCGAAGTTTTTTATTTAGGCTGTGCTTATTATTTGATTTTGCTGAGAAATCAAAGCAGGTAGTCCCAGACTGTGGGGGCTAGATCGTTATACCAAGGTATTAAGGTAATATCATGTGAAAGCTTGTAATTTAATCTTGATTGTTTTGTGACGCCACTAACGACCACTAAGGATATTTGCACAATTATTAAATTATTTAGGGGGGTGGAGTAATAAAAATATATATTTGAAATACAAAGCTTATAAAAACCGAAACGAGACGATATGTTTACGCAATAATATTAATTTATTCAGGGATAGAGAATGGAACTATAAACCCTTTTAAAATTTTAAACGAAAAACCGGAGTGTAGCTATCGGATTCCACGCCCTCATAACTCAGGATTACAGACATGGTCTTTTTATTTTTACTTAAACTATGGTTATGTTCATGTAATATTTTCTTATGAATGCAAATTACATCACTGGTCACTTATTTGAAACCAAATTAAAATTATTTTACAGTTTATGGGGCGCTAAATTAATTTCTTACCAGGTTACGTTTAGCACGAGTCATTTCTTTCAACTTAGAAACATAATTTTTTTTATTCTTTTTTTTTATCATTTAAAATAAATAATAGAAAGGTGATCGTATTCTCAGTGTGAATGGACAATCTTTAGAAAATATGTCAAATACTCAAGCCAATAATTTTTTGAATAACTTAAAAGGCACCATTTCTTTCGAAATCGCCAAAGCCGCCCAACAAAGTTCAGTCGAAGCCGAAACTTAGCAATAAATCATATTTACCGATTTGTTAAATAAAAGTATTTACCGTCATCTACCAAAACACAAGTTTTTTACCCCCGATAATCGACGATTGTATTCGTATATTCAATTTTAAATAATATCATCAATTTGTTTATTATAGTTTTATTTTAATTATAATGAGAAAAAAAATATTATTATTTATATACATTTTATTATAAATATATAAATTTATATTGTAAATAAAATATATTAAATTTTATTTTATATATTATATATAATATAAATATATAAAAAAAAATAAACAAAATTCAAATTCATGATTATATTTATAATATTATATAAGTTCGGAGGAAATGAAAATAAATTTAAATGTTCGCGGTTTAAAAGGATATTTTTAAATATTTTTCCATAAGCAATATTGTATATTTTGGTATGAAAAAAATTAAGTTTTATGTTTCATGTGGAAATTATTTTAAAATGTGATTATAATATATATATCTTTAAAATTTCGTAATTATAACAAGTAATTTAAGAGGATATCTAATAAATGTTATAAAATGAATTTTATTACACAACATAAAATTGTAAAGTAAACAAAAAAAATGTATAATATATAAAATTATAAATTAAATTTTCATAAATTTTTATGTATATAAAATACGCAAATATTCTCGAATTAATACGATTCAACAAAAAAAAATGTAATGAAAATTAGCATGATTGAGTATATATATTTTGATAATGCCTATATTAAAAGCTACATTCAGATTCTAATTTAAATCATAAAAAAAAAATTTAGATACATTTATCAATGATTAAAATTTAAAATCAAATTGGAGATTTTTTTTTAAAAAAAATTTCACATAATTGTTTTTTTTGAACTAGAAAGGAAGGGAAGAATTTATATATAAATTTTGCGAATATCGATTCCAATATCGAATCTTTTACGCATTAATATATTTGTAGTTTTTTTTGAGTTGCATGGTGCCTGTCCTTTGTCAGAAACATGGGTGACTTTAACTCATAAACATATGCTTTTGATTGACCCTAACTAATATAGGTGAAGGGGACCCTAACTAATATTTAAATAAATACTATAAAAATAAATTACAAACTAACGAAGGACAAAGAAGTGTGTGAAAAGTCAATTATATAATTTTTTTGATTCAATGAATAATTTTTTTTCCTAAGAAATATTTTAGATAATAAATAAATAGGGGTCCTCCAATTTATTAATTTATTTTTATAAATAGATACTGCTTGCAAGTTTAATTTCTTTTTTGGTATGGGTGATTTAAAAACAATATCTTACATTTTTTTAAAGCATAAATGTAACTATCCCGTTTATCAAAAATTGAAACCTCAGCCGAACATAACCTTAAACGTATTCGTTAGCCTTCCTCCCCCCATTAAAATTATTAAGGTATTCGTGGGGGGATTTCGTGGAATCGAAATCGTCAAAAAAGGCTTCTTCTTCCTCGAGGGGTTGGGCCGGAAGGGCGTAAAAGTTGTGTTTACGACTTTCTTCACCGACAGTGCTATAGCCCCCATTTAGGCTTGAATTACTCTTCTTAGATTCTGAGCTTTCGAAAGCGCGAGGTAGACTAATTTGGTCTTCGGTAGTTTTGCGATAAACTGGGTTATCAAAATTGAGACTTTTGATGGTGCGGTTAGAATAATTTTTCCAAAGTAAGAAGATTATCTGTTTTGGGAAAGGACCGTTTACACAAATAAAATAGGTTTGAATTATGATGCAATAAAAACGAATTCCCCGGAACCGGGAGAAATTTAGGAACTGGACCAAGACCCAACTTTTAAAACAGGAGCCGAAAACTGAACTCATTTTATAATCTACGAAAACGGTTCTAAGAAGAGTGCAAATAATTTTTATGCTTATTGTGAAAACTAGAACCCTCAGGAAGTACAACTAGAAAAACATTTTTTTTTAAGTATTTAGAAACCATAACTGTTTGTAGTTCAGTTATCCCAACTAGAAATTTTCGCATATTACATATTTCGATCATATTCTTTCTGTTATCCCTTTCGTACTCACAAATAATACTATGCACGTCATTTTTAAAATGGAATTCGTGAATAAGCAGCTAGTATTATTTGTGCAAATTTTTGTAGTGAAATACAAATAATTTGTATGAAAAGACTTATATCTAAACCTTTTTGAGTGTAAACTTACATAAAACACCAAAAATAACAACTCTTTCGAGATCAAAAGATTTTGTGTGTCTTTGGCCCATAAGTGCCCTTTTTGGTAGTTACAGGCATGTAGGTTCCAAACGGAATATAGTATCGAACATTTTTTAAATCAAAGGTTTACCAATGAGGTGACTAAAAAGGTAATAAAGACTCCGGCAAATATTGCGAATCCCGACTTTCTGCGCGATTTTTTAGCGGTTGTACCTTCCTTGATTTGTTGCAACGAACCAAATTTTTGAGATTCTGCACTATTCACGGCTCGGTAGTGGGAATGGTTATAATCATCTTCGTGAATATTTATACGTAGCATTTGTAAAAAAAATAAAATAATTATAGGCTACAACTTTCATAGTATTTTAGCTATAATCCATATGTAACCGGGAAAAATCATGTGACAGAATAAAATAAATTTGATAAATCGTCGCCCGAAAATTAGATTATCCCATCTCCACTTTCTATAATTTTACAGGAGAGCAATTTTAAAAATTAAGTTTCTATTGTTTTCAATAGGATGGCTAACCTTATATTGGCTATAATTTAATTTATTAAATATTTCGAATTTTTCTATGTAAATAAAAGTAAAATTACAAAAAAATTTATTTAGGTAAAAAAAGTCATTTTTGATAAAAAGTGGATATGCAATAACCTAATTCCCAAGCGACGAAATTAAGATGGCTGATACTTTGGTACATAATCTTTAGGTAAAAAAAAATTATATTATATCACCATTTCGAGAAAATATATCGGATTTATCGTTATGAAGATCATTATTGTTGAAAATTTTGGTAAATCCTTGGGCAAAGCTTGAAGATGGTGGGCGAATATCTTGTGAATTTTTAGAAGTAGATGACTCCTGAATCTTAAGTTAGATAACACATAAATACAGAATAATTCGTAATATAAATATTTTTAAAAAGCTGGATATATAGGCAATTAATTTTAGACCGATTCCCAAAGACCATAAAATTAATTCCAAGATTAAACAATACTATTTTAATATATTCATTTTAAAAATAACGCAACCATATTATTCAAACTAACTTTTCCATTTTCGGAAGCTTTATAGTTCGCAATGAGCCCGTTTTCGTTTAATATACATTTGGCGGCATCTTTGGGATCTACGGTCCATCCTGTTGAGCAGGCGCAAATGTAAAGAGCCGATAAACCATTACTAACCGACTTGTTATGGCCTAAATTATGCATAATAGTTTTTAAAAAAATGTTAGATGCAACATAATCTACCTTGAATTTTTGAGTTTAAAATAATTTTATGGTAAAAAAAATTTGATATTAGATTTGGAGGCATAATATATAAAATTATATTTTAACGCGATAACAGGGATTCCCACTCTCCCACCCCTACGCCAATGAATTTTATCTTCCTCCCTCCAACTATATTTAAATGATGATAATGACTATCTTGAATCTCATACCCCTCCGTGGCAGAAATCTTTGCATTAAAAAACATATCAAACTTTTTCATGTGATCAGGCTATATGTGTATTACATTACCTGATTAATATTTAGGTTAATCCTTTTTAATTTTTAAGCGTATAAAGTTTTAAAAAAACTAGTTAATCGAACAAAGATTTTCGAAAATTTATAGAATAGTTAAGTATTATAAACATATTGGAATATAATTTTTGCAAAAATCAGAACTTCAAATTTAAAAACGCATTCAACAAATCTTCTTAAGCGCGTTTTTTTTTAAATTTGAAAAAATCTGAACTTACGTAAAATATATTTCAGCATGAGTAAAATATCTCCTCTATAAATTTCAGTGTGCGATTACGCACATTGTCTCTAATCGTCCGTCGTCTTCAGTGCAAACCTCATCTAAAATTTTCATGAAATTGATTTTTCATAAAAAACTTTTTTGAAATTGTTTGTTTTTGTCTCTCCTGAGGACAATTTCAATGCGTCAGATACGAGGGCTTGGTTTGATGTGCAGCCCACAATATCCCAGAAAAAAAATAAAATACAAACTTGGCCCGGGGAGACACAAATGTTGACAGCCCCCGTTGTAATGGTAACTACCGCACACATTGATAACTGGGGTGCCGTCTAAATTATATACGGGTTGTCTAAGAGGATGGTACACTCGCACGTCCATGGGAGAGTATAGATCTCGAGCTAAAGGTTTGAGATCGGCCCCGGTAAATTTGTTTGCAGAAAAAAGTGTTTCGTTTTCCCAGTCGGTCCAGTACATCCAATCCTACGATAATATGAATATAAAAAAATCTTTATTTCTTTTTATGAATTATTAATCCATACCAAAGATGAATAAAAAATTCAATCTACGCTAAATAATAGTGTTGTTAAACGGCTCAATTTGAGCCGATGCTTCGAGATTTGGCTAATAAATGTCAAAATCTTTGTGCCACCTACGAGCAAAATCTTAATGTTTGCGTAATATTTTTCTAATATTAAGTTGGTAGTTTAAATCGTCTCAAATACCGTTTAATAACACTACTAAATATAGAGCCTTATGTTGAAAGAATCGGGCTAGGGCAAAAAAACATTATTAATCCAAACAGGTGAGCTTGAAAATGGAAAAAATTAAATCCGAGCTTATTTTTTAAAAATTGGACCTCGATTATTTAGTAGTGTTGTTAAAGTATAGTAATAAACCATATGGGGAAAGAAGTAACTATAAGTTACCTTTTTTCTAAATGTGTAGCTAATTACCTTTTTAAAAATGGTATTGTAGTTTGTTACCTTTCAAAAGTAATTTTTAAGAATACTAATTTTTGGTAATAAGGTGCCATGATTCGAAATGAAACTGCTACCATCATGCAAATTTTTGTTAGGCCAGTTTTTTTTTGATAAAGAATATAAACCTGCCCAAAAATCAAAAAATGGGATCCGGTTGGGGAGAAACCTAGGTCTGGCCTGGTCCGATCCTATTTTGGAAAAGAAAAAAATATTAAAATTTATATTAATTTCACTTCAAAAACTGTGATCGCGAAGGGGTGTCTGATATTTTGCTTTGAATCCAAAACTATATACCGATTTTGACCCTCTAGATCTGAGCTAACGATCTGATCTAATTTCGCGTCTACCCAAAATAGCCTATTGTTTGCAAAGTCTTGTGATTTTATATTTTAAAAAAGCATTTGGAAATATTAAACATACATTTCCAAAATTATATTATAAAAAAAGTCTATAATCATAGTAATTTAATTTCAGCTTTCTCAAAAACTGAAAAAATATTCTTAACCTTTTACCCTATACAATTTGATCGTGGATCTATCATAAAAATTTAAGGTAATGAAGTCTACTACTAAGCCCAAAGAAATTTTCAAATATTACTTTTAAAAAAGTTATAACTCCAATATTACGTGAAACAATGCATTTATAAAATTTTTTCTAAAGTAAAAACCTATAGCCAACCCATTGGGCCAAACGATGTTACGGCTAACAATCGTGCGTCTCCCAACACCATTCGCTCCACATTTTTCTATCTTAGGTTTAGCGCCCCAGTCAGTCCAATAAAGATAACGGTGCCTGGGATCTATTAGTATAGCTCTAGGCTCGTCTAGGTCTGAGTCGAACAAAATTTTTCTGGCGATTACAGAACCTCCTCCAAAGGTTCGGGAGCTGTTTGACTTATTTTATAAATTTTAGTGAATATGTTTGTCTAATTGAGTTTATTAGTAAAAAAATATATATTACTAATATAACAAATATTAAAAATTAGTAAATCTAAGAAATGTAAAAAAAAAACTTTAAAAAATTTATTTTTATTCAAACTTTAAAGAAAACAAAAAAAAATCAGACTTAGGATATTATTAATGAAATTTGGAAAACAATCAGTGTATATATTTCTCCAATTAAATCATTTACTACGGGTGATTTTTAAAATTTAAATTGGTTCTATCTACTCTTAAATTAATATATTTCCCGAAAAAATGTTTTTCTATCATAAATTAATTAAATAATTTTCGGATGGATTTATTAAAATTAAAAAAAAATTTTAATTAAAACTATTCAACAAATATAGCAAATACACGATTTATTTAAGAAAACAACCTCAAAAATAGCAAAAATTAACCAAATAAAATTAAATTTCAATTGTTTTCTTTCTTAAAAATTTCGAAATAAAAATTTTTAAATATATTTATAAATCAAATCAATCAATTATTTTATTATAATTTTTAAAGCCACGAAACGCAATAAATTTTAATAACTTGATTATCTTTCGATCCTTTTTCTGTAAAACTTTGATTAGAATTCGTATGATCAGCTAACCGGGCAACTTCTATAGTATTTTTGCCGGTATCTGTCCAATATATAAGTCTGTATATCCAATCCACGCTTATCCCATCTGGCATGCTTATATTACCTTCAACTATTGTTTCGATCTTATTGGAACCCACTATTTCTTCGGGGACAAGGGGAGTACTTTAAATATAATGTTCAAGTTAGAAATCAACAATGATAATACATTTTATTTCATGATTATATATAAATGAATACTAAAGTATCGCAAAATCATTAATAAAATATTACAAGAACTTTAAAAAAAAATTTAGATTTCAAATATCGTATATCAATTAAGTTGACTTGCACAAATTTGAATATCATTGACTTCAAGTGCATTAACAGCAAAAATTTCCGGCCTAGGTGATCTCAGGCTACTGTTTCATTTTTTTTGTTTCACAAAAATAGCAAATGAGAACTAAATTATATTTAAAACGCGAACCTGTAAATAGTCTCGCTGGAGACGTCGGACCAAAACACTCGTTGAGTTACTATGTCAAAATCGATGGCCACCGAGCTATGAAGCTCCGACACCAAAAGCTTGTATTTCGAATACATGGTGAGTGGGACACTGTCAATCATCCGGATATCCCTCCTATTCGCAAAAATTACCTTGGCCGATTCCCCGCTAGCTTTGCAAAAGGTACTGTTGTCGGCTAGTGGGTACAAGGAGTAATCTTAATTATTCACATTTGTTTATAAATATGAAGGATAAATTCAATGGTATCTCCTATCTGATGTTGTTAAATAATCAAATTTTTATGACTCAAGTTGGAGTCGTAAAAAAGGTTCAGACTTGCAATGAGTTGACTCGCAAATCGATTTTTTAGAATGCTTACTGACGTTAACTACTTCTACAAGGATTTTCGTTTATTTTGTAAATGAGCTATCTATCAAAAAAACAAGAACTAAGATATTCAGGCTTTGTTTATATTTATTAATTTATTATAATAATTAATAAGCAAATATTTTACAAATTTACATCACATTAATATTTTTAAAAAAAATAATCATTTTACTAGCATGACACTCGCACTTGAACCCCCCTTCCGTATTCATGCAAATTTGGGAACAAGTTCCGGGAAGAAGGCATTCATTGGTATCTAGGCAGGTAACGTTATCGACTGGCGAGAGAGAATAACCATGTTGGCAATCGCAGTAAAATCCCTTTTTAAGATCGATACACTTTTGGGAACAACCACCATTCGCCTTGAGGCACTCGTTAACGCCTAAATTTTATATGGTAGAATTAGATTCGTGATATATATGTGTGTGTGTTAGTGGCAAAGTGTTTTTTTCCGGCAGTGCGTTATTTTATCAACTTTATAATCATTTTTAGAGCGCGTTTTTTTTTAAATTTAAACATCTGATTTTACCGAAAATGTATTTTATCGTGTTTGGAATACCTAAGTAAGAATTTCAGCAAAAACCTTTGAACTTAATATAATTTATATTTAATTTATCATGCTGGATAAATAATATATTTTTAGCAAAATCGATTATTTTTTATCCATCCATATCGTTAAATTACTAAAAATCGAATTTTGATATCCGGTATTATCCATTCGGATAGACTTCTAAAAAAAATTATATATGCGTTGCACCTTCAAAGTTTATAATAAAATTTTAACCACAATTGTGAAGTTCGTCTTGCCATTGTCCACAATCATTATTACCGTTGCACACTTTCGACTCGGGTATACAGGTATCGCCACAATCAAACTCTTTCTTGGGATCGCACTTTTTATGCTTTTTGTCTTGAAAAAAAAATTTTGGAAAATGGCATCAATTCCTTAGTCTAAACTGGAGATAAATGTTATCATACATTGAAATCAGCTGTAATTAGCCATTAAAAGACATTTAGTTTAAATGCCTTTCAATAGCAAAATTCAATGTATTTACAATCATCAATCTAAATAAAATGTATTATAAATATACGATTTTCAGTGTGGTCTAGTTTAGTGACCAATTGAGGATAAGGACATTTCGACAAATAACCTAACTACTCTTTTAAAAATAATAAGTAGCAAAATATGTGATCCTTCTGTTATTAGCTGAACTACAATAATCGTTAATAGGCTGTTACTACAAGTTATCTGCTTCCTCTTATTTTTTTATTATAATATTTTATATTAAAAAAAGCAACTTTTATATTTAATATACATAGATCATAATTTGAAATTGTAGCTAAAACCCGGTAAAATCTAGGAGACGGAACTAGATGCCCTTCTCAAAATTTTCAGTACCCCGTTCCAATAAACGTATAAATAATTTGCATGTACTAACTACTCAAAAGAGGGTAGAGTTTGGAACCCGAACTCTCTGAACCAAAACCAAACCCTCTTCCGGGAACCGTAACCGACTTTAGAACCTCTTATAATTAATTTGCATGTACTAATTACACAAAATCTTGTGCGATTCATGATAGAGGGAAGAGTTTTGAACCGGTACTCCTGAACACTCCTAAAATGGGATTTGAATCAGAACAAAATCTATTCCAATAACTGTAATATTAAAGTTTATTTAAAAATAACCTTTTTAAAAAATATATACAGCTAGTATACATTAGATTGTAAGCCGATTTCATCGGCTACTTATAGTCAGAAAAAAGTTAAATTTGTATTATATTTTTCCGGCGATATCCAAGAATAATTTTGAAAAATAAGTTCTAAAACTTTTAAAAGTTTTAGATAAGTTTTAAATTTAATGAGATCGTAAATAAAGTTTCAAAAGTTTGTGGATCGTTTTCATATTTTGGACATAACATAGATAAAATTAAAAGTATTTTTTACCACAATTGATTTCGTCAGAGTTGTCTCCGCAATCATCGAGTCCATTGCACTCCAATATTCCCAATATACACTTGTGGTTTTTGCATTTAAACTCGTAAGAATGACAAGATATATCTGAACCTTTTAAGAACATTATTAAAAAAAAAAAATTTAAATGATTTAGTAAATTTTTTTTCCGACAAATATTGTGGTATTAGAGTGACGGTTAATCAGAATCGACTTCAGAAAATTTTGGCAGATAAATAACTATATTTTCTTATGTAGCCAACAACCTTTTTATTATGTAGCGGTCTGAACCGATCCAATTCTTCAATACTCCGCCAGAAAGTAAATTCTCAGCACGGCTAAGTAACAACTTTAAAAAAATATCTTAAAATTCATAAAGACAGATAAAAATTTTCAGAATTATATTTTAATTAATAAAAATGAAGGACGCATCAAAAACCCAAGGAGAAAAGCGCTTTCTAAACCTTTTCATAAATAGAATGTTATTAAGAATTCCATCCCGAATTTAGAAAGAAACAAATTAATAATAGCTAGGCCACAGCTTGACGATTAAATTAGAACATCGATTCATATCGTTAAATATTAGTTGCAATCTTTTCTAAACAACCTAATTTGCCAAGCAACGACCAATTTTTTTGTATATTAAGAGATGAAATCATGCGGTCGGCTCAGATATTCTAAATATCACCCCACCCTCCCCACTTAGCCTACAGAAAAAAACATGGGTTCTTGCTAGATTTGATTCTAAAACTATTGGATTAGTTATGCACGCTCTTACCGACTAGGCCACAGACGCTTCCCGAAAACGACCATAGTTAGTAACTAACAAAAACCCAGCCTAAAAGATTAATCGATTTATATATCATCATAAAAACCGTACATCACAAAAAAAATGTGTACATGGTATTATGTCATTTTTCTTTTCATGGTCTTTGTTTATCATTAAAAACAAAATTTTGACCAAAAAAAAATATCTTATGAAAGAAATATCGATATATAGAAATCAATTTGTATTTTAATAAATGTCCGATTCGAAAGTAGTGATTTCAGAAGATTATATAAATATATTATATAACATATAACCAATTTTTTCGTGTATTTTTTAATAAATATTGTTGTGGACGTTTTTTAAAAAAAAACACTATCTAAAGCTATATAATAATTTTCAGCATAAAATAGAACCATTTAAGAGCGGTTTAATAGAGTTCACTTTAAGGAGACTGTATCAAAATGGGAAATATGAAGAGGTGACCACATTTTGAGATTTTAACGTAAATTGAAATCTCAACATACGTGATCATCTCCTTTATACTGAACAGCTTGTTAGTATCCTTATTTTACCTTTATTTTATTTAAAAAAAATTATTTCAGTATTTTTAAATCCCCCTTTTTGCCCGATTTTATCATCATTTATTCTTTTTTTTCTTACAATTTTTTTCGTCTGACCCGTCTAAACAATCGGTGTCGCCGTCGCATCTCCAAGAAGACATGATGCAGTGACCATTATCGCACCTGTACTCGTGAGAGTTGCATTTGTAGGCGTTCATGTTGAAGGGTTTGTAGAGCGAGTGGAGTAGGGATGTGGCGGAAATGAGCTTCCCGCAGCCTATCTCGTCGGAATTGTCGTGGCAATCTATATCCCCATCGCATCGCCATCTAATTAATGACCAATTTTTAAAAAAATTTAATAAATTTTTTATAAAAAAAAAACTCTGGAGCCGTCAAAAAACAGCTGATTATTTTTTGTTATAAATTTATTTCTAACCCTACTCCCCAACCTTCATGCCAAAAGGTAAACATCCAAAATAGCCTGAAGTTTTTTTTTAAAAAAATTATTTGTCCTAAACATTAACCACCCTCCCCCGCTCAAATCATGATTAGAGACAGGGACATGGAATGGAACGTTCCGGTAACCGTAACTTGGGAAAAATTATGAATCATAAAATAACTCCGAAAAGTAATATAAATTTTAATTTTACAATAATATAATAAATATATGATATTTTATAAGTGGCTCTAGATGCAAAATCGCTCCATTTGGGCAAATTTTTAAAAACAGCCAACTCAATATTTTAGCCAATAAAATGTTGCCCAAGCTTCGATTTGGCTAATAGATGTCCAAACCAAACCTTTGTGCCATCTATGACCAAAATCTTCAAGCTCGCAAAATATTTTAAGTGTTGAAATACAGAATTAACCGTTTTTAAAAATCGGCTCAAATTGGAACCATTTTGCATCACTGAGTGGCCCATTCATTAATATATTAGTTTCTTCTCTTTTCCCATTGCTTTACATAGCAACAAATTATATTTACTCATTCATATATTTATTTATTACAATGTGATTACATTTTAAGATTATATAAAACATTTTTTTTAAGGTCAAATTCAAAATAATTTGTAACTGTTTCATAAAATTCGAGTTATTACCCTGCATTCATAAAGCGCGAAATTCGTGACCAAGTATATAAAAATATACAAAAGTGCATATTTTGTTATACTTCGCCGCTAATTCGTATTAACTGTGAATGCAGGGTAACCCCTCTTTCGCAGTTAGTTCTAAATTCTCTAAATCGCCGCGAATTCACGCTTAGAGGGGTTAGGCTGCATTTATAGTAAGCGCGAATTGGCACAAGCCATGCGAAATTTTTCACTACGTAATTTACACAATTGAGCAAATATTAGATATAATTTATAAATACTAAGCGAACTGATGAAATCGAGAGAACTAATGCAGTGATTTTGTTAGCGATTAATTTCGCATCGCTTGAGAGAATCGCGTCTACCATAAATGCGGCGTTTGTGTTGAACGGTACACTCAGATTTATATTAACACCCAACAAATATAAATGATTATTACTTGTATAGATGTAATATCTTCATTATGTGAATAAAATAGAAATGAAAGATTTTTTAGAACCGTTCAGAAACGTTCCGAGAAGTTTAACGTGGAACGGAACATAATTTTTTGGCCGAAATCAGAGAAAAGCATAAAATGCCTATGTTCTTGGTCCCTGATCACAAGATAAGTTTAAAATTTATTGATAATATTTGATTTTGATTTTTTACATTTCTTTATAAAAAATACAATTAATAGAAGGAATAAATACCAAATTTAAGATGAAGGTAATAGTATCGGGTTCGGGTGGGGCAAACTGACATTAGACTCGGGTCAGGTTGGAAAACTTGCACCAAATATTTTTAAGGGCCGAGTTTAAATTTCGCAAATTTTTTTCTTAGAGCTTAGAAAAATTCGAGCAAGTTCGTCTTTTATCCTTTCTATTAAAAAAACTATTATGGACTGAGCCAGCCATCAATCACAAAATCATGCCGGGTAAAGATAAATAAGGGCCAGACCAAAAAATCTTTTCAAGGAAATCTACAAAAAAATGGCCACCACCAGGCCGCCCAATTTTTTTAACTATTGGCTCTTTCGATTTGAAGGTAGAGATCTGCAATTTCCGGCTCGAGTAACGTTCAAAAAAATTTATTTGAGCCGTGTCGGACAAAAAACTCACCGGGCCGGGCGAGCAAAGAGTAGATATCTGGTCGGCATGACAATAGAAAAATAAATAATTATAGTCTAATATTGTTTAAATATATTTATTTTATTTTGCATAAAATTTAATGTCGATTATTGGTTATCTGATAAAACAATCTACATTATTAGGTTATTTGCTCATATTTTTATTTGATCATAATCTTGAATTTTAATTTAATCTCAAAACATGATAAAATCATCATTGACATAAATATGACATATTATGTAATGGATCATGTTTATTGATGAATTCTGATATCTGATAAAAGTGAGAATTCATAAAGTAAGTGTTTTTAATTTAACCACTCTCTAATATTATAAATAGATGTTTATTTGGAGTTCAACTACATACATTTCGAGTTAGGTCTTATATTATAAAAATCGGACTGGACCGGGCTTGGATTTTGAAAACACGGGCTGGGGCCCTTAATAAAAAAATTGAAACTAGCCCGAACCCGGGAAAAATTAAGTCTCATCCGAGCTGGGCCTGATAATTAAATAAAAAAATAAAATATCGATTGATATATAACTAAAAAGATAAATATTTTTTTGATTAAAATGGTAGCTTTTTTAGAGTTAGTTATGGTTCTAGCTTAATTAATAACTTATTTAAAATTATAAATATACAAATTTTTATATCTAATTTTTAAATTAAACAATATATCCTATCATATATACTTATATAAAACAAATAAGAATTTTAAATTTATCAAAAAAAATATTAAATATTAAATGGAAAAATTTTAATATTTTTAAGCGCTAATTTTTTTAAAAAAAAATTACATATTAATTTGATTAGGTAACTCAAGTAATTCAAACAAAAATTATTATTACAATCAATATCTTAATAAATGAAATTTCAAACATCGCAAAGGCTCATAAATTGCGATATTAATATAATTTTAGGTTTGACTATTATGATCATATCATCCATTTACTAATTTTTCTTTCAAATTCTTCCTTATAGTGGTTATATATTGTAAACATTTTTGGAGGAAAGGGGGTGGAAGAGGGGATTTTTATTAGCTTAAAATGATATTTACGAGAACAGGCAAATTTGCCCCCCCTTGATTACGCGTCTAATAATAACATTCTTCCAAATATAATTATGATAATTTAATAAAAAATTCATAATACTAATTCCTTTTATTTATTTAAAATTAAAATGATAAATGTTTATTCATATCGATTAGCCTCGTATTGATCCTTCTTTTGGCATATTTTTATTATGCAAAATTTTGAAATATATGCGAGCATGATAGTGATTACAAATTGAGCGGAGACGTGTGTATGTAGCCTTGTTTTTTTTATAAAACGCCCAGTTATTTTAAATTGGTGCGGTATTTTTAAATAATAAAGTTTTAAAAAAAACGCGAATTTCGCTAAAATTACCAATATAATATATGGATACGATATCAATTGAAATGATTTTTTTGGAAAATAACAGCAAAACAAAACAGAGCTTATGAAAGCGAATACTTTATGATTAAGTTAAGCCCTCTATACTATTATAATACCATTCAATAAAAATTAATTATGCTCCATTTAGCAGAAAAAAAAAATTATGCAAAAAAATATTTTAAAATAATTTATACTCAATTCAGATACAATAAAAGTATTGATTGGCATTTATCAGACTAGCAAGCCCGGCTCGAAACGGGCAGTAAAATGGCAAAACTTTATTTATAGAAATTGGTCTACCGATCCGATCCGAATTTTTTTTATAGTGGACTGTTAGAAAAGTCGAAAGCGGAAAAATTATAAGCGTCGAAGGAAAATGAAAGATTTTGAGTGTTATTATTGGAAAGAATATTTATATATTTTTTAAAAAAAACATAAATAATTCTAAATATTGTTGAAGTTCGAGTCGCCCGATCCGAATTAAAATTTCTAAATCAAAGTACATAACGACAGAATCAGGATATAAAAAAATGCTAAATTGGTTCCAGTTTTTTAATGCATTGGATGGTCAGTCCGACATTCTCTTACACTAACATGTCGTTGAATTGGAATTCGAAAACTCTTCATAATAATAAAACTAACATATTATATTTTTTTCAGATCACTTACATGTCCGCTTAGTAGGCCTAAAATTATAAAAGCGAAGGCGGTAAGCCGTTATAACCTAAAGCGGAACATTTAGAAGCTGGTTATATTATACTCAGTATTGGTCAGGACATGCTCCCAGACATATTTATTTTATGATTTTGTTTTTAAACGGGTGATGACATTTAAGATAAATGATTGTTCGAATTATCCTCTTTTTTTAAAAAAGTACAAGCACGTAAAGATAAATATCTATTATAAATAGAGGTTATTTGAATCAAACTGATCATTAAATGAGATTTTTAGAAAAAGAAAGGAACGGTTGGAATGGAGCAACAGTATTTGATTATTTATTATAAAGATATAGTGTTAGATTGCGTCCAAAATGTGTTTTGAAAAGTTTCAAAATTTTAAGGAAAAGCAATCTATTGATAAAGTTTGGAAAATTTCACAAATATGTTTTTTTGGCCGTATTTTTTTCTTCATTTTTTCGTAGCCTTAAAATAAATTTAAAAAAAATAAATAAGCGAACTTTCGAAACTTAAATGAAAATAACTAAATAAGCGTTTTAAATATAAAAATAAAAACATGTCCAAAAGTAATTCTAAAATATTTTATAAATTTCAAAAATTTAACATATTTTATTAAAATTTTAAAATTTGCGAAAATTTTGAAATTTTTCTAATTTTTTTTAAATATTTTTGATTTATTTTAATCGGTTTTCTTTTGGATTTTAATTGTGATATCTTTATTTACTATAAATATATATATCGTATTTAAAAGGGAATACATTTCCTATTTTTTAATTTATAAAGTACATAAAAGTAAATTTTTAACATTTCATTGCCTGAGAATTAGGTTATTCTATATCCACAATTTTTGTCAAAGGTGACTTTTTTTAAATAATTCAATTTTTTATAATTATACTATTATATTTAAACAAAAAAAAATTTTAATATATAAAAAATAAGTTAAATTATAGCCAATATAAGGTTAAATATCCTATTGAAAACAATATAAACTTGATTTTTAAAATTGCTCTCCTGTAAAATTACAAAAAATGGAAATGGGATAATCTAATTCTCAGGCAACTTTTATAAGAACATCAAATTTTATTTTAAAAGATAGGTTTCATTAGTGTTGTTAAACGGCTCGATTTGAGTCGATTTTTAAAAAAGGCTAACTCAATATTTTAGCCAGATAAATATTGTCTAAGCCTCGAGATTTCATTAGTAGATGATCAAACCTTTATGGCACGTATGAGCAAAATCTTAAAACTTGCATAATATTTTTCCTAATAAGATATCAAGTTAGCCGTTTAACAACACTAGGTTTCATAATAAAGTACAAAAAGAAATTTAATTGCATGGGTTACAATGGTGGTGGTTATGGATAATGTATAAAACATGTTTAAGATGAGGAATATAGGAAATATTTTAATATAATATACTCTTAACGATTTAGAGGTAAGACGTGTAAAGGAACAATAGGTATTAAATATGTTAATGTTTCTATTAAGAAAAATCCTAGGATTGGCGAAATATCGTTGAAGATGCTAATTCTGTCATAAAATCATTGAATGTTAAAGTTGAGTAAAATCATGTTTACGCCTTTCATATTAAATAATGTCTAGAAACTCGAGTTATGGCAATTCTAAAATATTTTTTTTTGCCGGTGATAACACATAAACAATCTTATTCGTTGTACTTAACATTACAAATATATATACAGTCAAATAAATTGATAATAAAATTAATTTAGTTTAGGAAAGGTCACTTAATAATTTTCAATAATATGCAAAAGGTATTTGTCGTAAAATGTCAAGTGATTTGTAAGTAATTTGATAATCTGTTTAGTTTAAATATTTTTTTTAAAAAAAATTTTAAATCACAATTACCTGATTTAAATCGCCATTTATATCGTGATTTAAATCAAAAAGATTTATTTCCACCCTGAAATTTAGAATTTTTTTAAACATAATTATATATTTAAATTCAAAAAAAAATACATCCCATGATTTCTTTTAATGTTGGAAAAATCAAAACATTTGGAAGTAAAATTATCATTTTTTGTAAAATAATTGTGACCACTTTATATAAATTAATTACAAAAATTTATTTTATA
This sequence comes from Gordionus sp. m RMFG-2023, assembly GCF_954871325.1. Classification (NCBI taxonomy): domain Eukaryota; kingdom Metazoa; phylum Nematomorpha; class Gordioida; order Chordodea; family Parachordodidae; genus Gordionus; species Gordionus sp. m RMFG-2023. The sequence goes on along the minus strand of NC_088778.1, from coordinate 26,785,369 downwards.
TATATAGGTTTTATTTATCTTGCTTTCATTTGCAACGAGCTTTATGAATATCTGGAACTCGCGTACAACTCATTTTATAACAGGTCTAGTGGGTAATATTTATTCTGCATTCCCGATCAATGGCATTACTATATGAGTTGAAAAGAAGGTAAAATATATATCCACCAGGTATAAACATATATCCTTGGTCTCGTATTATACTTCGTGAAACTACAATTACTAAATTACGAAAATAGGAAAATATGGGCCATGTTTTTTTCTTCTGTCGAGTTTATTAAGAATGATCAAACTCTATCTAGTAAATCAACTCCTCATATAAATTGATCATAGACTTTTATACAAAATGCATCCTTTTCGCAACACATATATCCCCAATAAAAATGTTAAAATATAATTTAGAATAATACTTTATTTGCATTATTATGGTGTAATGATCTCCTATCTAAAACATAGGATTTTTTTTTTAAATGCTCTCCTAAAAAATTATTTTTAAAAATGGATATAACAGACGATATTTAGTTAACCAGTCGGTTGATAGTCCTAATGGTTTATTAAGGCTAAAGGGTAGCTATCATTTCAGTGACACAAAACATTTTTTTTACTTCTAAAGGTTTCAAAAATCTCTAGAAGTGTTTTTTTTAATTTGGCTCAATGGACACTATCTTATTCAATTTACATGGATAAATGTTAGATAGAGTGAAGTGAAACATATTTACAGAAATCATTTTGGTAGTAATTAAAATAATTTCAAGTTTGTCAACATTTTTCTAAAAAAAAATGTTTACATCATCTTTCCAAATTAGAGAATTTCAATGGTAGTTATAATTTTTTTTTTTTTTAAATCTAAGGCTAAAAAATAAAAATTAATATTTTTAGATATCGATATTTATTTAAAATCAGCGTTTGAAATTCAAACATAATTATTTTGCCATGGTGTTTTCAAAAAATAAATTATAAATAAATTCATATTTTTTTACTGACATGTCCGTACAAAAAAAAAAGTTGTAAAAAGTACAATTTTTAAAAAGGTATTATATCTAACTCAAAAATTCCAAAATTTTTTTCCTAATGCACTCACTATCCAAAACATCAAAAAATTTAATTCGAAAACTTTCGAAACTTTATCGAAAAGCATAAAATAAGTTCTTTTTTAAATAAAATAAAAAATTATGGCCAAAACATATTAGTAAAATTTTCAAAATTTTTATTAGAATTTCTTAAAGTTCCAAAAATTTCACCTAACGGTAAAATGCTGTCATTTTTATCAAATAAATTTTTAGCGCTGGTTGTTAGTTAAATTATAGTACACTTAACGAGTAAAAATTGGCTCCATTTTTCAGATGTTTTTGCCCGTTTTCGCGAATTCTAAAAAATAGGATAAAAACTTAGTCTTTAGTCACTTCGCGTCTCAATGCTAAACTGTTTTATAACGTATCTCATAGAACCGATTTTATTAGCCATTACCTACCTCAACTAACCTAAATTCCGTGGCGTATTTAGAGGATCCATTTTGGGGAATGAATGGGTGCAAAAAATTGTGCCTAATTTTCGATGAATTTTTTTAATAATTTTGACCCAAAATGTAATCAAGGTTAATGGATTTACGCCAATGCTCAACACGTTATGTCAGAAATGTGTAAAATCTTATTTTACAAAATAAAAAATAACCATCTCGTTTTATTCTTATACTATTTTATAAACAATGAATTTATTTTTGCCCATCACATGTGGAAAATGGTTAATAAAAAAAACTCATTAATTATTCTAAAAATAAATAAACAATTGTTACACATGATTTTATTGAACCATATGAATAATAATATTTACCATAAAAATATAATTTAAATATTAAAATAAATATTAATTTAAAGAATGATTAATTTTGTAGGAATTTTAAAAAATCATTATTCATATTTTATTTTCTAAATATTTATTTGAAACATCTAAAATTATTAGATAAAGATAATTATTTATTTTTTACTTTTATATATCATGATAAATTTAAGTTTTTTTACCCTTTCAAAATAAAAGATAAAAAAAATGCATTTTAAAGAATAAATTACCATTTTTCTTCTCATTTAATAGAGAAACAATAAATATGGATAAATAATTGGTTTAAAAAAATTAAACATAAGAAATAAATTATGTCATTTATCTCAATGATATTTTTTTGGAAAAATGTTATATTATCTGAAAATAGGATATTTATTATAAAATATAAATTAAGGTATGTTAAAAATAATGAATTTGGTTTTATGGAACAGTTAAAGTTCTTCCTATAAAAATTTAATATTTGTATCACTTACCTTGAAGGAATACAAAGAGTATTTGCACACATAAACTCATGTTTTGAACAATTTAATGGAAAAGAGCAATTTGCTTCATCAGAATTATCACCACAATCATTATCACGATCACATTTCCATTTTAATGATATACATCTCCCATTTAAACAGGCAAATTCTGTAGCATTACAGGGTCGTGCTTACATGTTTAATAAAAGAATTATTTATATAAATGAGGCTGATAAAATTGAAATATTTTTAAATGTAATATGCCGGTATCTAAGTTTTGACTTTCAGTAATAACATTATTGTAAGCTTATTAATTTGTTTTTTATAACCTTAATTAATGAAATTTAGGTGTACCCTTAATTTGAAAAAAAAATTGTAAATAGCAAATTTACCACAGTCTTTTTCATCTGAACCATCAGAGCAATCAACTCTATCATCACATTTTTTTGAAAGAGGTATGCATACATTTTTGGCAGATTGGCAAGCAAATTGTTGAGAATTGCATGATTTAGCTAAAAATTATTAATTATTACTAAAAGTAAGACTAAATTAGTACGGCAAATATTATATTCTTCATCTGAATTATCTTCACAATCATTTATACCATTACACATCCATATTTTTTCAATACATTTTCCATTGGCACATTTGAATTCATTAATTTTACATTGATTTTCTGTATTTAGTTATTATAAGTATATATAAATGATCTTACGTTTGATTAAGGAACGAATATATGGATAATGAAAAATTAAAATAATAAATATGATATTTTTAGATGTCATATTTATGTAAGAATTAAATTTTCCCAGATTAATTTAAATGAAAGAAAATTTCATAATATAATATCCTTCAAAATTAAGGTGCAAGTCTTTCTAAATATTTAATAAAACTGTAGATTCGCAATATTTGGACATATGTTTTATGATGAATTAGATGAATTTCACATATTTTGTTTGCCCAATTTTTTATGAAAGAGCATTCAAATGAGTAATGGAAAATTATGAATTATATAGAATATTTATAAAAATTTGAATAATATATATTTTTTATATATTATTAAATTTTTATTAAATTTTAAATTATTATTTATTATATTTTCCTTGTGAATATCAAATTAATCAAATAATATAATAAATGATGAGCAATCAATCTTAGTATAATATAGCGTTATCGTTCATTTTCATTTCGGTACTTTATCACGTAAGGGGGCCGTAGCCAAGAATTATTTAATTTTTTAAACTATTTTGATAAACAGTAATATAAATTTATTATATAATATAACAACTATTTTTAAATATTTCTCTTTTCCATTTTCTCACTTTGTTTTATATGCTTGGAGTGAGGTTACGGAATCGCTTAGCTTGGGATTTTGCATATGTTATACGGTGGTCACTTCCTTTCCATCAATTTATGGTTAGAGCTGAATATTAGTTAGAAGTTACAATTGGAACATACCTAAAATCACATTAATCCCTATTTTTTCCGAAACTCTTGTGCTTGTCATATTTAGATATAGAGCTAAGGATCTTTTAAAATACTCGGTACACACTGAGCATATATTTACGTGATCCTCAGAAAGTTCTAAGACCTTTGGGTCTAGTAAGAAATTTGCACTTTGATTCTATTTAATCCACAAGGAAGATATAAAATATGATAAAAATATATATATTTTTTAACCCTAGTTAAAAATCTTTTATATTAGAAAAAAGTTGGGTCTGGTTAGAAATTCACACTATCATTATTTTTACTCTATAATTATAAAAATGGTAAATGCTCTGTTTTGATTATAGAAGTTGTAAAATTTGGGGCTTGGTAAGAAATTGAAACTCTTCATTTTAATTAAATAAGAAAAATATAAAATTTATAATTTTTTTACATATTTGGCAATATTTAATTCTATAGTTATATTTTAAAATATAAAATATCTAAATTATTCTATAAATATTAATATAATATGAAAATGGCATTTTTCTTTGCTATACAGAAGGAAATTAAATAGTTTAAGGACCTCTATAAGGTGGTTTGAATAACAAAATAGGTGAGGTTCATTTGTAGAGCACTCTATGAATTTTAAAAATCCAAGCATATTACTTTTGTATTATCGAAAGGAATGACAATAAGTGCTTTTTGTTCTATTTATCTTCATAAAAATGAGTTTATATTTATTTTAAAAATAAAATTTTGAACAGCCTCGGTCTAATAAGAAAAAATTGGACTCGTGATTAAAATCTTAAAATATTAAGGGAAAATAAATATTAATTAGACTTAAGCCGAAAAAATGGAATTAACAGGGTTCTGCTGCAAATTAAATAAAATATGATATAATGATAGTCAGGCAACACAGAGACCTTCATGGGCCGGGCCAGCTAGCGGCCTGGGCCGGACCTAGATTTTAAAAAAAATTTAATGGGCTTGGGGTGGGCTTGGGCCTAAAATTATTAAATTTTAATTTATATTATTTAAAACAGTTGCTAATTTAAAGAAATATTGCCATTTTTTCTTCTAATAATAATAAATTTCAGTATTGTAAACAAAATGCTTGCCTAAATATATTTAAATAATGTTTATTTTCATTAAATAAAAAAAAATTAAATTTTTACATTTGGGCTTGGGCCGGGTTTGGGAATTTTTTTTAACATTAGATATGGGCCGGGCTTGGTTTAAAGATTAAGGCCAATGAAGGTCTCTAGTTCAGCAGTACCACAATTACTTGCATCTAAATTTTATAGTACAGTACTTTTGTATCTCGTTTTCTATATTCTTTAACATCATTAATTAGATATTTATATCTGAAAGATACCACATTTTTAAAAGCATCTTGCACCTTTTTCATTATCTTGAAAAAATTTATAAATACATATACTTCATTTATATTTATGTCTAAAAAAATTTATATTCACTTTTATCCTTTTTTTCCGTGGATTCTTTCATCATTTCTGTTTGGGTCTATTTTTTCTTACCTTTATATTTTGAATTAACATTTTATTTACTTTTATAACTTTTTAGAATATCAACTTTACTATTATGGAAGTTAAATAATTCAATTATATAATTTCTTATATATATTTATATTAATTATTGTATTAAAATAACTATCATATTATTTTACAGGTTTGGATAAAATTATATGTATTTATTATATTACACAGTACTGACCGGCCTTCGACAGGTGGGAGTATAGCCTGGGAATATGGCGCGGAGTCATAAATTTTCATTTATCATAAATATTGTTGACTAAGATAGGTCACAAATCATGAGATATCAGATTATAAATAAAGATATTATATAGGTATTGGCTGATAAGCAGGAATGAAGAATAATATTAAGAGAGACAAAATGATTAATTTAAAAAGGTAGGATTCAGAATATATAATTTAATTTAAATTATTAAAATATGATACTATGTATTGTTATCTCGATCTGATTATAATAAAATAACGTAGCATAAGATTTTTGTGAATTTAACAAATTAGAATGAATAAAAAGAAATATTTTTTTGAGAGACGAATTGGAAAACTTTAAAATAAATAATCCTTGAGGTGATGTAAAATACACTTCAAATTATTACAGCGAATAGTGATACACCCCTATATATATAAAATCTTATTTAAATAATTAAAATATATTATATATTTGTCATATAAATTAGCGATACAAGTCTCGTTCTTTATACTGAGTAATACAAAATAAGCAGTAGGAATAAAAGGTATTAATGGTAGATGCGACAAAATGGCAAGTTTTATAAAGGTAGGATCCTTAAAAATAGATATATATAATTTTTTTTAAATATTAAAAATAATGTACTATGTATATTTTTTTGCGAGTTATATAAATAATCATTAGGGATAAAAGGCATATTGCCTTGCCCGACAAAATGGTTGGCTTTAAAAAAGGTAGATCCTTAAGAATTATAAATTTAATTAAATTATAAAAATATCATACTTTGTTCTTTCGATATGAAATAAATGCTGAATGTATAGTTTTTTATTAAATTTTTTTTTTTACTGTTTAATACAAAAGAAAATAATGTTAGGCGCGATGAAATGGCAAATTTCAAATGCTTTTTATATAAAAATGATTAGAGAAAAAAAAATATGCACGATTAATAAAGAAAAAAGTAATATAATTCTACTTGAATATAGATTGACTGATATTATATACTTGAATATGTGGACATTTGAATATAAAAATGTGAATTAGAAGATATTTTTTTGGTGTTTTTTGAATAATGAATGGGTTAGAAGATATTTTTTAGGCTTTTCTATCGACATTTGCAATGTTCACTCTTTTATCCAATTTAAATTTATATATATTTAAGCTACTAATTTGAGAAAAAATAAATGTGTATGATATTAAAGAAGGGAAAAGTAAAATAATTTACTTGAATATGCGTTTACTGGTTAATATAATATACTTAATGAGAATTTGGATACTTGAACGAAAATTTGGATACTTGAATGAAAATGAAGATATTTAGATATTTTTTGATGTTTGCAATTGAATGAAAATGTGGGTTAAAAATTATTTTTTTGTTTTGCTATTTACATTTGTAATGTTCACTCTTTTATCCAATTTATTAATTTTTAATGATAGTTATTTTTGTTTTTATAAAAATGTGTGTTTATTTATTTTCGTAAAAAAATAGATTAAAGAAAACAATTAAATACCTACCTGTTATATGTATATGTTTTTGTATTTACAAGGGCAGTAGCCAAGGGGGTAGCCTTCCTCCGCTAAATATTTTGACCTTCAAACCTGGCCCCCAGAATATATCTTTGGCCATCAATCCTGCTCCCCAAATTTTTTAAAAAAATTTGTAATTGATTATTTTTATATTTTTAAAATAAATATTTTATATTTATTCAAAAAACAGATCTAGTTTGTAAATATCTTTCTATCCTGTTTTATATTTATCCAATAATAAATCATCAATTATTCATATTTTATCATTTTCATGTGTGTAATATTATTTAGGCGCTTGATTATCACGTTTAAATTGTACTTATTTATATATAATTATTTTATTTATTATAGTTCAATCACAATATTATTATTACTAGTAGAAAGCCCGTCAAAAATGACGGGGAATGAGATTTTTATTCATTTTTTTACGATAGATGTCATGTCAGGTCCAAGCTCACAATATTAGAAAGCATATAATCTATATTATAATTTTCCGATGTCCTCACTACGTTATCGTGACGTCATGTCATCGCTACGTCATGTCATCGCTACGTCATGTCATCGTTACGTCATGTCATCGGTACGTATTTATTTTTTATTTGTTAATTTTTTTATAAACAGATGTTCATACCAAATTCTGAAATCAGAAGAAGTAATTTATTTGTTGATTTTTTATGAGACTATCATTTTCCTTGACTGAAATCGGAGTGCCAGATACCAATTTTTAGAGATTATCATTTTATTTGAATTCCTGAAATCAGAAGAAGTAATTTATTTGTTCATTTTTTATGATCATATCTATTTTTAGCTTATGATGGATGATATTCCCACTATTTCTAGAGAGGTTAACCTTATATTGACTCTATTTTTTATTTATACTTTTGTTTTTATTTTAGATAACAAGCCATGTCCCAACCTCACTTAATGATTGTACAGGTTGTATATTGACTCCTCATCAGGTTCAATGCATTTATTTTTTTTATTTATTCTTTTGTTTTTATTTTAGATAACAAGCCATGTCCTAACCTCAGTTAATGATTGTACACGTGGTGATTCCGTCATTAATAAAAGAAAAAGATGGCAGATCAATCAAAAAAAGAAATGCACTAGGGATAGCGAGGACCTACAAAATAGAACATTCTCTTATTTATCAAGTATAATTTTTCTCAAAATTATATTGGGATTTTTTAATGTTAAATGTTAGTCTTATGTTATTATTTTTATAAAGTAATATATTTTACCTGTAGAATAATTGGTAAATTAGAGATTTCCTCTTCATTAATTATAAATTTTGGGCTTGGTTTCAAAATTATTAGGGAAGGTGGGTTAGAGAAATTCTTTTTAAATATTAAGATCTTGGATGTTTTTTCTTGAACCTATATTGGGATTTTTTAATGTTAAATGTTAGTCTTGGATGCTTGGATATTTTTTCCATGTTAAATGTTAGTCTTATGTTATTCTTTTTATAAAGTAATATATTTTACCTGTTGACTAATTGGTAAATCAGATATTTCCTCTTCATTAATTATAAATTTAATATCTCTGGGCTTGATTTTAAAATTATTAGGGAAGGTGGGCTTGAGAAAATCTTTTATAAATATTAAGATCTTGGATGCTTGGATATTTTATCCAGTTTAACCTATATTGGGATTTTTATTATTAAATGTTCGTCTTGGATGCTTGGATATTTTTTTCCCAAATATTGTAGGGTAGAACCTATATTAGGATTTTTTAATGTTAAATGTTAGTCTTGTGTTATAAATTTAATATCTCTGGGCTTGATTTCAAAATTATTAGGGAAGGTGGGCTTGAGATATTCTTTTTAAATATTAATATCTTGGATGCTTGGATATTTTATCCAGATATTGTAGGCTTGAACCTATATTGGGATTTTTTAATGTTAAAGGTTAGTCTTGGATGCTTGGATATTTTTTCCAGATATTGTAGGCTTGAACCTATATTGGGATTTTTTAATGTTAAATGTTAGTCTTATTTAATATCTCTGGGCTTGGTTTCAAAATTATTACGGAAGGTGGGTTAGAGAAATTCTTTTTAAATATTAAGATCTTGGATTCTTTTTTCTTGAACCTATATTGGGATTTTTTAATGTTAAACGTTAGTCTTGGATGCTTGGATATTTTTTCCATGTTAAATGTTAGTCTTATGTTATTCTTTTTATAAAGTAATATATTTTACCTGTTGACTAATTGGTAAATCAGATATTACCTCTTCATTAATTATAAATTTAATATCTCTGGGCTTGATTTCAAAATTATTAGGGGTGGGCTGAGAAAATCTTTTTATATTAAGATCTTGGATGCTTGGATATTTTATCCAGTTTAACCTATATTGGGATTTTTATTATTAAATGTTCGTCTTGGATGCTTGGATATTTTTTCCAGATATTGTAGGGTAGAACCTATATTAGGATTTTTAAATGTAAAATGTTAGTCTTATGTTATAAATTTAATATCTCTGGGCTTGATTTCAAAATTATTATGGAAGGTGGGCTTGAGATATTCTTTTTAAATATTAAGATCTTGGATGCTTGGATCATTACATTTATCATGTTATTTTTTAACTTTTAGAATATCATAATAGACTTGATTAGTCCCCCAAAAATTTTATTTGATGATAGCCCTCCAACTTATTAGAAATATGCATCTAATATTGACCCTTCTACCGGTTTTACATTATTTTAATGTTTGTTTAATTTCAACAATAGTATATTTATATTTTTGCCTGATTTATTTATTTGTCTAGGCTAACCCTAATCCCTCACATTGCTACCAAGCATGATGAATCTTTTATTAAAGATAAGCAAAGAAAAAAATGGCGATTCAACAACCGCCTTACCCGTTCTAGAGTTACTGGTGGCCAAGATAATAAGGCACTGTGAACTCCTCTGGAGGTTTATTTTGTTTTTTATCTAATGTTTTATATCTATATGTTTATTTTATACACCCAGTTGCCTCCAAATGATATTTCTATCACCACTACCACAATCCCTATGCCACCTCTGCCTAATTTTTAACAAATAAAAGCATTTAATTCCACTATCATTTACCTCATTAGGAGTTATTATTAATAATACTTTATCCGATTCACTGAGGATCTTTCATGAATATTTAGAGAGATGTTCAAACGTGAATGTGTAGTGCGGTCAATTTCTTTAACATTATTAATGGGAAAATATGCGGTAGTTTTGTCATGGCCTTTATAACAATACTTACGACCGTTTTATGGTTGAGTTGACAATGTCCTTCATGATTCTATTTTAGAGGGGGATACCAAAACTGACACTTTGGCAGAAATATCATTTTGCGTTCTTCTTTTACCAGTAGCCCAGGGCCTCAGCTATATCAGGACGCAATGGGTGTTGTACACTGCTTTGGTAATCCGTCATTATTCATTACTTTCACCTACAACCCTAAATGGGATGATATTATACATTAATTTTTCCTTCTGCAGACGACTGAAAGGATTTGCTCTTAATTTTACCAGACACACAGAGTAATAATTATTCCTCATCATTTTTTAAAAAAATTACCTAAATTTATATGGCAAGAAAAACAAATTTCTTAAAAAATATATAAATAAATTGCATATAAGTTTCATTAGTATTGAATGGCATTTTTGTAATTTAAATAAATAGCATTTTTTTGTACTTAACAAAAGATATAGATAGCCCTTATCAAAATTTTTGATAAAAGGAGTTAACCCACTAATTGGTAAATCCGAGATTTCCCCTTCATGTGTTGATAAATTATTTAGAAATTTAACTATCTCCGGGTTTGGGAAATAGTTTTGAAACTTAATATGGGATGGACTGGGCTTGAAAAATATTCCTCAAGATTAATATTTGCTTGCACCTGACTTGGGAATATCTTATACAAATTATTATGGGCCGGGCTAGGAAAAAATTTTCAAAATTATTATGGGTTGAGCTAGGCTTGAGAATTTTTTTTATAAATTATAAGGTCTTGAACGCGTGGAAATTTTTTCCAAATATTATGAGCTTGGACCTGGCTTGAAATTTTTTAATGTTAAATGTTAGTCTTATGTAACCAGTCATATATTTACAAAGAATTTTGGTATTGGGTACAAGCTCATTTAAATATATTTTGACTCAAATAATAGTTTCCACTCTTAGTCCTAATGGGTTGGACTCAATGACATTGCTTGGACTTGACATAAATGGGGAGGGGGGGGGTTTAAAAATTATATAAATTGGATATGATTTTTAAATAAAAGGTAACATCTTTCTTAAAAAAAACGAATAAAATTCTCATTCTCCGTCATTTTTGACGGGCTATCTACTAGTTATAAATAATTATCAAGTTAATTTTATAAGGTAGGAATAAGATAAAATACCATTCGGAAAGACCAAATGGCAAACTTAAAAAAAAATAGGATCCTTGTGAATAAGTATAGAATAATTCAAATAATATATAAATACTGTAATATGTATTTTTTTTGGAATAAATATAAAATGCTAAAAATAGAAAACCCCGTTTAGTATTTTTTATTGAAAGAATAAAAAGGAATATTGTTAAAAAAAGGTAGGAACCTTAAGAATAAATATATAATTTTAATTGAATAAAAATAAATATTTTAATATATATTGATTTTTTAAAATAGATATAAAATCATATATAAAATTATTAATAATAAAAATAATGTATATTTTTTTTGAGCATTATACAAAATAATCAGCAGGAATAATAGAGCAATGGTGGATTCGACAAAATGGTAAGCTTTTAAAATAGTATGATCCTTGTTATATTAATTTAGTTAAATTTTAAAAATATACTTTGTATAATTTTCAGTTAGATAAAATATTCATCAGAGATAAAAGGGCATTATGTGCGGCCCGACAAAATGGATAGCCTTAAAAATACGTAGGATGCTTAAAATAATAAAAATTTATTTAAATTATAAAAAAATATTCGATTTTTTGGAATAGATATAAAATCATATATAAAATTATTTATAATAAAAATAATGTACTATGTATATTTTTTTGTGCGTTATACAAAATAATCAGCAGGGATAATAGAGCAATGGCGGATCCGACAAAATGGTATACTTGTTAAATATGGATAATTATTTTATTATACTGGTTGTTATATAGCGCAAATTTTTATATGTCGCATTCATTTAAATTTAATTAACACAATTGATATTAACTTCACTTAATAGTTTCATTTAAATTATTTAATAGATTTTTTTTATAAATTAAGAATAAGTAAAATATTTTGAAAATATATTTATTAAATAAAAGTTTTAAATCATTTTCTTAATTTTGTTCTTCTCCCTAATAACTTTAACACTTTAAAAAAAGTAGGATCCTTAAAAATTGTTATATTAATTTAGTTAAATATTTAAAATGTACTTTGTATATTTTTCAGTTAGTTAGACAAAATATCATCAGAGATAAAAGGGCATATTGTGCGGTCCGACAAAATGGATAGCCTTAAAAATACGTAGGATGCTTAAAATAATAAATATTCGATTTTTTGGAATAGATATAAAATCATATATAAAATTATTTATTTATAATAAAAATAATGTACTATGTATATTTTTTTGTGCGTTATACAAAATAATTAGCAGGGATAATAGAGCAATGGTGGATCCGACAAAATAATATACTTTAAAAAAAGTAGGATCCTTAAATTGTTATATTAATTTAGTTAAATATTAAAAATGTACTTTGTATATTTTTCAGTTAGTTTGACAAAATAATCATCAGAGATAAAAGGGCATATTGAGCGGCCCGAGAAAATGGATAGCCTTAAAAATACATAGTTAAAATAATATAAATTTATTTAAATTATAAAAAAGTAAACAATTTTTTGGAATAGATATAAAATCATATATAAAATTATTTATAATAAAAATAATATACTATGTATATTTTTTTGTGTGTTATACAAAATAATGAGCAGGGATAATAGAGCAATGGTGGAACTGACAAAATGGTAAGCTTTTAAAAAAGTAGGATCCTTAAAAATTGTTAAATTAATTTAGTTAAATATTAAAAATGTACTTTGTATATTTTTCAGTTAGTTAGACAAAATATCATCAGAGATAAAAGGGCATATTGTGCGGTCCGACAAAATGGATAGCCTTAAAAATACGTAGGATGCTTAAAATAATATAAATTTATTTAAATTATAAAAAATATTCGATTTTTTGGAATAGATATAAAATCATATATAAAATTATTTATTTTTAATAAAAATAGTGTACTATGTATATTTTTTTGTGCGTTATACAAAATAAGCAGGGATAATAGAGCAATGGTGGATCCGATAAAATGGTATACTTATAAAAAAGTAGGATCCTTAAAAATTGTTATATTAATTTAGTTAAATATTAAAAACAATGTACTTAATATATTTTTCAGTCAGTTAGACAAAATATTCATCAGAGATAAAAGGGCATATTGTGCGGCCCGACAAAATGGATATCTTTAAAAATACGTAGGATGCTTAAATAATATAAAATTGTTTAAATTATAAAATAATATCATACTAAGTAATGTTCACTCTTATTCGAAAAAATTTTGTCAAGCCCAGCTCAATTCCCCATTATAAATATGAGATATATTTTTTAAGCCCAGTCCAACCCATAATAATTTCAAAAAAATTTCCCAAGCCCAGAGATATTAAATTTATAATTAATGAAGGGGAAATCTCTGATTTACCAATTAGTCTACAGGTAAAATATATTTCTTTATAAAAATATTAACATAAGACTAACATTTAACATTAAAAAAATCCCAATATAGGTTCAAGCCTACAATATTTGGAAAAAATTTATAAGCATCCAAGATCTTAATAATCTAAAAAGAATTTCTCAAGCCCACCTCAATCCCTAATAATTTTGAAAACCAAGCCAATATTAATTTTGAGAAATATTTTTTAAGCCCAGTCCAACCCATAATAATTTTGAAAAAAATTCCCCAAGCCTAGAGATATTAAATATATAATTAATGAATGAGAAATCTTTGATTTACCAATTCATCTATGAGCTAATTCCTAGTTATATATGCAAAAAAAAACATGTGAATTCGTAATAAGGGTAACTGAGAAAGCCTGGGCAAACCACTTATTAGAGAATCATGACAAAATAATGTCTGCCCTAATATTATTATAAGAAATAAAAAATATTACCTCGTATTATTGGAGATAACTCCTATTTAGTAAATAATGTATTACTTTGACAATTGGTTTTAATATGGCCTCCTACAGTTGCATAGAAACTTAAGTTATAGGATCATCTGTTAAATTGAATTTCTATATAAAATATTAATAATTTGTAATATTTTGTAAATAGATATATTTAATGTATATTAACATAAGACTAACATTTAACATTAAAAATCCCAATCAATATTAATAATTTGTAATATTTTGTAAATAATGTATTACTTTTTCCAAGCATCCAAGATCTTAATAATTTAAAAAGATTTTCTCAAGCCCACCTCACAACCCAGATACAAAACGAAGTAATATCTATTAAGGCAGATATCGTGCTTGAATATATTTCAGAGAAACATAACAAAAGTGAGATGCTTTTTTTGTTTTAAGGCTGATGAGACAAAATAAGCATCAGATTGTGAAAACCTGAGTATAATTATTTGTTATATTTTTTATGAAGAAATCCAAGAAAATTTAATAGAAATTAGTAAGTGTTTTTCTGCTGAAAGCATTACTGATTGTGATTGAATTTTAAAGCAACCTAATGAGTTAAATATTTATTCAACGAATATAATAAGTCAGACTTGTAATGGTGCAAACATTATGTCTGGCCGAAATGAGGATTGCAAACCCTAATTTTTTTTAATTTATCCAATGCATTGTATAATTTTTTTAGACGTTTTAAGGTATCCTATAAATAAAAAGGCCATACTCTTAAGAGACTTTTAGGCCAGAGGTGGATTAATCATTTAGAAAAATCTCGCATCATTTATGAAAATTTTGAGGCTATTGGTGAAGTATTATTTTACTTTTCTAGTAGAACTCTTAATTCAGAGGTTTCCACTTATGATTCAATCGAAGCCTCTAATCTTTTACCTCAATGCCTTAATATAAATTACGTTATATTAGCCATTATAATTTATGAGATATTAATAACAATAGATCCAACTAATCTAGTGGATGCTAAAAATTGTATTGATTCCACAATCAATATATTAAAAAATAAAAGAGGCGATTATTCTTTTGATTAGATTAGAATTAAGGCTGAAAAACCTTTAGCAAAATTTAATCATAATAATTATGTTTTGATATATTGTCCTCCCTTTGACCCGATAATTTTATATTATATAAAATGGCCCTATCAGAATCATTATTAAACTTAAATATGGAAAGGTTACATCATGAAATGAATATAACTAATGGATTATTAGCTGCAAAAGTTAACACATAATTTTGAAAATATCCTAAATATTATGAGAAAATATCATTATGTATTTAAAGAATTGTATAAATGCTACTCAGCAGCCATCATCATTAGGGTATCAAAGGCTTCTTGTGAGGCCTCGATCTCTACATTAAAGAGAGTCTATATTTTTCCGCTACAAAAATAATCTCCCGTAGTCGCCAATATTAGATAGTGGTTAAATAACTAATAATATTTATTTTCAAATTTAGTTCAATAAGTTATATCGTTAATAATTATTTTAAAATTAATCAAAAACTTTTAAAAGAAATAAATAATTACTCAAATAAATATGAAATATAATTTAAGGTCTGCTCCTCTTTATTTAAAAGCATTATTCCTGCATAAATCTCATAATTATTATTTAAAATTGAATTATATATTTTATATTAATCATATATATTTCAAATCATTTGACTTTTCTCTCTTTCTTTCTTTCTTTCTTTCTTTCATTCATTCTTTCTTTTTGAAAGGAAAGGAAAGGAAAGGGAAGTTGAATCTTGGTCATTTTTCGAAGCAGGGACTTTCGATTTTAAATACTACAACTGAGCTTCGCTTCTGGGTCGAAAAAATCGCCCCTCGAAAGTAGAAACAAATGTTAAAGTTTATGTTAAATATTTATAGAGGCTAAATTTAAATTTAAGAGTTAGTATCTAAAGCTTATACTTTATAGATAATTTCATTTTTATTGGTTAAATAATATTACGAAAACTTTAAAATTTGCCCACCTTAACATATGACCACACTTTTTAGTTGTTCGGCATTACCATGCTCTACTTGATTGGACTTGGGTTATCTGGTGTAGATGATATTACAATTAAAAGCTATGAAATAATCAAAGACTGTGATAAGATATATATGGATATATACACTTCAATATTAATAGGAACAGATAAAAAAACTTTGGTAAACTAACTTATATTAAAATTAGATCTATACATTATATTAGGAATTGTATTATGAGAAACCAATAAATTATTTAAATAGAGAACTTCTAGAAGAATCAGATGGTCAGTTAAATCTTTTTAGTTATATTTTAGGCTTTTTTTAGATTTAATTAAAGAAGCACTCTCATTAAAAATTTGTTTACTTATTATAGGTGATCCATTATCGTAAATTTTCATAATAATTAAACTTAATTTAAATTTTTTCATAGTGCTACGACTCACTCAGAAATAATTTTACGCTGTATTGATAATAATGTAAAATATAAAGTTTTACACAATTCTTCTATTATAACTGCAGTTGGTGATTGTGGTCTTCAAGTAAATTATTTTTTTAGATATATAATAGCAGAAAATAGATATATAAATTTGGAGAAATAGTATCCATAGTAGCATGGGATGAATTTTGTAAACCAGCCAGTTTTTACGATAAAATTATTGCAAATATGAAAAGGGGACTACATACTCTTTGCTTGTTGGGTAATTAAAATTAGATTTTAAAAATTAAATGGTTTATAATAGATATTAAAATTCAGGAAAAGTCCATTGAAAATATTATCAAGTATGTGGTTAAATAATTGATATTGATTTTAAAAAAAAATTATATTAGAAATCGACCTATATATGAACCCCCTTATTTTTTAACAATTAATAAAGCCATTTATCAATTACTTGAAATATCCAAATCAAAATTAAAAGAAGATCCCGATAATGGTACAAATAATAATTTATAATTTTGTATTAAATAGTCTACAGCATTAATCAATTTGAGCACAAAAGGTTTTGGGTTAGCTAGAATGGGTAATGATAACCAAAAAATAGTTTCTGGAAAAATGGAGGAGCTATTAAATTTCCAATTTGGTCTCCCACTTCATTCTTTGGTTATTGTAGGGGAATTACATGATGTTGAACAAAAATTTTATGAATATTTTTCAATGCTTAATTATATTTAGTTGTAAATCTTATAATTTCACATTTTAAATCATTTGTATTAGCTATTTATATATCTATATTTTATATCAGAGATCTTTAGGCCCAGTATAAAAAAAACCATCCCAGGACCATAAAAAAACCTTTATAAAAATTGTTATTTATATTTAATTAACTTAGTAATGGAAAAGATTAAACCCACTGCTTCTACCTTCTCTCCTCACTTTGCTATTAGAGAAGATTGTAACATATCCCATCCCCTTAGACAATAAGATAATCTAAAAATTGGTTTTTAAGATTTTCTTCAACACCATCAGATGTGACTTCTTTTCTTCTATAGACTCTTCCCAATTAGCTATCATTTTATTATTGTTAGAATGAATGTTGTTGTTAAATGGCTTGATTTCACCAATTTTAAATTAAGATTCTCGATAAAATATTATTACACAACCCTCGAATTTCGTTGATTTTACAAACTTTTCTGCCATCTATGAGAGAAATCTTGCCCAGTATTTCTTGACTAAAATATTGGGCCAGCTAAGAATTAAGTCATTTAACGCTAATTATTATAAAGAATCTGGCCTGAAATTTGGCCAACACACCATAAAGTTTCAAAAGGATATTCAACAAGGAGATCCATTTAAACCTCTCTTATTTAATATGGGAATTAGAGATATACAAATCACAGCCCATTCCCGACCCTAGCCCGGCTCGAACGAGTTTTGGGCTGAGTCTATTTAAGAAAATAATAATTTCA
This sequence comes from Gordionus sp. m RMFG-2023, assembly GCF_954871325.1. Classification (NCBI taxonomy): domain Eukaryota; kingdom Metazoa; phylum Nematomorpha; class Gordioida; order Chordodea; family Parachordodidae; genus Gordionus; species Gordionus sp. m RMFG-2023. Next base: position 26,767,307 of record NC_088778.1, on the reverse strand, counting down.
GGTTGGGTCGGGTCTAATATTTTTATTTGTAGAATATTTTTTGTTTATAATAAAAAAAATTAAATATTCTATATTTGAATATATTCGGGCCAGACCGGGTGGACAAATAATTTTTATTTGGGGTCAAGCTTTTCGAGACAAATAAAAAAAATTCGTTTAGGATCGGGCAGGACAAATTTTTTCGGGCTTGAAAAATTAGACTCGATGCAGATGAGATCACTATTGGGAATTAATAACCTGGCTTCTATTTTAATGATTGATTCAACCTTGACATTATTAGTACCTGGACTTTTTTGTGGTTCTTTCTAAAATATCATAGGCAATAGTTTGAGCCTTCACATGGATTATAGAAAATCCGAGAATTGCTCTCCCTCTTCACAATTCCAAGGTTTATTATCACCATGTCCTAGTAAATACTATTAGGCGCTTCTATCGGGGGCTATTCTTCGACTTCGGAATTCTTATTCGAAGCGATTTAACTAATATGCTAGTATACATTCTGTAATGTATTTAAATAAATTGATTTTTTTATATTTGCTTAAAGCTACAATTTATAAAAATAGAAAAACATATATATGTTGTATTCCATATCAAATCAACTGAAAATTTAACCCCACCCCCTTCGATTTTTTTAAAAATGATGGTAGTAGTATATACACTTACTAGTAAAAATATAAAATTTTAATTCTCAACTCAGATTACTTCATAAGATATGGCCATCTTTAGAAACGCAGAAATTCCAAAATACACTATATTTAATTTTAAATATCTCAAAAAGTAATTAAACTAAAGACATGATTTAAATTTTATTAAATAGCTCTAGAATAGTTCTTTAATATGACATAAAATTTATTTTATTGAAAAAAAGTCTATTACCAAAAACCGGAAATGGCTATAAAATAAAAATTGCTCTTTTTTTTTCTTTTAAATTTTTTTTACAGATAGACATTATACTTATTAATATTTGTAAAAAATCCTAGATTGGGACGAGTACTGGGCCAAAAGTTATTACACTTTAAATATAAGTAGCATGGCTTAAATCCTATATTATACCAAATATAGAGTAATTATTTTTTTAAAAGTGGGCAATATATGTGAATAAAAGCATTAAAACTAAAATCCTAAAAAATCTGATTATTTTGCATTTATTAAATGTTAAAAAACTCAAAACAACATTTACCAAATTGTATTGTATTATTTTAAATATAACGCATAAAACCAGGTAGAATAATTCCGATTGACGTTGCAAATAAAGTAATATAATTTTATAATTCTGATGAAAACAGCAGACTTATGCCAGGTATGAATAATTTTATATATATGAAAGTTAATGGAAAAAAGAACCAAGTGCAAAAGAGATTAGTTTTATGTAATATAAAAGAATTATTTACCAATTTTAAAGAAATAAACACTAATAATAGGTTTTAGCAAACTTGCTATCATGAGACCAAAAAACTGTATTTTAGCAGGCGGGTCTGGAACGCATACAATGTGCATCTGCACATTTCATTAAAATTTTAAGTTAATTATAATTGATGGTAAATTAAATAAGTTAACTGCAAACCAGCATAACTTTCCATTTCCTCCCTTAAAAGATTATAAACACTACAACACAAAGTCTTACCAAGATGCTTATTAAGAATAATATATTATCTCCCAGATACCATTTTACTAATTTATTCCCCTTATTTTATTTTTTAGTTGTTTTTTAATAATTAAACCAAGCTCTCCATTTTTTTATTAATTTTACATTAGTTTATATTCTTGTTACCTTTTTGACATTATACTTTTGCTACAACTTACAAGCAACCCATTATTTCATCATTAAAAGATACACAAGTGTTTTAAATAACTCTTAATTGCCAAACTACATTTATATTTTTTGAATTTTAAAGGCTCCAAATATTATTAAGATTTGTTCATTAAAACTTTTTATTAAAGATTTAAAATATTATTAAGATCTTTTTATGAATTTTTTTTTATTCTATATATATTGTTTTATAATTAGGTATTTTAACATTACATTATGTTATAACCATATTAACCAAATTGAAATATTCACAAGAAGTTAAATAATATATACTTAATTTCTTTTTCTCTTTTAGGTTATTTTGCAATTGATATGAAAATATTAATCAAAATATCTATAGTAGATTTTAAGCTTAAAATCAGCCACCTCCCACCCTTAAAATAATTAAATTATCTTGTAATTCTCGGGTATAGGCTTTTGTTTTGTCCAACTTCTTTTGTTATTAGCTATAGCTTATAGACGTTTAAATAACAGTTTTCAAACTGTTGTGCGTACAAGTACGTGCGGCTTGCCCACAAACGTGTGAAGGGCTCCTCATTTTCTTCCCCCAAATTAATTTTCCAGTTTGATGGTTTTTTTGAGGAAAACCTAGCGTAGCTCTATTGTATCCGCAATATATCACCTATCACATAATTTATTATTTATTTCTATATTTTTAAGAAAATTTATTATTTATTTCTACATTTAAGATAATTTTTAGTTGTATTTCCTGTATTTGCAAATGACATTAGATTTAGAAACAAGTATTTATTTCTTATTTTTAATTATATTATTTATTTCTTATTTTTAAATATATTATTTATTTCTTATTTTTAAATATATTATTTATTTCTTATTTTTATATATAATAATTATTTCTTATTTTTATATATAATAATTATTTCTTTAAATTTATTTTTTATTTTATATTTTTAAATATAAAAGATTTTGAAGAAATAAAAAACTTCATTTTACACAAGAAGTATCCACTATATTTAGCTGGCAACCATGGAGAAAAAAAAATTTCCGTGTCAAAGCCGCTAGATATAAAATGCTCAATGGTAAATTATTTCACCATTCCCACAATGGTGAAGTAATTATCGACTCTATAAAAAGAAAGGAGCTTATAAAAACAGTCCACGGTTGTTGTGATACCAATATTGAAGCTACATCACTTGCTGCCCATTTTGGTATTACCAAGATTCACAAAAAATTGGCTGATAGGTAAAATATTTAGATTATGTTTAAAATAATATAAAAACAAATTTTATTTACACAAATACTTCCAATATTTAACAAATTCATGTTTTATTAGGGACTATTAATAAATGTATTAATAAATGCCATAATATATGAATCATAATAATATTTCTAGTTATATGATTAATATTATTTTTTAGCTTCTGGTGGCCAAATATGAAAGATGATGTAGTCAAATTTATCAATTCTTGTGACATCTGTCAAAGGTGTAATACAAGATTTGATAAAACTACCAATGAGTTACAATCAATTCCTATTAGAGCAAAGGTAGTAAAATATATAAAAATCATTGATTTGTTAAATTTTTTTATAGTTTTAATCATTTTAACTGTATATAATTTTTTTTTAGATATTTTATTTATAGTCTTATTAATGGTATGATACTATTATATATATATGACACTTGTTTTATAATTTGTTATTTTCGCATATTGTATAATTTAAATTTTAAATTAGTTTATTATACCTGCCATCCTTATAGAATTTTTTTTTTCAGTATATCTACAACCATATAAAGTGGTAAGTAAATTTATTAAATTATCCTTTGAATCTTTTTACATTATAATTTATAATGACATTTTTTTTAGCTTATCCTATATTATTTTTCTCACTTAGCCTTAATCCCAATTTTTAACCATACTAAAGTTCATTAACAAGCTTAACTTTTTTCACAGTAGAATATATATAACATTAATCTTTTATTTTATAAAAGGTATGGTCACAAATAGGAGTTGATTTGTGTACTTTGCCAGAAAGTGAGGATGGCTATTAATATATTGCAGTAGCTGTTGATTACTTCAGTAAATATGTTGTAGCCATGCCTTTAAAGGATAAAACAGCGAAATCAGTATCGAAATTCCTTTATTCGTTACTATGCACATATGGCAGAGCAAAAGTATGATTTATTTGATAATAAAATATTAATTTTAGTTTTAAGATTCAAATTAATGATCAAGGACGGGAGTTTGTGAATGAAGTTAGCACTAATTATCACAAACTCGTGGGGACCATGCAGAGGGTGACAAGTGCTTATCACCCTCAAGCAAATGGCATGGTTGAAAGGGTAAATAGAACTATCCAAAATGCACTTCTAAAGTGTATTGAAGATGATCAATTAACTTGGACAGATGCCCTGCCTGGCATATTATTTGCCTATAACACATCTGATCATGAATCTTCGAAGTTCACGCCCTTTGAGCTGATGTATGGTAGAAAAGCAATACAAGCTTATGGGGTATAATAAACCTATTATAAATCATATACTATATATTTTATAATATTTAAGGATGATGAGGAAAATGATATAGATCCTGACAATGTTGAGGAGATAGATAGGGAAAACTATTTTCAAAGTATTGTTTGCAAGATGCAGGACATACATAATATTGCCATGGGCAATATTAATCTTGCCCAGCTCAAGCAGCAGAGGGATTATAGAACCCGCCATACTGGGAAAAATGCTCCCTATAAAATAAATGATAAGGTGCTTATCTGGAACAGCCGTCGAGCTGATAGGAAGGGTGGAAAAATGTCACGGCCTTGGCTGGGTCCTTTTACAATAGTTGGGATTGACAAAAGTATAAATTATGATTTTTAACAACAAAATATTTATAATATTTAGGCAATGTAGAGCTAATAAGTGCTAGTGGGAAACAGGTAAAAACCCGACCAAATATTTGTAACATAAAACATTATGTTACAAGAAAAGGTATAGTTTAAAAAAAAATTAATTATATATTTATATATTTATCAAGATGACACAATTAAAGCAGGACAGAAAAAATGTTAATACTTTTAAAAATTTATTAAATAACTTTAAACAGTTCCTAGGTCAAGTGAAAAGTTTCATTCTAGTACCATAAAAGGTATACAATGGATTTTATTATTAAATAATATTCCTTTTTTTAGATGATGATGAAAATTTTCAAGAACCAGCTATTAAAAATCTAAAGCTTAATGCGGAAGAAAATCATATGAAGGGTAATATTTTCATATATTTAATATTAAATCTTTTTTGAAAATATCTAGTTATGAATATACTAAATTCGATAGTTGGAGAGGATTATAATTGTATAAACAAAAAAGGTATAATAAAAAATATCTAATATACATATTTTTTTAGATGATGGAGTTAAGACACCAGAAAAAGCATCGAAAATGCTAGAGCCTGATGACATTCGACCTTTTGGTAACATTTTTAAGATTTGATAAAATCAATTTTTTAATTTAATAGGTGCCCCGCCTTCCAACTTGAAGATTGTAGATGGCGAAGTAGACAAGCTCAATAGGAACGGTATAAATTTGCATAATTAGTAGATTTATACATATTTTTTAGATGATGAAATTATATTAGAGACAGTGGTTTCTAAAAAAGATGTTAAAAATCTTTTTATTCCTACAAATAGGAATTGGAAAATATACCACTCACTTCGCTATAATAGGGATATCAAGAAAAGATATCCCAAATTTAAAAATGGCATCATGAGTGAAAATTTTTCCACTGAAAGGATAATTGGCGATGGTAATTGTCTTTTCAGGTATGGATAATTAAAATAAATTAAATTGTTAATCATTATTATAGATGTATAAGCAAAGAAATTTGCGAGGATGAATGCCACTATCACTTCCTGAGATCGGAATGTGTGCGCTTTATGAAAAGTAAAGACATGGCAGAGCAGATGGAGGGGTTTCTGGGAGAACCCGTTGACGCGTACCTGGAGAGAACGGGCATGGCTCAAAATGCCGTTTATGGTACAGAGGTGGAGATAGTTGCAATGGCAACTATGCTCCAGACAAATATTTTAATACATACTATTTATAAATGGGCATACTATATGCCCATTAAAAAATTAAGTAATATTAAAAAATTTAATGTAAATATTTATTTAATAAATCATAGCGAACATTTTGATCGCATAATTAATTTTAATTAATATTTATATAGCATATATTATTTATATCGCATATATTATTAATTGATTTTTTTATCTTTATATTTACAAATTAAATAAAGGATTTTAATAAATTATTCTGAAAATTGTTTCTAACTTTGAGCAGTAACGTGATAATAGATAGTGCAAGATTTATATGTTAATCTTTGATATTTTCGAATTAAACCTTAAATAAATATATAAAATTTTAACACTTAATATTAAATCTAATAATTTCTAAAGAGAATAAGGCAAAATTGCCTTAAATATCATAGGACATAGAAAAAATAATATTTATTATTCATACGTCAGTTTTAAATGCCAATTCACTAAATTTATTATATTTAATATTTATATGTCAGTCATAAACGTCAATATCACTAAAAATGTAATATTTAATATATGCACGTCAGTCATAAACGTCAATATCACTAAATATTGGAGTATATAAAAAAATGGATTATTTTTAAAACATTACACCGGCACTTTAAAACTTAAAGAAAGACTACACTTATTGTTTGATAATAATGCCATATATTATATAACATTTAAGCATTGGTTGGCGGCTGACCGTACTACACTCGAAACTTTAACAAAGTCCGGCAACGAATTTGTAGAGTATTTAATTGAATAATTAAATATTTTAATTCCTCATACATTTATTTCTTCGAAACAATCTTCATTTTTTAAGTCATTAAAATCGAATTTGAAGGATGGGGAATATCTAATAATATCTGATTTTACAGAGAACTACGCTTTTGTAGTTCAAGATCACGCTCAAGGTTTCCATTGGACTAATAATCAACACTTCATCCATTTATGATTTATTACCGCGAAGGCGATATCATCAATCATTTAAGTTACGTGATTTTATCAGATTGTTTGAAACACAATACTTGTTCTTTTCATTTATTTAAAATAAAATTAATTCTATTCTTGAAAGATAGATTTGATTTTCAATAATATTTTATTTTTCTGATGGAGCTGTTATCCAGTATAAAAACAAAAATAACTTAACCTCTACAACCATTATAATGATTATGTCTACTAATGATCTCATAGGGCCTAATTTTTCTAACACAGCCAGAAAGATTTATAAAAAAATATATCCGGCCCGATCCCAAACGAATTTTCTTTTTATTTGTTTCGTAAATTACTATACATTTGGTATAATATAGGATTTAAGTCATACTACTTATATTTAAAGTGTAATAACTTTTGGCCCAGTACTCGTCCCAATATAGGATTTTGTACAAATATTAAGAAGTATAATGTCTATCTGTAAAAAAAATTTAAAAGAAAAAAAAGAGCATTTTTTATTTTATAGCCATTTCCGGTTTTGGTAATAGACTTTAATAAAATAAATTTTATGTCATTAAAGAGCTATTCTAGAGCTATTAAATAAAATTTAAATCATGTCTTTAGCTAAATTACTTTTTGAGATATTTAAAATTAAATATAGTGTATTTTGGAATATCCGCCTTTCTAAAGATGGCCATATCTCATGAAGTAAGGCAATTTGAAAAGTAAAATTTTATATTTTTATTAGTTAGTGTATATACTACCAACATGCAAATTTTTTAAAAAATCGAAGGGGGTCGGGTTGAAAATAGACTTTTTTGGTTGATTTAATATGGAATACAACATATATATCTCATATTAAATTAATAGTTCTCAATAAATTATTTTGATACATTTCATTTGGCGACGATTTATTTTCAAGTCATTTTTGACGACCACGAATTATTTTAAATAAAAATTATACTATGCCTAACGAAGACTCAAAGAAGATATTTCTGAAGAAAAACGAAGAAACATCAACACCTACTCAATTTCATATTCCAGAATTCGTAAAAGATAAAGTTTATATTCAGGATTACCTATATAATATAGAACTCATTTTCAAGGTAAAAAATATTTTCGACCAAAATAAAAAAAAAAGATTTATTATTGACCTTTATAGGCACTGAAAATTTAATTAAAATGAAAAATTTTTATTTTCCAAATAATTTAGATAATATAAATTATTTAACTTTACTCGAGAATTTAGAAAAAATTTTTAAGGATGTCTCGAGTATTTTTCTTCATAGAAACAATTTTTATACCTTAAAAAGAAATAACGAAACTATAATTGATTTTTCAATTAAATTAAAAAGCATTTGCGCTTTATGTAATTTTAAATCGCCGGTTGATGAACTCTTAAGAGATATTTTCATTTTAGGAGTAGGGTTACCTGAGCTGGACAAAGAACTTCGGTCAAAATATGCTGAAGTAAATATTACTTTTGAAGATACTGTGCGTCTAGTTATCGCGCTATCTTCATTGGAGAAGGAAACCCTGACAGAAGTTAATAAATTAATTAAACATAAGCCTATGCAAGGTTCCAAAAATACTTATTTTAGGAACAATTATAACAACGTAAACAAATTCAATAATAATAATTATAATGCTAACAAATTCAACCATAATTTTTATAAACCAAGTTTTAAACATAATTTCAGTCAAAAAAAGTAATATGCTTTAGGTGCTGAAAAGCAAACCACCTAGCGAAAGAGTGTAGAAAACATGCTATGCAAATGATTTTACCACGGACACCTCGCCTGTCTTTTGCTAATAAAGCTACAATCGATGCGAAGATAAATGGGCTGCAGCTCACTATGGAATTCAATACTGGCGTGGCGTGTAGTGTGATAGATGAGGTTACCTGAAGTCGCATAGGCAAACCACCATTATCACCTGCTTATAAACTAGTAGGATATAACCATATCAAAATCGAAGTATTGGGTAAATGTTTAGTGGAAGTCGAAGTAATAAATATTTCAAAATTTTTACCTATTTGGGTAGTTAAGGTTGAGAATTCCCTTATTTTTGGAATGCCCTTTCTTAAAGAATTTGATATAAAACTTCATGAAGAAGTTCGTATTAATAATATAAATATGAAAGATTCCAGTTTAAATACTATTGTTTCAAAATTTCCGCAAGTTTTTAAAAAAAATTAGGACAAATAATATTACAGGAAGCCGTCATCAATATACAACCAAATACAGTGCCAATCGCGTTGGCATCTATAAGAATTCCATTTCCGTTGCGTCGAACCGTTGAAGCTGAGTTGGACAGACTTTTAGATGAAATCGTTATCGAAAAGGTAGATCCAACAAAGACTCCAATTACTTGGATTTCGCCAACGTTTAATATTTTAAAGAAATCCGGTGCCGTGCGGATATGCGGAGATTTTTGTTTAACAATCAACAAATATTTAGCGATAGATAACGATTTACTACCAACTTTCGTCGACCTGACAAATAGAATCGCGGGTAAAATATTTTCAAGGATAGATTTAAGAGATGCATTTTTACATTCGGAGTTAGTCCAAAATGTAGAGATCTTTTAGTAATTTCGACTCATGTTGGTTATTACCGATATCAAAGAATTCCTTTTGGGTTGACTAGCGCTCCGATAATATTTCAACGTTTTATGCAAAACTTATTAAAGGGAATTCCTATGGTTAGTGTATTTTTAGACGATGTAATTATTGCAGGCGAGAATAATTTTGATCATATAGTTAATCTAGAAGAAGTATTAAGAAGATTTGATAAGACTGGACTGACAACGACGACCGATAAAATTAAAATTGGAGAAAAGTCAGTTACTTATTTAGGTCATGTTATTGATGAATTTGGATTTCACCCGACCGAAGATAAGATTAATGCTATATAAAATTAAAAACACCGTCTAATGTTAAAGAATTACGTTCGTTTTTGGTAATTGTAAATTATCATGAATCGTTTATTAAAAATTTACATTCTATTTGTGCACCTTTACACCGACTAACGAGTAAAAATGTGAGTTGGTTTTGGTCAGCAAAAGAAGATGAAATATTTAATGTAGTTAAAAAAATATTATCAAAAGAAGATACAATAATTCCTTATTCAGCCGATATTCCTGTCGTGATTTCTTGTGACGCTTCCAAAGATGGTCTAGGAGCTGTTATTGCACACCGATTTCTTACTGGCCAGGAGAAACCGATTGCTTACGCATCGAAGACACTTTCGGCGGCTAAAAATAATTACGCCACTATTGATCGGGAGGCTTCGGCGATCATGTTCGCTATCGAGAAGTTTTATCAATATATTTATGGAAGACATTTTATTTTGGTTACAGATCATAAACCTTTAAAATATGTGATAAAAGAGACCTAAATAAAATAACAAATAACTGTTTAATACGATGGGCCACGAAGCTTTTAAATTACGACTATGAGATAATTCATAGCCCGTTTGGGGGTAGAGAGAGAAAAAATTAATGAAGTTAAAAAAAAATTTGAAAAAAGATCAATTTAATAGAAGATTTATCGTTCACTCGAAGTAAAGTTATAAGTGAAACGATCAATGATATAGATCTAAAAGAGATCATAAATTAATAAAAAAATCATTGGCATATTGATAATATGAATAATTATTTGGAAAGTTTAAAAAAAATCATCAATTAAAGATAATATTTCTTTCGAAGAAGGGCTATTATTTTATAATGATAGAATCATCATTCCTGATAACCTAAAAAAAGAGGTTTTGAATGTTATCCATCAAGGACATCTGGGGATAGTGGGGATGAAATCCTTATGCAGACACTATGTCTTCTGGACAAATCTTGATCGAGATGTTGAAGAATTCGTCAAAAACTGCAAGAGTTGTCAGGAAGGAAGACCGGGAGCCAGAGAAGTACCATTATACAATTGGAATATTCCTACCTGACCTTGGGAAAGAATACACATTGATTTGACAGGCCCCATGTCTGAAAGTACTGGTTAATTTGCGTAGACGCTTTTACCAAATGGGTTGAAGTGACAATTTTAACACATATTAATTCGAATAGTGTAATAAATAATCTGCGTAATTATTTCGCTAGATTTGGTTTACCTCGTTATATTGTCTCAGATAACGGTACTCAGTTTACTTGATCTGAATTCAAAACGTTTCTTATTAAGAATAATATAAAACATTTTAAATCGGCCCCTTATAGCCCCAAAACGAATGGTTTGGCTGAGCGTTATATACGTACGATAAAGGCGCGTTTCTATGCTGGAAGGAGAAGGGGTACTCCGGACCAGTTAAATTTAGCTAATATTTTAATTACACACCGAAATACTTCAAACGCAACTACCGGTAAATCCCCTGCCGAAATGATGTTTGGAAGGCCGCTCAGGACGACGTTAGATCAATGGAAATTATCTACGAGAGAAAGGACTGAAAAAGCGTTATGGAAACAAAAAAATTATAATGATAGGAACGTTGAACCCCGTGAATTTAAAGAGAAGCAAAAGGTTTGGGTAAAAAACGAAAGGACTGCAGGATGGCATGATGGAACAGTGGTTCAACGAAAAAGTGCGATATTGTATGATGTTGAGTCTGAGGGTGAGGGTATTGTAAACAAGCATGCCGACCAACTGAGGGAAGCTCATGTGCAAGCTAAAGAAACACCCATAACAATGACTGAGGATTTGGACATTGTAGAACATAATGGAAATACAACTCTAGAAAAAAGAGTTTCGAAACGCCCATTACGTTATTATGATGAATTCAATTTATAGTGTGGAGAACTGTAATGTATTTAAATAAATTGATTTTTTTATATTTGCTTAAAGCTACAATTTATAAAAATAGAAAAACATATATATATATATCTGATAATATTAAATTAATAGTTCTCAATAAATTATTTTGATACATTTCACATTCCAAATAATTATTCAATATTTAAGACCTCGCCGTCGTTCACAATATACTTCACTCCTCGCCTTCGAAGAATTCAAATCATTTGCCCAAATATTGTCAACCTAATCTTTCCAGAAAGAAATAAGCTGTTGGTCTTGCTTTCCCTCAAAGTTGGAAAATCTTGGTCTTCTTAATCTCTCCTGTATCGCTCTTTAGAGCTTCTCTTCCCGATTATCTTATTTATCGTAAAGTTTCAAAATTAATTAATCTCCGAATTTGCCTATTAGAGTTTATCATCAAATCATGGACCAAGTTCCCCCCCTCCCTCTTTTTAACATGCCCATCCATTTCCTATTTTCCTTCATAATTATAAAATCAAACATTTAACCTCGTCTGTGGATGCAGTAATTTTTAACTACTAAGTTCTTAAACCTATAAAAATGGCTATGAATTGTTTATATCCTTCCCAATAGTTGGCTTTGTTTTTTGCTTTTTGACAGAGGATTCCAAGTCGTCTTTGACCCGCGTGTAAGCTATCATGATTTAATCTCACAATTGTAGGTTACAGTTAGGTAGATGATATCCTGGATTGCTTAAAAATATCTGTACGTCATATTCGTCAGGATGGAGTGAATGTGATTCTTTCCAAATCTATCGTCTCACCTTGGTTTCAAAATCCTCTGAAACCCTATTGACCTAGTCATTGATCATAAAAAGCTCGAAGGTTTTACTCTAAATACGTGGAAAAATTTTAACTTAGGATTTACCCATCGAAAAAAAAATGACAGGCACATCTGGTATTGATAGTTAAAACCCAAAATCAAATCAGAACCGTAATCTTGAGTGGTGAGGATGAGGATTCATTCTAGAATTCTAGAATTTTTGTTGGTTATAATAACATCTAGAAGATCGAAATTTTTAATTAAGTCTGATGTAGCAGTCTCTTTAGAAAGATTGATTTCTTTTTTGATCTAGGTTAATCCAAATTAGGAAACATTTTTGGGCTAGAAAAAGTTGGAAAATTAGTTGTTCCTTATAAATATTTTAATAATAAAATCTTATGTATTTAATTTGTTATTGTTGAAATTTACATTTAAAAAAAAATATATATATAAGAACAATAAAATTTATTTAAATTGAGCTAATTTTTATTTCCACGCCCTTTTTAATTAAGATATTTTTTTGATTCTTTATTTAATAATTTATTTTATAAAATTGTTATTTTCATATTTAATTTTTTGCATAAATTTTAAATTAATAAAATATATCATTAAATATAGTTTTGGGTCATGCATGTATCTACTCAAATGGATCTCTAAAGATCCGTGAAATAGGCTCTTGATAAAGTTAAATAACAAAGTTCAGATTCAAAAATGTGATACCTGTATCTAGATAAACATGTATAAAAAGTATTTATGCATAAATACTATTTTAGAAATATCTGTTTCTAGATATATTTTGATATAATTTTATTCCACGTTTTTAATATAAAAAATAATATTTGAATTAAATTCATCAAATATTATGAGCAGATAAATTTAATTTTACGCAATCGATTATGACAACAGAGTAAATTTTAGTTGATGATCTATTAAAGTTCCCAATCAATTGTAAACAGATAACCTCTGAAAAATAATTTAATATCAATTTTTTCCCAACCCTTTGAGGATATGGAAATGATATAAATTAAATTTTGATAATCATCAATTTTTGAATATTTTTTTAAAGAATGAGTGTCATGATTTCAATAAATTTTAAGATTATTCCAATATAAAGTTGTTATTCATAAAATATAACACCATTCTACCGTCAAGTCAGTAGCGTCACTAAGGGCAAATGGGGGGGGGGCGCAGGGGATCCAGCCCCCTAAAGCAAATTTTTTTTAATGGCTACCTAATATTAGTGTTGTCAAATAGTCGAGTTTTTACGACTCTGAACTCAAGTCGAAGTCGCAAAACTCATTTCAAATTGAGCGGCTCAATGAGCCGCATGAGTCGACTTCAGAGTCGGCTAGTGTTGTTAAATAGTCGAGTTTTTACGACTTTGAACTCAAGTCAACTTAAAACTTGACTAGATTTTAGGCTAAGTCGACTCGACTTAGCCGTTTAACAACACTACCTAATATCTTCCTGAACTAAAATAAATTTTTTTGATAGCGTCCTGTAGGATTTCTTTTATAATTCTATTGAGTATAGATTTTATTATATAAAAATTAATAAGATTATCTAAATTTTTATTAAATGAGTGCTATTTTAATTATTAGATTGGATTAAATATAAATTATATTTTCACTATGTCAGCTTGCAATCAAATTCTGTGTTGAAAATGGAATATCAATCATAATGTCTAAATATCAATTTAGCATTAACAGTTGAAGCTTAATTGATTTTTATTAATTAAATTATTTATATAATTAAAAAAATAAAATCATATATTAATTTAAAATTAACAAATTTAATATTGTAATTAGCCGAGTTCAGAATCACTAATCCATTTTTAAATTTAATTACCATGTCTTTTCCTAAAATATTTCTAAGGTCCAAACACGTATATGAAATTTCTTTATAAAAACTAAGTAGACATATAATTTACTCTATTATATAGAATTGGTTACAAAATATTAGGTAAAATGCCACTTTTACAAACATATATGACATTTATAGAATAATACACAGAATATTTTAATAAACTTTACTAATTAATGCTTTTAATAATAAATATTAGTGACAATTTGCATAATTCTTTAACGTCATCTATTTATTTTTAGTAATAAAAATATTATTAAACATCAAACATCTTATCATTCATCCTACAGTGGATGTAATCCGTATTAGATATCCTTTTTTCCTTCTCTTTTTTACTTGTTTTTAGGAAAGCTATTTTTATCTTCTTTGAAAACAGTTGTGAGTTAAATTTTTGATACGTCAATATTTTGATATTATTACAAACTACTATTATTTAAAGATATAATATACCAACTAGAGTAGAGGTGGTGCGACAATAATATATAAAATCTTAATAGCTTTCATCATATCACTCTAGTCCTTATTTTCCAGTTACTAAATAATTAATTTTAAATATGGCATCCTTACCGTGTAATTCAATATATTTGCATAACTATTTCTTCTAAAGATTTTTAGTATTTTTTGTTTTATCAATATATCTAACATAATAAATTTTGATATGAGTTTACATTGTGAGTGTCATGGCTACGACTGTAAATTAAAAAGCATCTATTGTGTTGCTATGTAATTTAAGATTATTATTCCTACTGCTGAGAGCTTTTGATTGCATAATTTAGATCAGCTATAATGGACAACTGTTTAGTCGTTTCTATATCATTAAAAGTAGAAGATGATCCTTTAGAAATTTAATATCTCATAAAAATTTTATCGATTACTTATCTAGCTTCCATAATATAATATCATCTAAGAGGACGCTCTAACCACCATATAGTTTATTATATGGATTAGTCATATATATTCACTTCTTCAAAAATTATTGATTTGGTTAGGTCTACAAATTTTAATTAAAACATTATCTAAAATGGTAATGCAACGTTATATTAGTTTTGTGTTAAGAATATATTGCCTTGTGAGGATTTTAAAAACCATTATCAAATGAGATACTGTATGAATTAATTAACTTTTTTTATCACTTGTAATTGTGTAGATCCAAATTTTTTTATATCCGAAATCAAAACTAATATTGTAATAAATGGATAAGTCTTTTGTATTAAAAAATATTATCTTCAGAAATATCTTGTGTTGTTTTACATTCGTTATTTGTTATCATAATAAATGGCAAAATATGAAATTCCGAATAATTGTTCTTTGTATGCATAATAAATGGCAAAATATGAAATTCCGAATAATTGTTCAGTTTGCAAATAACCCAGGCCTGGCAAAAGTGTGCCAAAGCTCCGCAAAATAGAGAATATGAGAGGTTTCGCCCCCATAATTGTTTTTTGTTGAACTCCCTAAGATTGTAGTATAATGACAGCCCTGAGTCAAGTGCCCCATTAGAAAGACTTTTAGTGTGGCTAAAAATATTTTACAGATAAACAGGAGTGCCTTAATGATTAAAATCTTGAAAATGTTTTATTAATAAAATCTTACAATTATTACTTATAATCATAATTAAAATATTTTTTTACTATAATTTCTGAGATATAACTATTTTAAAATTAGTTAGGTCCTTATGGAACCAGGTGTACTAGCGAGCTAAACAAACGGCTCTCTTTTTTAACAATTTTAAAAGGGGTCGACCGAATCGTGATTGATTTGACATGGAATGACCCATAGTTATGTTTAAAAATTAACAATTATTATTTATCATTTAATATATGTTAGGTATATAGGAAGAGATATCAATTCAATATTTTTTTTTAGCTCACTTCATAATTTTAATAATAAACCTCAAAATTTTTATGATAAACCCTAAATTAGGCGCAAACCATACATAATTGTAATAAAAATGTGTCTCGCAGAAAATTATATCTAAACCTTCATTTATAAAAATTGTATTTATGCGTTGATAAATTAGTAAGAATGTATCTCTCTCTAGATTCATCTGTAGGCGATGCATTTGTATCTAGATCCATTCGAAAAGTATAATTTAACAACTTTGCTGAATAATCTTATATCTAACATGAATGCCTAGATTAGAACCTCAAAAACAATTTATGCATAATTTTTTTTAGAAAATAAAGGATATTTATAAATCTATAGAAAATCCTTTAGATGCCCTTTTCAAACAGAAAATACTCAAAAGAACATTTTTGATAATTTTTCTTATATATAATAAAGGTTTTTATAAAATTAAATAATCAATTAACCTCGAGTGCTATTGCTGAAAGATCACTAGCCTAAACGTGGGGGATGATATTTTTAATGTAAGAAAATAAATATTATAATTATTTTTTTAACATTTATTTTAGTAAATTTTTAATAATCAATAACTATCTTGAAATATTAATAAATGTTTATTTAATGTAATCATTGCGTTATTTTTTCAACATAAATTATTTTTTGAATGCACTTTAGAAATTAAAAATCTGATTTCACCAGAAATGTACCCCACATGTATAAAACCCACTTTTTTAAAGAAATTTCGCTCTGAATTTTTGAACTTCATGTAATTTACATTAGTTTTTCAATAGATATTTTATGAAAATTAAAATGGCTCAAAAGATTTAAGCAAAATTGTCTTAATTTTTAGGGTAGGTATTCAATATGCTGGAATATATTTCTAGCAATAAATAAAATTTTCATAAAATATTTTTTTAAATAAAAAAAATAACACATTGATAGAAAAAACACATTTATGCTATGCTACATAAAAATTATATTATAAGCAAAAAATAAAGCAAATTTATTTGTAATTTTATTTTATAAATAGTGTAACCTAATTAGGCAACTGCATTTCTTTATACAAAACACAATGCATTTAAAATGGTATTGTATTTATTAAAACACAAACTGGTTTGCCTC
This sequence comes from Gordionus sp. m RMFG-2023, assembly GCF_954871325.1. Classification (NCBI taxonomy): domain Eukaryota; kingdom Metazoa; phylum Nematomorpha; class Gordioida; order Chordodea; family Parachordodidae; genus Gordionus; species Gordionus sp. m RMFG-2023. The sequence continues at coordinate 26,750,125 of NC_088778.1, read as the reverse complement.
TTTTCAAAAATGTCACATTATGTCAAACTTTTAATAATGGTAGCTGAAAATATACCATTTTATTTGATTAGTGGTGGAACTGGAAGTCAGATTTAACAACACTAATCCAACGTGTTTAAATCTATACACTTATATAGTTTGATATGTCATATTCAATAATATTTTAAAACTTAAATTTGCCTTATAAAAAAAATTAAATGCTTAAAAGCTATAAAAAAAAATTAGTATGCCCTGGTATTATTGATTTGAAATTAGGTAATTGTGCTATTAAAGATTACAATTTCTATATAAAAAATACCTCATTTTTATTTTGAATAAAAAATACCTCATTTTTGCTAATTTATCATCATCATAATATATAAAGAATTAAAAATCATTCAACAATGCAAAAAAAAATGCATAAAACATGAAAGTATATACTAGGAATACTTTAATTTAAGTTGTGTTCTAGAAAAATAAATATATAAAATTATTAAAAATATCAAACATATTTATCACATAAATTTTATTCCTATTTATTATTAATCAGGAATATCATAATTTTTCATATAATTTGATATTAAAAACCATTTACCAAATATACCAATATCAATTATTTGGTCTAATAAATTGTCAAAATTAAATTTATTTTTATATAAACAGCAATCTTTATTCAATGGTGTTTCCAGTATTATGGAAAAAACACCTATATCATGAAAGTTTAGATTTTGTTGGCATAAAAGGGAATGTAGGTTAGATATATAATCCTGGCTATTTTTATTCCTCAATGAATCTGGAATTAATGAAAAATTATTGTTTGATTCAATAATTAAATCATAAAATGATTGCTTCAAAGGCTTGTATTTGTAACTCGTTATAAATACCAATATAGAACTAATGAATAATGAAGATTTATAAGGGTTTTTAATAAAATCTTGACCTAAATCATGAAATGCGATTGTATAGTCGTGTTGCAGATTCTCTTTGTACAGAAGTTATTTAATATCAAATGTATAATAATAAACTTAGTTTCTTTGAAATAATTTCAAAAATCTTTGAAATTTTTTTTGACATAACCTAACATGTAATGGTTAAAATTTAAAGTTTATTAACATTTTTTTCAAATTTCTTACATGCGTTTGATCTACGGCTTTCACTGCGGAGGGTAGGACGAGTAACTCAAGATCGTCAGTGAGGAGTAGTGGTAATGTAGTTAAAGGGTTAGACATTAGAGGTGAGATTCAATTGCCGTTAATTGAAAATTTTCATAGAACTAGATTCAACCTTTTGATTTCTGTTTATTAATTAAAATGTAATAAATTAATAAATGATTATTTATAGATATTGTATATTAAAATAGAATCGAACATTCGAAAAACAATCAATAAAAATTTGATGTTAAAAATAAATTGAAATATAAAATTAATAATCGTATTGTTTATAATTAGTAGTTGGTATTACTACAAATGGCGACGATAAATGGAGAAAATAATTCCTTAAATGGAGATAATAATTCCTTAAATGGAGAAAATAATTCCTTAAATGGAGATTCAAAAAAAATAGCGGATTTATCTACGATTAAATTTGATAAATTCGAGTTGGACACTTCTATCCACAGATATTTTTCTTAATGGGAAGCCAGTTTTCGGTTAAAAAACGTAAGCCCATCTGAATGTCAATATAAAGATATATTTTTAACATTTTTTGGCAATAAGAATATTGAGTTGGTGGACCGTTTTTGTTATCCTGATTCGATCGAAACTTTATCTTTTAAGGAAATTAAGTCAATATGTTTTAAACTATTTAAACCGACGTCAACAGCTTTTGCTTCTAGATTTGATTTCGTTAGATTACGGAGAACAACTGAAACCATAACTGAATTTGCAGATAAAATTAGAACAATTGGCAAGCGTTGTCATTATCTTAATGATATTGACGAGCGTTTACGTGATCAGTTTATGGTTGGCATGGAAATACCGGGATTGGAAAGAGATCTTAGAGCTCTATATCCCGACGGTCTTGATAGAGATAATAATGTACTGACTTTTCAATTTATTCTTGATCTGGCATTAGCTTCTGAGCGAGCAGATAAAGAAATGGCAAATAAAAATATGCCTGTTGTTAATAAGATAAATGATAATAACAAAAGAAATGATAATGATAATAATTATAAACATCCAATTAAAACGACGACTACATTTGATAAAGGCTATAATAAAGTCAAGTATAATAATACATTTGATAAAGCGAATAATAAATACAAATATAATAATGATAAAGATTATAATAAACTTAAATGTTATAAATGTGGTTTTATTCATAACCGAGAAGTGAGATGTCCAGCTACAAATGCGGCATGTAATAAATGTAAAAAAATTGGTCATTTTAGTTTGCTGTAAATCAAAGAATTTAAATTATATAAGAGTGTCATCAAGTGATTCTATTCATAATATTTGGAAGATTCAACAAAATCGAGAGAATCGAGCAAAACTAACTGCAGAGATAAATGGGTTAGATGTTGAATTTGATTTTGACACTGGTGCACAAGCGTCATTGATAGGAATTGATATATGGACAAGTATTGGGCGACCAAAAATTAGGCCAACCAGTCCATTGACTGCATATGGTGATCATCCGTTAGACGTCAAGGGCGAGACCCAAGTCAATGTTAGGATTGGATCACAGACAAGGACTCTACCAGTGGTAATAATGAATACAACTGGGGTGCCTCTTTTCGGATTACCATGGATTATAGCATTCAATTTAGAAATGCCTCGTCAGGTTATGATTAAACAAGTACGCAATTTGGTCAACAATATTGAAAAAGAAAAATGTTGCATAACACTAGATTCTAGAATTCGAGATTTGATTAATAAACATCAAGAAATTTTTGATGATAAGATGGGATATATACGTGATTTTGCAGTGCGAATACATTTAAAGGATACCGCTGTACCAAGATCGTTTCCAGCCCGTAGGGTACCATTTCCACTTCGCAAAGCAATTGAAATGGAATTAGACCGATTAGTAGCTGCAGGAATTATTGAAAAGATTGATTCGACTATAACCAGGGTACAGTGGTCAACGCCAACCGTAAATGTACGCAAGAGTAATGGCTATATTCGAATTTGTGCTGATTTCAAAGTTACACTCAATCCGTGTTTATTATATGACCATAATGTTATTCCTACCTTAGACGATTTGTTAGAGAAAATCCAAGGTGGTGATAAATTTACCGTGATAGATCTGAAAGATGCGTATTTACAGATGGAAGTAGAATTGGAATCCCAGGAACTACTAACGATAGTGACTCGTAAGGGCTATTTCCGTTACCGACGATTGCCCTTTGGATTGGCAAGTGCACCAACTATATTTCAAAGATATATGGATGAGTTACTAAAAGATTGCCAAATGACTGGTGTCTATTTAGATGACGTAATTATTTCTGGTCGAAATGATGAGGAGCACTTAAATAATTTGCGAATAGTGTTAGACAGATTACATGCAGCAGGTCTTAAGGCGAAATTAACAAAAGTGAGATTTTTACAAAAATCGGTTTCATTTTTAGGGGTGATAATTGATAAATTTGGTATACAGCCTAACCCGGAAAAGGTGAAGGCTATCCGAAATGCACCAAAACCTAAAAATATACAACAACAACTTAGATCTTTTCTAGGACTAGTTAATTATCATGAACGTTTTATTCGCAATCTACATTCTAAAGCGGCGCTACTACATAGATTAACGAGCGTGAAAGTAACTTGGCAGTAGTCGAAAGATGAACAAAATTCCTTCAATGAGGTTAAGAAATTATTGTCATCCGAGGAAACGTTAATTCCTTATAACGCGCAGTTGCCTATAATTTTGGAATGCGACGCATCTGATTCAGGATTAGGGGCTGTGTTGTTACATCAATTAGTAGACGGAAGGACAAAACCTATTTCGTTCGCGTCACGTACTTTATTAGAATCAGAGAAACACTACGCTCCGATTGATAAAGAAGCTCGAGCACTTTTATTTGGTATTGAAAAATTTCATTCATTTATTTATGGTAGAAAATTTTTACTTCGAACTGATCATAAACCATTAGAGCGATTATTTGGGGAGAAACGCGATTTACCTAAAATTTCTAATAATCGTTTGACACGTTGGGCCTGGAAGATGGCTTCTTATGATTTTACAATAGAATATAGACCTGGTAATAAAAATGTAATCGCCGACGCATTATCAAGGCTTCCAATATTAGACACGGAAGAGAATCAAGATTCTAAACATGCTTTGGATATTCGAAGTATTAATTTGGATGATATGCAATTGTCAGAAAATATTCTACGAAAAGAGTCGAAGCAAGATTTAATATTAAAAAAAGTAGCAATACATATTCAGCAAAGTTGGCGAAACTTTGATCGTTATAAAGATAAAGAAATAGTTAATTTTTATAATCGACGGGAAGAGCTTTCTGTCGATCGTGATATTATAGAATGGAATGGGAGATTGGTTATTCCTAATAAATTAAGAAATGCAGTGTTAGGAATGATTCACCGGGGACATCCTGGGGAAAATGTAATGAAATCTATTTTTAGATTGTATTGCTGGTGGCCCAGATGTGATGTTGATATAGAAAATTTTATCAAAATATGTTCTGGATGCCAGAAAAATAGACCTAGTATTCAAGAAGTACCTCTATATTCTTGGACTGTTGGGAAGGAATCTTGGGAGCGAATCCATATTGATTTTGCTGGACCAGTAGATTCGCGATACTGGCTAATAGGTGTCGATTCCTACTCCAAATGGTTAGAAGTTGATCTAATGCAAAATACCTCTGCTGATGCTATGATAAAACGACTAAAAAAATGGTTTGCTAGGTTTGGAATACCCAAGTACATTGTGTCAGACAATGGACCACAATTCTTATCTGGGGAATTCCGTAGGTATTGTGATTTAAATAACATACGTCATATACGTTCGGCACCCTATCATCCAAAAACTAATGGATTAGCTGAACGTACAGTACGAACTTTGAAAGGTCGGTATTATGCAACGAGAGATTCAATTAGCGATCCCGAAGAAGCTATGACACAGGTTTTAACAACCTACCGATTGGGAGAGCATAGTTCCACAGGGAGATCTCCTGCTAAAATTATGTTTGGGAGGCAATTGAAAACAAGTCTGGATTGGATCCGACCAAATGCCGAACACGAAATAGTAAGGGCCAATGATAAACAAAGCCTTCATCATGATTTACATTCAAAGGAAAGAGAATTTGAAATCTCACAACCTATATGGTTAAATAATGAAAATACCAATGGTTGGAGAGAGGGAGTAATTAAAGAAAGAATAGGACTTTATTCTTATATTGTTGAATCTTCCGGGAAAACATTACGGAAGCATGCAGATCAGTTAAGAAATCGTTTAGTTATCCCAAATCATGAAAGTTCTTTGGAAGTTACAGAAATGGTTGTGCCAGTGAATGAAGCAAATACAAACACAAATACAAATACCACATTACGTTGCTCATCAAGAAACCGTAAACCTACAAAGAGGTTTATTGAAGAAATCTAACTTTAAATTGTTTGAAGGAAATGTAATAAATTAATAAATGATTATTTATAGATATTGTATATTAAAATAGAATCGAACATTCGAAAAACAATCAATAAAAATTTGATGTTAAAAATAAATTGAAATATAAAATTAATAATCGTATTGTTTATAATTAGTAGTTGGTATTACTATAAATACCAAAATAAAAAATTGGTTCTATGAATTTATTTGGACAGTAAATATCTCAAAAATCTACTAGGTATATCCTTTCCCTAGCTTTTCATTACTAAAGCATATCCAAGTATCACAACTTTATAATTTATAATGAGGCCATTTTTAGTAACCAATCAATCATACTTTATTTTTATGTTCGGCAAAATGCCATCCCATAATTTCAAAATTTAAAGAAAGCCCAAATATTTGTAATAAGTAATTATTTTTATGAAATTTATCAATATAGAATGTGGCCATATATACTTGTTGCTGCACGATCTTATAGTTATTATATAGTATTTCCTTTCACAGTTATAATTGGCTTAATTGGATATAAATTGGAGAATAAATTTAGAAAACCAGATGATAATAATAAATATTTTGATCGTACCATAAATGAAAAAAGAGATATTAGATTATCAAAAAAATTTGAAATATATGACCCGACACATGTAGAAAGCATAAAGTCTAATGCCAATATTCCCAAAACAATATTTGACAAAAATGCTAATCTTAATATAAAAAATAGAAGCTACACTGCAACTGATGATTAAACAATGTTATTGGTCAAAACTATTTAATTGTCAAAATTTAATAAAACATATACCAAAATATTTTTGCAACATTAATAATTTAAATAGTGAATTTTCCAATATACAAACAGCTCCATTTAAAATGAATATTGGTCACTTCGAAAATTTTAAAGCCTTGTTTACTCCTGAACTATATAAATTAAAAGAAATATTTAAAAATTATAACCATCAATTATGCCTAGCAGGAGGTCCTGTACGAGATATATTAATGGGCATTATTCCTGAAGATCTTGATTTTGCTACATGTGCCACTCCATTTCAAATGAAGGAATTTTTTACATCTGAAAATGTAAGAATGTTAAATAAAAATGGGGAAAAGCATGGAACTATAACTGTGAGAATAAATGATAAGTAATATATATTAAAACAATTTTAATATTGAAATAAAATAGAGAAAATTTTGAAATAACTACCTTACGAATTGATAAAGCAACTGATGGAAGACATGCAGAAGTTGAATTTACAAAAAATTGGCTCTTAGATGCTAATCGAAGGGACCTTACCATAAACTCAATGTTTTTAGGTTATTCAATGTCTTATATTTTATAATTTTAAATAATTATCTCAAGATGCATATAGAGTCATGTAAAAAAAATTTTGACATGGGCTTTTTTTGAATCCTAGTTGTAAAAAAATCTTTAGACCCAATCCTTATATGGTTAATATTAGATATAACATGGTCAAGATTATATCAATTACTACACAATGACCAATTTTTTTAAAAATGTAATAAGACTTGGTTATTTTATAATATTTATTAATGGATGATGTAGTCAAGTCCAATCTACTATATATCATCCTCATGTATTTAACCACCAAGTTGTTTTTAGAAAAAAACATGATCCTTACAGGATTCAAACCCAGAACCTTTGAATTGAGATACACACACTCACTCAGCTAGGCCAGTGATGCTATTCAAAAATAACTATATTTTAAATATAAATATTATAAATAAACAAATGTTACCTCAATCCTATCAAATTTGGTTTGTTCGTTATATCTAACATTAACCTCCTTTCCTTGTATACAGTCCAACTTTAGTAATGGAATTAGCAAATATATCTCAAACTAAAAATAGTTTTTAATCTATTTTATTGTTATGTAGAGACCAGGGTAAAGCAAATGATTGGGTAACAATGTTAATTTTTAGCCCTGAGCATAAATGCTTTATATTCGATGTGGATGTTTTTTATATAATTTCCTGTTGGCAAATATTTCTGGTTTTATATATTTTACTCAAACCCACTTTATTCCCAGTTGTATTGTTTCTTTATATCAGTAAATATAACTAATGTAATGTATTATAAAAAAGGATAAACATGCATATAAACTATAAAAATCATCTTCTACAATTTTTGCTCAGCAAGATAGATTTCTTAATTATTTAAAATTTTGCACATTAAAGTTGTAGCTATAAATTAAAGTTTATTGGACATTTATAATTTCACTAAAATTTAAATAATGATTTATATAAATAGAATCTTGGGGTAGAGCTGTTATGGGTAGAATGGTGAAAATATTTTGCCTGATTAAAGGTATATAAGAAGTAGGAATATTAACACCGAAACCATATAAAAGTATTTTTTAATCAAAAAGAAATAATAACCAAGTAGTTTGTTTGTTATATGGAATAAAAATTTCAAAAAAATTGTGTGGAGAATAATTGAATTGATGTGCTTTGAATATTTCTCAACATTTCCTTATTATATTTAGTTTATGGGGAAAAATATTTTGTTCAATGAAACAATAAAGTTGTGTTCAATTGAATATATATTAACAACTTCACTTAAGTGCTTAGCCATTTTACCCTGAGTATGGGGTAGAATATTGAAATGCCTCACTTTACATAATTATAGCTCTTAAAGTATTTTTGATAGATAGCTGTATTTATTTTTATTTGTACGTGAGGGATTGGGATTCACAATGGTATTCTATTTTGCTTTTGTTTTAAATTTTCATGGTAAAAATGCAAAGTACCAATCGTTTTACCTGGTCTCTACATAAAATTTAAATTTACAGCAATATTTATGATGATATAACAATTTAGTTCATCAAATTAAAAAAAAAAACTTTTCTTATTTTTTTAAATCATTTTTTATTTGTAATTTTTAATAGGGGAGAAAAGAAGAATGTGAAATATAAAATAAATATTTTTTGATCTACAGACTGGGTGTTATAGCTTGGCTTGAACTGACCCAGTAGGGCTCTACTCTATACTAATTTAATAAATATATTATAAAATCTCCAAAATAGCAAAATGTTTGGTTTTAACTAATACAAAAAACTATATATTGGGCATTATAGTTGGGCAATGGCTAAATATTGGTTAATTCCGTTCAATCTACAGGTGCGTGCGAGAGAAAACCCATTAACATCAAGGGGTTTTAATTTATATCAGTTTTTTTCAAATTTGAGCTGCTATTTTTTTAAAAAAAACTTCTAGGACGAAGTGATAGCTTTCGGCTAAAAACTCGGTTTAGCCGTTTTTAACTCGCTAAAAATTGACGTAAACTACTAAAAATGTAGTAATTACCCAACTATAATGGTTACGGACTTCACTATATTTAAAATTAATTATAAGGAATGGGAATTATATATTAAATCTAATTATTATACAATAAAAAACGCTTTTTTTTATTCACACTTATCAGATCTCGAAGGTACCTTGTACGATTTTTGTGGTGGCAAAAGTGATCTTGATGAAAGGAAAATAGTATTTGTCGGAGATGCTGAGACTCGTATAAAAGAAGATTACCTCAGGATACTTAGATACTTTAGATTTTATGGGAAAATATCGGATAAAGAACACAATCATGACCCTAAAATTTTAAAAATATTGGGAGAAAATAGCGAGGGACTAGCTCAGATATCTGGCGAGAGGCTTTGGGTCGAGCTCAAGAAGATTTGTGGTGGCCAATACGTTTATTCTCTGTTCAAAATCATTTTCGACCTCGGAATAGCTAGCTACGTTGGATTGCCAGCTGCTATCGATGTTGACACCCTGCAAGAATTATATCGAGTTTGCAAAGTGACCAATGGACTGAAACCTAATCCAGTTACCATCTTAGTATCTGTGCTCACTCCCCAGGACCTAAAGATTCTCAACCAAAGGCTCAAGCTTTCCAACTCCGATCTGGCCATATCTGGTTTCATAATCGACCAAAGACACAAAGATTTTAATAATTATAACCACAAAAAGAGTGGCCAAGATTCTCCTCACACTAATGGCACCTTACAGCATGCAAATAAAATATTCCAAAGTAGAGACCTGAAATACTACATTGACTTGATGGTCGACTCTAAGTCGCCGGGTAAAACAAAGGAAAAAATCATAGAATATTTGAAGTATAGTGGTGAAAAGGGTTTATTGAACGATTTCATTTCTGCCGAAATACCCCGGTTTCCGTTAACTGGCCATGATCTGATGGAAATGGGAATTCCTAAGAGCCCCAATTACGCCAATATTATGCAAGAGCTGCGAAACGCTTGGAAAGACTCTAAATATTCATTGTCCTATCAAGAACTTTTGCAAAAGCTTAAAACTTATACTAAAGCTTCTAGCTGATTAATTCCATTTCTATGTGTTTATTTGAATTTTATGCATAAAATCATTTTTATACAAATAAATAAATAATAAAATTATTGAATTTCTTTAAATCATATATTAAAAACTATTGAGCCAAATTTATCACATTTTTAATATTATTTATAAAAAAAATTTGATAATATTGCAAAAAAAAGAAAAATTATGTTAAATTTGCAGATATTAACCATGAAGTTTTGCAGCTTCTTATCTCACAAGATCTCAGATATATTCATAAATTAAAGAAAAAGAATGTTAAGAACGTCATTGGGCTCTTGTTTGTATTTAATACGGTTGGCTAATAAAAATTAATTTTATTAGATCATTATTTAAAACATGAAATCAATATTTTTAAATATGATTTATATTTATGAAATTTGATCAAAATAGTTAATATAGTAAAAGGCAAAGACTTGGATTAGTTTAAAATTTAACTTTTTTTCTCTTAAAAACAATTTAGAATACCAAATTGCCTCAGTAAGCATTACTGTTTAGATTGAATTATTTCCTAAATTTAGGGAGAAATCACTTAATGTTCTCAATTTTAAAATAAAACTTAGGCCACATTTATATGAAACGCAAAATATCGCAATGTTCCGCGTGCGACGCGTTAATTATAAAATACATCATGTTAAATTATACAGCTAAGCTATGTGCTCTCATTTAGCGATGAATTACGCATCGCTTGACTGATATCGCACTTTAATGTCGACCTTGAATAATGCACATTTATGATTATTCCTTCACAAAAAAGATTTAAAAAAATGTCTGAATAGTATCTTACATTAGGATTGTGGTATTTCACTTTTAGAAATATTTTTCTCCAAAAATTCTTAATTAAATTGGGAGGGGGGGAGCGTTGTTGTAGACAAGTATCTAAGGCAATGAAGTAACCACTACGGATATTTTATCAATTTGCTAATAATTTCATTTTTAAAATTTCGGATTAATTGTAACGTTTAACCGGTAAATTGCGATTTTGCCGAATGGTGGATACACGCTAAGCTCCATGAAAGAATAGATCATTTGCCGGTGGAATTTTCTCGTCTCATATTTTTCATAAAAAATTCCATTTTTTTCATAGTTTTGATTTAGGTTAAAGCCATACCAGAGAGTTCTAGCGCCTGAGAAATTGAGCGTTTGGTAGTCATATAAAAATAATTAAGAATATAGTAGTTATAAATTATACAGATTTTTTGGAAACTATATTTGTATTTAAACGCTCGATTATTGGCTTGCAGGCTGAGGTCCGGTCTTGCCAAATATAAAATTTACATTGTATAAAATTAGTCCGAAAAAAAATAAACAAGTAAAAAAAAATATATTATGTTACACTAAATGATTCTTTTTTTGTTTTTGCTCCTAATTACAATGAGATACAGCTGTCCTAACTTGATTACAGTTTTTCAAAATTTTATTTTTAGCTGTAATATATTGGAAGCTTTTTTTAAAAAAAATTCTTATTGCCCACATTTTAACTGAAATCTTATATGGGTTCGATCTGCCTAGACTCACTTAGACCTAACCCCATTTTTTTTAAAAAAAGGTTTGCGCTGTACCAAAATAATTTTTCAAAATACAGCCAAAATTTTAGAAATTCCAAGGCAGGCGTTAAAACGTTCAAAAACAAAATTCGCATCGATTTAAAAACTATGGCGGACTCGAAAGTGAATTTTTTTTTCTTCAAATTCAGACCTTGTAATTATACATCTGTCAGAACTAATCTTAGGCCTTTCCAGAAATTTTAGTAAAGGAGAAGAAAGTCTACAACTTTTATCGGATAGTTTTAGATCCCACCCATCTTTGAAGAATAATCGATTTGAGGTTTGCCGTGCGTTAGGTTTTGCAAATGGATTGGTTAAGAATATCATTGTTGCAAATCGGTATGCTAGTGAAGTTTGCGAATAGAGCTGTCACTTATCAATAAGTCTGGAAGGATAATTGATAGCTCAGGATTCAGCTTAATTTTTCTTAATTGCATGTTGTCGTTGAATCCCACTCCCAGGGGTCATCGGCTGGGTAAAAAATAATCATTTAATTACCTATCCTAACACATGGTCCTACTTATGAAATGTGAACCTGGAGTTTAATAAATAATCTTTGAGGATCAGAACATAATTGGAAGATCTTTCATTTAAAAGAAAATTTGAGCAATAACCCTTAAAGATTTTGCTCACACAGATCATGATCGATGTAACAAAATCTTTTGTTATTCTGAAATGTGAATTTTTTTAAAGATTTAAATCTTTAAATGAACTAAATCTTGTTTTCAGATGATAAAATCTTTAAGATTTTAATCCTTGTTGATTTGTGTATAGTAAAAATTTCTGGATTAAATCATTTGTGAAGATCATTTTTATTATTATGCGAATAAAAATATTTAAATGGGGTCTTACATCTTACAGGTGTAATTTTAATCATTATAATATTTTAAAGTTCGGTTAAATAAAATGTTATATTTCATATTGGATATGTTTAAATTTGATGAATTGTGAATATTTTATTTAAAAATATTATTTTAGAGTTTTTGACAAGGGTTCTCTTTATTTAAAAAAATATTAAAAAGAAGTGTGACTATAAAAAAGTCTTAATTGTCATAATCGTAATTTATAAACTTTTGAAGCAAGTAAAAATATATATTAAAAAGATATTAAATTAATATTTCAGTGAGTATGTACTATAGAAAGTGAAAATTATCGTCATCGTTATTTTTAAACTAGTCCGCAAAATTACATAGAAATTTTCGATAATAGCTCGCCAAAGTTTCCAATTCCTCTTTTGTCTTAGGTCCCGGCATATTTGGAATAGCTTTAATCTTATCTGCATTCGGACGTATTCCTTTGTCGTCTATATCGTATCCTAAAAACCGTAGTTTTTCTTTAAAAATAGGCTTTTTGTAAAATTTGGTGTAAGCCCATATTTTGATAACTTGTCAAATTCAATTTTTATGTTATTCAAATGAGCTTCATCGTAGTCCCCAGTAATCAGCAAATCGTCTATATAAAATATAACATCTTTCATGTCCCCGAATATATTGTCCATAGTTTATTGGAATATTGCTGGCGAAATCTTTAATCCAAACGGAAGCCTTGTAAACCTGTAATAGCCCTTGTGTGTTGATATTGTGAAAAAATCTCTAGATTCTTTGTATATAGGTACTTGAAGAAATGCGTTTTTAAAATCAATCTTTGTAAATTTCTTACCTTTTCAAATTTTTTTCGAAGATAGTGAGGAAAAACATATATTGTAAACATGTTAAATAGAGATTCCAATGAAGATGAATCACAGAAAAGTGATAACAATTATCATAATCATTAGGAATTTTTTGAAGTAAATCGATAAAACAATATATTATAATGTTATAATAAGATTTTGGTGAAAGATAAGCTTAGAAAAGTGACAATTGTCGCCATTATCTCTAAACTAATTGTTTACAAAGAAAATGTATAGGATATATTGTTACCATGTGATATTATGATATTTGAATTTGAGTATATAAAAGTGAGAAAGGGAAAAATTTTTTGAATGGTTTGAAAAGGATGTTGATTTTAAAAAGCCATATTGAAGCACTAATAATACTATTCAAGAATTAATTAAAATGCAATTTAAAGGTTAACAAAAAGCCAATACTTCGCAACTATGTCAAATTACGTTTAAAACAAGATGCCACACCGAAAATTATACAACCAAGGCGTATACCATATTCAAGAATTGATTTTATAACTAAAGAACTTCAAAAGTGGATAAACGATAAAATCATTGAACCTGTTGAAGATGTTAGATGGCCTCTCACTCCCGTCTTTAAGAGCGACTTCGGATCTGTGCTGACTTCAAAAATACTATAAACCCTGCCTTAGAAAATGTACCCAATACTGCGCATCAATGACTTGATTGCAAAATTGTCTAAAGGTAAGAAATTTACAAAGATTGAATTTAAAAACGCATTTCTTCAAATACCTATACACAAAGAATCTAGAGATTTTTTCACAATATCAACACACAAGGGCTATTACAGGTTTACAAGGCTTCCGTTTGGATTAAAGATTTCGCCAGCAATATTCCAATAAACTATGGAAAATATATTCGGGGACATGAAAGATGTTATATTTTATATAGACGATTTGCTGATTACTGGGGACGACGATGAAGCTCATTTGAATAACATAAAAATTTTATTTGACAAGTTATCAAAATATGGGCTTACACCAAATTTTACAAAAAGCCTATTTTTAAAGAAAAAACTACGGTTCTTAGGATACGATATAGACGACAAAGGAATACGTCCGAATGCAGATAAGATTAAAGCTATTTCAAATATGCCGGGACCTAAGACAAAAGAGGAATTGGCAACTTTGGCGAGCTATTATCGAAAATTTCTATGTAATTTTGCGGACAAGCTGATCCCTTATACAAAATAGTTAATAAAGACAAGTGGTTGGGATACTACACATCAAGAAAGCTTCGATGACCTAAAAAACTGATAAGTACTCCGCCTACGTTAAATTTTTATAACTCGAATCTACCAGTAGGCATTGCGACTGATGCTTCAAAGAAAGGTCTAGGCACAATCTTTTTCATATTGATAGTGATGGTAAAGAGAAACCCATTGCTTTCGCGTCAAGAGCATTAAAATCAGAGTTAAACTATACAAATATTGATAGAGAATTATCTGTTATATACGTGGTAAAAAAGTTTCAAGAATATTTAATTGGTACTAGATTTACAATAATCACAGATCACAAGCCACTCGTTTATATATTTACGAAGAGACTCAAGGACAATTCTTCCATATCAATGCGACTCCAAAAATGGAGTTTGGCTATGGGAGCTTATAACTTTGCGATAATTCATAAACGAAATGTAATACCGGATTGTCAAGATTACCACAAATGAACACAGAAGAGATGGTACAAATGATAGATGGTGAAATAATTGATGACAAATTTTGGGAGATACCTAAAATTTTAAAAGAATAGTTAAAGAAACTAGTAAGAATCATGATTAAACAAAAAAACAAAAAGTAAGGTTACGAAAAATAAAAATATAAGTTGAATTACAAAAATAAAAAGTTAAATTTGAAATCATAAAAAGTAATATAAGTTGAATTACAAAAATAAAAAAGTTAAATTTAAAATAAAAGGTTACGAAAAATAAAAAGTTAAATTTGAATTCACAACAGTTTGGTATAAAACTTTAAAGGAAAACATTTGGGACAAAGGTACTGTATACGTAGATGGAAATTTATCATACGAAATAGATCTGGAAACAAAATTATAAAAAGACATTTAGACCAGATTAAAAAAATGTCAACGAATATTATACCTCTTAATAATGGTACAATAGATTTGAATACATTAACAATACAATATCTTATACTTTAAATTTTATAAGGGGAAGAAGTGATGATGAACCAGTGCGGAATCAAAGTATACAGGTATAAGATCAGAATCTTAACAGTCAAAGACAAATCATAATTATAATATTGCCTAAAAATATTTCATAATGAATATAAAAAAAAGATTAAATGAAAGATATATAATAAATAATAAAATATTTTTCTTTTATAAACTTTAAATAGCTTATACTATATAAACAAGATTTTTTTTGTGGATCAAAACTAACGAAATATATTAGTGATGTCTAACGATAACTATCAAGATTAACAAAGGACAAACGAACAATAAATGATGAAGAAACCGGTAAGCAGACAAACGATAAGATATTAGAAAGAAACTTTTTTAAAAAAAGAGTGAAATGTTAAGTAGTTTTAATTTATAATTCTCCTTTAAACTACTTATTTTGTTTTGGTCATGACATTCTAAATTTAAATTGTTTTTCCTTTTTTTTGAACTACACTAATTCTAATTGTGAATGACATTATATTAGTTACAAATTTTATCATAAATAGATGAAATTTGAATTTTATATTTTGTGAGTGTAAGAATTAAATTGATTCGTAATATTTATCAAATTTCAGAAGTTCTAATTATCAGAATTCAACAGTCTTTTTTAAATTTTACAAGTTTTGAAATTTTTTTGGTGGTATATTTTTAAATAAAACCTTAAGTTGTAGGATATCTATAAATATACACCTAAATGATTATAAATATTATTGTACACATATTTCTAATAATTTTTTTTTTTTAAAAAAAATAATATTTCAATTCAAAAATATGTTTATTTTTTAGTTAAATTTACAATTTCATTCAAGGTATATTAAAAATATATATTTAAAATTATATTAAATAAAATTTATGAAAAAAACGGTGGAGGGGGATTAAAAATATTGTGTTTCGGGCTTAAGGCCGAGAATGGAGATAAAGTTAAATCTACATATCTCAGAAATTCTTTGTCTGTGATATAAATTTTTTTTAGAATCTCCAGTTATTGTTGTTAACTATGAACTTTTTCAAAATACTAAAGTTCCCTAATGTGGTAACAAAGGGTAGAAAAAGTACATTTTTTAATTGCGAATAGTATAATTTATATTTAAAATAGATCATTTGTATATTCATTTAAGTTGCTGATGTTTATTTATTTAATTTGCTAATATAGAAAGTATTTTCCTTTGAAATCCCTGACCCAAACAAATTTCTATAGGCCTTATTTAAAATAATAAATTGAGCCGTTAATTGTGAACAAATTGTGTCGTTCGTTCAAACTTTGTAATGATTAAATTTAATTAATTCTTGACAAGGATAAGACGTTTTCAGCATGGGTTACACGCGTAGCCAGAAACAATAAACAATGCAAATTCGATGGCATTCAACGCATTATCGAGAAGGTAAAAGTTGCTTCGATTTCCAAAGATGTCAGGAAAGCGGTCAGGAGCTCTATGACGATAGATGATATTTATAATCTAGGTCTAGAGGAAGATATCACGGAGCCAAACAATCAAGAGAGTAGTGAAATTAGATGCCATACATTCGGCTGAATCATCTGGAACACAAGAAGAGATAAACTATATGGGCCGAGCTAAAAATAACCACGAGACCGTGAAGCCCAAGCAGGACTCCAATGCATTTCTTAAATCTCTTGTGAATTTTCACGAAATTTAATGCATATGATATGAATCTTGAATATTTCTATTTTATAACAACTACCACAACTGGAGGATGAATGACTTTTTTTCTTTACCTTGTCTTTATTTTCAAATAGATTTGTAACCTTAATTGGCTTTGAAATTTTTTAGCGTCTCATATTTTTCAATTAATTGGGACATCATTTTAATACAAGTTCTTTCGTTGGTTCTATATTAGTTATAAATGGTTTTCTTAGGCATGGGTTTCTGATATCTTCCGATATCTATCTATTGATTCATTCAAAACGAATGTTCCGATTTATGTGATAAAAATAAATCCAATAATATAAATTTTGTTTTCATTAAACTTATCTGTCTTATACTTTATTGTCTAATTATAAGTCAGTTTCTGACACACTCACATGACTCACATGTGTAATCATATAAAAAAATAAAAACATTATAATAAAACTTTTATCGAAAATATATATATCAGATTTTTTAATAATGAGAAAGAAGCAAGATTATATTTTTTTATTTTTATATCTTACTTGCTTTATACATCCTCTTTGATTTTCATAAAATATGACAAAAATGCAATTAAATATGACAATAAAATGTGATAAGATTCTTGTTATTTACATATTACAAATAATGTGCAATATAGCGTAAAGATATAGTCAGCATTTTTTCTAAAATATGAAGTAATTTATATGATGATGGATATGGAGTATGATCATATATTGACAAAAATGGATTTATATAACTATGCAAGAAATAATATCTGGGAAAAATTATATATTTTCCAGCATAAGTGTGATTAAAACAGGTTTTGACTCCTCTGGAAGAAAATAATATAAAAGTGAAAATTTATTCAAATTATTTGGGTCAATTAATATATGATATATTTTAAAATTATATATTATAAATTTTTGATTGAATTACATGTGATTGTGGAAATTATTTCTCCAAATAAAGTTAAAAATATGTTTAGAATTATTTTGCCATATAATTTTAAGAGAAAATTACCCTGGTACACTCAAGGACCTTTCATTTAGTTATAATTTTTAAATATTAATCATTACATAAGTATTCATTAAATTTAAATATGATAATATTTTGCTAAATTTTGATCAATTAAGATAGAGTACAAATATAAAACAATCAGGATACATGCAGATTAAAAAAATATTTGAAATGAATACTATTTTACATATCCATTTCGGTTTTGTACTTCAGTTTTTGGTATTAATAGGCTATTTATCACATTCATTTATATGTTATATTAAAGATCTATTATAAGCTATGTAATAAATTTTAAATTATTACTCTCACTGATATTTGAAAATGAAGCAAGTGCTTAATTCAAAAATATACCATTTTCCCGCTTTTTAAAAGCCCATATCAGAGAGAGTAAGTGATGTATGGAGGTAAAAACTTTTTTTAGTTCTAGGAGACTTATTTTGCTTATCTAATATAGATTTCATCATAGATAGGTTAAAAGAACTAACTGGAGATAATGGAACCTCAAAATGTTCTAATGGACTTTGAGTATGCCGCTCAAAATGCTTTCAGTGCCTATGATAAAACGATGCTAATAGAATCCATATTGCGACACCGCTATGGGCCAAATAAAATGCAAATCAAAGAATATTATAGACATAGAGAGATAACAAATAGAGATCCGCAGTGAAAAAAATCTATAATGATAAATTATTGCATTTACTATATGACATTGTTAAATATTTAGTAATAAAATTATTATTCGTTTCTTGCTATCAGACTCTTTTACAATTTAGACCTTAGAAAAAAAATATGAGAAAATCCAAATTATTTTAAAAAAATATAAAATACCCAAAGACCTATAAAATAGTTGATCTAAAGACTTCTAATAAAATTTGTTGGGGGAAAATCCAAATAAAATAGTGGATACGCTTATGTTTGAGTTTACTATATATTTTTTTTAAGAATATTTATTTAATTATATCTCCTAATAACAAAATTATAATCAATTAGATCTGCAAAGTTAGACCCGGGACGTACCCGACTCGAGTCCGGACCGGCCCGGACGTTCTTCGGGCCGGCCGGGCCTAATATTTTAAAAAAAATTTGGGCCAGGTGGGACCTTATTAAATATATCTAAATTTATCTATTTTATATAGAATTTTTTATGTAAATAAAAAATTTTTGATTTAATTTATATGTCTTTTATTTTAAGTAATTATAAAAATTAATTTCTATATTTAAATAAATTCGGGCCTGGGCCGATAAATTTTTTTAAAATAAATTTCGGGTTCGGGCCGGGCCGGAAAACTTTTTAAAAATTTTCTGGTTCGAGCCGGGACGGCAAACTTATTTAAAAAAAATTTCGGGCCGGGCCGAGCTTAAAAAAACAGGCCCGATGCAGATCACTAATCAATTTCTTTTAAATATTTAAAAAATATTTTTAATCCATTATATTATCGAGGTAAAAAATTATA
Organism: Gordionus sp. m RMFG-2023; assembly: GCF_954871325.1. Taxonomy (NCBI): domain Eukaryota; kingdom Metazoa; phylum Nematomorpha; class Gordioida; order Chordodea; family Parachordodidae; genus Gordionus; species Gordionus sp. m RMFG-2023. Next base: position 26,730,712 of record NC_088778.1, on the reverse strand, counting down.
TAATCATCTAAAGCATCTTTCTAAAAATATTCTTTACAACTATTAAAATGAAACACTGAAATTATACCTAATGTGTGATAATTTATTTCCTTTTTCATTTAACTCTGCAATGAACATTAACTTGTTTTTATACCCAGTTTAAAAGTTTCAGAATCTCTTCAAATAACATCATTGAAAGTTCTATCAAACACCCAAACATCTTTTAATTTTTCTAAACATCTTTATTATTTATTTTTCGTCTAATGGTATCTTTCCTAAAGTATTTTATTTCCATTCTTTTGAATAAATATATCTAATCCTTGAATTAATGTTGATTAAAACATTTTAATATTATTTATATATTATAATAATTATCTTTGTTAGTTTCGATGCATCATCCTCTGAAATTTATATTTTTACTCTGATGACATTACCAGGATTAGGTTATCTTATGATACCACTTTACATATAATGTTGCAGAAATCATTAGTTTCTAGCAAAAGTGACGTTAATCTAAATTACTCATGATAGAACAAATAGATACCAAGACTCGTACAAGCCAATATTTATTGTTATTTCTACTATTACATAGAAAAATTTCAGTTAGCTATTAAAAGTCTTAGGTAGATGTTATTAGCGGATTTTTACCTAACGAATATAGTAACACAAGAAATTTTAAAATATTTAAACTTATATTTAATATCTTAAGGCTGGTTTAGTCAAATAACTCATCTCTAACTTTACCTGATCACCAGAGCTCCCGTTAGTCAGCTATTGCTGTTCGCTCCCCACCACGTGAAGGTGGGAGATGGATTTTAGGGGAGCATAGAAAGAAAAAAAAGAGGAAACATAGATGTGAAAGATTTAAAAAAAAACCTAAAATCCTCAAAAACTAACCTTTAAAAAAATTATCTCAAAAAGTAACCATTAAAAAAATCCTTACAAAAACTAAACTTTAAAAAAAATCTTCTCAAAAAGTAACCTATAAAAAATCCTCTCAAAAACTAAACTTTAAAAAAATTCTCAAAAGTAACCTATAAAAAAATTATCTTAAAAACTAACCTATAAAAAATTCTCTCAAAAACTAAACTTTAAAAAAACTCTCAAAAGTAACCTATAAAAAAATTAGCTTAAAAACTTACCTATAAAAAAATCCTCCCAAAAACTAAACTTTAAAAAAACTCTCAAAAAGTAACCTATAAAAAAATTATCTCAAAAACTACCCTATAAAAAAATCATCTCATAAACTAAACTTTTAAAAAAATCCTCCCAAAAACTAAACTTTAAAAAAAATCCTCTCAAAAAGTAACCTATAAAAAAATTATCTCAAAAACTACCCTATAAAAAAATCATCTCAAAAACTAAACTTTTAAAAAAATCCTTTCAAAAACTAAACTTTAAAAAAATTCTCTCAAAAACTAAACGTTAAAAAAAATCCTCTCAAAAAGTAATAAAAAATCATATTTAAATAAAATCCTCATAAAAAGTTACCTATAAAAAAATTATCTCAAAAACTATCCTATAAAAAAATCCTCTAAAAAACTAAACTTTAAAAAAATCCTCTCAAAAACTAAATTAAAAAAAAATCCCCTCAAAAAGTAACCTATAAATAATCATATTTAAATAAAATCCTCACAAAAAGTTACCTAAAAAATTATCTCAAAAACTAACCTATAAAAAAATTATCTCAAAAACTACACTATAAATAAATCATCTCAAAAACTAAACTTTTAAAAAAATCCTCTCAAAAACTAAACTTTTAAAAAAATCCTCTAAAACTAAATTAAAAAAAAATCCTTTCAAAACTAAACTTTAATAAAATCATGTAAAAAACTTAACCTATAAAAAAATCCTCTCAAAAATTAAACTTTAAAAAAAATCCTCTCAAAAACTAAACTTTAAAAAAAATTCTCTCAAAAATAAAAAAAATCTCTCAAATACTAAACTTTAAAAATTATCTTATCAAAAACTAACCTTTAAAAAAAATACCTCTCAAAAACTAACCTTTAAAAAAAATACTGTCTAAAAGCAATAAAAATCATATTTAAATAAAATCCTCTCAAAAAGTTACATATAAAAATCATATTTAAATAAAATCCTACTAACCTATAAAAAAATCCTCCAAAAACTAAACTTTAAAAAAATCCTCTTAAAAACTAACCTTTAAAAAAAAACCTCTCAAAAACTAACCTTTAAAAAAAATCTTATCAAAAACAAACCTTTAAAAAAAAAATACTATCTAAAACTAAACTTTAAAAAAATCCTCTCAAAAACTAAACTTTAAAAAAACCCTCTCTAAAAGTAAGATATAAAAAAACCTCTCAAAAGCTAACCTTAAAAAAAAATACTGTCTAAAACTAAACGTTAAAAAAATCCTCTCAAAAAGTAATAAAAAATCATATTTAAAAAAAATCCTCTCAAAAAGTAACCTATAAAAAATCATATTTAAATAAAATCCTCACAAAAAGTTACCTATAAAAAAATCCTCTCATAAACTAAACTTTAAATAAAACCTCTCAAAAACTAACCTTTAAAAAAATCTTATCAAAAAAGAACCTTTAAAAAAATACTGTCTAAAACTAAACTTTAAAAAAATCCTCTCAAAAACTTAACTTTGAAAAAACCCTCTCTAAAAGTAAGCTATAAAAAAAACCTCTCAAAAACTAACCTTTAAAAAAAATACTGTCTAAAACTAAACGTTAAAAAAAATCCTCTCAAGAAGTAATAAAAAATCATATTTAAATAAAATCCTCACAAAAAGTTACCTATAAAAAAATTATCTCAAAAACTAACCTATAAAAAAATCCTCTCAAAAATTAAACTTTAAAAAAATCCTCTCAAAAACTAAACTTTAAAAAAAATCCTCTCAAAAAGTAACCTATAAAAAATCATATTTAAATAAAATCCTCACAAAAAGTTACCTATAAAAAAATTATCTCAAAAACTACACTATAAAAAAATCATCTCAAAAACTAAACTTTTAAAAAACTCAAAAATTAACCTATAAAAAAACCTCTCAAATACTAAACTTTAAAAAAAATATTATCAAAAACTAACCTTTAAAAAAAACCTCTCAAAAACTAACCTTTAAAATAAATCTAATCAAAAACAAGCCTTTAAAAAAAATACTGTCAAAAACTAAACTTTAAAAAAACCTCTCAAAAATTAAACATAAAAAGAAACCCTCTCAAAAAGTAACCTATAAAAAAATCATCTCAAAAACTAAACTTAAAATAAAATCCTCTCAAAAACTAAACTTTAAAAAAAATTCTCTCAAAAAGTAACCTATAAATAAAAACCTCTCAAATACTAACCTTTAAAAAAAATCTTATAAAAAACTAACCTTTAAAAAAAATCCTCTCAAAACCAAACTTTAAAAAAAATAATCTCACCTATAAAAATCCTCAAACTATCCTCTCAAAAACTAACATAAAAAAAATCCTCTCAAAAACTAAACTTAAATTTTCTCAAAAACTAAACTTAAATTTTCTCAAAAGTAACCTATAAAATAACCTCTCAAATACTAACCTTTAAAAGAAAATCTTATAAAAAACTAACCTTAAAAAAACCTCTCAAAAACTAAACTTAAAAAAAAATCCTCTCAAAAACTAAACTTTAACCCACTCAAAAAGTAAGCTATAAAAAAATCCTCTCAAAAACTAAACTTTAAAAAAATACTGTCAAAAAATTAATTTAAAAAATCTTCTCAAAAACCAACCTATAAAAAGAATCTTATTAAAAACTAACCTTTAAAAAAAATCTTATAAAAAATCTAAAATCAAAAACAAAAAAAGTAAACAAAATTAAAATCATAAACATAAAATACATAAATAAAATATAAATAAATAACAAAAATAAAACCTAAAAATAATCAAAAATAAAAACCAAAAATAATTAAAATGAAAGCAAAAAAAGCAAATAAAAATTAATAATAATAAACAAAAATACAAAAAAAACAAAATAAAACATAAAATTAATACAAAACAAAAACAAAATAAAATAAAAAATATAAATTAAATATAAAAATAAAAACAACAATATCAAATATATAATAATAAAAGCAAAAATTAAATCTATTATAATGACAAAAAATCAAAAACATAAACAAAATCAAAATAAATGAAAAAAAAAAAAAAAATTATAATCAAAAACAAAAAAAAATTAATTAAAATCATATACCAAAAACTAAAACTAATAATATAAATCAAAAATAAAACAAACATAACAAAAAAATCAAAATATAAATTAAAAAATAACAATCAAAGTCAAATACAAAAAAACAAAAAAAGAATATAATAACAAAATTAAAATAAAAAACATTAAAAAAAAAGAAATCAAAATATAAATATTATAATCAAATACAATGATAAAAACAAAAAAAATCTAAAAACACAAACAAACTTAAAACAAAAACATATAATTACAAAAAGAAAAACAAAATGAATAATAAAAGCAAAATATAAATGAAAAATAAAACAAAGAAAAATAAAGACAAAAATTAAAAAAAATCAAAAATAACTAAAAAATCAAAAGTAACAAAAAAATATCAAAAACATAAAAAAAAAATAAAAATATCAAAATCACATACAAACAAAAAAGCAAAAATAAAAAACAAAATAAAGCAAAAAAAATAAAAACAAAATAAAAATCTAATAACAAAATTAACATAAAATAACAAAATTAAAATATAAAATAAAATCATAAATAAAAGAAAAAAGAATCTAAAAGAAGAGTACAGAAAAGAACAGAAAAATAAAAATATTTCTGAATAAAAAAAATAGAAATAAAAGAAAAAAGAAAAGTATAGTTAAATAAAAAGTGAAGAGAATAGTAAAGAGAAAAGGGAAAGGCTAAAAAAGAGAAAAGTAAAAGTAAAAAAGCAAAAGAAAAAAGTTTCAAAAAAGTGAAAAGAAAAATAAAGGAAAAATTAAAAGTAAAATAAAAAGAAATAGAAAAGAGAGGAAAAGTAAAAGAAAAAAGAATAGTAAAATACAAAAAAAACAAAAAAAGAATATAATAACAAAATTAAAATAAAAAACATTAAAAAAAAAGAAATCAAAATATAAATATTATAATCAAATACAATGATAAAAACAAAAAATATCTAAAAACACAAACAAACTTAAAACAAAAACATATAATTACAAAAAGAAAAACAAAATGAATAATAAAAGCAAAAAATAAATGAAAAATAAAACAAAGAAAAATAAAGACAAAAATGAAAATTAAAAAAAATCAAAAATAACTAAAAAATCAAAAGTAACAAAAAAATATCAAAAACATAAAAAAAGAAATAAAAATATCAAAATCTCATACAAACAAAAAAGCAAAAATAAAACAAACAAAATAAAGCAAAAAAAATAAAAACAAAATAAAAATCTAATAACAAAATTAACATAAAATAACAAAATTAAAATATAAAATAAAATCATAAATAAAAGAAAAAAGAATCTAAAAGAAGAGTACAGAAAAGAACAGAAAAATAAAAATATTTCTGAATAAAAAAAATAGAAATAAAAGAAAAAAGAAAAGTATAGTTAAATAAAAAGTGAAGAGAATAGTAAAGAGAAAAGGGAAAGGCTAAAAAAGAGAAAAGAAAATAGAAAGAAAAAAGAAAAGTAAAAAAGCAAAGAAAAAAGTTTAAAAAAAGTGAAAAGTAAAATAAAGGAAAAATTAAAAGTAAAATAAAAAGAAATAGAAAAGAGAGGAAAAGTAAAAGAAAAAAGAATAGTAAAAAGAAAATTAAAGGAAATAGAAAAAAAAGTAAAATGAAATAAGAAAATTGAAGGAAGGAAAAGCTAAAATTATAAATAATAGAGAAATATAAGAAAAGTAAAAATGAAACTATAAAAAAGATAATAATAGGCGAGAAAATATCTAAATTTAAACCCCACCCCAACCCTCTATTCTAACCCTAAACAATATATATTTATTTCAATCTCACTAAAATCCCACCCCAACCCCATTCTCCTAATAAAACCCAAAACCTTATATTGTAAAACATTAATACTATAACACATTAACACCCAACCTCTCCCAAATCCCATCCCTACTACCTACATGAGCCTATAGCTCCCCTATCAACCTAAAATATATTATATAATATAATAATAAATATACTATTGTCCTCAGTCGCCGGTATTTGGGCAACAGCAACAAAATGGAGTGAAGAATCTTTTGATTCGATTCCAGATACGTAAATGTCGTGTATCTGGGAGAGGGGTAGGATGGGAGGAAAAAGATGTTTCCTCTTGGGAGGAAGCGGATGAATCCTCTTGATACTTATCGATTGCCTTAATTATTATATCGATTAATAATTCTTTTGTATATATACATTTATATAATTATCCAATTTAACTTCTAATAATATGCAATTTGATTAACCTCGATAATATAATATTAAATGTAGGAGTGTTATAATAATACAATATACAATTAATAATATAATGTAACCTTTAAAATATATACGATATTCAAATATAACATTAATTACTTCATTTTCCTCCAGATAATCAGATCTAGGAATGTTGGGGTTACTGGATATCCTATTAAAATAGAATTTCTCAGCAGCCTTTGATGGATCCATTTTGCAGATTTCGGTATCCGACCTGCATTTTAAAATATTTGATGAAGATTTATTTTTATCATAAAATCGCACTCTGTTGTTGAGTGCGAATTTTATTGCTATATTATCATTATTTTTATTATCTACAGACTCGTTACTATTATCACTACTATAATCCGAATTATCACGGGTTTTTAGGATCGACTTAGTAGGGAAATACTCCTTATATCTTAATGTTTTCACATATTCGATCATTATTATTATCAAATTTATTATAATGATTTTTGTAAAGATGATAATAAGAATATCAACAATCAAAAAATAGTAAAAAAAATTTCAATCAAATTTTAAACATGATGATAAAAAAGAATATTTTAAAATTTTCTTGAAAATAAGAAAATTAACGTGATGAATATTTATAACTTTAAACAAATATTAAAACAGCTTTTGTGTTATCTCTTATTTCTACTCAGCAGGGTTTAGGTATGTTACTCTGTAAATGATTTATGTTAATCTAGAGAGAAATTTAAGATAGTCTATTTACGTTATCGTTATTCAGAACATGTGACAGTTATAAGAGCTAATCGTTTCATTATAAAATATATATTAATCATTCATTTTGCTGAAAGTCATTAAAATAATAAATGATCTTATCTAGCACGTTGGCCATAGACCTGCCCAAAATGAGCGAGCGTGAATTATATAAAGGCCTACCCTTCATATAAACGAATTGATTCGTAATATTTCGCAATTTTCAGAAGCTCTAATTCTCAGAAGTCAGCATGGTGGCAGTTCCGCTACTTCGAGGAAATCGTAAATAAATAAATAAATATAAAACAGATTCCCAACAATAATGTTAATATAAATATTGAATTTCTGATATTCTCAGGAAAATGGTGATCATTTTTTAAGTAGATTCGAAGACATTTTCAAGGACACTCAGATCTCGGACATCGAAAAGCTGGATCCTTCACAAGAAGACTACCAGACAAATTATATATCGCTCAAATCGATATATTCACCTACCGACTTCATCAATCCATCGATATTGATTGAAAAATTAAGGTTATTACACCCGATCTTCAACAAGGTAAAAATGAAAGTTACATCAATTGGGTAAGTAGATTATGCATTTTAAAAAATGAGTTGCTAGATCATAGTAGAGTTATGGAAAAAGTAAAAATTTCGTCAATCAGCAAAAATATTAGGCGGATTACGTTAAAAGAAAACATTACATTAGTATAAGTTCTTACTTTAAGAGTTGATTTTGAGGAGTTAGAGTTAAAAGAAAATATAATTGCTAGTTGAATATATTTCTTTAAACAAAAAAACAGAAGATGAAACAACCCTGAAACATTTAGAAAGGCAAAGAGGTAAGAAAACAGAAGAAAACAAACAGATGATGAGATATGGAGACCACGGCGAAGGACATAATTTACGATCTAATTACGATAACAGACAACAATGGACAACAAGAAGCAATGACCTTTAAATGAATAATTATCAAGGAAATAATTACAACCCTAGATATCAGAACTATAATGCGAGTTATTACAATAACGTCAGGGCAAACTACCCAGGATCATACAATAATTTTTCAAGATTTGATAATAAAACTAGTTATAAAACTATAATAACCATAGATTTAATAATGATATAATTACAGATATAACAGACATTATAATGATTCAAGATTTATTCAAAGACAACAATAATCATAATATTGGAAATCAAGGAAGAAATCAATTAGGTAATTGTAGATATCATAACAACGATAATAGTCAATCACGATACACAAACAAAGTAAACACTGTCAATATAGAAGAGATAAAAGAAGATGATAATGATAAATTAGAGAAAAAAGAATATAATTTATATAATTTGGACATAAACAATATGAATGCCAATAATGATACAGCTAATGATATATATAAAGTTACAGTATATTTATGACTTGCAAATATTAATGCAGATGGACACTGGTTCTAGGTTCAGCGCCCTACCGATTCATATTGCAAGAAAGATTGGAATTAAAATCTTAAATAAATCGGAAACAAAATTAACTGGATACGATGAAAAAATAATAAAAGTGTTAGGTACTATTAAAGTCAAGGCAAAATTCGAGGACAAAAGTCAAATCTCAACTGCTTATGTGGTCCAGAATGATAAAATTGCACTGTTAGGAAGGACCTGGATAACAGTTTTTGGAAATATACTAAATAAATTTGTGAATTTAGTCGATAGCATTATATTTAGAAGGGGAAACTGGAAGTGTGACCCCCCAAAAAATGTTATTAACATTATCGAATCGTATATTGAAAATTTTATTATCATTACAAAAGTATATAAGGGTAAAAAAAAAGGATAGCAATAATTCATAAGTTAAAAACTAGTTAATAATTCAACATTACGATTAAATTTATATTATTATAAAAAAAAATAGATTTTATTTTAAGTATAATATCCCATTTTGATAAACATACACTCTAGGGCCCAAAGGAAGGGTTATTATAAATTCTTTGTTTAAGATAACCTTAGTGTCAGCATACATGGTCATTATTCATTTATATTTTGGGCTGGATTAATAGTTGGATCAAATCTGACACAATTTAACAGATGAACGATTTAAAAAAAAAATCTTTTAGAGATCAATTTTTCTTTATTAAAATTAATAATTCATAGATAATTATCACGAATAGAATAGAATTATCAATAAAATTAATATTAGTAAAGAAAAATTATCTGATAAATATATTTTTCAAATCAATCAGCTGTTATATAGTGTCCGATTCCACTATGAATTCAGCCTTAAAAATCAAGTGGCCTCCAACATTATTGGCTTAGGTGGTGAAGAAGTAAAATATTAATCCATCACAGATGAGGGTTTACGTTTTTATTAGATATAAATAGATTTTTTTTTGGATATAATGGTGTGTAAAATATTTCTTAAAATTATAAATGAAACAAAGAACAATATTTTTATTTCAAACAACATAATATATTTTATATGAAATTTTTAACGTTATATATATTTTTGATTTGATTGTAAATTTCTCACATTTATACAAAAATTATTAACATTAGCATAACCAAAAACAGGGGAAGCAAGGAATTATCGACCCTCAATTAAATTTTTTATTCAAATTTCTATTTTGGTATTTTTCATGATCGTTTAATTAACTAGCAATAGTAATAAAGATATAAAACTTCAGGGATGTAAAGAAAAAAAATAAAGGGTTCAAGTTTTAGAGATAAAAATTTTTAAAAAAAGCGTTCAGCAAAAACATGAGTATTAGATTTCACATCCCTTTTTGGAATTGAATAACTTAATTTTTTTTAACCTTTTATATTTCGAACATAAAATGAGTTTTACATTCTTGTTTAAAAAAGTTTAGAAGTGTCTAAAATTTTAGCGGATATTTACTCTACTCAGTGTAATACATATCTGAGTCAAATCAGAAATTTTCGAATTTAAAAATTGCTCTTAAATGAATTAAATAAAATGGAGAGAATTCAAATTTCCTGCGAATTTCCATACTCCAAAACGAACATGGGCATAAATTTTGATTTCGGACGTTAATTAAAAAAAAAATTTTCAGATTTAATCAGAATGAACCTTTTTATCTATATTACCCGTTACAACTTTACCCCAAGATGATGTATTTTATTCAAATCGTTATTGCGTGACTTCTAGTTTTTTAAGCTATAAATATAAATTTTATTTTATAGCTATGAGACTTTAAGGTACATATATGAAAAATTTTGAGCCATAATATATTTTGCTAGAAGCAAAATAAAAGAAAGGGTATTTTTTGGGTACAAAAAACGGTTTTTAGCAAAATATTTCAAACCAAAGTTTCTCAAAAGATGAACATTGGTAAGAAATTAGATATAAAAATACATCTTTACACTAAATTTAAGGTATTTTTACTCAAGGGTTTAAAAGTTGTTCGTGTAAGATTGTTACCCCGTCGTTTTACCCTGGTCTCCCCTGTTATTATGAAATATTCAGGGTTTACAAATCATTAAGATTTTTAGAAAAGGATAATAGGCATCCCAATTAAAAATTGGCAAACCCCGCCAGCTAAGAATTTTTCAAGTTGTTTAGCCCATTATAATTTTCTAGAAAATTTATAAAAAATCGGCCGCAGTCTGTTAAATTTTTTTGTACAAATTTTCCGGCCATTACATTTTAAATTTCTAAGGCTCTTATATACTCCTCTTAAGGGATCTATCCTTCTCCCTACAACAACCGTTTTATAAACCAATAGTTGATATTTTTCTATACTATACATTTGTAATCATATCATATTATAAATAACTTCCTTTTTTGTGAAATTTAACTGTATATATTATTTATAGATTTAGTATTTTAGTTGGGCAGTTCTTATACAAGGAATTAAGCATATTGTATTTATCTTGGAATAGTGTGTGTTAATCATATAGTTCGCAATTTTAAAAAAATATATGGAAATTTTAATACCAGGGGTGCCCTAAAAACTACGGAAAATCAGAGATTTGTGAGGTTCTGCCTGATATATATTTCTGGTTGGCAGGCGAACTTTGCAAACCTCTTAATCACAATATGCAACTGCAGGCAGCATAATCTAAAAAAAATCCTTGATGCCTATTAATCTTTTATTTCACCCAAAGCATAAACGCCTTTTGCACTAGAAAATGATTTGAATGACTCTTAAGTGCCCCTTGTTTCACAATATTAGAATCTATGTAGGAAAATTTGATCAGATCTTATAGGTTATAGATTAGTGTTGTAAAAACGGCTTCAATTTTTTAAAAACGGCTATATTTTAGCTAAAATTACGCAAGTCTGGTAACTTGGCTCATAGATGCCAGATAATCTATTAACAAAATCTCGAGAATTGCATAATAACATTTTAGATAAAACCAGAATTTGAAATTAGCGAAATCGAGCCATTTACCCAATAATAGTTATAAAACCTCTGCTTTCTGTACAATTATTTTTTTTGCAATATATCACGAAAAATTTATAAATTTTATTGTTAAATGGATTTGTTAAATCGGGCTGAAACGGAATATTATTTTTTTTATTGATAATTCATATTAAAATTATTAAAATTTTGAAAACAAAAAGAGTAAATTAATAGAAGTTTATCAAATTTTATATCTTGGCAGACTCAGAAAAGGAAATTGTTCAATCGATCTTTATTACCACTTATACTTCAACAATTCGACAATTTTTTCCTTTGCTTAAATCGGTGACTTGGAGTGGATCATCATATTAATGTAGCGTCGGGTTTACACACCTATGGTATAATTCCTTTCGGAAATTATTAACCTAAGTATGAAGAATTAAGAATTGCTAAGCTTCAACTGCTGGTCGCACATGCTTGGATAAGTGAGAAACGCTGCTAAAATGGTAAGTGGGTTATTCAATCCCTTGGTCTCTTCGCAACCACGGGATAATTCTAGTAGAGATTGAGCATTGCAAGCAGCCAGTAATCCAACGTGCCTCGATATTATGGTTTCGAGAATTAGGTTGAGCAGGGGGTAAACGTAATTTCCAGCACCAATCATTTTAAGTTTAGACCAAATTTGTTCGACAGGTATCTTAGCTAAGTCCTGTCCATTTTCAGTATATGTCTTTATACTTTTAGGGTAATGATTGTTCTCCTTGTCGGAAATCTTTCCATAAAACCGTAAATATCTAAGGATCCTGAAGTAGTCATTTGTAAACGAGTCTGAGCATCTCCGACAGACATTATTCTCTGAATTTTTTTTTGCTACCATAATAATCGTATAAGGTACCTTCAAAATCTAAATTATTGTTCTTTTCATTTATAAAATTTAATTATATAATAAAGGTGGTTTCAAATATTAAATAATTTTTATTTTAAATACTGCTGTAAAGTAATACCTAGACTTTATTTTGAAGAAAAGTGACGTTATTCGTTTAATTTTTTTTTCAACTAGTAGCCTAAATTATGATTACATCGGGCCTAATTTTTAAAGCTAGGCATGGCCCGAATTTTTTCAAAAAAATTTAGCTAGCCCGAACAAAATTGTTTTTATTTGTCCAGAAAAGTTAGAACCGAAATAAAAATTATATGTCAGCCTGGTCCGAATTTATTTTGTTTCTTGTCAGAATTTTAAACAATTTATCTGACAAAATGTATAGCACGATCCTGTTCCAACCCGATCAAGTCGGTAACAGGCCCCAGACTCGGGATGTGACTTGGATATTTCAAGTCTAAATTATATTTTAATATAGTGTAGGTCGCACAAGGCAACCCTATTAAAAAAATCTTTTTGTTTTTTAAAAGTCTGTAAAAAATATCATGAATTTGTAACGATATTTATAAGGATGATTTTCTCATTAGATTTTAGTTGTAAATTATAAATGGTAAAACAAAGTTTAAATATTACATTTATTGGTGGAATAAAATTTATAAAATTTTGCATAAGTATTTATTATAATCTAGATTACAAATATCAAAATATTTAAATTATTTTATCTATCCTTATTAATATATATAAATAAATATAAATAAAAAATATATTCGCTAGATGGCGCAATATATTTAAAATGTATTTTATTTGAAAAATAACTAGTATTTTACATTGGAACAAAAACTATTTTTTTCCGATTTAAAAAAAATCATTTAAATATATCAAATTATTAAAAATGATATGCAGATTGAGTATAAAATAACATATATAGAAATAAAATTTTAAACACATATATTTTAATAGATAATATTAATTGAAATAAATTAACCATCCTCCTCAGTAATAGAGTTCAACGGTACTGTCCTATCGGTTTTGGACTTATTTTTTAGAGAACAGAAGTCGGAAGCGGTCTTTTATTTTTTTACGTTGTGTTCCTTTGTTTATATCTAAGTTTGTTATAATATTCAATTATAATTTTATTTAATTTGTTATTTTTCTAGATGAGTTATTTTAGTTTTTGTATTCATAATGAGCAATATTGGCATTGTTTTACATTTACTACTTATTATTTCTTGATTGTAAAATAAATATTCTACAAATAAAAAATATTAAAGCCTTGTCTCTTGCAAGAATTTTAATTTAAAATATATCAATTTATTTGACAAAATGTAATATTATATTTAAAAAATTAAGCTACCCCTAAATTTTTTAAGCTGTGATTTTCAGATCTATAATTTAAGGACCTAAAAATTTCTTAATTGAAACCTTTTCATTTTCAAACTTAAAGTGAGTATTGTAATTATTCTATCAATATTAATAATTAAATATTATTTTTTAAATATGAAATTATTTAATTCCCATGAATACTAATATGAATTTCTTAACGTATATTTTTCTGATAAAACGTTTTTATAGGACTGCAGTAAGTAATGGACATTCCAATAAAATTTATGGCGGGAAATAGGGGCCTAATATTGTTTCCCCTATAAGAAAAACCACGATGGGCTATTGGCAGAGAACTTATGGGTTATAAACGTGCTTTATTAAATGATTATTCTTAGTATCATAAAAATTTTATTTTGAATCAGACTAATTTTATTGACGATTCTAATAAAAAGAATTGTAGACAAATTTGTATTAAACACATTTTTGCAAATTTAATATTTTGTATAAGAATAATTTTCTAATCATTTAAAAAATTTGGAAAACAAAAATTTAAATACATATTGAAGTGAAATCACATTTATAAATTAGGAGCTACTGATATTTGGCAGACGCAGTAAGGAAATCCTTCAGTTCATTTTTTTTACCGCTATATTTCAAATATTCGATAATTTTTTCCCTGGTTTTACTGGGCGGTTGGGATGCTATCATCAAGTCGATGTAGTATTTCGTACTTCTAGATTGGGTAATTCTCCTTTCCTCAATTATGAAGTCAAGTATAGCCTGTTCGGAGTTGGTAAGCTTGAGACGTTGGTCAAGAACGTTTATGTCTTGTTTAGTGAGCACCGTTGCTAAGATGGTAATCGGATTGGGATTTAATCCCTTGGTGGCCTCACAAACACGGTATAATTCTCGTAGGGATTCAGCGCTGGCAACAGCCGGCAACCCAATGTACCTAGACATTCCGGTGTCGAAGATTAACTTGAGAAGGGAGTAAATGTAATTGCCAGCACATATTTTCTTCAGTTCGGACCATATTCTTTCTCCTGCTATATTAGCTAAGCCTGACCCATTTTCAGTAATTGCCTTAACAATTTTAGGGTCATGATTGTTCTCCTTGTTCGAAATTTTTCCATAAAACCGTAAGTACCTAAGGATCCTGAGATAGTCCTCTTGCATACGAATCTGAGCATCTCCAACAAATGCTATTCTCTTTTCGTCTAAATCCTTCTTGCCACCAAAATAATCGTACAAGGTGCCTCCAAAATCTGAATTTGTTATTTTTAAATTAATTAAAACATATACCATAAAACAGTTGTTCTTTAAAATTGCAAGATAATGGTTGATAAAGATGGTTTCAAATATTAATTACTTTTTTTATACGATAAAAGACAATCATGCGTAACATACAAATTATCTTAAAAATAAATAATGTAACCCAGAAACATTGAGTTTATAGTAAGGTCCCTCCTGCTGGCATCTAAAACCCAATTGTCCGTGAATTGCACATTTGCGTGTCTTCCATCAGTTGTCTTGTCTATACGTAAGGTAGTAATCTCAAACTTTTGCCTATTTTTTATATTTTAAAATTAATGTTTTTTTTTAAAAAATGTAAAATTAAATTTACTTATCATTTATCATGACTGTTATCGTTCCATGCCTTTCACCATTTTTATTTACCAATATCACTAGCCTTTCCGTCGCAAACATGTTCTTCATCTGATCGGGTGTGGCAGGGGTAGCGAAATCAAGATCTTCTGGCATAACTCCTAACAATATATCTCTTACAGGACCTCCAGCTAGACGTAATGGATAGTTATGTCTTGCAAATATCTCCTTCAATTTATTTACTTCAGGAGTAAAAATGGCTTTGAAACTATCGAAATGACTAATGTTCATTTTAAATTAAGTTATTTTTATTTTGTATATTTAAAAGATTAATAAAATATTAGTTATAAGAAAAGATAAAATTTGATGATAATTTTATTAAATTTTGGTCCTATTTAATACTTTTTTTAAAAAAAAATAAAAATAATTTTAAATTTATTCTTAGAAAAACAAAATAATTATTATTTAATTTGTTTTAATGTTTTTCAAAAGTTATTTAATTATGAATCAATCAAAGTACAAAAAATTAAAAGTCATGCCACGTGAAATTTTTCAAAATGGGCTATTTTCATAGCAAATGTAAAATTTTTTAAAATTATTCTATGGTATAAACTTGTTAAGGCCAAAATTTATACAAATTCATAAAAATAATAAATCAAAAAAAGGGCACAAAATATATAAATTTTTTAGCTAACTAACTATGAATATGTATTTTTTTTTATGAAAAAAGGGATTTAAAGATACCATTAGTTCTTTTCTTTTGTTATTCTTATTTATATGTAAAATATGATTTTATCTTCAGAATTTTATAATTAATCTTTAAATGTTTAGGAGTTGAGAAAGTACAAATTTAAACTGCCTTTTTTTTGACTCAGATTTTAGATCTATAATTTTAAAGCGAAATTAATCAATAAGAAAGAGATATTATTACTTGGATGTTGGATTAAAATTTAAAATGAAAATAAGCCAAACTCGAAAGAATTTTTACAATTTTTTAAAAAAAAAAAACTAATTTCTTAGTAAATATTGCCCAGACCTCGAGATTTAACTGATACAATTTATCCAAACCTATGGGCCATCTATGACCAAAATCTTCAGGCTTGTATAATATTTTTGTGGACAAAATATTCAATTAGCGGTAAAATTCTTTTTAACTCTTAAAAAATTATATTCTCAAAGATCTGCACAAGGGGATTTTTTTAGGTTGAACTTGTAGGTTCCTAATTTTATTTGACCAGGATTTTTAACATTTTGATCAATACTTACATTCGTGCTCTTGAATTTAGTCATTTTAGAACATTTATGGTTGTAGGGGAGACCGGGGATGGTTGGGACACTTTTCGTTCAAACCTTAATAATTTTAATATTAGTAGACTAATCTGAATAATTAAAATATCTTCTGAATCCCAAAAGTATAGGCTATTTGAAATAATTAATATATATTTTATGAAGATTATATTTTTTTAGAAAATTGAATTTAAAAAAAAAAAAATTTTTTGTCCCAACTATGACAGACTCTGTGTACGTTGGAACACACATATGTGATAGTTGGGACACTTGTGAAATAGAGGTCTAAATAAATTTAAAAATTTAAAATCAGTAATCCAGTAAGACTAGAGACTATGACACATGATTTTATTGATAATATTATAATTCATAATCAATAACTATATAAAAAAAATTTTAGCAAAATTTAGGAAATTTATTTTGGCGAAAAAAAAATTGTAAAGAAAAAAATGTAAAAAATTTTTTTTTTAATCATAAACATAGTGAAAGATAAGTATTTAATTATTTATTATTCACAATACTAAATTAATAATAAAATTATAAAATTGTTGATAAAATGAGCTAAAATGGCGTGTCCCAACTATACTATGACCAACTATGACCGAGCCCACTAACTTTATAAATATCATCCAAAATCATATTAATTCATATTTATTGATTCTGAAAGTTTGGCAGATTGGAAAATAGGGTTTAGGCTTTCCTAAAATCTATTTATTATGATTTTTGAAGCTTTATTTATAAATATAAACGATAAAGTTTGCAAATATTTTTTATTACTTTTGGTATGCCAAAACACATTTTCTTCTGTAAAAATTAAAATACTAAATATTTTTCAAATCTTTTTTAGCCAATCATGTGTGACAAAATTATCTATGTTAGGCTCAAATTTCCAGTCTTATAAAATAATATCTTAAATTATAATTAGAATGTCCTAACGTTCCCCTGTACTCAATGTACCCCGGTCTCCCCTATTTTGTAAAATTTAATTTTTTCAAATTACAATTTAACATTGTTTAATGAGCTATTGTATATTTTTACCCCAACCATGATATGTTTTATTGGGTAATAGAACAGAAATGTCCGCGACATAAAGATCTGAGATGCTAAGAATTTGACTTTTAAAATTCTATTTTTATATCTGTCGAAAATAGGATATTTTTGACAAGAAATGGAGTGATTATTTAGAATCTCGTATCCTTTAATGGAAATTTGAAGCTATTTATGAATTATTATTTAATTTTTCTAAAAGAACTCTTAACTCAGAGGTTTTCACTCATGATTCAGTCGAAGTTTCTAGTCTTTTATCTCAATGCGTTAATATTAATTCAATTATATTGGCCATTATAATTTAATAAATTAAGAACAATAGATCCACTAAATAAGAATTTACAATAAGTAGGTTTTAATATAGTGGATGCCAAAAAAAATTGTATATAATATATTAAAAAATAGAAAAGGTTAAAATTCTTTTTATTTGATATTATGGCCGAAAAATTTATATCACGATTTAATCTCACCCCTCAAAAATCATCAACGTAATGTTATAACATATATAAATTTTCAAGATTTTTTAAGCGATACCAAATTACAATTTGAAAGTGAAAAGGACTCCAGTTGAAGTTTTTTAGAAAAGAGTTATTATGAAATTATTGTAGATCGCTTTTTAGGTAGATTTACACAAGATGATTATAATCTTGTATCATATTTTTTTTTAATACATTGTCCCCCCATAACCCTGATAGTTTTATATCAAATAAAAGGGCCCCATTAGAATCATTATTTAACTTAAATGTAGAGACGTTACACGATGAAATGAAATAGCAAAAGGATTATTAGCTGCAGAAATTATAAAAACATATAATTTTAAAAATATCTTAGATATTATGGATAAAAAAATTAGCATCTTGTTGTAAATAGCGTGACAAATTTAGCGAAACCTTTAAATCGAATACATTACAGCGAAACTTTTATCGCTAATCAATAATCGCGAAATCATTACAGTGATACTCAAATCGCGGAGACGATATAACGAAACCTATTTTGTGTAACACATATCTTGAAGATATTTTAGTGAATTTAATATCACGAGGTTAATATTGCGATAATTTCCAATTAGTGTCTATTTTTTTGAAACATTTATTTTTATGATCATATTGAATAATATTTTTTTATAGGCAAAAATTGATTCAATGATTTAATTTTCTTTAGCCTTAATAAATTTATATAATGATTAATGAACTAATTGATTTGCAAACTGTATTATTAAAATAAAATTTTTTGCTATCTTGCCCTATGCTTCTCCTCGACTTATTTTTTAAGAATCGTACACAAGGAACCCAGGCTTCTAGTTAATTAGTTAAACGTTGATTCTTATTGGCGAAATTGATATCTGGGTTGCGCCAATATTTAATGTATTAATATTTATAAATTATCAATCAGTTTTGTCAGTCACTAACCAAAAAATAGAGTTATAAGCTATTAGACTGTCCTTATCAAATTTTGAATGTCGATTCAAAAAAAAATTACATCTAAGTATAAGAGATTTCATTCAAAATATTTTCAATCTTATGATTTTATGATGATCTTTAAAATATTAGTTCAAAAAAATTTGATAGGAATCTGAATCTAATATTAAGACACAGTCTTAAGCATGGAGTTTGCTAAACTTTGTCAACCGCTGATTATGAGGCTTTAGCCAATATGTAATGCTTATTTACAATACATATGGATTAGTTTTTTTCCCTTAATTACTCAGAGTTAAAACTACTTAAAGTAATTTTTACTGAATTCCCAAATGATAATTTTGCCAAACAAAAATTTTAATTTTCTCAGAATTTAATCTTTTAGAAAATATCGCTCATAAAGTTTTGCTATTTCTTTAATTTTTAATTGCATAAACATGATTTTTCGAGTTTTAAAATTAATCAACACTATGTCTTAATAATTCGTAAAATTTAATAAAAAATTTTGAGAAAATTAAAATCTTCTATTTTTTATCTCGATTAAATTTTTTTAAAGTATTTTATAATATTTGTTAAAATTTACTTTTAAAACATACATCACATTTTAAAATTTATGTTGGGGGGGGGGGGTAAATTTATTTGGGTAAGAACTCAAACCAAAATGTCCCCTCCACTTATAATCACGAGTTAGTTAGACCAGCAAGAAAAATGGCTTATTTATTTTTTTATCACATCAGTTAAAGGTTTGCTTTAGATAATAAGTAACAAAATATCCTTGAAATATTTCGCGTTTATGATTTAGGAAATTTGTTGGGTAAATTGATATTGAATATGTTGTTTTCATTTAAATAAATAAATTCGCAATATATTTACTGTTTCGCCGTAATGCGCTCGCGATAATGACTTGGCGCAAATACATTCGCGGTAGAAAATTCGCTTATAAAGGGTTCGCGATAATAGTTTTCCTATAACGGAGTTGTGATAAAAGTTTCGCTAAAATTTATTCGCTCTAAAGTCGGCGCGGAAAAAAATTCGCGGAATTGGTTTCGCGATATTACCTTCTTCGATAAACGAAATTTACAATAATTTCATTGAATTGACCTAATACGGATTTTAATTTTCAATCACTTTTTTTTAAATTTAACAGGAAGGAGTTATTTTCGACAATGTAAAAATAAACCCAATAAAACATACCGTGGTTGGGGTAAAAATATTGAATAGCTCATTTAATATTCTTTATGCAAAATTGTAATTTGAAAAAATTAAATTTTATAAAATAGAGCAATAAATGATCTAAAATGACTTAAATTTTAAAAGAGCATGATCATACATAAGTATTGATCAAATTTTTAAAAATCATGGTAAAATAAAATAAGATTTTACGGTTAACAATATTCTGTCCACTATATATACAAGCCTGAAGATTATGTTCATAGATGGCTCAAAGGTTTGGATACATGTATTAGCTAAATCTACGAGGTTTGGACAATATTTTCTAAAAAATTGGTAAAATTTTTTTAAAAATTATTAAAATTCGTTCGAGCTTGGCTTATTTTCATATAAAATTTTAATGCAACATCAAAGTAATAATATCTCTAATTAATTAATTTCTCTTTAAAATTTTAGCTCTTAAGTTTGACCAAAAATGAGGCCGCTTTTGTATTTTCTCACTCATAAACATTTTTAAAAGATTATATAATTACATATAAATAACATAAGAAAAAAGCCCATTTTTTATATAAAAAAATACATATTCATAGTTAGTTAAAAAATTAGATATTTTTTTATACCTTTTTATGATTTATTGTTTTAATGAATTTGTATAAATTTAGGCCTTAACACAAGTTTATACCAGAGTTAAAATTTCCAAAATTTTCATAATATTGATATGAAAATAGAAATAGCCTATTTTGAAAATTCCAAGTGACATGACTTTTGATTTGTTGTTTGATAGATTCATAATTATTAAAAATATCAAAACAATAATTTCAAAAAATGGCCATAAAAATAAGAAGTATTAAATAAGGTTTCATGTCAGTTCAGCCAAACTTTTATCGCGAATTCACATTACCGAATACTATTTCGCGAAACCTTTAATGCCAATACATTACAGCCAAACTTTTATTGCGAAAGTTTTATAGCTAGGTCATTAGTCAATGTCGCGATAATTGCTAATAGGGACTATTTTTATTTTGAGGCATTTATTTTTATGATCATTAATTGAATAATATTTTTTTTTAAAAATATATACAAGTTTCAAATGGAGTTTTTAATTATTTTTTTTAACCGTAATAAATTTATATTATGATTAATGAACTTAGATTTGGTTAATAAAATTTATTATTGATAATAAATATAATAAATTTTTGCTATCCTGTCGTATACCCTTCCTCGAAGTTTTATTAATAATTAAGTTAAGGAAGGAGTTCATTAGTTAAACCTTGATCCTTATGATCAAAATTGATATCTAGGTTAGAGATCTGCAAAGTTAGGCATGGCGCGTACCCGGCCCGAGTCAGGATAGACATTTTTTTTCTTTTCTCTTTACATAGATATAAAATATTGGTTATATTTTCAAAAAATTTGATAGGGATCTGAATCTAATATTAATGCATAGACTTAAACATGAAGTTTGCCGCATTGACAAGCACTAATTATGAAGCTTAAGGTAATATATAATGCTTAATTACAATACATGTAGTGTAGGTTGTTAAACGGCTCGTTTTGAGCCGATTTTTAAAAACGGCTAACTCAATATTTCATCCAGAAATATTTTACGCAAACCTGAAGATTTTGCTCATAGAAGGAGCAAAGGTCTAGACATATAGCATCGAAATTTCAAATCTTAAGCAATATTTTCTGGCTAAAATATTGAGTTAGCCGTTTTGAAAAATCGGCTCAAAACGAGCCGTTTAATAACACTACATGTAGGTTTAGTGTTTTAAAATAATTAATTTTATTCCCCTTAATTACTCAGAATGAAAACTACTTGGAGTAATTTTTACTGAATTTTCAAAAGTTGCCAAATAAAAATTTTAATTTTCTCAAAATTGAGTTTCTTATAAAATATAATATATTTCTCAGCAATTACTATTTATTTTTAAGTGCATAAGAATGATTTTATGAGCTTTCAAATTAATCATTACTCTAAGTCATCTGGTGATTTGTGTCATGAAGGCGATAATGACTTGGCGTAAATACATTCGCGGTAGAGAATTTGCTATAAAGGGTTCGTTATAAATGTTTTGCTATAACGGGTTAACGATAAAGCTTTAGCTAAAATATATTCGCTCTAAAGTATTTGCGGTTAAGATATTATTGAAATAAATTTACAATAAAAAGTTCGCAATATTGTCTTCGCTATAGTGTTGGTAAACGGCTCGTTTTGAGCCGATTAAAAATGGCTAACTCAATAATTCATCCAGAAAAATATTACCCAAGCCTGAAGATTTTGCTCATAGAAGGAACAAAGTCTAGACATATATTATTGAAATCTTAAGGCCTAGGGGATATTTTTCTGACTAAAATATTGAGTTGGCCGTTTTTAAAAATCGGCTAAAAACGAGCCGTTTAACAATACTACTTCGCTATAAATGTTTAGTGGAAAAAATTAGCGGAATTGGTTTCGCGATGATACTTTCGCTATAAAATTTCTTCGCGATAAACGACATTTGCTACCAAAGTTTCGCGTAAGAGTGTTGGCGATAAAAATTTAATTCACCTGATACAATTAAATAGGGCCAAAGTTTAATAAAATTATTATTAAATTTTATTTTTTCTTCTAACTAATATTTAAAGTTTAAATATACAAAATAAAACCAACTTCAATTCAAAATGAAGATTAATAATCTCGATAGTTTAGCCATTTTTATTCCTAAAGTAAATAAATGGAAGGGGTTATTTGCAAGACATAACTATCCATTACGTCTAGCTGGAGGTCCTGTAAGAGATATCTTGTTAGGAGTTATAAGTATGACAGAAGAACGCTACCTCTGCCACACCCGATCAGATAAAATGATATTGGTAAATAAAAATGGGAAAAGGTATGGAGCGATAACATTTATGATAAATGACAAGTATATTTAATTTTACGTTTTTTTAAAAAAAATAAATATATTGATATAAAAAATAAGCAAACTTTGAGATTCCTACCTTACGTATAGACAAGATGACTAATGGAGGACACGCAAATGTCGAATTCACGGACAAGTGGGTTTTAGATGCCAACAGGAGGCCTCACTATAAACTCAGTGTTTCTGGGTTAGATGATTAATTTTTTAGATAATTTGTATAATTTATGTGAGTGCCTTTTATCGTATAAAATATTAATTAATATTTGAAACCATTTTTATTAACTCATCTTACAATTTATAAGAAAATATAGATCAAGACCGTGGGTCTTAATAAAAAAAAACCCTAAGGCCTAGGATCTGTTATTATAAGAATTATTTCTGTTTTTACCTAATTTAATTCTTGTTTATTGAGACAAATTCATAAAAACTAAAAATAACTCCTCTAGAAAAATAACATAATAAAATATACAAAAAAAGTAAATATTCAAATAAAGTAACCCATTACCGGAAAAAAAATATTAATAGTAAAACACGTCTGGACTGTGGTCCTTAAAAAAGTTAGGCTTTGCCCCGGCCTAAGATCGACATTACAGAGGAAGATGACTATTTTTATTTGATTTAATGTTATTTTTTTAATTTTATTTTTATATATGTCATTTTATATTTAGTTTATATATTATTTTTAATTACTTTATATAATATCTAAATGAATCTTTTAAAATGGATAAAAAAATAATTATTATTATTCAAGTGTTTCAAAAATGCTGGTAAAATAATTTTATATATAAAACAAACACAATACATTTTATAGATATTATGCCCTCTAACGGATATATATTTAATTATGTAATTTTATAAATATAATAAATAATAAAATATTTAAATATTTTGATATTTAATATCAAGATTAATTAATGAATATTTATGAAATTCTAAATTATACATATATTTCTTTTAGAATAAATTTAATATTTATTATTATATCATTTGTAAGTTAAAACTAAAAGAAAATACTGTCTATATATAATCAATATAAATTACATACATTTTAAATTAACCAACACAACAAAAAAAATAAAAAAACATAGATTTTTGAATAGGGTTGCTTTTGCAACCTACACTATACTATAATATAATTTAGACTATCATACTTTATGTCCTATATTCTTAAAGTTTAAAATAAATATAATAATATTTTTTTCGACCATAAAATATAAATTTCTTTAAAAATAAAGCCCATCTATAGAAAAAATAATAATAAAATATATTAAAATACAAAATATTAGTAGTGAATTACGAGTCTGAGCATCTTCAGCAAGCATTATTCTCTTTTCACCTAAATCTTTTTTGCCTCCATAATAATCGTATAAGGTACCTTCAAAATCTGAATTATTGTTTTTTTCATTTATAAAATTTGAATATATACTGTAATGCTGTCTTTAAAATTATATAATAAAGGTGGTTTCAAATATTAAGTAATTTTTATTTTAAATACTGCTGTAAAGTAATACCGTTACTTTATTTTGAAGAAAAGAAACGTCATTCGTTTAATTTTTTTTCAACTAGTAGTCTAAATTATGATCTACATCGGGCCTAATTTTTAAAGCCAGGCATGGCCCGAATTTTTTCAAAAAAATTTGCCCTAGCTAGCCCGAACAAAGTTGTTTATATTTTTCCAGAAAAGCTAGAACTGAAATAAAAATTATAAGTCCGCCTGGTGCGAATTTATTTGTTTCTTGCCAGAATTTTAAACAATTTATTTGACAAAATGTAATAGCACGATCCTGTTCCAACCCGATCAAGTCGGAAACAGGCCCCAGACTCGGGATGTGATTTGGAGATTTCAAGTCTAAATTATATTTTAATATAGTGTAGGTCGCACAAGGCAACCCTATTAAAAAAATCTTTTTGTTTTTTAAAAGTCTGTAAAAAATATCATGAATTTGTAACGATATTTATAAGGATGATTTTCTCAATTAGATTTTAGTTGTAAATTATAAATGGTAAAACAAAGTTTAAGTATTATATTTATTGGTGGAATAAAATTTATAAAATTTTGCATAAGTATTTATTATAATCTAGATTACAAATATCAAAATATTTAAATTATTTTATCTATCATTAATATTTATATATATAAATAAATATAAATAAAAATATATACGCTAGATGGCGCAATATATTTAAAATGTATTTTATTTGAAAAATAACTAGTTTTTTACATAGTTGTTAAAAGATACTTTAAAATGAATCTAGATATAGATACAGATACAGCTTTTAAAAAAGATACAATTTAAAATGTATCTATATACAGATACATTTTTTATTACACTCTTAGATAAGGTTTGAATAAACCTAAATTAGGATTCTATTGTGAAAATTCACGAAATGATCTAAAAAATTTATTGACTCGATATCACATTTATCAAAATACAAGTAAAATAATGATTTTAGATATTAATATAATATATGATTAATATTAATAATTATTATATATAATTAATAAAATAATATAATATATGATTATAAATAATTATTAGATTTCAGTAACAACCACTGTCTGTCGGTAAATTATATTTTTTTGTCGAGCTAATGTTTTGATCATTTTTATAAATGAAGGATTTTCAACAATTGAAAATGGCTGAATACTATCTATAATAAAATCAGTTATTAAATCATCTAAAGTGGTTTGGGTTAAAATCTGAGGTTTCTTGGAAAAAAAATCAATGGACGATGAACCTAGTCCAATATTTTCTTTAATAGATTTTTTCTCCTTCCCCTTTTTTATTTGGATTAAGAGTGTTTGATGTTTTCTCTTAAATTTAAAAATGTAAACATTTATTTAGTATCTATTCTATACCCTTAAATTTTTTACAATGTTGCAAGTTGAGGTAATGCTAACTAAAATTTGCATATTTTTTGGTAGACATAGCAAACATTTTACTAACAGAGATTTGTATTCTTTATTTTGAGATATCATTTTAAAATATGGTCTATAAATTGGCCAGGAAGAATCAGGGACCCGAACCGTTATTTATAACGGTTCAGTTTGGTTACGGTTCAGTATGTAAAAATATAATGGTTACGGTTCTTAAGAAGAAACTTATAAAGGTTCGATTCGGTTCAGCTAATTATAAAGGTTCATAATGGTTCATTACGGTTAGAATTTTTTTTTATTGAAGCAACATCATTTTCGTATTTATTTTTATTATAAGCATCTATGAATTATATATAAAAAAATATATAAGATTCAAAATAACTCATTTTTAAATATATTATTTGAACGTAAATATATTTTCTAATATAAATGGATTCCTTTTTGTTCGTTGTGACGATAATACAAAATTTAGCCCCTAAATAGCCCTTTCTACGGAAATTTCTATTGCGGGAACCGCCAGTACTATAAGAGCAAGTTTATATAATTCTGGATATTCAAATTATTTTCATTTCTAAAATATAAAAACTGAACCGGTTCAAACCGGTTTGACCGTTTTTTATAAAGGTTCTTTTTACTCCTTCAAAAAATAATTATATCGGTTACGGTTATGGTTCAGATATTTATAACTGTTTATAATGGTTTAATGGTTCTTTACGGTTCACTCCGGGTCCCTGGGATGAATGTCGTCATTTTCGTCATCAATATTAATCTTAAAAATTAATATAATAATTAATATAATATAATAAAATAAAATAAAATACCAATTCAATTGCAATTAAAAATGACAAATTCCTTGAGAGGGATTGTAATATCAGAATTTGCTTGTTATTGATAACTCGGACATAATATTTAATTAATATTTATATATTCTTTTTTATATATAAGTTTTTATATTTTACATATATATATATATAATTTTTTATTATAAATATTAATATTAAGTTATATGCTTATATGAAATAAATTTTACATTCAAGTATTTTTATTATAATATAAAAAAGCGTTAAATAGAATATCAGAATGTATCTTAAAAAGTATCTGAAAACACATACAAATACCTCTAAAATAATATCTAGATACAGAAACTTTAATCAAAAATCTATCTAGATACCACATTCTTATATCTAGATACTTTAACAACTCTGGTATTTTACATTGGAAGAAAAACTATTTTTTTCCGATTTAAAAAAATCATTTAGATAGATAATATATCAAATAGTTAAAAATGAAAAGCAGTCTAAGTATAAAATAACTTATATAGAAATGAAATTTTAACACATATATTTTTACAGATAATATTAAATATAATAAAAATAGCCTTCCTTCTCAGTAATAGAGATCAACTCTTAGACCGGGACTGGATCTATTTTTTGGAGAAGCAGTCGGAAGCGATCTTTTATTTTTTTACGTTCTGGTGTTAAGATCTAAGTTTACTATACTATTTAATTATTATAATTTTATTTAATTTGTTATTTTTTAAGTTATTTTAGTTTTTGTATTTAGCTCATTATTAATGAGCAATATTGGCATTGTTTTACATTGGCTACTTGCAGTTTATTGGCATATATCTTAATTCTATGGAGTTTCTCCGCAAGTTAGCGTGCAAATTAATAAGAATTTCACCACCGAGATTTATAGGTCCAGGAAACTTCTGACCAATTTTTTAAAATTTAGCATACATTGGGCCAAGAATTTTTAATTAAAATAATTTTTTATATATTTTTACTAAACCAAATAAGAAAGTTAATTTTTCCTTTCAGCTTTAATTACTGTTTTAAATTAATTTCTTTTCCCAATAAATTACATAATATATACCTAAATTTCTAGGCCGACATAAATTTTTTTTACTTGTCCTGAAAATCTTAACTCGAAATAAAATTATTCGTCAGTCAGGGCTGAATTTATATAAACATAAAAAGATTAATTATTTTTATTTTTTGATTATAAAATAAATATTCTACAAATAAAAAATATTAGAGCCTTGCCTTATCTCTTGCAAGAATTTTAATTTAAAATATACCAATTTATTTGACAAAATGTAATATTATATTTAAAAAATGACGACCCGCCCCTAAATGTTTTAAGCCGTGCAGATGTCTAATTTAAGGGCCTAAAAATTTATACTTTTAATTGAAATTTTTTCATTTTCATTTTCAAACTTAAAGTGAGTATTGTAATTATTCTATCAATAATTAAATATTATTTTTTAAATATAAAATTATTTAATTACATGATTATTCTTAGCCTCATAAAAATACTATTTTGAATCATAGATTAATTATATTCTTATAAAAAGAATTGTAGACAACTTTGTATAAAACACATTTTTGCAAATTTAATATTTTGTATAAGAATAATTTTCTATTCATTAAAAAAATTTGAAAAACAAATATTCAAATACATATTGAAGTGAAATCATATTTATAAATTATGAGCTACTGATATTTGACAGACGCAGTAAGGAAATCCTTCAGTTCATCTTTTTTGCCGCTATATTTCAAATATTCGATAATTTTTTCCCTTGTTTTACTGGGCGGTTGGGATGCCATCATCAAGTCGATGTAGTATTTCGTACTTCTAGATTGGGTAATTCTCCTTTCCTCAATTATGAAGTTAAGTATAGCCTGTTCGGAGTTGGTAAGCTTGAGACGTTGGTCAAGAACGTTTATGTCTTGTTTAGTGAGCACCGTCGCTAAGATGGTAATCGGATTGGGATTTAATCCCTTGGTGGCCTCACAAACACGGTATAATTCTCGTAGGGATTCAGCGCTGGCAACAGCCGGCAACCCAATGTACCTAGACATTCCGGTGTCGAAGATTAGCTTGAGAAGTGAGTAAATGTAATTGCCAGCACATATTTTCTTCAGTTCGGACCATATTCTTTCTCCAGCTATATTAGCTAAGCCTGACCCATTTTCAGTAATTGCCTTAACAATTTTAGGGTCATGATTGTTCTCCTTGTCCGAAATTTTTCCGTAAAACCGTAAGTACCTAAGGATCCTGAGGTAGTTCTCCTGTATACGAGTCTGAGCATCTCCAACAAATGCTATTCTCCTTTCGTCTAAATCCTTCTTCCCACCACAATAATCGTACAAGGTACCTTCAAAATCTTAATTTAAATGTTTTTAAATTGGTAAAAATTTAAATATGTACTCTACACCTGCAGCTCTTTAAAATGAAAAGATATAGGTTTCAAATATTAATTAATTTTTTTAAAATACAATCACACATAACATACAAGTTACTTAAAAATTAATAATTAAACCCAGAAACATTGAGTTTATAGTGAGGTCTCTCCTGCTGGCATCTAAAGCCCAATTGTTTGTGAATTCGACATTTGCTTGTCTTCCATCAATTGTTTTGTCTATACGTAAGGTAGTAATCTCAAAATTTTGCCTATTTTTTACATTTTAAAATTAATAGGTTATTTTTTTTAATAAATAAATATAAAATTTACTTGTCATTTATCCTGACTGTTATCGTTCCATGCCTTTCCCCATTTTTATTTATCAATATCACTAGCTTTTCCATGGCAAATATATTCTTCATCTGATCCGGTGTGGCAGAGGTAGCGAAATCAAGATCTTCTGGCATAACTCCTAACAAGATATCTCTCACAGGACCTCCAGCTAGACATAATGGATATTTATGTCTTGCAAATATTTCCTTCAATTTATTTACTTCAGGAGTAAAAATAGCTTTGAAACTATCAAGATGACTAAAATTCATTTTGAATTGAAGTTTTTTATTTTGATTAATAAAATAACTTAGTCAGAAGAAAAAATAAAATTTGATGATAATTTTATTAAATTTTGGCCCTATTTAATACTTCTTTTATTTATTTTTATGGCTAATTTTTTGAAATAAAAAACAAAATAATTATTATTTTTATATTTTATAAATATAAGTTATTTAATTATGAATCAATCAAACTACAATAAATCAAAAATCATGTCACGTGGAAATTTTCAAAATGGGCTATTTCTATTTTCATATCAATAATATCAAAATTTTGGAAATTTTTCTATGGTATAAACTTGTTAAGGCCATTTATACAAATTCATAAAAATAATAAATCAAAAAAAGGCATAAAATATCTAATTTTTATCCTATCTATGAATATGTATTTTTTTTTATAAAAGAAGGAATTTTAAAAAGCATTATTTCTTTTTTTTGTTATTTATGTCAGAATTTTATAATTAATCTTTTAAAAATGTTTAGGAGTGAGAAAGTACAAATTTAAACTATCTTTTTTTAGTCAAACTTTAGAGCTAAAATTTTAAAGCGAAATTAAACAATAAGAATGAGATATTATTACTTGGATGTTGGATTAAAATTTAAACTCCTAATTTTAATATGGACCCCGCTACTAAGCCAAATAGGAACAAATTTTAATAATTTTTTAAAAAAATTAAGCCAATTTATTAGAAAATATTGTCCAAACCTCGTAGATTTTGCTAATACATGTATCCAACCAAATCTTTGAGCCATCTCTGAGCAAAATCTTCAGGCTTGTATAATATTTTTATTGGACAAGATATTCAGTTAGTCGTAAAATTCTTATAACTTAAATGTTATTCTCGAAGATCTGCGTAAGGGGAAATATTTTGGTTGAACTTATAGATTCCTTAAATGTAGTCATTTTAAATCATTTATGGCTGTATTTTTTCAAATTATAATTTTGCATAATGAATGCTAAATGAGCTTTTGTATATTTTTACCCCAACTATGAAAATTTATTGGGTAAAGAACAGAAATGTCCTGGAGATAAGGATCTGTTCTGTTAAAAATTTGCCTTTTAAAATTTATTTTTACAGCTGTAGAAAATATTATTTCTTTCTGTTAAGTTTAAAAAAGGTGGTTGAATATGAAAATCCATATAAGGTCAATTCTGTGAAACTTTTATCGCAAATGTCGTTTATCGCAAAACCTATTCCGTTAATTTTTCCGTGAAACATTTATAGCGAAGACAATATCGCGAATTTGTTTCCGCGATGACCACGAATACTTTAGAGCGAATACATTTTAGCTAAACTTTTATCGCGAACTCTTTAGCAAATTTTCTACCCCGAATGTATTTGCGAGAAGTCATTATGGCGAGTGCATTATCATTGCGAATTTATTTATTACCAAAGTTCCATCATAAACGCGAACTTTTTAGGGATATTTTATTACTTAATGTCTATGTAAGCAAACCTTTATCTGATGTTAGTGTTGTTATTCAACTGTGTCGAGTTGACTTAGCCGAAAATTGGAGCCAAAAAACTCACTCGAGTTGCAAACTATCCTAAACTCAAGTAACTCGAGTCGTGAACTCAAGTCTATAAATTTGAGGCGACTATAGGACGAATAGTTCTATGAACTTGAGTCGTCGACTAGAGTACGAAGATTTTAAATTAGTTATTTTAAATTAATAAAAAAAGTTCTTTTAGGAAAATAAAATAATACTTTAAATAGCCTCAAAATTCTTATAAAGGATACGAGGTTCTAAATGACCAGTCCATTTCTTGTCTAAAAGTATCTTATTTTCGACAGATGTGAAAATAAAATTTTAAAAAGCAAATTCTAACAGCTTAGATCTTTAAGTCCGGGACATTTCTGTTATATTACCCAATAAAACATTCATGGTTGGGGTAAAAATATAGAATAGCTCATTTAACATTCATTAGTTTTTCGGTTAGGGTACCTTTTCAGGGGCAATTATTTTTGTTATTTTTTAATGTTATTTTTTATTATTTTTTTATGCGATTTTTTGTTATTTTTTTATGCGATTTTTTTTATGTAATTTTTTTTTATGAAAACTATTGTTTTTATGTTATTTTTTTATGATTGGTTCATTTTCTTATTGGTTAATTTTTTATTTAAGATATTTTTAAATTAATATATCTTTTTTTATTTAAGATATTTTAAAATAATTTTTTCTAAAATTTAAAATTCGTACAATTATTTAAAGGAAGTGATGGGGGCAAATAAGGGGGAAGGCTAGGGGTAAGATTTTTGGTAGACGAAACTTTCCATTTTTAATTTTTTTTTTGGTATAAATCTTTTTTTGGTTCCCTTTTTTTTAGTTCCAATATATATTATATGATTCCTTCCATTTTTTTTAAAATGAATATTTTTGAAGTTGGTGTTTATACTCAAAATGATGAGAAAGCTTATGATTTTTGTCTAAATAATCAATTAATACCGCCTGGAATACAACATACCTGTTGCAATTCTGTAATGCGGGTTGAAAAAAACAATAAGAGTTTACGATATCGATGCAGTAGGTGTCGTAGATCCTATTCAATATGGAAAGGTAATATTAATATATATATATATCATAAATGACGAATTTTTAGATTCCATTTTTGAAGGAATTCATGAT
The DNA here is from genome assembly GCF_954871325.1 of Gordionus sp. m RMFG-2023. NCBI lineage: Eukaryota > Metazoa > Nematomorpha > Gordioida > Chordodea > Parachordodidae > Gordionus > Gordionus sp. m RMFG-2023. The sequence goes on along the minus strand of NC_088778.1, from coordinate 26,698,341 downwards.
GTTGGGAAATTTTTAAGACTAGTGTACTTGTACATAAGTACCAATTCTTTAAAAAATATTAAACAAAATTATTTTTAGGCCGTTATAAAATTTTAACTGCTTCGAAAGAGTTAGATTATGATAAGAAGGCAATTTCAAGATGGTAATCTAAAGTATAATATGGTTTTTTACTTCACTTATATAGGTTTAAAAATTTCGAAAGGTATGTGGATTCCATATAGCCTCGAATCATTCAAAGATCGGGGGGCCTGGCCACGTTATTGAAATTGATGAAACTCATGTATGGAAGCGTAAATATAACCGTGGTCGGCATTTGACTTCCGAGGCTATATGGGTTATTGGTGGTATATGTCGGGAAACAAATGAGATATTTTTAAGTGCAACCACAACAAGAGATCAAGATACCACCTATCGTGTGGTTAAAGATAATGTTATGCAAGATTCCACGATAATGACTGACTCGTGGTTAGGGTATGTGAATTTATTTTTTCAATAAAGCAAAAGTGGTGATAAATGTAAATATATTTATCTTAGATATAATCGGCTAGACAGTTCAAACTATTTCCACTATCGGATCAACCATTCGCAAAATTTTGTTGATCCAAATGACAGATCGATCCACACTCAAAAAGTCGAGAGGCTGTGGCGGGATCTAAAGGCAAATTATAAAAGACATGGGGATCGGGATAATATTCATGAATATCTTCTTGAATATAGGTATTTTCGAAAATATAGATTATTAAATCGTTTTGATGTTTTTATTCATTTTATTAATGATTGTATAAATTTTAATAGTATATTTCAATTTAATGAATAAATTATTTCGATTGTTATGCTTAAATTTTATTTATTTTTGGAATCTTCCTTTAATTATAGTGTTATCACTAAAAAAAATTAAATTCTTTATACAAATTTTAGAAAAAATTATTCATATTAAGTTTGTATAGAAGGAATCATATTAAGTTTGTATAGAAGGAATCATATTAAGTTTATATAGAAGGAATCATATTAAGTTTGTATAGAAGGAATCATATTAAGTTTGTATAGAGGGAATCATATTAAGTTTATATAGAAGGAATCGTATTAAGTTTGTTTAGAAGAAATCATATTAAGTTTGTATAGAGGGAATCATATTAAGTTTGTATAGAAGGAATCGTATTAAGTTTGTTTAGAAGAAATCATATTAAGTTTGTATAGAAAGAATCAACCAAATAAATTTTAAATAGCGAAGTTTCATCTATCAAAAATTTAACCCCAAACCTACCCGCATTGTACATAATCTAATAATTTTACCCCTTACCCCTAGCCTTCCCCCTTATTTGCCCCCATCACTTCCTTTAAATAATTGTACGAATTTTAAATTTTAGAAAAAATTATTTTAAAATATCTTAAATAAAAAAAGATATATTAATTTAAAAATATCTTAAATAAAAAATTAACCAATAAGAAAATGAACCAATCATAAAAAAATAACATAAAAACAATAGTCATAAAAAAATTACATAAAAAAAATCGCATAAAAAAATTACATAAAAAAAATCGCATAAAAAAATAACAAAAAATCGCATAAAAAAATAACAAAAAATAACATTAAAAAATAACAAAAATAATTGCCCCTGAAAAGGTACCCTTAACCAGTTTTTCATAATGTTGAATTGTAATTTGAAAAAAATAAATTTTATAAAATACAGCCATAAATGAGTTTCATGTCAATTTAGCAAAACTTTTATCGCGAATCACATATTCCCTGAACTTTTATCGTAAATGTATTTTATAGCGAAACATTTATCGTGAATCCACATTAGCTAATACTATTCCGCGAAAACAATATCCCAAAACCTTTAATGCGAATACATACGGCCAAACATTTATTGCGAAAGTTTTATAGCGAATTCATTATCGTGAAACCCAAATCGCGAATAAAATATAGCGAAACTATTTGGCGAAGATATTATAGAGAGATCTATATCGCGATAATTGCTAATAGGGACTATTTTTATTTTGAAACATTGATTTTTATCATTATTAATTAAATAATATTTAAAAAAAATATGACAAGTTTGAAATGGAGATTTTAAGTTTCCTTTAACCTTAATAAATTTATAATCAGTTTTGCCACTCACTAACCAAAAACAGTTATAAGCTAAAAAAAAATCATAACATTACTCATTAGACTGTCTTTATCGGATTTTGAATGGCGAGTCAAAATAAATTTCATCTAAATTTAAAGGGATTTCCCTTCAGAAATTTTTGAATTGATTTTGCGATTCTTATAGATATATTTTTTATCTTTTCTCTTTACATAGATATAAAATATTAGTTATATTTTCAAAAAATTTTCTAGGAATCTGAATCTAATATTAAGACGTAGCCTTAAGCACCAAGTTTGCCACAAGCACTAATATGAAGCTTAAGCCAATATATAATGCTTAATCATGTAGGCTGGTTATTGCTTTAACATATATTATTTTTTTCCCTTAATTACTCAGAATTAAAAATATTTAGAGTAATTTTTTCTATATTCTTAAAAGTTGCCAAGTAAAAATTTTAATTTTCTCAAAATTGAATTTCTTAGAAAATATAGTATATTGCTCAGCAATTTTTACTATTTATTTTTTTATTTTTAAGTGTATAAGAATTTATTGAGCTTTCAAATTAATCATTACTTTATGTCTTCTGGTGGTTTATATCATGAAGGGATGGAGGTTAAAATTTTTCCCCAAAAATATCTTGACAAAGGTATAAAATCATCTCAATCACTACAAATCATTAGGAAGATCAAATTTTTAAAATCTTTTACAAAACATATATCTTAGAATGGAAAAAGTTTATGCGTTTGTGATTGGAACTTTTGTGGTTATATTAAATATATTTTTTTTCTATTAAATCAATGCATTCCAATATATTTATTTTTTCTCAGTAATGCGCTCTAGATAATGACTTGGTACAAATACATTCGCGGTAGAAAATTCGCCATAAAGGGTTTGCAAAATTTCGCTTAACGGGTTCACTATAAATGTTTTGCTATAACGTGTTTACGATGTTGCGCTAAAATATATTGGCTCTAAAGTATTCGCTGTTATGGTTTTACGGAAATAAATTCGCAATAATAGATTCTATATTGTCTTTAGAGATCTGCAAAGTTAGGCCCGGCCCGGCCCGAACGGGCTTCGGGCAAGGCTCGGGCCTAATTCTACTTTAAATAATCGGGTTCGGACCGGGCCTAATATTTTAAAAAAAATTTCGGGCCGGGTCGGGTCGGACCTTGGAAATTTTATTAAATATATCTAAATTTATCAATCTTATATTGATTTTTTATGTAAAATAAAAATTTTTGATTTAATTTATTGAAACTAAACGGTATATAACATATGTTTTTTATTTTAAGTAATTATAAAAATTAATTTCTATATTTAAATAAATTCGGGCCTGGCCGGGCCGGTAAATTTTTTTAAAATAAATTTCGGGTTCGGGCTGGGCCGGCAAAACATTTAAAAAAAAATTACCGGGCCGGGCTTGAAAAATTAGGCCTGATGCAGATCACTAGTATACATATTATTTTGGCTATAGACCCAAATCGGTCGTTTAACATTTTTATTTGAATTTAGAGATTTTGCTAATTCATCTAGAATCAAATTTTTATCTAGAATAATCTCCTTATAAATATTTAATAGGGCTAATCCAAAGATTTTTCACCGGTAATATTTCTTAAATAGATTTTTAACCTTTAAAGTTGAAAAGACCCTTCATTTCATTAGTGCAGGTATTAAATGGTAATGTAGCTAAAATAATTAATGATGTTTTGATAATGGGAAAAGTGCAATTACACATGGAAAGAGTCTGCAGAAATTTTTTGGTCTCAAAGAATAAATACTCTATTCTGCCTTGATTACTAAAATCAAACATCACAAACTAACTTTTCATATAAGCCTACCATTGAGATTTTCCTAATATCCTCTCGTGTTTCAAGCGTAATCAACAGTTTAGACTCAACCGGCAAGAGAAAAAAATGCTTTTCAAAATAAAAATATGCCTAATAAATCTTTCCTTAAATTTAAATAAAAATGTATCAATAAGATGAATAAAAATGTTTATTTTATAAAAATCCTCAATCGTAGATGCATCAATATTTGAGCAAATGGATTGTCTATAAACTATTCTAGGTTTTAGAATTTCAATCCCAAACATATTAGCCATCTCCTTTACTTTCTCATATTTCATGAAATTTTTATCCACATTCTCTCTAAGTTAATATTTCAAGATCCTTTGCTCTATTCATAACCTTAAATCCAAATCAATTTTTTGTAAAATTTTGCTAAAATCATATGTATAATTAAATAAAAAATAAACATAATGAATAGATATTAAAAATTGTGGCTTAATAATAGTCTGCAAAATATTCTCAGCATCTGCTAAATCTTTTTCCTTGCTTGATATATAAAATTCCAGTGCTGAAAATACAACACCATATAGTTCAATAAAGAGTTTCACTAGTCGGTAAAATTTTTTTGTTTCTTTTTTTGATTTTTTAAGTCAATGTCATGATAAGCCACTTATATTTTTTTATCTATGATAATTGGAATGTCAAATTTCTTATATTTTATGACACTGGAAATTTATAATTTTATTTTCAATTGGTATATTTATAATTTCAATAACTATAATATAAATAAATCAAATAATTGCGCATTAATTCATCGGGTCGATTTGGGTTTATTTTTAAAAACGGTCGATTATGATTTTAGCCAAAATAATATGTAAGATTAGAGATAGAGGTCCAAACCTTTCTTTTTCTTTATTTCTTTCATTCTTCTATGCGCAAATTCTCCAGGGTGGCTACTAATCAACATACCTTATAATATGGTAAATTGGTCCACCAAAGAAATAGGCATAAATATTGGTTGTTAATTATTTTTGATATTATTAAATTTTTTATTGATATTACACATTATAGTAAATAAAATTGAGATTTTTGTAAAAAAATACAAAGAAATAATTAATAGGACTAACATTCAAAATGACTTCTATTTAATAATCTTTTTTTTTATACTAATAAATTTATAATAAATTAAAGCGTATTAGATACGCGCTGAATTGTCGTTGCGCCGAATAGTCGCCGCGAAAAATTTTCCGCGCCTAATTGATGTGGAAGCGTTAACAGGAGAGACCTCATTATAAACCAAATGTTTCAGGGTTAGATGAGTAATTTTTAAGATAATTTGTATATTATGTGTGATTGTCTTTTAATATTTGAAACCATCTTTATTGACTCTTATCTTACAATTTTAAAGAAAATAATAGTCCAGACCGTGGACCTAAATAAAAAAAACCCTAGAAAATATTATTTTATTTTTCAGTTATTTTAAGAATTATTTTGTTTTTACCTAATTTAATTATTGTTTATTGGAACTCATTAAAACTAAAAATAACTCTAGAAAAATAACATAAATTAATATATACAAAAAAAATTATGTAAAAAATTATATTAATTGGTAAAGCCGATTCAAACTGTGGTCCTCAAAAAATAACGGCCTGGCCCCGGCCTAAAACCGACACTTCAGAGAAAGATGACTATTTTTATTTGATTTAGTGTTATTTTTAATTACTTATAATATCCAAATGAATCTTTTAAAATAGAGGAAAAAATAATTGTTTTTATTCAAGTTTTCAAAAATGCTGGTAAAATAATTTTTTATATAAAACAAATAAAATACATTTAATAAATATTGCGCCCTCTAACGGATATATATTTAACTATGTAATTTTATAAATATATAAATAATAAAATAATAAAATAATAAAATATTTAAATATTTTGATATTTGAAATCAAGATTAATTAATGAATATTTAAGAAATTCTAAATTATACATATATTTCTTTTAGATTAAATTTAATATTTAATATTATATAATCTATAAGGTATAACTAAAAGAAAATACTATCTATGTATAATCAATATAAAATACACGCATCTTAAAATAACCAACAAAACAAAAAAAATAAAAAAACATAGATTTTTGAATAGGGTTGCTTTTGCAACCTACACTATACTATAATATAATTTAGACTTATATATATCCTATAATCTTAAAGTTTACAATAAAAATAATAATATTTTTTTCTACCATAAAATATAAATTTCTTTAAAAATAAAGCCCTTCTTGTAAAAATAAACAAATTTATTTAAAAAAAAAAGGATTGTATAAATTTGGCCAAATAGCAATCGATATAAGGGATTTTTTTTAAGCTTTCTTGTAACAATTACAATTGTTAAATATTTATCAATAAAAGCAATAACATCATAACGATAACATTATTGCTTAAATCATACTTTTTACTATTTTTTTCATAGACCTGCATGCCTGGCCTTAAGCCCGCCCGTGTTTTTAATTTTTTTTAAAATATACCCGGCCGGGCCTAAAAGTTTTTTTTTAAATACCTGGGCCAGGCCTAAAAATTTTTGTTTTAAAAAATAAAACTAAATATTTTAAATCTTCATTATTAGCTTATATTTAAAAAAAAATCAGGGCTGGGCAGTGCAAATGGTACCTTTACAGGTCTCTGATTTTTATTAAGTATTTCAATAAATATATTATTAATAGTCGTTCGTTATGAGATTAAGATGAGAGTATATAGTAGTATGATGATTTGTGAACATAGAAATATACTTTCATACTAGGGGAGGGGGGAAGGGTAATTTTTTTTATAATGAAATGATGTATTTTGGAGCATTAAGAATTTATTAGAAATAATCATCATATAAAATTTATTAGAACCAATCATATCTGAAAATATGATAATTTCGAACACAATTAATAAAATATATTAAAATTAGACCTACAAAAATACGAATCGAATAATGGAAATATTCGTATTCGTTTAAATCGAATAATTCATTATTCGTAATCGTACGAATAATAAAATGATTATTCGATTCAATTCAATTCGAAAATTTTATTTAACTGTAAATTAAAAAAGATAGAATATTAAATTTATATTGTAAAATTTAACTATGGATAAAAGACAAACATTTTATTAATAAGATAATATAGAAGCATACATATAAGTATATTTATATATAATGTAGAAAAATCAATATAATATTAATATCATGTAGAAGACAACTATACCAACAACAAATTTTTTAAACATAAAGTTTTTGCAAAAAGTCAAATTTATGATTTCTCCATCATCAAACAAAGGAAAAATATCTGGTTCGCTTCATTCTTGACGGGATAGCTACTAGTTATTTATAATTGTATATGTGTTATAAATTACATATAAGAATAAATACTTTCTTCGTCCATCATAAAACAATTTTTTGAAGTTGATTTTGTATTATGAATTATTCGAATAAAAACCCGTTAACAACATTTAGAACTATAAAATGTTTCTTCATTATTACACTAGGAAATTATTAAATAGGAACAATTGCAAATAATCCCTACTAATAATATATGATTATTTTTCGATATTTATTAATATAAATTATTTTAATCTAATAATCTCGAATAATAGATAAAAAATTATTCAACGAATAATATATTTTCCTTATTCGAAAATTTATTCGTATTCGTATTCGTAAAATACAAATCGAATCGAATATCAAATAACAAATAATTCGTGATAGGTATAATTAAAATACAAAATATTAGGAGTGAATATAATATGGATAAAAAAATATCATTGCTATCTAAACCGTTAGTCTGCATTCGGGTTTTCAACCTGCCATCCAAATGGGGAGACGGCGAGCGGGTTAAATTTTTTTTTAAAGAACGGGCGGGCGAGCGGATTAAAAAATTTACAACTTTCATTTGTTATTTCATTTAAGTAAACATTAAAATATTTTTCCTGAAATTTCAACATTGTTAATACCAAAGTACCGATAACTGAGGATGTATTCGTAAGAAGAAATTTAATGGAAGAATATAACATCAACGTGTATTGTATGAAAATCTGATTTTACCTGTTTACACAAAAGCAAAAAGAATTCAATTAAAGATTATTATATAAATGAAATGTTTGAAATAGATAGCATCCTGTCAAAACAGCTGTTGTGAAGATCAAAATATGTAAATCTTAGTAACGAGTATTTGTCTAATTTTGCAAGATTTTAGAAAGTGACTCTTTTTAATATTTATTATTAATGGTTTCACTTATTATTTAAATATCTCACTTGAGTTTAGGATATAATTAAACGGATATCCCTACTTTGATGGAAAACGACAAGAAAAAGATTTGTCAAAGCTATCAAGATTAGCTAGAAAAATATTGGAAATTCCAGAAACCAGTTATTCTTCTGAACGAGGAATTGGTATTGATATAAGGTTTTATTTCAATAAATATTTATTTTTATATTATTACGTAAATAATTAGATCAAATAAATTCCTTGTCCATAATTTAAATTGAATTTTTTTTCCCACTTAATATAGAAATTATGAGCTTATTTAAATTTTGTATGGGCGGTGTGGGTTAAAAAATAAATAATGGGCGGGCGGGTAAAATTTTTAGACTAATGGCGAGCTAAGGGTAAAGAATTTTAAACTAAAGGGCTGGCGGATGTGTACATTTTTTAAAAACTATAGGCGTTTGGCGCTTTTATTTTAAAAATATTTGATGGGCGGGCTTGTGGCCTAAAAACCCGCCCATTGCAGACCTCTAATGTAAATCACAAAAAATAAAATTAAACATTTTATAATTTAAAAAGTTAGTCAAAATATCGTTCATAAATGAAAATTTAATATTCTTGGCGATTGCGCCAATTTTTTAATAATTATTTGTGTTGGTGGGGATTAGATTTCGATAAATTAATCTTGTCTATTCAATCAATTTTATGACGTCATATTTTTTATAAAGGTTTTTATTCCCTGTAATGAAGAAAAAGTCTTATCATTTGTGCTTATATTAAATGATATATCATTGCCAAATATACAGTAATTTTAATATATTTGGAAAACTTATAAAATATATTTAAGAGTATACAATGCTCACACTATATTTCTTGGAAGATTATCAAAAATGAATCTTCATACCATTTAAATTCTGAAATTAATTAGGTTTCAGATACATTTATATCCTCTGAATAAAATTTAGTTAAATATTTAATTTTTAAGGTTTGATATATCCTCAGATCAGTGGGAGTTATAAGATATAGTATTTTTAAATTGGATAGAGCCATTTCATAAATCACATGGTCCTCAAATGAGTCCATGTTAACACTGGAACGATAGTAGAGGCTTGTAAATATCAAAATCCTAAAATTTCGCTTTCACCTCAAAAGCCACATAAATCTCGAGAAATTCCTGGTCGATATTAACTCCTGGCTTCTCAGTTCTAATATAATAATATTCGCGTTTTGCATAACTTCAGCCAAATCATTTGTCTGAAAAATATTCCATAAAATGGTTGTATAATAAATAATTTATTAATACATTCCAATGTTAAATTTAATAATGTACCAGCTTCATATGAAATATGTTTTTCAGGCGATTCCGATATTTCTCCAAGGGCTCTTCTAGATCAAAAAAATGCTATAACAGCTTGACGTAGAAGGCCCCATCTCGTCGTGCAGGGTTTTTTGCAGTTTCTTTTTTCCTGTAGCACATTTTATATATAATTATATTCAGCAAATTCTGTCTATTTTTTACTGAATATTTCATACACTATAGAAATTTTCTAATGCTATTTATTAATAGAGATAAATTAAATAGAATTTCTTTTTGGTTGATTATATTTTCTTATATCCATCAATGTTTAAAAGTTTAAAAAAATGTATGAATATTAACTTTAAATTTATTTTTCTTGAGATAAAATATGAATATATAAGATATAAATATTTAAATTAATTTTAACTGTCCCCTCTTTCGCTGGCTACTATGTCCTTTTATATTTTTTTAACAAATTTTGCTAATGGGGGGAGAATATAACTTCTCTCCCTCCCTGGCTACTCGCCTGTACTATTTTTCTAAGATTTTACAAATTACTCCTTGTGTAAAGAAGATAATGATAGTTTATAAATATTAATTTTTTTTTTTGATTTTATGAATACTTTAAAAAAAAGATCCGCCTAACTTCTAAGTTCGATTTAGGCATGATGCGCCATTTTCAAATTTTACCCTATTCCGATTATAAATTATTCCAAATGACTAATACTTGCCCATATTTATATATAATTCTGAATCATCCTTAAAGTGAACTAAGTCACTATTATTAAATTGTCTTCTTTAAATAGACAATTATCTTGTAATATGGTACTATTGAATTGGATTAATTTAGAATGCTAAACGGTTTGATTTTTAAAAATGGCTAACCCAATATTTTAGCTATAAAATATAATGCAAGCTTCAATACTTAGTTAACAGATGTCCAAACCTTTCTGCAATATATGAGAAAATTTTTCCGGCTTGCGTAATATTTTTTGGCTAAAATATTGTGTTAGCCGTTTTTAAGAATCGAACCATTTAACAACCCAAGATTAATTAAATAAATTCTTTAATTTTATAAGAACCACAACTCAATTTAAATTAATTTATTAACTAATAAAACAAAAAGCATTCTTCCTTTGCCTTTATCTTTTGATATTTGTATATATTATTTATGATATTATTTAATAAGAAATGTCGAAGAACACAAAAGTAAATATGAAATTAAATTTGTAATATTTATAACTATCTCATGCTTATAAATAAAATACATTTTTTATTGAAACAACTAACAAATATCACTATACAATATTGTATTAAAACTATTTTGGGGGTAACTCAGAGAGTACCCTCTTAGCAACATTTGCAAGTGGGTATGTCATTTTATAATAGAATTATTTAATATTTTAGTTATCAGTCGATCATTGGCTAAAGAAATCTAGAGGGCTCTGCTAAGTGTCGTGAATTATTACTAAAAATAGTTTAGAAGTGATTTTTAGATTAAAAGGATCATAAATGCGACAGAAGTGTAAAAGAATTAAAATGCAGCTATAGCACGCACGCTCCATGAATTTTCTTCTCTCGAGCAATGACCTCCAACAGCTCACTAACCTTTGTTTTTTAGTAATGTATAAAGTTAGCTATTAATGGTTAGAAGCATATCTAAGTAAATTAAACAAATTCTTTTAACATAAAACGAATTTCGGTATGCGGAACCTACTCGTCTAGGTGCCTATATAACCGAACCTTCAAAGGTGTAGTATACTAGTTTATTCTAAAGCAAGGCATTCTCTCCGTTATCTTTTGAAGAGATATAAATATATAAGACAAAAATAAATAAAATCACCCAAAACTCATTGTTTAAAGTAGCTGTTCCTTCACATCTCGAACCACAATATACTTTTAGCCTGATGGGCATACGCTAAAATCCATGAAATATGAGGAATCACACGTATTTACATTTTTGCTCCATTTAATAATAAAGATCCATTAGACATATTTGAAAAAAAGAAATCCCAAAAATATTCACATCTTCATACCAGGGATTTTGTCAGATTAATTTAAATAAAAAAAGCGGGAGAATATTTCTTTTTTTATTCCGGTCATTGTTTCTTTATTTAAATGAATATATCTAATATGTAATTAAATTAAAGGAAAATCGAATATTATTATTTATTAAATAAAAAATTAATAGATGAAATTTTGGTAACAGGAACTTAACAAACCCGCCCCGGACCACATTAATTCGGGTCCAGAACCCTAAAATATAAACAAAATACTAAAAAAAAATCGGTACATATTTTTATTTTTCATTCATATTTTTCAGAAGATATTATGTACCAATTAAATTTTTATTTTTTGTCACATATTCCTTAAATTTTTTTACAAGTGTAGAAAATTATGTTCGAAAGCTGTTTTAGCAAAACAATTACGATCTTTCCTCCAGAAATTTTTCATTAAATGTGCGCTCTGAAATAGCGTTTGAATATAAGAGAATGTTGCATATTTTTTCAAAATTTGGCACAATCATTTTTGAAAAAAAAGTACCCATTTGTTTTCATGATCCAAATTTGATATATTAATATTTTTTTTTATAATAAAGCAATGAATTCCTGAAATAATTCATCTAATTCGATATCTTTTTTATTATAAAATTGGTTATCATTAATTCAAATTTCTTCGAATTTGTTACCGAGTGTCATAATATTTAGATTTTCCCATTTATTATTTGTAAATGTCGTATTTTTTTTTCTAAATAAAAAATGATTTGTTTTAATGAATTTTGCGCTTATCATGACACTTTATAAAATTTTGCCTTAAAGTGGAGTTATAAGAGTTATTCATCCTTGGGCTTTTAAAGTTAAATCTAATTTATTTATTAGTGAAAACCTGTCCATTGCAATTGAATTTTTAGATTGCACATGTTGTTTCAGATCGTCCTTATATTAATAACGACTTAAATAACCCTCGGCGGCCAACTCATTTTCAAAAAAAATATTTAATATTGTGAATTAGGATTTTTGAAAAATAAAATTTAACAGCTAAATATTTTTTGTGACGTTTTCAAGAGCCGATAATAATGATAGATAGCCATATTGTAGAAACACCTCTTAGAAGGTTCAGACTATTCAATATCTTTAATCCATAATTTGTTTTAAAATAGATGCTAGAATTATATGATACAAGCAAAATGGGAATAATGTATTCATTCAATAGTCATAACGAACAATTCAATTATTACACTTTGCCCTTTGCCGAAATTCACACTTACCGACACAAAAGACGGTTATTTGATAATGAAAGGTTAGATATTCAAGGCTCTGTCCAAGCACAGAATATTCTTTAATTTTTCCGACTCCGATATTCTTTTGGAAGTTTACTTGTAACACCTCTTTCTTTAATAAAATAGCGCAGCATTATTGGAAATGTTTTAGTATTTCCATTATTTGATGCATCGGTTAATAGAGAAAATAGATAATTTTCCTTCAAATCCTTTACGATGTGTTTCTTAATTTCAGTACCTAAAATATTTAATACTTGCTTTTGTTCCAAATTTTATGTTTTAGGGGATTTTGGAATTAGGAAGGAGGATAGGTCATAAGTTTTTAGTTGAATATGTAGATAAATATGCGAATGTTTTATAGTGTGATAGATGAATGTAGTTTCGGCTATTGCAGTATGATCATCACATAAATTATTGTTTTTAAAGTATGGTTGAATATGATTGGATATATATTTTTGCCTTGTTGAATGTTTTTATACATCATGGACTCGTCCAGGACTGATATTAAATTTTTTTATTGCATATTAAACAAATTACTTTCATTATCTACTCTGTCCCATGAATAAATGAAATTTCAGGTATTTAGATTGTGATGTATATTATTTTATGATGTTAAACTTGTCTTTAAATAATTTATGGAATAAAATTGAAAAAAAAATGAAATATCACGAGATAACTTTATTAACTAATCAAAAATTATTAGTTTATATAAAACTCTTAAAATATATGAAATTGCTTTAAATTTGTAAAATGTCATTTTATGTAGACGAATTTGTAAAAAATGCATAAAATACTTATTTCACATTCACATAAAACTCATTCACATCCAGAATCAGAGGAGGTAATTATTATGATTTATCATGACAATTTGTTTTAAAATTAAAAGATATTTAATATTAATTATATTTCAATGGAAAGTTTTTGGAGACCGAAAAAAAGAATTTTTTTTTAGAATTCTTTGCCTTTTCCTCTCCCAAAATATGGGTAGAAAAGTATTAGAAAACGCATATTACCTTTTTAAATGTATAATAGAATTTTTTTTAAAATGTTAGCTTAAGTTACCGGATATGCCATTTATAATTTATTTTATATTTTAAAATATTTATGAAAAAATCGGGAGAAAGCGTAAATTTATAGATAGCGTGTTTTGGCATAAATGAAAGTGAAAAATAGGGAGATAACGCCAAAATCTGGAAGTCTGACAACCCTGCTTTATATCAATTGTGGTAATGGCCCTACTGATCAAACAGAAAATCGGTATTTTAAATCATTTAAAGATTCCTACCCTTCCCCAGGGAACTAGTGAAGGTAAACACTCGGTCGTTGGTCCAAACCGGACCAATAAACTAGGATCGGACCACTGTCTTTATAAAAATCGATCCAGGCTGTGGGCCTAAATAAAAGACCATTTGCATATTGCTCAATAAAAATGAACTAAATACAAAAACTAAAATAACTCATCTAGAAAAATAACAAAATAAAATATACAAAAAAATATTAGGTAAAAAATTATATTAATTGAATAGTAAAGCAAACTTAAATATTAATAAAGGACCAGACCTTAAAAAATATAAGACCGCTCTAGACTGTTGTTCCCCCAAAAATAGGTCCAGTCCGGTCCTGGTCTAAGACCGATAGGACTGGATCGTTGATCTTCACTAGTGAAGGTCACGGTCCGGTCTTTGGTCCGGACTGGACCGAAACCCTCGGACCGGACCGGACCACGGTCCTTAAGAAAAAAATTGATCCAGGCCGTGGTCCTAAATAAAAAGACCGGTCCTGGACCGGTCTTTTTATTTGTTTAAAAAACATATTTTTTTAACCTAATTTGATTTGTTTTATCATTTTATTAAATATAAGAGTATTATATAAACAATAAAATTTATCCAATGGTATTTAAAAAAATGATTTTGTGTTTGTAGAAGGCATATTAAAATTAAGAGTAGATTGTGTTTTTTGAGATATTTTCATTTTCATCATTAGAAGTATATATTTTATGTTTTATCAGATGTCTGCTTAAGGTATCTAATTATTTTATTAAGAATAAGGTTAAGTAATTTTTACAATATACAGACAGTTTCTTTAAAAAAAATAGAACTATATAATAACTAAAATATTTTAATAATATTATTGCTTATTTTGATTAATTTATTACTTAAAAAATTATAAACAATTATTTTGTTACTAGGTGCTGACGATACATTAAATTTGGTACTGCAGTGAACACAACTCTATGTTTTTATTGGGACTATAAGTAAAAAGTTTCTTGGACAAACTTATGGTTTTCATATTGTAAAATAAAAATTAACAAAATCTAAAATGATTCCTCTAGAAAAATATCATAAAATAAAATATACAAAAAAATTATATTAATTGTATAGTAAAGCAAACTTAAACAATAATAAAAGACCGGTCCGGACCGCGGTCTGGACCGTAAAAAATAAAAAGACCGGTCCGGACCACGGTCTTCAAGAAAAAGATCGGTCCGACAATCGGTCCGGTCCGATCCCGGTCTAAGACCGATAGGACCGGTGTAACGTTTTAAAAATACTCCATTTTTTTATATACTCCTTTAAGCTTATTTGTGGAGTATTTTCAGATCATATTGTTCGATTATAATGTATTTACATATCAGAGTATATTTAGATCAATGTAATTTTTATAATGATATTTTTTTGAAAAAGTGCTCATGTCAATCAAGAAACATTATTCTGGAGCTGATGATGCTGAGGCGATTTTTTTGAATTTCCAGTCAAATTTTTTAGGTCGTAAAGGATATTTGCCCCGTTGGCGCCTTTTTTAAACTCCATTTTAAAAAATAAATACAGGTTCATATTCATATATTTTACATTATAAATTTTATTTTATTATAGAAAATAAAAGAAGCTACAAATTTATCATTGATTCAAGAAGCTAAAGATTTATTATTGATTCAAGAAGCTAAAGATTTAAAAATACAGGTTCATATTAATATATTTTACATTATAAATTTTATTTTATTTTAGAAAATAAAAGAAAAGATTTATCATTGATTCAGGAAGCTAATCATTGATTCAAGAAGCTAAAGATTTAAAAACAGGTTCATATTAATATATTTTACATTATAAATTTTATTTTATTTTAGAAAATAAAAGAAGATTTATTATTGATTCAAGAGATAGTCATGGACAATCTCAAATTGTCGCTTTATGGCTTGTAAAGGCGGAATCATATTTTTGTGTTAAAAATATGTGCATGATGCTTGGTACCAGATGAAAAAATTGTCTGCGGGAAAATGGCTGATGTTAAATTGTTTTATATATTTTCTTCAAGATACATTTAAAATATTTGCCTTTAAAATGCCATCTCCGAGAAATAATGGAATGCCATATCTTTATTTGAATGGAAAACAGGCCTATTTAATCTTTTATATTTTATAGATATCAATAAAAATCACTTTATCATCATTGGAGGAGACCTTAACATGAAATTATGTTATGAAATCACTAATTCTCTTATTGGTTTTGCTACTTTAAATAATCAACTTTTTATAAACAAAGAAACAATAAATACCACACATACTTCAAACCCTCAAACAAATATACTCCTATAATCCTTAAAAAATATAATATCTCTAATCTTAATTTACCAACCCCAGCAAATAATTTTCTACATAATTTGAATCAAATCAACAATAATGACTCATGGTTAAACATTTCAAACTCAATTATCAAAACAGCAAATACCCATCTTAATATTAATTATCAATATCTATACATAATGTACATAAATACAAATGTGTTATTTTAATTATCTGCTAGCAATATAATTATACATGAATGGGTTTAAATTTAATCGTCAATATGTGTCATTAAATCATCACAACACAAATTCTCATTAAATATTTTCTTTGTTATTTTTTATTTTTCAATATTATTTTTTTAGATGTTACAAGAAAAAGTATAGTTTTAAAAAAAATTAATTATATATTTATCAAGATGACACAATTAAATCAGGACAGAAAAAATGTTAATACTTTTAAAAATTTATTAAATAACTTTAAACAGTTCCTAGGTCAAGTGAAAAGTTTCATTCTAGTACTATAAAAGGTATACAATGGATTTTATTATTAAATAATATTCCTTTTTTTAGATGATGATGAAAATTTTCAAGAACCAGCTATTAAAAATCTAAAGCTTAATGCGGAAGAAAATCATATGAAGGGTAATATTTTCATATATTTATATTAAATTCTTTTTGAAAATATCTAGTTATGAATATACTAAATTCGATAGTTGGAGAGGATTATAATTGTATAAACAAAAAAGGTATAATAAAAAAAATCTAATATACATATTTTTTAGATGATGGAGTTAAGACACCAGAAAAAGCATCGAAAATGCTAGAGCCTGATGACATTCGACCTTTTGGTAACATTTTTAAGATTTGATAAAATCAATTTTTTAATTTAATAGGTGCCCCGCCGGAGAGGACGGGCATGGCTCAAAATGCCGTTTATGGTACAGAGGTGGAGATAGTTGCAATGACAACTATGCTCCAGACAAATATTTTAATACATACTATTTATAAATGGGCATACTATATGCCCATTAAAAAATTAAGTAATATTAAAAAATTTAATGTAAATATTTATTTAATAAATCATAGCGAACATATTGATCGCATAATTAATTTTAATTAATATTTATATAGCATATATTATTTATATCGCATATAGCATATATTATTTATATCGCATATATTATTAAATGATTTTTTTATATTTACAAATTAAATAAAGGATTTTAATAAATTATTCTGAAAATTGTTTCTAACTTTGAGCAGTAACGTGATAATAGATAGTGCAAGATTTATATGTTAATCTTTGATATTTTCGAATTAAACCTTAAATAAATATATAAATATTAACACTTAATATTAAATCTAATAATTTCTAAAGAGAATAAGGCAAAATTTCCTTAAATATCATAGGAAATAGAAAAAATAATATTTATTATTCATACGTCAGTTATAAATGTCAATTCACTAAATTTAATATTTATATGTCAGTCATAAACGTCAATATCACTAAAAATGTAATATTTAATATATGCACGTCAGTCATAAACGTCAATATCACTAAATATAGGAGTATATAAAAAAATGGAGTATTTTTAATTGCCTTAAATATCATAGGTAATATTTATTATTCATACGTCAGTTATAAATGCCAATTGACTAAATTTATTATATTTAATATTTATATGTCAGTCATAAACGTCAATATCACTAAATATTGGAGTATATAAAAAAATGGAGTATTTTTAAAACATTACACCCGACCGTTGACCTTCACTAATCTTCACTACTGAGGAAGATGGCTATTTTTATTTTATTTAATGTTATCTTTGTATAAATATTTTTAATATGGGTTTATTTTATAATTAATTTATATGTTATTTCAAAAAATTCTTTTAAAATCTGAAAAAAATAAATAGTTTTTGTTCCAGTGTAAAATACTAATAATTTTTCAAATTAAATACATATAAAATATATTCCATCTAGCAAATATATTTTTAATTATATTAAATGATGAATAAAATAATTTAAATATGTATATTTGAAATTAAGATTATCTAAAATACTTAAAAAATCCAAAATTTATATATTTTTTTTCCACCTATAAGTTTAATATTTAAACTTAATTTTATCATCTATAAATTACAAGTAAAATCTAACTTTGAAAATAATCCTTATATATATCGAAATAAATTTATTGTATATGAAAACTTTAAGGAAGGCAGCAGAAGATAAAATCAATAAATTAATATTTTATTTTCTTTTTAAATTCATTATTATAAAAACATTTTAAAATTTTTATTTTCTTTATTATCAAAAAATATATACCTTTCAATTTGACAAAATTCTATTCTATATATTATATATTTCATTTAATTA
This sequence comes from Gordionus sp. m RMFG-2023, assembly GCF_954871325.1. Lineage (NCBI taxonomy): Eukaryota > Metazoa > Nematomorpha > Gordioida > Chordodea > Parachordodidae > Gordionus > Gordionus sp. m RMFG-2023. The sequence continues at coordinate 26,679,696 of NC_088778.1, read as the reverse complement.
GATATGTACAAAAATTAAACTATCTACAAAGTAATAAAAGAACAAATTATTTTTAAGGTTAAATATTAAAGTAAGAAACGAACAATTTATTTTACGGTTTTTACATATAACATTTTTTTTTACAAAAGTAAGGAAAAAACAATTTGTTTTACGGTTAAACAAAATTATTTTAAAACAAGCGTAAGTTAAAATTACCTTAATATAAAAATATAAAAGTTTTTTTTATATTTAACAGTATATTTGACAGACTTTAAAAAAAACAAAAAAATAGATTTTTTTAATTGGATTGCTTAGGCGACCTCCACTTTATTAAAATTTAGACTTGAAATCTCCAAATGGTAGTCCGAGCCTGGTACCTATTCCTGTCCTGAGAATCAAATAAATTAATATATTTTATAATTCTTGCAAACCAGGAGTTTATATTTTTTCCCAATCAAAAAAAATATTAAAATTTTCTATATTTAAATAAATTTAGGCCAGACGGACAAATAATTTTTATTTCGGGTCAGGCTTTTTGGGGCAAATAATAAAATGTTGTTGGCCAGACAGGGCAAGTTTTTTAATAAAAATTTCGGGCCGGTGCAACGTTCTAAATGAATTCCGTTTTAAATAAATTCCAAAAATAGTGATATTGACATTTATGACTGACATGTTAAGATTTAATATTATTTTTTTAGTGATATTGACATTTATGACTGACGCGCATATATTAAATATAATATTTTTAGTGATACTGACATTTATGATTGACGTGTAAAGATCAAATATTATATTTTCTATTGTTATAGATATTTAAGTAAATCCCTGTTTTAAATAGATTTTAATTTAGTGATATTGACATTTATGACTGACATGTTAAGATCAAATATAATATTTTAGTGATATTGACATTTATGACTGACGTGTAAATATTAAATATAATATTTTTAATAATACTGACATTTATGACTCATATGTAAAGATTAAATATAATATTTTTATTAATACAGACATTTATGATTGACGTGTAAAGATATAAATAAGATATACGATATAAATAAGACATTCAATATAAATAAGACATGCGTTATAAAGATATGCAATATAAATAAGACATGCGTTATAAAGATATGCAATATAAACAAGACGTACGATATAAACAAGACATTTAAAGATATGGGATAAAAATAAGATATACGGTATAAATAAGATATGCGATATAAATAAGATATACGATATAAATAAGACATGCGTTATAAAGATGTGCGATGTAAATAAGACATGCGTTATAAAGATATGCGATATAAATAAAATATACGGTATAAATAAGATATGCGATATAAATAAGATATACGATATAAATAAGATTAATTAAAATTTATTATGCGGTCAAAATGTTCGCGATAATTTCTTAAATATATATTCAAATTAAATTTTTTAATAAATAAATATTCTATTAAAATTGATAAAATTTTATTGGTAGAATAATAGGTTTTTATGCCATTAAATATACTTTATCTAAAATTGATTAAATTAAGACATTAGAAGGATATCTACTTTGCAAAATTTGTAAGACAGAAATATTTACAATTGATCTTGATAGATTCTTCATAAATCTGATTTATACGTACTCCCACTTCAATCAAATATGTCAATATCACTAAAAAAAATAAGGTTAAATCTTAACATGTCAGTCATAAATGCCAATATCACTAAATTAGAATCTATTTAAATCGGGAGTTCATCTAAAACGTTACACCGGATCTGGCTTTAAAAATTAGGCCCGATGCAGATCACTAATTTAGACTACAATGGTTCTGTCCTATAATCTTAAGGAATAATCCATATACAACTTTTTTAAAGGGATATTATTTGTTTTAAAAGAATAAGACCACCCTGTAAAAATGAATTTTTTAAAATAAAAAAATATATAAATAAATAGGGCCAAAAGAAACATCATAATAACAATTTTTTAATTTTCTTAATCATTTATTATTCTCCTAGTATTTAAAATATAAAACACTATCTAAATGAAAATTTACTAGCCTCTATAATTTCAAGGCAATTTTTACTCTTAAACTAAATCTATTGAGTGATGAATTTGTAATAAATAACTATTAGTTATATCTAGTTGCCTTTAATTTTTCTACCACTACCAATCAATGAAGATTATATTTACAGTGGAAAAGCTAACAATCATACCAAAAAACGGGACAATAACAGCTAGGATAAATGTCAAGGAAATTTAATTCTATTTTAAAAAAATTAATTTTTAAATATAAAGATTTAAAATTGGACACGACATGTGACTGAAGCCAAGCAAATGTCGAATTTACAAACTATAGGGGTTTAAACGCCAACAGGAAAGACCTCACTATAAACTTAAGGTTTTTGGGTTTGTTTAAACCTATAACGAATTAATCATTAATTGTTTCATATTTTACGAGCACCAATAAAAAAAAATATTCGATTCGAAAATTCAAATCGAATACGAATAATGATAATATATTAGTTGACTAATAATTTTTTATCTATTATTCGATCAAATTATTTATACAATTTAATTTTTTTTATTCAAAATTTATATTATATATTATACATTAATCATAAATATTCGAAACTATTCCTAAATATTAAAACTTATTCATAAAAAATAAAATTATTTGTAAATTTTAATAATCTAATTTTCCAGCAAAAAAAGTAATCTTTTGAGCAAAAATATAAGATTTATTCAAAGAATAAAGATTTTTGATCAAATTTCACCTAAAATTCTAAATATGTTTAGTTATGAAATCTTTTATAAGTAAGCCTTTTATAATTTTAAATATTTTTAAAGAATTTAATTTTCTAATCAAATGGAATATTCAACGAATCAAATCGAATAGTGTTTTTATTATTCATACGAATACAAATAATATATTTATTCGATTAAAAAATACGTATGAATACGAATATGCAAATATTTGATTTGTATTTTTGAAGGTATGGGTCAGATTATAAAATTTTATAATAATTAAATAATTTATATATATGATTGTCTTTTAAAGGTTAAGAAATAAACTAATTTATATTAATAACCTGCAACTGCAGTATATTTAAATTTAACAAACGAAAAAAAAACATAATTATATATCAGATTAATGATACATTATACGATTTTTATGCTAGCAAAAAGGATTTAGAAGAAAAGAGATTAGCATTTGTTGGAAGATTTTTGACAAAAAGAAGAGTCATGGACTAGAATTGTTAAGGTGTTTACTGAAAATTGGAAATAGCTATGATAGCTGGAGAAAAAATTTGGTCCCATCAAGAAAATATGGGTTAATGATGCTTGGTACCTTAAGGTACCATCTATCAAATTTGAATTTTGTTCATTTTTCATTTGGATAGGCATTACCAAATATATTTATAATATATATTTGAAAAATCGTGATATTTGGAAAGCCTCTATGGCCTAGTAGGCAAGAGCTTGGTTTACTTATCCCATGGTCCCGGGTTCGAATCCCAGGAATGATCATGTTTTTTTTCTTATTCTAACTTGGTGGTTCCATCCTTGGGGGGATAATATATAGGAGGCCGGACTCGACCACGTGATTCCGTATTAATATATTAAATAATAAGGATCTTATTACATTTTAATAAATTTTGGTCAGTATTTAGCAAATTAGGTTGGTATTTAAAATATTTCCATACATTCACTTGGTAGTAAGCATTATTAACCGAAAATATGCGATGGCAATTAAGTTTACTCCCCGCTCAAGCTACTTCAACACGGGAATATTTAGGTACATTGGCGGCTGCCTTCAATGCTGAATATCTACGAGATCTATCTTTTGTTTGTTAAGGGGCCAAGGGATTAAAATATAACCCAGGTACTATTTTTGCAGCGATGCACACTAAACAAGACAACCGTTCATGAGTAGCGGTGGAAGCTTAGTCAATCAAAACTGACCATAATTGGCTTCATAATTGAGGAATGGAACAATATATTGGTTAGAAGACAAAATACAATATAGACTAGATGATCTCCTCCAAGCTTCACAGTAGAAAAAGCGAAAAAAATCCAATATTTATAGACTAGCAGGTAGAAAGATTTATTAAATGATTTCCGTTCTGCGTGCGCCAAATATCACTAGCCTTAAAAAAAATATCTATTTGTTAATTATATTGTTAACTTCAATATGTTTAATTGAATTTTTGTTCCTAAATCTTTAATAATTAGTCTATTAATTTATAAAAATATTAAAAAGTGAAATTTTATTAGAAAACATCATTAAAAAAATATATTCCCTTTCAGATCAACTCCGCAAATTATAAAAAATCAATTACATAACTAAAATATTTATCTTAGAAGAGGGACGGGTTTATTAAATAATTTATCAACAATTCAAAGCATTATAAAAAATATTCTAAATGGATGTTTTTTTTACCGCAATGTGTTGTTTGTATATAAATAGTCCATAATTTTTATCAGCCTCATTTCTACACCAATATTAAAATAAATATTTTAACAGATTTCTAAAATTTTTACCAACATTTTTTCTTGAACTACATTGAAATATTTCTTCAGGTGTTCATTTGGTTATCACAGCTTATAAATGTAAATTATTAAAGAGAAGACAATTTATTATTATAACCTAAGGTTAATAATCTTAAGGGTTTTAAGACTAACACCCCCAATTTTGATAATTACATAAGCTGTAGTATAATTAAGGAGGGAAGTTAAAGAGAAAAATTTTATCCAGCAAAACTGCATATTTGTCTTTTTAATAAAAATCTCCCCTTGTCTAAGCCTCGAGATTTCGTTAGTAGATGTTCAAACCTTTCTGCCACCTATGAGCAAAATCTTAAGACTTGCATAATATTTTTCCTATTAAATATTGAGTTAACCGTTTTTGTTAATCGGCTCAAAATATACTACCTACAATGCACCCCGCCCATGTCTTTTTCTTATAAAAAAAATAATATTTATTATAAATGAATTTCTTTTAATAAGCACAATGGATACTTTTTAAAGATATTTACCGACTAATTCTTAAGAAAAACAGTAATCTGACCTAAGAAAACTCTAAAATAGTCGATACTCTTATAATTAAATTTAGTTACTATAATCCGCCCTTCAAATAAAATAATATATCCATATGATTATAAATATAATATGTGGAGGAAAATAATTAATAAAGAACAGGGGCAGTATTAGACCTAACAATCTCAGGGGCTCAAAAATATTAAAATGGCTTATTTTTTTATGTAACATTTCATGAACTTCTTTTTTATAATTAACATTTACGAAATGACCTTTTTTTTGTGTACAATTTTTTTTTATAAAATTTACAGGGGGTTCTTTAAAATTTTTATTTAAAGGGCTTAGCCGCCCTCTTTCAAAAGAACGCTACTGATATAGAAATAAAGAAGTCAAATCTAAATAGGTAATAATTAGCAAATAATTTAGATGAATGCTTTAAACGGTATACATTCATAATGCTTAAATTTAAAAAATTGCACGGAGGAAATTTTATTTTATGAATTGTTATCTATTGCCTGTAACCTTAACATACATATTATTAAAGTAGAATTTCAAGTATATCTATTAATTATATAATATATTATATTAGTTGTTACACATTTCTTAAAATTTGAATTAGCTGGATATGAAATATTTTGACATAGTTGCTTAGATATTTCATATCTGATTAGCTTACATTTTTAATTTTTTTTGCATATTTGAATAAGACAAGACCTTATTTATAGTAAACACAATGTTTAAAAATAGCTATGCAATAGTTTTTGATGGTCATCACATCACCATTAATAACTGAGGTCTAACTATCATCAAAATCTTATTTTAAACAGTATCATTAATCTTTTATTAAATTTTATTTTAAAAATAATTAAAAAAAATTTGCCTTCTTGTTTATTTAATAATTTTTTAATGAAGGTATACAGGTAATGTATTAAAAGGGTATCAAAAAAACATGCTTTTATTTGTATATGAAATAACCTGTATATAAGATGTTTACTTATTACAAAGTAATTATAAATATTTTAATATTCCAGGTTGGGCCAAATAGACCTGTTTCATTTGGAGGATTATAAATAAAAATTTGCCTGATGAAGATTTTTAGAGCATTTTCAATATTAACTTGTAGGACTGGGTCAATCATTTTTCCATTGATCTGATATACTAAAAAAACGGATCTAATACAGATTCTATATTTATATTGATTTTTTATTCATCTATCTTTCTACCAATATCATAAAAATATCCATATTTTCTATTTATTTAAAAAAAACAACTAAATTTTATGATTGAATAATATCTCTCAGGCCTCAAAATTTTGTTAATAGAAGTCTAAATCTTTTGTGACTTTTGACCAATTGAACTAACCATTTTTAACAATTGGCAAATTCAAGCCATTTAACATTATTAGCTGAATTTGACACATTTGATATTTTAAAATCATTTTAATTTTTAACAATATTAAATCCGTTCAATATTTTCATCATTTTTGGATGTTATATATCTAATTATTTTCCTTTATAATATTTTTATAATAAAAAAAACACATTAAATTTTCAAATTATTATACAGAAAAAAGGATTATAGGTAAAATTGACAAATTATAAAAAATGAGCCATTTTATTTATACTTTAGATAGCGTATTTTATTTTCTTCCCTTAAATAAGTGTTTCACCATGGATGCAAAAGGTGGGTAATACATCATTTTCAGTGCCTGGCATATGGTCAAGTCTTTGGATGTGGAATAAGCCATGAGCCAAGCTATGCTTATATATAAATAGGGCCTAGGCTCTTTTATTTTGACCTCTTATTGTCAATTAATAAAGATATTTCCACAGCATTCTAAGCTAGGCTAGATTAAAGAAAATAATAACAGCAAGGCAGGAATGACCAAGCAAATATGTAGCTTTGATTTTTTAGAAATATATTTTATAATTAAAAGATAAAGCCAATGAAATAAATTTATCTATTAACTTTTTTATTGTTTAAAGTTGTATTACGTAATCTATCCCAAAATTTTAACAGCTTGTGAGCTGCACTGTCTGACACTTAAAAAGTGCTTTAATTACTTTTGTTGATTGATGATAAGAAGAAATTAATCAAAAACATACCATTTTTTATTTTAGGGTCCTGCACAACCCAACCAAATATCAACTATAAACCAGCCATCAAAATAAATGTTGATAGGAACCTTTTAGATTATACATTATTAAAAATCATATGGATTAAATAAATATGCACAGTTTTCATTAATTTTACCATTGAAGCCATACAATCTCATCTATAAATTTGCTTTATGTTCATGTTAAATTATTTTTATTAAATAAAAAGCTACCAATTTTTCAGATTTTTAGATTTTGTCCAGAGAAAAAAGTATAACCTTCATTTTAGTATACTAAATTAATTATTTAGAAGCATTTAGCTTTTAATCAATCCATAGATATAAGTCAGATAAGAAGAATCTGAGTTTGTATATAGAATTCAAGGTTGACCATAAATCACCTTGATTTTTTTAAGAAAATCTGAATTAAATCAAATTTAAAATGGTTTAATATAATGACTTAGTTAAACAAAATAAATTAAATAACCAAATTCTAGTAATCACCACTTGTTAGACAAAAAAGTTAATTTTTTATTTCAATTTTTGACATACTAGAAAAATAACTGCTAATTCTAATTGCAATAGTGAAAAATCATTTAATATTCTGAATATAAAAGGAAACTAATATCAAAAATCTACCCATATTTTAAATTTTTTTTATTTCTTTATAATAAAATAAATAAATTTTTTTGTAAAATTAGGAAAAAACATATATTAAAAATCACAAGTAATATTATCTATGTTCTCAACATTGTTATTAGAATTTAATTACTTAAATAAAAAAAACGAATTTTCCTGTCTTATCTGTTACCAACTGATTCCTAAGTTGAGTGAACACCACGATGAGAATCTCTTGACTGAAACGGATGATGAAGATACAATTTTAGTTATTTTATTATTTTAAGAATAATTACATCCTTCATCAAATTTCCTTGAGCCACCCACCATTCAATTGGGTCTACTTTATTTAAACTATGATCCCAAAGAGGCCCCTTGTATTCCATATTTGAACGATAATTGGGGTTAATGGGATGTGAATTATGCAAGAGTTAAAGCTTGATTGTTTTGTTTCGCAAAGGATGTAAGTTGATTACTACTTATTTTTTTATTAGCAAGAAGGTGGTGAAAAACATTTGCAAATTCAACCATTTAGTTTTAAATTGGGCTAATTCTTAATCATTTGAGAAATTGCAAAGGTTAATTTAAGTTTAAAAAAATTGGATTTCATTTGGCATTTTTACTTGAATCAGAAAATTTTACAATAAATTTATTTTAGCAAACAATTGATAGTTAAATTTTTTAGAAAATTATATTATATATCATTGACTCTTATTTGGAAAAAATATCAAATTACAACATATCATTATTTAATTTTTTATACTTGTTCCCTTGAACATTACTCCTTTACATGCAAGATAATACTAAACTGAAATTTAAAAAACGATATTTTACAATCTTAGCCCATAATTCTTTGATTAAAATTAAAATTATTTTTATTTAATAATTAAAATTTTACGATTTTTGACCCTAATAGAATTTCATAAAAGGGATCGGCTCAGGAATCATGATTGATTTGAGATGGAATGATTTATAACACAAATTTAGGCACTCATTTATTTGTTATATTAATATTGGATTATGTCAAATTTATATGTGCATATATATATAAATTGTTATTGATTTTTTGGTAACATTAGTTAAATTTGGTAACATTATTAGTAAAAATTACAAACCTTGGCCTTAATTGAATCTATAAATTAAAAAATAATTATAGACCTAAATTCAAGTTCATAACACAACTAAATGATAATTATATTTTTTTTATACAATCCCATTTATGAAATTATTTGAAGTTATCCAAACAATATTAACCATTATAAAATATATTAATGATTTTTTTAAAGATTTTTTAGATATCTGCATTTTAATTTATAATTGTGATTTTTATATTTATTCTAATTTTTATAATATTTTATTAATTAATTTTTTATGAAAACCAGATGTGAAAATTTAGTTCTTTCAAAATATTATAATAAATATAAGTATTATTATTTTTTTGTTATTTTGAATAAAAATATTGATTATATAATTTAAAATAAAAATGGCTAAAAATTGGGAATCTTGTTGATGTTAGTAAATTTTTAAAGGTAAAAATAATATTAATAGATAGGTAGGAAAGCTAACTTTTATTTAAGGTGAGATTCAAAGTAAATCGCTAAAATGAGGGTAAATGTTGTTGATATATGCATTAATTTGTGAATCTATTTCGGGAATATTGAAAATATTTTCCCCATTTTTTTAGTGATTTATTTAAAAATAACTCAAATTTACTTCCCTATCATCTATTAATATTATTTTCAATATTTGCTTAAATCAGCAAAATTCCTACTGAAGATAAAACCTAAAATCCCTTCCCAATCATACGTTTTTTTATCGTAATATTGGTGTTTTACTGTTTTAAGTTAAGAAACAATTACCCCAGTTTAAAATAAAACCTTTTAAAAACTTATATTATTTATTATACTTTCTTTCTTTCCTTCATTAAACATGCAATTGAACAAATTTGAAGAGTAATTATCTTAAATAAATCGAATGCGCATATGTTCTGTGTTGAATTACGATTGATTGATTTTTTTCTAATTTTTGCCCCTTTTTGATAAATATTTATACTTTTCTAATTTAACTATTGAAATAAAATACATAAAAATTAAATTAAAAACTCTCTTTTAATTTTTATTTAATGCTCACAGATTGAGCGTTTCAAAAACGCTGCTTTGCAAACGCGAATAATTCATTTCAAAATGGCATCATGCAAATTGGTTAAATTACCAAATGGCGTTTAGACACATTTAAAAACGAACTGATTTTTTTTAAATACCTTTTTTATTCATTCATTTCGCACGTTGGTATCACCCATTTTTTTATAAAAACTCTCAAGAAAGCTGACAAAATACCAAGATAAAAGAATAATAAGGGAAGTGGGGTTCTAAAAATCCTTTTAAAATTGTTTAAATATATGTAAATTAAATTTACTGTTATATAAAAAAATGTAAAAAGATAACTTGTCTTTTAAAATTAGAATATTTAGTAGATATTAGTGAGATAAAAAGGCAGACGATAATATAATTTACAAATAAAATATTTTTTTTACCTATAGCTTAATTGAAATTTTGAATCGACCAATACTAATAAAAATGCAACTTCAATTTAAATAATGGATGTCGTTAAGTTTTATTAAAAAAGTACGGCAAAACGCAAACGCTCAATTTGTGCACACTATAATATGCGGTATTTAGAATCGTTACCAATTTTTCAGTATTTGTTTTTTAGAGGGTCCATTTAAAAAAGTTTTTGGCAATTTTAAAAATGATACTTTTAAAAAATAATTTTAACCCCTACAAAAATAATTTCTTTTAAAATTTTTTAAATTTTACTCTTGATTAACGCGAATTTATTTATGAGATGAATGCCCAAACAAACAACTTGGATAGTTGTATTAGAAATAGAAATACGCTAGCGAAAAGTAAAAACGAAAAAACAATCTTAGACATATTACGCCCCCTAGCTCCCTCGAAAATTTTAATTCCCCTCTATGTACCTCCTCTAAATTTTACCTCTCACGCCTTTTCTACCAAATCAAAATTAAATATAAACTATACCCCAACCCCTCTTTAATTTCACTGACGATCTTGCCCCCCCCCCTCCCCCACCTTTACTTTCTTTTCCAGATAGAAGTCCTTAGAAAGACGTAGCCTCATAAATAAATACAAATTAAAAATAAAACAAAATATAAAATAATTTCCATTAAAAAATATCAAACGAATGTCAGAAGAAAAAGGATTATAAATAAATCACGTGAGAAAACAAGGTCATTATAAATCATATAATATCGAACGGGCGCCCCTCTAAATTTTTCCGGCATTACCCATTCATTCATATTTAGCGAATTATGGGTTAAGATATTTTTTATTGAATTAAACATTACCTTATATAACTCAAGTAAAATAAACGACGCATAAGCATATTATATTGAGCGTTTTGATAAAAATGTTCAGTTGAACACCTCTTAAGGATCATAGATAATTTTTGGGTTAAACATTTTTTGTAGAAAAAGTGGTCAAGATAAGGAGATAGTCACTTTTGATGGTTACATTAACATTTAAAATTAATTAAAATGGCGCATTAATTATTTAAGAGTTCCTAAAAAAATAAAAAAAATTTGTTTCAATCACGAAATAAAAAAGATAATTAAAAAAAGGGAGATAATTAAAAAGAAATAATCAATAAACTAGAAAAATAAATCAGCTAAAGATCGAAAATAAAAAGTTTTTCCCCGACGTCGAAAGTAGGAATTATAAATCTTAAAACTTTTTTTTTTATAGTAAAACCAATAATGATTCAATTTTTAATCAATAAAAGATCTATATTTCCAAATTCAAAATACTAATAGTATGAGGATTTTATAACTGAAAACGCTGTTTTATTATTTGTAATTAAGTGTATTAGAGTAACTAAACTAGTAACTTACATTTTTGCAAACATATATTTCTAAACTAATTACTTTCGAAAATATGTAACTAGTAACTCCAATTACTTTTAGAATTGGCTTTAATTTTGTGGGTCCATTGTTTTGGTCTTTACTCATCACTTATAAACTCTTAACCTTATTTCATATATAGTTTTCAGTCTCATCTTATGCTCATACCACCTAAGTCTGTTCACCATGATCTTTGTTTTAATAGGTACTACCTTTAAACTTCCCATTATATTTGTATTTCGTATCTTACCCTTTTTTGGTGCTCCTGCTATCATTCTCAGCATTCTCATCTTCATTGTATTTAACCTTTTCTCGTATTTTCATATGATATAAAAAAAATTTAAATCGCCAATTATTTTACATAAAAATATATATTTAAAAATGATTAGGTTATATAAATAATGTAAGATACTTTATAAGACTATAGCTAGTAACTGTAATACTTTTCAAAAAATTTCTGGTCAATTTTTCAAAATGTAACTTTTAACCACGTTACCTGTATTTGTAATTGTATTTTAAAATAAAAATAATTAAAGCAATTAAAAATATTTATATTATTATTATTATAAAAATATAAAAAAATAAATCCCGAAAAATACCGGTAATTAAACTTTTCGAAATTTTTTTCCTCTTATTCTTTTTCATGACTAACTGATACCACGAGTAAAAGAAAACTAGAAATAAATATAAATGAATGAGGATTAGATACCTTTGAATATCGATATTTTTGGGCCTCGGCCCGTTTAAAAGTCTGACTATAATGTAAATTTCCTTTTTAGATCTAGGTCCTGTCCGCTAAAAAAAATGGAATTTGGAAATATTGTCGCAAACCCAAAATATTTATTTTTATTCTCTATTTATTCATTTAATTTTAAATATTCAGTAAATAACTGTTAATTTTATTTTTTAAATTTTATTTCAAAAATATGACTTGAAAATGAATATGAAATATTCCCCCCCCTATCTCGTGATATTTTTTAACTTTTTTTTTGCATAGGAAGGAAATATAACATTAATATTCTTTGGGCCATGGGCGGGCCCCTAAATTTTATTAATGGTCTGGCCAATCCAAGGCTAATGAGGGAGGATGCAAAGAAGATATAAATGATCTCTTATTTTTTTTGCTAAAGAAACCTATATTTGCGCATCGAACTCCCTAAAATGACCATAATCATGGCGATTTACAAATTTAATAAATTATATATATATATACTAACTGCATCCAATTAAAAATTAAAACACCAATCAATTCAAAGTCATTTAAGGACCTTTTTGATAGTTTTTTTTTAAAGTTCAATAAATTTATTTTTCAAATTATATTTGTCGAAATTTTATATAAAACTTATAAGAGAATTTCAAAGTGAAGTATATCATTCAATCGATAAAAGGTTTTTTAACAAGTAAAAAGAAAATTAATTAGAAAAATAATTGTCATGATACAAGCCTCAATTTTATGTGAAAATTGTCAAAATAAGAGGCGTTTGTCAATCACGAGAAATTTGATAGAAGAAAATTCTTACTTCTGAAATTTGCCATATTATACCGCTACTTTTATTTTTTTACGAAAGTAGCAACAGTCAAACGAGGTTCTAAAGATGCAAATAAAAAAAAAATCCTAAACCACCTAATCTTGAATATCCCCAAAGATGTATCCCAATTTCTAACAGAAGAACTGGTGGTGTAATCCTATATCCAAAGCGTTACGCGGACACTTGCACATGATTACATTATCGCCTTCCAAAAATAAAGCTATAAAAAATAATCAACTTGTTAATTTGATTTCATTGGGGAAATTCCCTCTACCTAATAATAAATTGCGAAAAAAAAATTGACCTGAAATTTTTTTATTTACCCGATACCTGACGCGTCTCGCACATCGCATCTGAGTGATACACGCGTACTATAACGAGGCCTTAACCATGATCTTACAGTTAGCGCCGAGAAAAGCGTTAAGCTTATTCTCCACCAAATATTTTTAACCTGATTTTTGAGGGTATTTTTTGAAAAAATTATTAATTTGCTTTCTCATTAAAAGTTCGTGTGAAAAATATATTAATCGTTTTAAGTTTTTTTTTTTTTCATTTTTATCTCTTTTCTGTTTTCGCATTCGCACTAACTGTGAATCGCTACATGTTAGGCAACTAGGAGGTTGATTTCATAAGAAAAAAAACAGAACTGGGATCCCAGCTGGTGCCGTTTCTCAGCTAAGGTATTTAACCCCTTAGCCACACCAGCCACTTCCCAAATATAAGAATGCATAAAAAACCTAATAACGTCGAGACGGTAAATCTAATTACCCTCGCCTTTAAAATTATTTAAGGAATAAGCCGATTAATAGCTCAAAAAAATAAATAATGTGTTAACCTTGATTTTTAAAAAAATGAATGATTTAATTTAATTTATTTATCCAATTACAATATCCCATTAGCATTTTATCAATGTCATATTCCGTCAAGATATATATCTTGGGTTGATCCTACTAATTAATTTTATTATTTAATTATTATTTAAAACATTAATAAACTTTATCAACCCAAGATATGATTGGCTGTTTTTTTAAAAAAAAATCATACTATTTAATTTTATTCAGCCATTTTTTTTCTTTTACAAGGTTATAGCCAGTTACATTTATTTATACTTACATAATCTCCAAACATGGTCAATCCACCTATCCTAATCACTTTTGGTCGGTTCATCTTGGCTAAACTCCTAACTTAAAAATAATCTCACCAAGATGGTTCTTATATTTTGACTACCTTCGACTTAAAGTTTAACTCCCCCATTACTACCACCATTTGAATGGTCAATTTATGCAGTTTCTTCACCCTATTATGTAAATGTGACTGAACTATTAACATAAATCGATAAAATGAAACATTAAGAAAAATAAAATAAAATAATATCCATATATAAATTTTTATTTTTTTTATGAGAATTTAAAAAGCGAAAAAGAATTTTTAAAAAAGCGGAAAATGATAAAAAACTGTGATTTTTTAAGACTTTTTAAGCTTTTTTATTTAAAATAAAATTTGCCTTCTTATATTGACCATCTCTGATACTGACCATCTCTGATACTGACCATTTTCATATATTTAAGTATTTTCTTATATTGACTCCTCTTACATTGATCATCTTCTTGTAGTGCCAATTTCCTTATAGTTTAAGATTCCTCTTATATTGGTATTGACCATCTTCTTATATCGACCATAATTTTGAAAGCTTGTTCTCACAGCTATCCCTAGGGCAGTGAAATTGATAATATTTTTAGAGCTTTATTCATATCAATCATAGCAGGCCATAATCGATTTCGGCAGATACTTTTAATTAATCCAATAGCAGTGGATGATATTTATCATACATTAATTTTAAGAAAATTTTCGTGATCAGTGAATTGATTAAATCTTTTTATCACCATTCTAAACTTAAAAGAAAGGAGAAGGAAGGAAGATTAGAAAGAGGAAAGAAAGAAAATGAAGGTGTTGTTTATAATTTTTTTTTTACTAAAAAGTGCCATTTTTTGTGGGAAATTGATAATCCAAAAAAATATTGGGTGAAAATGGGGACATTTTCTTTAAAATAAAAAAAAAATTTTTTTTGAGATACATTATTTAATTTTTTTTTACAATTTTATATCGGAGATCGGCTTAAAAATATCGGCGCACCTATGATTTCGTGACAATTTTTTGTTGTGAATTTCAATACACAACACAATAATTAAGTATTTTAAAAAGAAACACTTGTAATTCCCTCTTTAATTAATTAATTAATATTTGCCAACAAGAAGACTTCGGCTACGCGAACTACCAATGTTTGAGATTCACGTGATAATTCTGATATCGCTGTGGTAACTTGCGTTGCTAGGTAAACGTCGTGCCAATACCCTCCAGATGTGGGAAACTATTCCCATTAACCTGCCATAATTAAGAGTTTGCTTTCGAAATCTTTTTCCTTTACCTATTAAATTTTTATAAAGATCAATAAGAAATATCCACAATGAGGCAGCTTAAAAGATACGCGGATTTCGGCGCCCTTAAAATTTTATTATTATTTTTTTATAATCTAATCCTCAAAACGACAAAAAATAAATCAAAATTTAAAATGGCGGTATCAGCTATTTATATCGTAAACCTCCGATATAAATATTCTTAATGTTTACATGCTACCCATAACGTAACCACCCTTGAGCGATCACTTGGTGATTTTTAAGGGTCTCGTATCGTAACCGCGAATGCTATATTTCCGTTTTTTGGGATGATTTAAGCTATTGAGATAATAATTAAAACCCACGCGATTTAACGTAACGCTTTGAAATTTGAACATCTGAGTATAATCAAAGGATTTATAATTTGTCGTGCCTCTACTACCTAGTGTTGTTAAGGCTCGACTTGGGCGGATTTTTAAAAACGGGTAACTCAATATTTATATAATAAAATATTACGCAAGCTTGAATATTTTTCTCATAGATGGCACAAAGGCTTGAACATCTATTAGCAAAAATCTAGAGACTTAATCACTATTTTTCTGGCTAAAATATCGAGTTAGACGTTTTTAAAAGTCGACTCAAAGACTTAAATCAAACCGTTTAACACTACTGCTCCTACCACATTAAAATATTTTTAAAATAAAAAATTATGCCATTATTTTTGCCCACAAAAAAAATAAATTTGATTATAATAAAAATTTTTTTTATATACTTCCAATCCTTGTATATCGATTTTTTCTGTTTTATCTTCTTTAAATAAAATTATTAGTTTTTTTTAGTAATTTAATAGTCAAAAATAAAATTATTTATTTTTTAATTTTATTTATATAATATTTATGAGATAAAAAAAATAAGAAAAAGAAAAGCGATTTGATTTTCGTGACAAAATTTATAAAGTTAAAACCCCGTTTTTATATGATGTTCCCCTATATGTAATATTTTTTTCCCCGACAGATCAAATTTGATTGGGTTAAAATGTTGACAAATTACCTAACTATTAATTTTTAAATCAATTAAACTTACGAATTCAAGAAGTTTTGCAGTACAATTGAGAGATTTACTCCACACTGCCAGAGTCCGAAAAATTTTGGGACGGGCAACTTGCCCACGGCCTGGAATTTTTTTTTAAAAAAACAAATTTTAAAATGATAATTTTTCTACAAAAGTTCATTATGTACCGGTTTAAAACGGCTGGGCTAAAATGAACCAAGATGTGCTAATTTCTACTTGTATCTATAGTTTTTCTATTTGGGGCGAGCTTACTCGATTAACTTTTTTAACCCTTGAGCAAAAAGATCTTATATTTGGTGTGAGGATGTATTTTTGTATCTATTTTTTTTACCCATGTTCATCTTTTGTAAAACTTTCCTGGTTTGACATATTATACCAAAAAACCGCTTTTTATCCAAAAATTTTAAAAAATTACCCTCTAATTAATTTTGCATTTAGTAAGAATATATTTAGACTCGTAATTTAAAATTTTATATACATCCTTAAAGCCATAGCTATAAATAAAATTTATCGAAAATTTATAGCTTATTTCAACTAGAGGTCAGGTAATATCGATTGGCGCGATATATATTTCCTTGGGGCAAAGTTATTATGGGTAAAATGGTTAAAATTTTCCATCTGATTTAACCTGTAAAAAGAGAATTTTTAAATATTAACGTCTAGAGTCTAGACATATAAAAAATATTTTCGAGCAAAGAGAAATATTAATAAATAGTTTCTATTATTTGGAATAAAATTTTTATAAAAGTCTCCAAGGGAAAGATTAATTGAAATGTACGTTGTGCCTAAAATGGGCACACTCAAAATGTGCTATTTTTTATTATTTTTTACATTCCGGTATTATATTGATTAGTATTTCTGAAAGTGATGAATAGATGTCAAAATTGTAATATTTTGTTCAATTTAACAATATAGTTATGTTTTATATTTAACCACTTTACCTTGATGCTTAGCTACTTTATTCTAGGCATGGGGTAAAATGACACACGTCACAATTAATCTCAGCTCATAAAGTATTATATTTAGGAGAGCTACACTTTTTTAAATTTTTTTAGATGAGGTATTTGCTCTGTTTTGTTTATGAAAATACCAATCATTTTATCCCGGTCTCCTATACCACCCCCCCCCCCCCACCCCCATCCACCCTTATATATATTATTATTATTATTATACAGAGTTATACAAATTTGCTTTTTATATACAGGGTTTAACAGAAACTCTTATTATGAGAGCACAAAATACTTAAACAAATTTTTATATTTGGTTCTCAATCAATTCTAACACCATATCAAAAGAAAGATTAAAAAAAATGTCAATACCCATATATTTTTAATCGCTCTTTCGAACAAAATTCTCATTAAAAAATTTTTTAATATTAAATTTATAATTTATTTTAAAGTCAACGAAATATCTAAAATTATTTTTAAAAATTCGAAATAAATTTATTTGCTTAAAATAATTTTGTGCATAAATGATAGTTTTTAATAATTAATGGGCGTCATGGCCTAAGCAAGGATTTATATATTTCTTTTACATGGGAAAAATATCCTTCACAATCTTGAACTATCGATAGATTTTAAAGAAAAAATTAATATCAAATGAATATTTTTTTTATATATAAGTTTTAATATTTTATATATATTTTTTATTATATAAGTCTTAATATTTTTTTATTTAAATTAAAAGCTCACATGAAATAACATTCAAATATTTTTATTTTTAATATAAAAAAAGAATTAAATAAAAATATATTAAAATATATCAAAATATATCTTAAAAATATCAAAAACAGATACAGATACCTCTAAAATAGTATCAAGATACATATACCACATTTTTGATTTAGATACTTTAACAACGCTGGTATTATAAATTTAAACATCGATTTTCAAATTATTAACGATTTTTTTAAAAAAAAAGAAATATAATAATTCGGACTTATATATTTTTTTATTCAGAAAAATCGCATTTTTTTATTAAAAAAAACAAATAAATTTCTAACCTTGAAACATTATTGAAACGATAAATCTATATAATATATTTATCGCTTAAATTGAATAAAGGATAAAATATATACTTTTTTAATATGTTAAATAGATAACATTGACTATTAACTTTTAAATTTCATCAGAGACCTGCAGAGGTTTTGAACGGCCCGACCCGGATTTTTTTCAAAATTTTTTACGGCCCGGCCCGGCCCGGCCCGGGTTTTATATTTTAAGGCCCGGCCCGGGTTTAAAAAAAAAATTTTCAGGCCCGGCCCAGATTTAAAGTATATTATATTTATTTTTGATTTTATAGCTAATAATGACGATTTCAAATATCTGGTTTTAAAATATACGGCCTGGCCCGAATTTTTTTTTAAAAAAAATTTTCAGGCCCGGCTCGGCCCGGTTATTTTTTAATAAAATTTTCAGGCCCGGCCCGGCCCGGATATTTTTTAAATAACAATTTCCGGCCCGGCCCTAGGCCTGCAGGTCTCTGATTTTCATTAAATCGACTAACCCATTTTCGGATGAAATTATTCGTAGAATTGGAACATTACTCGAAAATATAGGGGGGGGGAGTTAAGACAAGATTTTCGAGTAATAATAATAAGAAGGATCGAGGAAAGAATCCCAGAATGGGTATTATGAAAATACGAGAACAATTAAAAGAAGATTTTTCGAAATTAAGGGGGGGGGGGTGGGCTCTTTTTTAAATCATAAGATAGTATATTAAAACTACATTTAAAATGAAATATTAAATTGATCGACTCGCTTGACCCCCGAGGATCGAATTTTTTAGGCTCGGATTTAAGATCCATTTTCAAGCTCGATCCCCTGGTTTAAATTTATCTTTTTAAGTTAAATTTGAAAAGATTGAGAAACAAATGATGCTAAAATGAAAAATGATTTCATCAAATTTTCCAAATTGGATGGTACAATTTCAAATTTTATTTGTAAAGTTTTTTTTACCCTGCCTTAGAATCCCATGCAATTTCAATTTTTCATTTTTAAGCTTTTTAATATTTATCATTTATTTTTCCCCACCCAATATATACTTTAAAAATGTATGTTAAATAGAATTAACCCAATCCCTGAAAAAACGAATTATCGTTTTGATGAAAAGGAAGTGACACTTATTATCCACATTTAAGATTTGTGGGTCGGGCCTTTAAGCCCCGATTTCCTAATTTTTTTAAGCTGGCCGTGCCCGGTATAAAATTTTTTTTGATCCTCTTATCCGGATTCTTAAAATCATACCTCGCTCCGGATTCGAATGACGCTTTTTTTAACTATATAAACATTTTTTTATTAAAGATTTTCAAAAAATATTTCTGGGGAATTATAACACAACCCTATATACTCATGCATTTGTTTCATTGTTTATTTGATTTGGTTACGGTAGTGTTGTTAAACGGCTCACTTTTATAAATTGAGCCAAATTAAAATTACACTAGCCTCGAGATTTCATTAATAGATGTCCAAACCTTACTGCCAGCCATGAACAAAATCTCTAGACTTGCATAATATTTTTTTTAGTCTAAAAAATTTGGTTAGCCGATTTTTTAAATCGAACCGTTTAACAACACTCCGATTAGGTCTTAATACCTAAAAATCCTGTTGAATTTTTTTTTCTCCCAAAATTTGCAAAATCTGATTTGACCGACCTGAAATGTATTCTGGCAATTAACCCCGCATTCACAGTTAGCGCGAATTTGCGGCTAAGTATACAAGAAAAATACACAAAAATAGGTCGTATTTTACTATACCTCGCCGCCAATTCGTGCTGCCGCCAATTCATGCTAACTGCGAATGCAGGGTAATATGAAGAGTAAAATACCTTATAGATTTCAGACAATATTTATTCTATCCGGCAGAATTGTTCCGAAATTCGCAGTGTGGGAACTTTCATATCGTGCTGGAATACATTTCCGGTCAAATCAACCAAATTTATAAATGGCCTTCAGTGATTATTTTAAAAATCGAGAGATTCCGAATCATGCATTCATAGTTAGTGCGAATTCACGGGCGGTATACAAAATATGATAAAAATATAATATTTTAACATTTATTTTTGTATACTTTGCCGCGAATTTGCGTTAAATATGAATGCAAGGGGTCACGATTCTTTGTCCCAAATACGACATCATATTATAAAAGAATTTAAAATGTCCCAAAACCGTTTAATGGCCGAAATGACATTAAATTTTGTTTTCGTAATAATTTTTTACTAAGTCTGAAATAATCTTGAATTTTTTTTATGAATTCCCAAGAGTGGTTTTTAAAAAAGCCAAAAAATTATAATTTATAATAATCCGTGTTTCTCTAATTCCTTTTGCCAATAATTCATATTGGGAGATAATTTTTTTTATCGATTAAAGATTTGAGAATGAAGATATTCAATAAATTATTCACAATTATTTCTAATTAAAGGCTAAGCCCAAAATATCCAAAAATACGATTCGCAAAATTTTTTGAAACTTTACGGGAAAAAAAACATGTCCAAAAAGATATTCTAAAAGATAAAAATTTAACATACGATTTCATTAAAAAGTTTTAAAATTTCTGAAAGTTTCAAAAGAATTCGAATTTTTTTGAAAAAAAAAATTTTGGACTTAGCCTAATAAAATAAAAAAATATTCAAAATAAAATATATTATAAATTTTTTGTTATAGATATCGCCCACTCACTTGACCAGCGTAGGAAATTACGATTACAAACAATTTCATGAAGATACATATTCAAAAACAGAAGAAAAAAATCTAGAAATTAATTCAAAAAATTATTCGTTATATTTTTCCTATATTTTTATTTGTTATAAAATAAAATGATCAACTTTCAATCCTATAAAAAAAAAGAAAACCTTGCAAAAATCAAAAAAAAAATTACATAAATTTTGGATTGACCGACATCTTTTTTTTCGGTGGAAGAGGAGGAACATGTGAAAACATAATTTCTAGAAAGATTATTCTTTTTTCTTTTTTTTTTAAAAAAAAAATATAAATTAAATATTTTAATATATATATACGTATTATTTTTTTTATAATAGATTAATTAGTTAAAAAAAAATTATTTAAAAAAAAAAGTGAATGTAATTAAAATTATTTATTGATATTTGGATACAGTGACAAAAAAAAGATGATCTAAATTCGCCGCTAAAAATCGATGAAAAAATAATATTTATTTTAAACAAAAATTACTTTAGTGGACTAAAAAAAATTTTTTTTCTATAATTATTCTTTTCGTGATACCTGTGATAAAACAAATCCCCTAGGCCCCTCCATTTATTACATTATTATTGTTCCCTCTTTTCTTTTCTTTTCTTTCGATATTCGAGAGCGCACTTTATTGCGAAAAATTTCGACATACAAAAAAAAATGAATCAGACAAAATTTGTTCAAACTCGAAAACTAAATAAATTTATAAATAAAAATGATTAATAAAAAAATCTGAAATATATCGCTTATTTGTCGCTATTCGCGGATTAGCCAATATCGTAAAAGAATAGTTGCATGCGCCCATATCTAAGCTACATTATAACTATATGTAAAAGTTATTGAAAAAAAAATTCGCGCGATCTTTTATGGCCAAGCCATACGAATTTAATTGGCACATTCCAGTACCCGAAAGTTTGCAAAAAGGAACATTGTTCGATCGATGGGAAGAGGTTAGAATCATAATATATTTGTTACTTTTTTTTGATTTGACCTTGATTGACGGGTTATCAATTGACCAATAGATTATCCACCATAAATAATAAATAAAGAGCTGTAAAGGGGTTAGTATTGGGCCATTGTGTCTATATTTAATATAACTAACATTGGAGTAGCTATTTATTACCATATAAATTATATATTTCGAAAATTTATGGAAAATACACGTTATTTCCCATTTTTCCAGGGCCTGGCTTGCCCCTACATACCCAACTGCACATAAGATAAAATTAGAAGATATAAGGAACTACAGCCTTGTTAAAATATTTAATATATCTTGTGAGATTACTGTGGAACCTCATTTTGAGTTGCAAAATGTGGATGTGTGCATGCAAAAACTCAATTAAGAGTCCCCAAACGGTTCCCGAACCCGGTGATGGAATTGATATCGGCCTCATAACCATACCCGACTTTATTAATTTAAATTAGAATTAGGAAATAATGGTTATAGCAAAAAAAGAATAATTTATTTTATATATAATTTTTTGGCTAAAGTTTTTTTTCGTAAAATTTGTTTTCATGATTATTTTCTACCTGTCATGTGTTCAATGATATTATTACTAACCTAGATTAACGATTCATTTATTAAAGGTCTGCATACATTGAAGTCAGCTGTAAACAATCTTAATGTCATTGGCTATAATTGACGTCATTGAAAGACATTTGGCTTTAAATGACCGATTTTATATGTTTACGTCTACATTGTTTTTCAATGACCGACTCGTCAAT
This sequence comes from Gordionus sp. m RMFG-2023, assembly GCF_954871325.1. Lineage (NCBI taxonomy): Eukaryota > Metazoa > Nematomorpha > Gordioida > Chordodea > Parachordodidae > Gordionus > Gordionus sp. m RMFG-2023. Next base: position 26,656,639 of record NC_088778.1, on the reverse strand, counting down.
GTATACTGCTATCAATGTGTTTGGTCTCGTATTATTCCCTTCACCGAATGATTCACTTGACGAATTCAATATTTTAGGGAAATATAATTACTTTTGATGTCAATGTTCTCTAGAATATGTCACGGTTATGACCCATAGGATTGTGCATTGGCTTTGATCCAGCGGAACTCTAAATCCGACAATCCAAAAAAAATGAGATGATAAAATATTCATAAAATTGACAAATTTTTTGTTTGAATACAGTATTTTAATAAATTTGTTACGTTATTATTTTAAAAAAAATAACTTAACATTAGATGTTGATATGATACAATATCTTCGATAAATTTTTTATCTTATAATAAGTAACTCTAGTAATAGTTATTATATTAGTAACATTAACATCTGCAACTATTTTATCTAATATTATATAATGTGACATTATCTTTTTTTTAATCAATTTTTATAATAAAATTAAAAAAATTAATATAAGTCAGAAGAAAGTTTTAAAAAATAATAGCTAAATGAAATAAGTTTTTTAAAAATATTTATTTTCATAATGGGGTTAAAGATTTAAAATAATATTATTAAATTTTTTTTAAAAAATCATCAACCTTCGATCTGTTAAAAATGAAAAGAGAGAAGAAAAAAAAAGAATAAGCCACGTTTAAAATCAATCAAAATTTTTTTTATCCGATAATCATTTAAAGATTTGATTTCTATAATTTGATCAATTTTGGCCTTATAAAAATTAGAGGTCATGTCCGAAGGCTCGGCCCTTGAGCTGGGTATAAACTTTTTCGAAATTCTTTAAAGTTTAAATATTGGTTGTAGGGGCTCAAACTACCATTCTTTCCTAAGTTACCTACCTCCTCAAGGAAACTTGATTTCAGTGGAAATAAATTCCAAATACTGACACCAAGGCTTATAACTTAACTTTTTTTTAACCCAGACTATTTGGTTGATTACCTATTGAGAGATCAACATCTATAATATTTAATTGTTACTTATTAAATTGATTTCTTACGATTATACTTTTGATTTAATTTTACGTTTATACTGTTAATTAGGTGATAATTTTATATAATTATTATAGTTTTGATTTCTTTTTTTATAACTTTTATATAACTAATATATAATATGACGATTTTTAAATTTTTTGATTGATTTAAATATAAATTGATTTTGAAAATGATATATCGTCGACTGAGCGTTAGTGTTCTATCTAAAATACATTTTTTGAGATAGAAAAACTATCCTGAAAATATATGCGGGAAATCGATATAGAACACTTTAATACTCACCCCACGATATGTCGTATCGGGATTTGGAATCCTTCAATGTTAAATTCATGATATTTAAATCATCTGATTTGGCCAGAAATGTATTTCAATGTATAAAGTACCCATACAATTTCGCCTTGAACTGTTGAATAAATTGTCTGAAATTCGGTATGTGAAGTAGGGGAGGTGCTCTACAGTCTACACAAATTGGAATGCATTTCCTGCCAAATTAAATTTCTATGTTTTAAAAATGGCCCCTCAGTAAATGATATTAAATTGAGAGATTCCAAACCCCAATGGATTCGATATCCAAAATACGACATATATATGTGTGTGTAATGTGTCCAACTCCAAAAAATTGAAGAATTGTAAAAGTTTCGAAACTTTCGCAAATGTTAAAATTTTAATGAATAAATTTATAAAATTTTTCTAGAAAATATGTTTTGGACATTGTTGTAATATCTTAAATGATTATTTATAATTGTATTAAAACGATAAAATTAATTATTATAATATATATAATGATAGTTAATTAATATGAAAATTAGAATTAAGAAAGTTAATTAATATTAAAATTAAATGATAGTTAATTAATATGAAAATTAGAATTAAATTGAAAATAAATTAATTAATAAAAAGTTATTTCATATGAAAATTAAAATTAAACTGAAAATAAATTAAATTGAAAATTTCCTTACCATGATTAATTAAATGTTTTCTTGGTATATTCTTTGTTAACTAAATATTTTCTTGATCTATCTTATAATTTAAGAATTTCCATTAATTATATAATTCCTTGGTCTCTTTATTGATTAAATATTTTTCTCGTATCTTCAATAATTTTTCCAAATATTAAATCTTCTTCTTACAAAAACCAATTAATGAATAAAAATCCTTTTCCTTTGTTGCCACTGTATTTCTTTTCACAAAAATCAACAAAATACATGGCTAACAACAGGCTCATAATATATATATATATTATAATAATTAATATTATCGTTTTAATACAATTATAAATAATCATTTAAGATATTACAACACGTCCACCCTATTAAGGTTTAGTGTATATAATCTTAAATCTTCTTCTTCCAACAATGTCATTTCTTCTAAATGACTCATGATATACCCCATTCACCCAATAATTCCTCTTCTTCCTTCTGTATCCATATATCTTTATCTTTAGTCATACTCGCTAATGTTCCTTTCTCTGATCTTATATTCACTTTATTGACAATTTCTGTACATCTATCCTTGACACCTAAAGGATACTTTTCAAATTGAAACCTTCTAGAATCTATTTTACATCTTTGTATTCTTTTCTTTCTATTCGTGAATCTCTTTCCTTGACACTGAATCTTTACATGTCCCCACCTTCTACAACGAAAACATTGACGCGTCCGTCTTATATCACATCTGTTCGACAACATACATTCTTCTTCTCTTTCATCTTCCAGCAATTTCTCCCACGTTATCCTCGTGTTTCCTTTCATTTGTTGTCTCCATCTATCCTCCCACTTCATCGATAACGGATAATAATTCATGGATAATATCACATTCTTCATGATGTGTGTCTTGAAATGCAAGTATGAAACCTTTGCCATCAAATCTTTCAAAAATGCAAAAATCCCTCCCAGCTCTATGTATAAATTATTCTATTCTAAGCTTTATGTATAAATTATTCTATTCTAATTTTCATTTGATCATGGTGACGAATACCCTCTGTGGATTGCACAATTATATTATAATAATTCCAAAAACAGTGGAGGTTTTACTCCAACTGAAAGATTTTTGGGAAGAAGGACGAAAGTACTATTAGATCTTATAAAACCAAAATGTGATATAGAGGTTTTATCAAATAAGACCAATAGTCCATTATATCATGTGGGTCAAATAGTATGGGCTAGATGTTATAACAATAAGGATAAATTATGGGAAAGAGGGATAGTAATGGAAAATTTAGGAAAAAAATTAAATCGTATAGGATTTGAAAATGGGACGGAGGGTATTCGTCACCATGATCAAATGAAAATTAGAATAGAATAATTTATACATAAAGCTTAGAATAGAATAATTTATACATAGAGCTGGGAGGGGGAAGGTATATATATTTATTTTTGCATTTTTGAAAGATTTGATGGCAAAGGTTTCATACTTGCATTTCAAGACACACATCATGAAGAATGTGATATTACCCATGAATTATTATCCGTTATCGATGAAGTGGGAGGATAGATGGAGACAACAAATGAAAGGAAACACGAGGATAACGTGGGAGAAATTGCTGGAAGATGAAAGAGAAGAAGAATGTATGTTGTCGAACAGATGTGATATAAGACGGACGCGTCAATGTTTTCGTTGTAGAAGGTGGGGACATGTAAAGATTCAGTGTCAAGGAAAGAGATTCAGGAATAGAAAGAAAAGAATACAAAGATGTAAAATAGATTCTAGAAAGTTTCAATTTGAAAAGTATCCTTTAGGTGTCAAGGATAGATGTACAGAAATTGTCAATAAAGTGAATATAAGATCAGAGAAAGGAACATTAGCGAGTATGACTAAAGATAAAGATATACGGATACAGAAGGAAGAAGAGGAATTATTGGGTGAAATGAGAGGTGAATGGGAGATGGGGTATATCATGAGTCATTTAGAAGAAATGACATTGTTGGAAGAAGAAGATTGAAGATTATATACACTAAACCTTAATAGGGTGGACGTGTTGTAATATCTTAAATGATTATTTATAATTGTATTAAACGATAATATTAATTATTATAATATATATTATTATGAACCTGTTGTTAGCCATGTATTTTGTTGATTTTTGTGAAAAGAAATACAGTGGCAACAAAGGAAAAGGATTTTTATTCATTAATTGGTTTTTGTAAGAAGATGATTTAATATTTGGAAAAATTATTGAAGATACGAGAAAAATATTTAATCAATAAAGAGACCAAGGAATTATATAATTAATGGAAATTCTTAAATTATAAGATAGATCAAGAAAATATTTAGTTAACAAAGAATATACCAAGAAAACATTTAATTAATCAAGGTAAGGAAATTTTCAATTTAATTAATTTTAATTTTCATATGAAATAACTTTTTATTAATTAATTTATTTTCAATTTAATTCTAATTTTCATATTAATTAACTATCATTTAATTTTAATATTAATTAACTTTCTTAATTCTAATTTTCATGTTAATTAACTATCATTTAATTTTAATATTAATTAACTTTCTTATTAGACATGTTTTTATTTTTAAATTTAAAATAGATTATTTATTTTCATTGAAGTTTTGAAAGTTTGTATATTTTGATGTTTTTCGAATAATGAAAAGTTTGCTGGATTTTAATGAAAACTATTCGTTTAAATATTTTCTCAGGGAATATCTAAAGAACTATTAATAATACCAATATGATTTATTGTGTAAGAAGAAAACGCCTAAAATTTTATAAATATTTGATTTTGTTGGTTTAATTATTGATTTATTTCTTCAAATACTCCATCTCGCGGAATTATTTCTATAGTTTATTACAAATTACTTGAAATTATATTTTATAAAAATTTAGTTTTAAAGTTCTTACTAGAGGTCTGCAAATATCTAAAGATTTTAATACTGAGATTTATTTTCTTTCCATTGTTACATATATAAATGATACTTTTTGAATAGTATATATTTTTGCATCACATCAAATTTTATAAATATTTTGTAAATATCTGGACATTTTAACTCGCATATTTTTTTTTTCTTCGTTATTACCTGCCATGTGTAGATGTTACTTTTTAATAGTATATGTTTTTGTATCTCATCAAAATCTATAAATATTATGTTTTAAAAAATAAATTTTTACTTGTTTTTAAATCAATAGTCATTTAAAAAAAAATATGTTATGAATGTAGTAGTGTGGTTAAATAAGTTGGTTTTATACGACCACGACCCTGGTTCTTGGTCGAAAAAATGAACCAACCCAACCAAATGGGTCGATCTGGTCCACCAAATCCAAAGGCCTGAGCATCGCCAAATATTTTTATTGCGAACATTTTGATAATCATATTTTTATGCATAGAGGACGAATATTTCAATATTATCATAGAAATAATTATGTTTAATAGTATTAGATTCCTTTTTTAAAATACTGTTCTCTTTCTATAATTTGGAAATATTGAACAAATTTTACTTTAAACTAGCAACTCGAGTTGTTATCGGGAACCCAAAAAAACTTGAACTTGAGGACGAGTATTTCAATATTCGCATAGATATAATTATCGCATTAAAAAAAGAATATATTAGTTTCATATAACGTCCTATATAACGTTCATATCAAAAGTATTGTATAATTTTTACTTTAAACTAGCAAATCGAGTCGCACACTCGAGTTGTTATCGACAACCCAAATTAAAAAAATAGAGGAAGAGTAATTTAAATTCCATATTAATTAAATAATTAACATCGAATTCGAAATAATTATTTTCTAGGACTGGGTTAACTTTATTATAAGTATTTATAGGTTTTTAGATATTTATAATTCATATATCATCAAAAAAATGCGGGTAATATATGTTTATTTAATTAATAATTTCGGGTATGACATAAAGTCGTAAAAATTGGCTAAGGCTCAAACCCACTATATGAGTTGGCTTTGGCTCGAGCCGGCTCAGGAGTTGGATTCGTCCTAATATTTGGCTCCAGTTAGTTGGCCCAATAGTTGGCTCGAGTTTGATTTTGAGCCGAAATATATTTATTTGTTATTTAACTCTAATTCGCTAATGGATATTACGACAAAAATTAATTGCTATATAGCCAAAGTTACTTTCCCATCAAAATATTTTTCAATATTGGCTATCCAAAAAATTTCAAGAAACTATCAAAATAGTAGTTCTAGCTGATCTTATATCGCAAATATTGATGGAAAGAACCTTCAGTGCACTACGATAACCCCATTACGAAATAGGTTGGACAAATGTACTTAAGACGATATTCTAATCATCCAACTTAATAAAAATTTATTAAACAACGTTATCTTTTGAGTTATGATATTCATTTTTATTTCTATAAGATTTTGAATGGAATTCGTTATTAATATTTGTGAATAATTATATATAATGTCTTAGAATAAAATAATTTTAGTGAAATTGTTACAAAGTTAAGAGATACTAATTTTAAAATCATCAAAAAAAAAGTGGGACTCACATTTTTCTAACTCCTTAATTAATAAAATTTTCAATCTAAATGGACTCGGATTTCAGCAATAATTGTATTTTTTGCTTAAAACTAATAATATAGAGAACGACAGAATGTCAATAATGATAAATTTCAGAAAATATCGTACTTTTTAACACTAAAGAATTTTTATTTGGATTGAATCTATAAAAAAAACTTCTCCGATCTTTGCGTAAAACGAAATAGAATTATTTTATATATAGAAACATAAATTTATTATTAGGTAAAACATTGTTATCCAATCTATATAAGAACACTATATAGTTCCAAAATCTTATGATTTTTGATAAGTTTTGATGAAATTTTTATGAGCCATTAAATTAAAAATAAATAAAAAATAGTAGTTATCACTTGACAAACCATGATATTTTTGTTTAACAAAACAATTATTTATTTTTATAAAGATAATTATAAATATTGAAAAAAATCGGGCAGATCTATGTACAAAACACTAGTTTTATTCTGAATATTTATTTAATTCTTTATAAATTTTTAATTAATTATTTTAGCAATTTAACTTATATATATTCAATTATTCACCATGACTAGTATAGTATTGTCTTAAAAAATAGAGATATCTTATCTAAACTCGGTATTTTTATCAGCTGCAGAGGTACCATTTGTACGGCCCGGCCCGGCCCAGATTAAAAAATTTGTATTTTTATCAGAGACCTGCAGAGGTACCATTTGTACGGCCCGGCCCAGATTAAAAAATTTTTGGCTTAGCCCGGCCCGGATTTTTTTTTCAAAAATTTTTTACGGCCCGGCCCGAATATTTAAAAAAAAATTTTTTTGGGGCCCGGTCCGGCCTCGTTTTAAAAAAAATTTTTTTTTAGGCCCGGCTCGGAATTTTTTAAAATTATATTCGACCTGGTATATACAAAAAATTCATTATTTCGTATTTTATCATATTTTTCGGCTAAGCAAGTATATTAGCTAATGTTGTTAAACGGCTCGTTTTGAGCCAATTTTTAAAAACGGCTAACTCAATATATTGCTAAAAAATTTTAACTAAGCTTCGAAATTTCGATGCTATATGTCTAGACCTTTGCTCCTTCTATGAGCAAAATTTTCACGCTTGAACAATATTTTTCTGGATAAAACACTTTTTTTAAAAATCGGCTCAAAACGAGCCGTTTAACACATATTTTTTTTAATTCTAAACAGATATTTAGTATATTACAAATTAATACTATAAAAAATTTATGTAAATAATATTTTTAGAATATACTATGTATTTATAAAGAAAATTAAAATGTAATTAATAAAAAATATAACATATATTATATAATAATGTATTTCCTTTGCGTATTTATTCCATGGCAGGAAAACTATAATTTTATTATGTAATAGATACTATGAGTGTTAGCTAGTGTTAACTTTCACCAAACATTATATTAATCATAACTATATATAATCATTTTAACCATATCTAATTGACGATTATAATAATTAATGTTGTATAAATTTTAAAAAAAAATACGGCCCGGCCCGAGTATTTTTTTAAAAAATTTTCAGGCACGGCTCGGGTATATTTTAAAATTTTAAAATACAGCCCGGGCCTGGCCGGGCTTAGGGCCATGCCTGCAGGTCTCTGATTTTTATATCAATATGCCTATTTTTTATAACAATCCAATTTTTTATAGATCAATATAACCCCGGTCTCCCGTATTCGATTTTTATATTTATATTGACAATCTAGGTTTTATATGATTGGATTCGTCCCTGTTTACAGTTATTTCATACTTAGCCCACATAAAAACAATTTTTTTTATTAAGTTTGATGATTAAAATATCTTCTAAAGTACATTTGTCCAATCTAGTTCGTAATTGAGTTACTTAATCATAGTGAATTGAAGGATCTATCCATCGATACTTGTGAGCAGGGATCAGCTAGAACCACCCCCTAGAGGATATATTCTTGAAATTTTTTGGATAACCTATATTGCAAAACGTTATGGGAAGGCAATTTTTAGTTTATATATTACGCAATTAATTATTGTCGTAATATCTATTAGTGAATTAAAGTTAAATAAGAAATAAATACATTTCGGCTCAAAATTAAACTCGAGCCAACTATTGGGACTACTAGAATCAATTCCTGAACTGACTAATGCCAACTCCTGAGACAACTCAGCTAATCGGCTTGAGCCTTATCCAATTTTTACCACTTTAGGTCAGACCCCAACAATTATTAATTAAATAAACATATCAGAGTTGTTAAAAGATACTTTTTATATGGATCTAGATACAGATACAGGTACATAGTCTCAAAAGTTATCTAGATACAGATACAGATACAGCGTCTAAAAAGTTATCAAGATACAGATACAATTTTTAAATGTATCTGTATACAGATACATTTTTTATTATGCTCTCATAAAGCTAAATTTTATATTGTGAAAATTCATGAAATGAGCTAAAAAATTTATTGACGCGATATAACATTTATCAGAATATAACTAAAATAATGATTTTAATATAATATATGAAAATATATGATTAAATAATTATAAATAATTATTAGATTTCAGCAGAGTTGTTAAAAGATCTAATCTAGATATAAAAATGTGGTATCTGTATATGTATCTAGATAGATTTTTGATTAAAATATCGGTATCTAGATATATTTTAGACGATGTGTCTGTATCTAGATCCATTTAAAAAGTATCTTTTAACAACTCTGGATTTCAGTAATAAAATATTTTCAAAATTTTGATCATTTAGGCATCCTCGTTTATCTGTAAAGACATTTTTAGCAACATTAAATAGTCTTTCCACAGGGGCGCTTGAAGGAATTGTAGTGTTATATTTAATAAATAACAATTTTATATCAGGGTATTCTTTAAAAATGCTAAAATCTCTATATTCATTTTTGAAAAAATTATTTAAAATTTGTTGATTATCAAAATTTAAATCATTATTAGAAATTATATCTGCTGTAGGGTACTGAAAAAAATCTGAAATTAAATTATTTGTTTTTTTTGGCAGGTTATTTGCTTGCAGTCAGTTGAACTTTGATAATTCACCAGCTTATCTTTGTATCAATTGTTTTTTTTATTAAGATTTTCTTCCATTTGCAACCATGTCCAATCAAGTTTAAAAAAAGGGTGGAGCATGGTTGCTATAATATTATCATCTTCAAATAAGGTCACAATAAACCTAGAATTATTAAATATTTTTAATTTATTATATTAATTTACCTATCCTCAATCCCTTTAAGTAAGGCATCTAAGAGTGGTAAACAGATGAAATAAAATAAATTTTACAAATATTTTTATTTATAATAAAAAAAGGGGTATATAAAATGTATCTTAAAAAGTATCTAAAACAGATACAGATACCTCTAAAAAAATATCTAGATACAGATACCTTTCTAAAAAATCTATCTAGATACAGATACTACATTTTTATATCTAGATACTTTAACAACTCTGAAACATATATTACACATATTTTTTGAGTATAATAAAATTTCAATCTTAAATATTTAATAATATTGAATTGAACTACTCATCCTCTTTTTCAAATTGGTTTATCGATCAAAACTCGAGTTTCTAATGTAAAGTAAAAATTATCAAATATTTTTAGTTTAAGAAGAGAACAATTAAAAAAAAAACATTAATTTATAAAGATAATTATTTTTATGCTAATATTGAAATACTCGTCCTCTATGCATAAAAATATGAATGAGCAAAATATTATATTAATAAGTTGGTTTTAGGTTGTAATATAACTGCCAAAAAATAATTAATTAAAATAAAATACTCACAACACTTTAATTTTCTTTATTTCTAATTTCACAAGAAAAAATTTATGCCGTTTTTTATCAATAATCCGAGAATATATATAATTTTTCTATGATTGACATTTTTAATAATAAATATTTTAATATACCCATATATATAAAAATATATTTCTACGATTATAACAGGTTTGTGCTCGGGTCTGTTCTTGGGTCGATGAATTTGGTCTACCAGATCGACCCATTTGGTTGGGTTGGATCTAGTTCATTTTTTTCGACCAAAAACCCTACCATAAATCATGCTAATTCGAACCAGCAATTTAAACATACTAGAATGTACTCATTAAATATGTAAGAAAGAGTATATCTATGACTGGAGTATTTTTAAAATGTAACACTGGGTCTATTTTTAAAAAATAATTTCGTTTTTGGGCTGGGTTAAATTTTTAAATAATGATATAATTACATTTTGTAAAGAAAAAATTAAATTGTTCTATATTTGAATAAATTCGGAAAGAGCCCGGCGGACAAATTCTTATTTTAGGGTCTGGTTTTTCGGGACAAATAAAATAAAATTTTGTTTGGGATCGGACTGGGCAGGATAAATTTAAAAAAAATTAATTTTTTATATAACAAAAAATTAGAACCTTAAATTTTCCAGAGTGAAAAATTAGGCTTGATGTAGATCACTAGTTCTTACACTGTAATCATTTAAATTTACATGAATAATTTATATATGTCCTGTTAAATCTCAAATACGCGTATTTAAAATCTTCTATAATTTATTTTATTAAGTTATTTTAATATAAATATATAATAAGATCAAATTTTTTTAATATCTTCACAATTATCGGAAATATTAAAAAAAAATGATTTAAATTATAATTTTTAAAAAATGATTATCACAAAAAAAATATGTTTTTACAAAATATTAAACAAAATAAGTAGACAACGATGGAATGAATTGGCTTTTGGAAAATCTAATCAAATATTACTATTCGATTCGTCAATTTTGAATCTACTAACCAAGTGGATTTTTTTTGATTTAAATTGGATTTTTAAATAATTTAAATCGTATTTTTAAATAATATAAATCGAATTTTTTTTAAAAAAAAGTTAAATTTTGAACGTGGAATAATTTATGAATAAAATTTTTATACTAACTAAGTTATGTGATATTTTTAATTAATATTCCAGAGAAATACTACCTTCATATTCATATTTTTATTTAAATATATAGGGCAGTTTTCGTTAGCTGAGAAGGTGTTTTAGTGCGCTCTTTATAGATCATCTAATGTTCGTTTTTTTAATTAGATTGCGCCTACCATAAAATGACAATTTCCAAATGGTTGACTATAAAGTAGTGTGATATTTTTTTTATGAAGGTGATAATCAGAGAATAAAATAAAAAAAATAAACTTTTATCCAAATATGGGGTTTAATTATATTCTGATCAAATTTTTAATTTTTTTTTAATAGCCACTCCAACAATTTTATCTTTATTTTTAACAATTTTAGATAAAATTGTTATCTATTTTATACTTTGTTTTTTATTAGTTTTTTTAATTATGTATTTGGAGATGGCCTTGGTTTTAGTATTATGTATTATTATTTGATTTTAAAACTTCAAAACAATTATGGTGGGAATGAAACTAATAATTATGGTGGGATGGACAGGCATTTTTTTTTATTATTATTTTAGGAATTTTAAAGATTTATCTTAATTTAAAGCCAACCATGAAGAAGATTGATATTTTATCATTTATTATCTTGCGTTAGACTTAAAATTTACATTTTTTCACCTATTCTTCTGTCCATTTATTTTAATCTCAAAAAAGTTCCCTAATGAATTTATTATAAAATTATAATTAATCAATTATTTATATGACAAAAATGATTACTATTTTTTTTTCATTGTCATAAATGAATGTCATAGACCTACAGCGTATTTTAATTTTTTAAAAAAATACCCGGGCCGCGCCTGGCTTTAAAATATATAACCCGGGTCGGGCCGAAAAGTCCGGGCCGAGCCGTATCAATTTTTCTGCGTACCGGTTCTTGTTTCACTATAATTTGATTATGATCATAAATAAATAAGAATAAGCCTGAAAATGAATTTATTGTAAAATTAATCAATGCTTAAAATTTAAAAAAAAATTATTTATTTATATAACAAAAAATTAGAACCTTAAATTTTCCAGAGGTCATGAATTAAAATTAAGATTTTGGCAATCCCCTCAAATTTATTTTATAAATTGATCAATCAATCATCATAAATGATGCCTAAATGGGTATATTTTATCCCCGATCACGTGATATATTAATATATATGCGCACGAAAGCGTAAGTCAGTTAATTTTGTTTAGTTTTAGTATGGCCGTATTTATAGACTATATCAGAGATGATTCTTGAATAATTCTTCTCTACAAGCAAAATGAGATGTTTACTGTAGTTTTAAAATTTTATTTTAATAAAGGGCAGGTAGTAGAAGCCACGACTTATTGGTCAAAGCCACCGCGTATAAGGCGCGGCCTTTGATTTAAATATAAAAAAATCTGATTTAAAAAAATTTTTTTTTTAAAGAAAATGAATGATTTAAAATAAAATGCACCCTTTAATAATTACCTAAAAATAATCCTTTCATAATTTATAAAATCGAAATTCAGTTAAATTACTTAATGATTTTACAATTCTAAGAGATAATTTTAACCAATTAAATCTTTATTAATATTAACTTAGTTTAGTTTTATATAATCTTTTATATATATATAGAATACAAAGATATTTATATATATATATTTGTATTTATGTAATACCAAGATATTTATTTCACTTTTAATTATAATCGGATAAAATATGTAATAATTTATTATAGTACCAAATCTCATAAATATAGATAAGGAATATATTTTTTTTTACAATATCTAAGATTGTAATTTTAAGGGGAATTTATAAATTTTTCAATTTTGATGCCTGCAAAAACATACCAAAATATTGGAATAATAAATTATATAATTATTCCAATTAAAACTAACGAATTAAACCAGAGCTTACACTATTTCTTTATTTTTTTTTCATTTATAGTCTGGAGTGGTTAATAAATATTTTAAAGAGTTAAATCCCTGATCCCTAACTATGAAATCAATCTCTTCGACGTGTAAGACTCGCAGCATGTAGTTTTAGTCCCATATTTATACCATAGCAAAACTACTCAAATATATTTAAATCTCTAAAAGTCATCTCCAGAAAGACTTTGTTTTTTTTATTAGCGATTAAATTTTTTAAAATTATTGTACAAAAAATAATTAATTAGACAAATGATTATCCTTTTGCTTGGAAATAAATAAAAAATTCTGGAAACATGCTCATGAAACCACTTTATGAAATAGCAAAAGGCTTCAAATTTTAATAATCATTTATATTTATGCCTTAAATTTTTTTTTGGTTAATCTTAATTTCACTCTAGTGTTGTTGTTAAATGGCTCGATTTTTGAAAATGGCCAGCCCAGTATTTTACTCCAAAAATATTATGCAAGCCTGAAGATTATGCTCATATAGATGGCAGAAGAGTTTAGACATCTATTAACGAAATCTCGATGCTTTCGTGGTATAATCTTGGATAAAATCTGAATTTTAAATCGGCTAAATTATCGCTCCATTTAAACCTATTCTTTAAAGCTGCTAACTCAAAATTTTAGCCAGAAAAAAAATATTGCCTCTTCCTCCAGATTTCGCTAATAGATGTCCAAAACTTTGTGGCTTCTATGAGCAAAATCTTCAGGCTTGTGTAATAATTTTTTCTGGATTAAAATACTGAGCTAGCCGCTTTTAATAATGGCTTCAAATGGAGTGATTTTGCATCACTAATTTAAATCATGGTTTTTATAGAATTAAAAACATTTTTTTGCTTCGTTTTTTAAAAAGGGAATTTCGTTTTATAGGTTAAGTTTATGTGATTTTTATTAAAAAAAACTAGATTAAATTTTTAATAACAGTGTCGTGACTTGAATAAAAAATTTTTTTGTCAACACTTTCTATTATTTTTTTGTTTTAATAACTTAAATTACTACTCATTGCTGTAATATTTATAAAGATTCACTTAAATTACTTATGATTTTATAGCTAAGAAGTTTATTGCTACAATTATTTTAGCGTATAAGTGGTCTATTAATTTTAGATTTCGATTATTTTTTGCCTTCTTCTTTCTAAAGGTCATTTTAATTAATTTTTTTTGCATTCATCGCGTTTTTGTATAAAGTCTCATTCTTATACATTCCGGATAGATGGCATCCATAGACTTTTAATAATATCGTATAGACACGCTTTTTGGGGAAATGTCGACGCTTTTTCCAGTCCCCTTCTTTCTTCGACGTTATTTTACGAGATATGATCAAACTGAACCATTCAGTATTTTGCCTTTCATATACAAGAATGACACAATATAAAGATAATAAAATAGTATTTTAATTGTTTGAAAATCTTAGGTTTGAACTTGTGACGACGACAATGTAATAAGCGTGAAAGTAGCGTTCGCTAAAAATTGGGAATCGCTTTTATCTTCCTAAAAAATTTTAAGAAACAATAACGAAGATAATACAAATGCTAGGGAAGCTAATACTTATATTTCAATTTAATTTTTTTTATAAAAAAATCGTTAAAAATGGCAGAAACATCGTTTAGACAGTCCTCAGTAATCCAATTTTAAAATCCACCCCCAACCCGAAATTTGGCTTGCCTCTCTAACCAATGAATTGGATCAAACTTCCTAATTTAACTCCTTATATTAAAAATGATCAGATTTTCTATTTATTCAGCAGCTCTTATATCCCATTTATCATGAAACTTAAGTTTTTGATGAAGAAAATAAGAGAGAGAAGAAAAAAAATAATTAAAATAAGAATATTTATTCATCAAGTATTTTTCTTTTTTCGTATATCATATTACAGAATTTAATTTTAAAAAATTATTTTTGTTTGAAACTGTTTCTGTTTTTTTAAAAAAAATATATTTAAATAATTAATTTATATTTTAAACATTATTAGCGTTGCGTCCCCCGACACTCCGCCAAATTTTGCGGCGCTAGTTTATTTTTTTCCACGTTCCTCAAAGTTGAGCTCCTTTTTATTTCGCGGCTAAAAACGCGATTTATTTTTTTGGGATCGGCTGTAAGGGTCATTCTTTGTCATAAAAAACATGGTTTTCGCCGAACCACTTGGAATTTAGATTTGTATACAAATCTTACCCATAACTGGAAGCAATGTTTAAATTTTAGCATCCTAGCATATGGAGATATCAAGTATACCAAATTATTAAAAATCAACTATTTTTTATGCTTACCGTGTCATAAAAACTACAGAATTTATAAAAATGATTCTAATATCAAATTATTATTTTTTTTTCAATGTGGCGGCGATCTATTTGACACAATCTAAATTTTAAAATCCTTATAATTTTTTTTTTTTATAAAATTTAATGTCACTAATATAATCTATATTTCTTGTCACTAAGACATTCTATATTTGTATGAGACCTGCAGCCGGATTTTTTAAAAATATATTACATTTATTTTTAATTTTTATAATGGCGATTTAAAATACCTGCCCGGGTATTTTTTTTAAAATACTTTTAGGCTCGACTCGAATAAAAAATTTAAAATACGGGCCGGGCCAGGGCTGCAGATCTTTGATTTATATTTAAAAAAATATATAAAAACACCGAAATACTGAGAATATTTTTCTAACATAATAATTATATACATAAACATAATTAATTGTTATCATTCTAATATTATTTATTATACTTCTCATTATAGGAAAGAATTTACAACACATATATATGCAATATTTTAATTTTTATTGGTAAGAAAATATTTTAAAAACATTATATGGCCATTTCCAAACACAACGGTTTTTAGAAGTATTCTTCTAAACACAACTTATTTTTAACGCATGCGATTTTGCGTTTTGATATTTTTTTAACGATTAAATGGCGTCTCATACGACTGATGTGAACAAGTTGTTTTTTTAATATTAGGTTATGAAATAATTTTAAACGAAGTGAAATATAATTATTCAAATAAAGTATGAGATAAATTTTGTATTTTATATGCTAAAATGTAAAATAGTTCGATATTACATAACACCTTTTTATCTAAAAATTTTAATCAAAAGATTTTTTAAATTAATTATGCATCATTATTTGATCTAAATTATAATAATTTTTATTTCTGTTATTAATAAGGTCATGATAATAGAATATAAAATTATTAAATAACTATCCATAATCATTATTATAGAAATGAATATTGAGCAGATCAGATATTACAGATATCCCAGAATAGCTTAGAACAATTATAAACCTTAGCTAATATGGCAGATATGTTTTTAATTAAATATTATTGGCATATTTTAAACAATTACATATTTACAAATAAGAACCTTGCAACTTATTTATTACGCAGTATAATATAATTTCAATTCTTTACAAGTTACAGCAGCATCAATACGATAGATTTTCTATCTCTATTTCTTATTTTTTCTTAAATGCATCTCTTAATTCAATATTGTAAAACATGTATCATATATTTAAAATATTAATTACCTACATTTTTTTTTGTCATCATAATAAAAATATATAAATTTCTCTGGTGAATATGATTTTAATTAACTATTTAAGAATTAAGTCTTATTTTTCTCTTAGATAACTTATCTCTAAATATTCAGTTTGCTTATGCTTGTATACACTATATGAAAATAATTTGGTTCTGTGAGTACTATTTTTTAAATTTTTTATCTAGTATAATATATGATTATTTTTTGTCAAATATTCGACAAATTTTATCTTTTGACATTGACAGTAGACAGCTCATTTTCACCTTTAGTATATCAATCATCTGAAACAATTTCCATATCATCTAATAATATTTTTATATGCGTGGAATTTTTGTATGTCATAAATATCAAAAATATAGTTAATAAACTTTTTAATGTAAAAATATAATAATGGCCTAAATTATTTTTTCGACTTTACAAAAGTTAAGTTCGGAAAATTATATAAATAGATTAAAATTTATAAAGTTGTGAAATTTTTACAAAAAAAAGCAAAAAAAATTTATATTTTTCAAATTATAATAAGAAATGGGCAGTTATATTAATCAAAGTGAAAGTATTTAAATTAATGGGAAGTATAAAAATAATTTGGTAGGAATTATAAATTGCAATTTTAAATGGAAGATTTTGGACATGAAGTTTTGATATTTTTTAAAATACATTTAGGAGATAGCTATAAAAGATATACAAAAAAATGCTAACGCAACATTGGCAAAAAGAAAATACGAAAACTGGAATCGGGGGGGGGGGGGATAGTTCATCAATATCAACCTTAATTCTCTAATGAGTATCTGGGCTATGACTTTTTACAATTTTTACATGTACCAATATTTTAAATATGAAACTTTTAAAATTTATCGGAGCCATTTTTTTAGTCCAAGTTTCAAACTAAGGACTCCTATATGATGTTATCGCTAACATTAATGTATTTGCGACACGATATCGCGTTGTTTTGGCGGTTACTATTACTCAGTGGATGAACATTTGGATTTTTATAATTTAATTTATATTATGTGGTCATAACTAGTAGTAAAACGGCTCTTGAGCCGATTTTAAAAAAGGGCTAACTCAATATTTTACCCAGAAAAATGTAAAAGATTTTGCACATAGATGGTATAAAGGTTTGAATATCTATTAACGATGTCTAGAGACTTAAAGCAATATTTTTCTGGCTAAAATATTGAGTTAGATGTTTTCTAAGAATCGGCTCAAATCGAGCCGTTTTAACAACACTAATCATAACAACGAATGGATTAATAGTATTTATTACCGATATTAAGCAAAAAGAATTGCAACTTAAAAAAAATTGAAAGTTCTAAAAAAAGATTTGTCAGAGGTTAATGAACCTTTTTTATTTTTATATTGGGTCAGAAAATATAATGAATTTTGGCTACTCTCCCAAATTTGTCTTTAAAGATAAGATGAATTTTGCTTGAAATAAATAGAATGCACATATATTGTCCTTTAAACTATCTGATAAAACAACAAAATTTACTTGTTAGCTCTCAAAGGTGAATAGTAGCCTGATTATTGGTCCATAGAAATTTTTATGCATGGTCCTGCACCACAAATACATAATATTAAGGGTTAGTAATAACTAAGAATTCGCCAGCATATAAATTCGATAAAGAGTTTTGAATAAACGATTGTTGTGATTTGTGAAGCTATAAGAATGAGGAATAAAATTATTTTATCTTTCTAAATAATCTACAAATTAGTTAACAGATTTTGTCAGCGTTTCAAAAAATATATAATCTATTGAATTAGCATCAAATAATAAAATAAGTATTTATACCAAAATGAAATATTCAAAATTATTTTGCCAAGTAATTTCAAGAGAAATTTGACCAAAATATTAAATAAACTATTATAACCAACCCCCCATCTCTAAAATATTTTTTTTAAATAAGCGCCTTTATTTGGACATAATTTAAATAAAAATTATTACGTAAGTATTCATTAAATTTAAAATAATATTTATGTTAATTTGATCAATTTTAGCCATATAAAGTGTCATCACTCCTAGACCCACGTTTATCTTAGTCTAGGATTTTGTAGAAATATAAAGCAATCTGGTATAAATCTACAGGAAAAAAAATACTTTTTTTTTCTATGGCCATTTTCGTTTTTGGATATCAATCGGGGTTTTATAAAATTTTATGTCATCTTAAAGATCCATTATTAAGCTATAATAAAATTTAAATTATTGTTCTAACATTCTTGATATATTTGAAAGTTAATGAAGTGTATATTATCAAAAAACAATTTTTTCGCTCTTTATTACTTTAGCGAGAAGTTAGTAAAATCTCATACCAATATACAAAATTTAAAAAAAAAATTGGAAGGGGTCGGGTTGAAAATTGTCCATTTTTGATTGGTTTGATATGGATTGCACTATGTATATAGTTTGACAAATAAATTGACAATTTTGATGAATCTCAATAAATTTTTGTATATATATGTTTGATAATAATTTAAATGAAAATATTAACCTTAAAAATTATCTGTAATATTTTGTAACGGTTAGCTACCGAACACTTTATGAATTGAGGACCACTATATGTTATACGTGTATTATGTTATGTGTATGAACTATTTATATATTTATTGGATAATAAATAAATAAATATTACTATTAATACTATGTACTACTATCTATTATAAAGTTAACGACTAAGATTTATTAATTTATTCGACAAATTTAGAGATTTTATAAATAAAATAAAATTTAAATAAACTATTTTTTTAAAAAATTATAAAATTAAATATTTGTTCGCAAGAGGGCGTTCTAAATTTTTGTATTTGTATTTGGGAAATTAAAAAAATAATAATAAAGAGTAATTATTTTTAGAATACTATGAAATCCGGTAATTTTGTTATCAGAAAATTTGTATACTATATAATAACTTGTAATATATAATCTCCGTAATCTAGTGATCGTTTTCACATCTTTTAATGTTAATTTAATTTTATCTATCAACTTTCATATCATCTTAATGTTATTAAATTGGAGACGACTATATAACCGAATGATAAATTTTCGATATATCCGCCAGCCCGACCTTGCCCTATCGAATCGATTTCAGAATGGATTTTAGATAGAAATTTGACTTTAGAGAAGATAAAATATTTTTTTGCCAACGACTAATTACTTTTTAAAAGTATTTAGGATTGTAACTTGTAACTTGTAACTGCTTACTTTTCTAACCTAATATCGGGGTCTAAAAATGATGAATTTTAGTTTTAGTTGGGTAATTATTAATGAATATTGGATCGGCCTGGTTATTCGTACTTTTAAGAATATCAGCTGCCGGCCGATATCTTTAAAAAGCTGATTAAATAAATATTTATGGTGAAATATATTCATTCATGGATTTAAATTTATTATATTGATATATTTTTCTTTATTCTATTCCTTATAAAAAATTATTTTAAAAAACCTTTTGAGATACGGCTCTCTCCACTTGTCTTGTTAATTTTCATTCGCTTGGATCTTTTCCTCATTAAAATGGGATCGGCTTCAAAAAATGGTGTTGAGTTGATACACTTCTAATATTTTTAATAACACACGTTTCGGTAAAAGATCAAGCAGTCAATGTCAATCATAAAAGCTATAAATATTTACCCAAATTTTTCAATTATGATTGTGACTTCGAGTGCCATAAATTATAGGCCTTAAAAATTAATTTTATATCTATTAGATTTAAACACGGATTTCAAATAATTCGAATATTTTGATAATTTTTAGTATCATGGTACCCATTTTGAAATGCATTATTCTGCTTTTTCAACACTCAATTTTAGATGATCTATAATTGCAACTTAGTATAAGCAGCTCAAAATATCCTAATTTCTGGAAATAATATATTTGTAAAAATCGACTTTTGGCTTGTAATAACCTATTAACATTATTCGCCCAAACGCTAAGAATAGAGGCCGCAGCGGGCCTGTCCCTATAAATTTTTGATCGGGGTTTCTGCCCGGTCCGGCCCGTGAAAGAATCATGCACAAGTTGTATGGCCCGGACCGGATATTTTTTTTTGACATGCAGTTCAGGTCCTGCCGACTTTCATTGAAAAAAAACAATATATTTTTTTAAAATTATGCATACAAATAAAATATAGGATACTTCGAATATCGATTTTAACTGCCATTTTCGAGTTGACAATTACGGCTTTTTCATTATTTGGAAATGCGACGGGAAGGTATATAAGTATTTATATATATATTTATTTTTTTGTTAAATAGCGGTTCCGTTTTGCTAAAAAAAATTTTTTTACAAATTGTTTCCCAGTTCTTACATTTTATCCGGTTTTGAGTGTTCCGGTTTCTAATTTTTTTAAACATTGAATAAACCCGGTCCCTAGTCGATTTAAAAAAAGGATTTTCCTGAAGGAATTTTAAAAAGGGTGTCATGTTAACCGGTTTTGAATTTCGGTTCCCAAAACTCTGGTTTTTATAATATATAATTTGGCAATATATTTTTTTAGAATAATATTTATGATCTGCATAATTAAATTTTTAACAAAAAAAAGGATGGCCAAGTTTTAGATATTTCTCAAGTCAGCGACGTTCGGAAAGGATCTCCACCGAAAGTTAGTCGATAAAAAAAAATGGAAATTATTATATAGAAAGAAAGAGATCTTAATTATACAATTTTTTTTTACAACGTAATCATTGCTAACCTAATGTCGATGTTATATATATAAGGATATAGTAAATGCATGGCTAACTAATCTTTGACCCAGGTTTTTAGCAAATTTTTTTAAATTTATTGAAAGATCTGATCTTGTCGAAAATCGTTCAAGAAAGTTTAAATCACCTATCATGTTTTTAGACAATCTCACTATTTTTTTTAATAATTATTAAGAGTGGTTTTAAAAGGTTCCCGTCAAATTGGTACGATTCCGACAAAGTCAGGTCTTTAAAAAACATTAAGCGTTTATATATGATTTAGGTTTTTTTAAAAATAAATTCTAAAAACACCAAATTCGCTAAAAAAAACCCTCTGACCACATTATACATTCATATTCAACAACGCGAATCATTATTTTTGTATTTAGATCAAAATCTATTCGAAATTAATTCCCCTTTACGTTTATACGCATAACATATAGAATAGAGTAGCTTTTTTTAATCTAATAAATATTATTACTTTCTTCTTTCTTTTATTTTTGCGCTGAAAATAATTAGCCTTTTAACACATTATTTATTAATAAAGCCAATTTAAAAAAAAAAAAACTAAAATATATATACATAAGTATAAAAGTAAAAGAAATATTAAATAAAAAATATACAAAATGCTTTTATTGAAATTAAAATTGCCGTCACCCGGACGTAGGTACTACTATTATAAAAAAATAAAATAACGTAATTTAGACATCATTCATGGTTTATATTATGGTTATTTTTAAATTATATGCTATATAATACTGATAATGGTTTTTTTTTCTATGATCTTTATTTTAACTGAATTATATAACAATGTCCTCATACGATAAGTTCCTATTCTATATTATCCCGCCTCCTCTAATTTTAAAATGATTCCCCATGATGAACTCTATCTTCTAAGTTTTCCTATCGGGTTTTCATCTTTTTTTAATTATTTTTTGGCAACTTGATTCAATTTCTATTTAATTCCCTGACAATCATCCACATCTTCCCTTTAATCAGGACTTTAATTGATCCTTCGCCGCTTTGCCCGCTTACCAAGTAGACCTTGGATTTTTGTCCCGCAACTTAATTGACAATTGCATCTTATCGGATTTATTTTAATGATTCTATTTCCTCGCTTATCAAAGTTAAGTTATAATCAACTTATCAATTCGGTCAAACAAACTTGGCTAACTTTCGTTCTTCAAGGTTCTAAACAACACCCCGTTTTCAGCCATTGAGCTTCTTTATCTCCATGTTTCAATGTGCATTTGAAAAAAATTCTGTCTCCCGAGCTAACTAAACTTTAACTACTTAGAATCCCCCCCCCCAACAAATGGCCACGAATAGCTAGACGTAATTTCGAGTAGGAAAAGGGAGATGCTATTCGCTAACTACACTGAATTGCCATTGGCTATAGACTAACTTGTCTTATATTTCTTCTTTTCACATAATATTTTCTTTAAATATACATATATTTAAATAATTAATATAAAAAAAATTATGATTATTTTTTTTAAAAAATTTATAATACTATTTATTATTTTATTAATTTCAATAAAAATTCAAGGATTTTAAGATTTACGCCGAAATCGATTCTAGAGGTAAAGGTCTATTGGAAGATCGACTTTTAACTATAGTCAGCGGGTTAGATCTAGTCAATGTTAGCTTCCTCCAAATAGCGGCCCAAGATCCGAAAATTGCTAAAGTTACTTTAAAAACCTGTTTTATTACTTTTTTGATTTTAAGAAAAAAATTTAATCATAAGGACAGTTTGAATCTTCAGATTCTATCATTTAGTTTGGGTCAGAGTTTGAAAAAAAATTTTTAATAATTTTTGAGCAAATCTTTTTGAAGAACAGAGATTTTTCATCTAAAATTCCAAAATTATTTATAAGTAAATCTTTAATAATTTTCTTGCATAAAAGATCCTAAACAATTTTGTTCAAACTCTGGTTTAGGGCCATGCTAAAAATATTTTTTTAAACAATTTCTCGTTCCCCAAACGAATTGTATAATTTTTTTTAATTTAATAATATATTTATAATCAAGGAATGGCTTGAGGGAATAGCTAAGATCAATCACAATCTCAAACAGAGCCACCTCTGCCCAATGACTTGTCTCAAAAAACAGTTTTTTATTATACAAATTTCCTTTCTTTTCTTTTCTTCTTTTCCTTTCTTTCTTTCTTTCTTTCTTTCTTTCTTTCTTTCTTTCTTTCTTTCTTTCTTTCTTTCTTTCTTTCTTTCTTTCTTTCTTTCTTTCTTTCTTTCTTTCTTTCTTTCTTTCTTTCTTTCTTTCTTTCTTTCTTTCTTTCTTTCTTTCTTTCTTTCTTTCTTTCTTTCTTTCTTTCTTTCTTTCTTTCTTTCTTTCTTTCTTTCTTTCTTTCTTTCTTTCTTTCTTTCTTTCTTTCTTTCTTTCTTTCTTTCTTTCTTTCTTTCTTTCTTTCTTTCTTTCTTTCTTTCTTTCTTTCTTTCTTTCTTTCTTTCTTTCTTTCTTTCTTTCTTTCTTTCTTTCTTTCTTTCTTTCTTTCTTTCTTTCTTTCTTTCTTTCTTTCTTTCTTTCTTTCTTTCTTTCTTTCTTTCTTTATTTCTTATTTATTTAATTATTTGTTTTTTCATTGATCTACTTGTAAAGCGATTTTAAATTATTGATATTTAATAAAAAATTCAAGTTGGATGAAACTATGCTTTGCCACAAATCCGAATAATAAAATACCGGTGAAAAGGTAATGAGTTACAATTTCTTTAGCGTTTAAATTAAATACATTTTATTTTATGATACACACTTAATATGAAGATAAAGTTAATTTTTAATCACACAGGTCGTGTGTTAACTTTTTATTTTTGAAACTGTTTAGACCAGTCTATTCAGATTTTGAACTAGGACACCCTATTCTGTTTTGTTTTTAAGTATGCACTAAAATCTAAATAGTCTAGCTTTCTTTTTACTCTGTTTAGAGGAGGCTACATAGAGGAATAAACAGATTTATTTATTTAGAAATAAGACGAGTCAAACCACGGATATAGTTTTTTTTTCTATGTTCCCTTAAAAAAGGGATACTGAGCCCTTCCATATCAAATCGATAATAAAAATATGATTTTCGCGAGGTCCCTTGGGATTTGAGTGAAGTTTTATACAAACTAAGATAAATGTCAGTTAGCACCATAACACTTTGTAACTTGACATCTCTAAAAATGTAATAGCTAAGATGCTAAAAATTTAAACATTTAGTTGCTTGTTCATTTGTGTACAGATATTCAAATTATAAGGGATCCGGAGAATCTTGATCGATTTGACAGGACTGGGTCTAAAAACGCTATATAACTGGAAGAAGTGAAGAGAAAGAACAAAATAAAATTAAGATAGAAGAGCTACTTCAGCCTATAAATGATGAAAAATTACTTATATTTTCTTCATTTTTTATTACTACTACTATTAAATATAATCTAACAATATTTTTTAAAAAAATTTTCATTATCGCAATCATTTTTATAACCCACTTATTTTGTTTTATTTAAAAAAATTAATTTTTAAATTCGATGCTTAAGTATTTCTAAATTTCGTAAAACAGTTTTTAAGATTTTTACATCCCCTTTCTGTTAATAATTTTCCTCTAGAAAAGTTTAATAAATATCATATTATGTTTCAGTTATATATATAAATCATTCATATCTTGTTCAGCATAATTAGAACATTCGCATCTGGTAAAACGGAAAAGATAATATTCCAAGCCCTGAAAGACGCCAAAATAGCCACCGATAAAGTTAATTTTTATAAAATTTATATATCCCTTAAAAAATGATAATTTTTATGATGTAATTTTAGGCTAAAAATTTTTTTTTACTACCCAATATCACTTCCCTGATTCCTTATTTAAAATTTATGCTAGTTTCAGAAAACGTTTTTAGGTTAGATTAATATTATTTTTAATTTCATATACAATCAACAATTCCAAATAAATTCTCTAGAATTTAGATGGGACTTAATGACAAATTAATCCCCTCAAATGAACGAATTAAACAATTGGGCTTAGATTAAATTATCTACTTCTCAGTATTTTACAATTTGAAGAATTTATCAGTTTTATAACATTATTCTCACTAAAATGAAATTTTTTTGTTGAAAACTGGTTTTATGGCGATCTAATTTTATTTTGAGGTATTATAATTTTGTTCGGTGGAATATCCATATAAAATCACTAGAATTATTTTTATATGTTCATTTTTATCGGGAGTTTAACTGGACACCTAGGCAAGGATGTGGTCACTCCGAGGCTTCACTATATTATTATCATATGATACCATTTAAAAAATTAGCCCTTCAAATATATTCGACTCTTATGAGATCTTGCGAAAGTTGGAATCACTAGTGACTAATATATGCCCTTTTTTAAAATAAAAAACATACATATTAAACTTCCGTTTTATAAGCTTCCGTTTAATCTTATTCCGTTTCATCTCTCTTGATTCTCGAAGGGTTAGGGTTTTCGCGCATTTTTTTTATTGGCCCCTTGTTTTGTAGGAAGAATGAAAGAAAGAATTATTGATTAAAATATTTACTAAATAAAAAATAACGTAACTCCATCATTTTAGCTAGAAGAGATAGAGCCCGACTCGTTCAATTTCGAAAAGTTTTATGATTTATATCATAGAATATGTCCCAGGACGGATTTAGATGAACTCTTCAAAACCATGTAAAACTTATTTATATGTTTTCAAATAAATAATAATTTTGCAGAATTAAGATGAATAAAAAAAAGTGGGGTACAAAAGTCGCCCTGGGCTCAGTGGTTAGATAGTTACTTTTATAGTTAAATTCATAAAGATCTATTTTTTAAATAGTTAAAAATGTAACTAGCTACCAAAAACACTAAAAAATTTGTGTGAATGTTAGTATATATATAATATATATAAGAGCCCTGCTGTATTTTAATTTTTTTAAAATACCTTTGCCGTGCGGTCAGTATATTTTAAAGCCGAATATTTTAAATCACCATTATTAGCGATAAAAATTAAAAAAAATTTAATGTATTAAAAAAATCCGGGCTGGGCTTGAAATTTCTTCTAAAAATAAATCCGGACTGGGCCGATATATATTATTTATAAAAAATGAGAATATAAAGTGAATTCATTTTGAATCTACAATCTCTTAATATAACACTATTTGTTTAATTAATCTCTCTTCTATAAAATTAGTCGAAGTTATAGAAGCTCTTATAGGGCCTCTTTAATAGCATACCAAGCTTTTAAAAAGCCGGGCGTTGAAGAAATAAGTTAGAACGAGGCCTAATAAGCCATCCAATTACCATTGTGATTAACACTAATGAATTAACATTTATTTCAAATAATTACGTTTTTAATTATGCAAATTATCGATTTAAAAAAAAATATATTATTTCAAGAAACAAAGGAAAACATGACTACATAACCATTCCTCAATTTCAACAATTCCTAAACGATGTATATGTTTATTTATATATTTTGATATAAAAAAAACCACTTCTCAGTATGTATAATTCTGATATATCATTTTGATAAGCATTTTGGGTCAAGATAGGGAGGTGGCCACCTTTGTAAGTTTTATTATATAATACATTACAACAAATAAAATACCATTAAACAGTTAATTATATTAATAAGTGGCATTTTATTTAGAAGACCACTTCTACTTCGCCTTATTTAATATAAAAAATCAATAATCTTAAGATCTTACATGCCTAAATCAAAAAAATTGTCACCTTAGCATGTTTAAAGCCATATTTAGACAATCGCGTTACGACGCAATATAACAGATGATTAGTTTTTAAAAATGACTTAATAGAATATTTTCTTAAATTTTGAAATTGATTCTAAATTAAAATCTAAAAAATAAAGAAGAAAAAAATCATATATCAGCTGTTACATCATATCACGCTTGCTATATGCTTTATTAAATAACAAAATAACGGGACTTTAAATTACCCGTCTCTCCCCTAACAATTAAATTTTACTCTTATTATTATTTTTTCTATCAAATATAGTGTCGATCAATTATGTCAATCATAAACAACCATAATTATTGTATTTTACAAAAAAAAAAGAAACAAAGAGATCCTAGGCTCAACGAAATCTTGTTTCCTTTTTACGACCTAAAAAGGGCCAAACAATTAATCGATATTTACGAGGTCAATCGTGACCTCGCCAAAGAAGGTAATTTTATTATTTATTGTACATACAAATCAATCATTTAATCTTATGTAAGAAAGTAAAGAAAAAATCGTCACTTTAAGTATGTTCCAACTAACCATGTTTTTTTTACCCATTATCCGCCAACTCATATAAGAACGCCTTAGCGTTGACGGCTTTTACCGGTTTCTGATGTCGGACGAGAACGCGCCCGTGTTTCTCGATCGGCTGGATATGTACCAAGATATGGACCAACCATTGTGCCATTATTTTATCAATTCCTCTCATAACACTTACTTAGTTGGCCGACAATTCGGCGGCAAGAGCTCGGTGGAGATGTATAGACAAGTTCTATTAGCTGGTTGCAGGTTGCTTCTTTTACTTTATGCCCATTCCTAATTTAGTTTATTTTTCTCACATTCTTGGTGCAATAAAAAAAGCTTATTATTATTAACATGTGATTTAATAATTCCAATTTGTTATAACATAGTAATCCTTTATTCCTTAAAAAAATCACGAATTGCCCCTTCCCTTTATTAGGGATAGGTGAAACTTGATAAGATATACTAATTTTTTTTAGAGAGTTTGAACAAAACCTTCCAAAAATCTATTTGATCAAATTTTACCTAAAAATATCAAAAAAGTAAAATCTTGTGTAATTTTAATGCATAAAAAATCTTTTAAGATGAAATCAAAAATATTTTGAAAGATTTTTGCTCAAAATTATTTTTAATTTTTCATACTCTGTAAAATAATTTATGGGGTACTCAATTTTTTTTTTATCAATCCCCTATCCGATATATAAATATTTTCAAAATACCGATTGTCTTAATATCATCTATAAAATATATTTTTCCAACTTTTTTCTCTTTTTTATTCTATAAAATGTTCTTTTCTTCTTAAATCTTTAGTAAGTAATGGGTTTATGTTGGAATTTAGATTTCATTTTTAATCGATAACTGCTAACATTTTATTTTAAGGAAAAAAATCGAATCTGATTAGTTTTTCCTTTAACAATCCCCTATCCGATATATAAAATATTTTCTAAATACCGATTGCCTTAATATCATCTTTTCTTATAAAATAAGTATTTTTCCATAGTCTTTTTTCTATTTTTTATTCTATAAAATGTTCTTTGCTTCTTTAATCCTTAGTAGGTAATGGGTTTATGTTGAAATGTAGATTTCATTTTTAATCGATAACTGCAAACATTTTATTTTAAGGAAAAAAATCGAATCTAATTAGTTTTCAAGAGATGACGGGCCGATCCGATTTTTTTCTCAAAATATCGATGCCGATTCGATATATGTGTAAATTTTTTTGATTAAATCATTTTTGCATATTTATATTTAGTGTAAATTTTTTTAATAATTATATGTTTTCATACTAATAATACAGGTGTATCGAATTAGATTGTTGGGACGGAAAAGGCGAAGATCAAGAACCGATAATAACTCACGGGAAAGCTATGTGCACCGACATCTTATTTAAAGTTTATTTTTGTTTCTCTTTTAAAATTTTATATTTCTAAATGCTCAGCGATCTCATGCCATTCAATTATTTAATAATATATTTTAAGGGCTTTGATGTAATTGTTTGTAAATACAGTAACTGTAACTCGTTCACTCTTTTTTTAAAGTAACGAAAATATGATATTTTTTAAAATATCAACTATTTAATGTTTGAAATGAACTACCTTGCGCGAATCTGTCTGATCCTGGTTTGATCGACCATAGTGGCCGAACCCGGAAAATAGGTTCTTCAGGGTTTTAGAAAATTGTTATGAGATATTTCTTTATATTATATTTAGGATGCTGTATATGCCATCAAGGAAACCGCGTTTGTTGTTTCGGATTATCCAGTCATATTATCTTTCGAAAATCATTGCTCGTATGTTTCTTAATTTTATTTTCTTTTTCAATTTCTTGGTTCTTAAATTTAATTATTTTTTTCTTACCACTTTTTGAATATAATTTTCTTTATTGTAATTAACAGGAAGAATATATTTTCAGCATCCTCTCTTCCCTCTTTTTTCCTAAAGTCGCGACAACCCCTAAAATTCCCCCCAATTTCTCCCCTATAATTCCCCCGATTTCTCCCCTATAATCCCCCCCCCCCCCGATATCTCCCCTTTCTCCCCCCAAAAAGGTCTCAATTCCAGGTAATTTATCTCTATACCAATAATTCATACATTGATTCTCCTCATCCCTTTCAATACGTAAAAATACACCGCACCAAGCGAATACACCCCAAAAATTACAATCTGGACCTATTCGCGTTATCCAGTCCCATCCCAATACGGCATATACTATTCGATTAATTATCCATAAATCCAATATCTCCACTCTATTGTCCAACATCACTTTTAATTCTACTCTTCCCATCACGGCTACTTCTGATCCATCCAATTGCCGATCTTGATGTCTTCGCTTTTAATCATTCCCTCCGACCAAATACTCCGAAATTTCTCATATCCCATCACAGAGATAGCTGCCCCGGTATCAAATAACATGCATACCATATTCCCATTCAAATTAATCCATACTCTAGGGCAAGGATCATGCACTATTTCCTCTTGGATCATATTTATACATTTCGACTTCTCCCTTTTATCCTTATAATTAAATTTTTCCATTTCTTTGAACCACCGCTTCTCGACCCCTGTGGTATATCTTTTGCTATCATATAGTCACAAATACTGACATTCTTACGCCACATGCCCTTCCTTGCGGCATCGAAAACATATATTATTCAAACTTTTATTCTCCGTTAAATTGAATATTTCTATATCCTTATTTTTCCCGCTTTCAAGAATTCTCACATTTGGAGCAATTTGAGCCATATCTCTC
Organism: Gordionus sp. m RMFG-2023; assembly: GCF_954871325.1. NCBI lineage: Eukaryota > Metazoa > Nematomorpha > Gordioida > Chordodea > Parachordodidae > Gordionus > Gordionus sp. m RMFG-2023. Next base: position 26,626,129 of record NC_088778.1, on the reverse strand, counting down.
TGTGGAAAACCGCCCCTTGTATTGAAATTGGCAATATTGCATTCCTCCCTATTGTCACCAAATCGCCCACAACCCGCACAACGTAATTTATCACGTTTTCCCGGGCAATATGGAGCTATATGTCTATATTTTCCACATTCTAAACATTTCGTTTCTTGGCAATCTCTTACCATATGGCCCCGTTTTCCACAATTATAACAATTTAGATTTTCTCTCCCTCGTGGATTAAAATCTGGCCTTATTTCCATTCGCCTTCCCTGCGAATTTTCTCTTGACCATCTATATGGCCCCAATTGATTGTTATATCCAGACCCTCTATAACGGTCTCTTCTTTGCGTGTTATCAATCCTATCATTTATATTTAACTTTCCTAGGCTACTATCAGTCCATCCTTTGATCAATTCCTGTACAGGTAACCAGGTTACCTTACCCATCACATCTTCTTCTCCATTATGTCCTTCGATGGTCAATGTTTGGCCTTTAATCCTTACATTCCTACTCTTCTAATTCTTCTTCCAAAAAATAAACTACATATCCATATTATTAAAATGAAAAGTGCTCCAAGATTATACTGGACCTCCCAGTATTTTATGAATTTTAAACTTTTCATAATCAATTCACAAGAAATTAACTATAACTTTTGTAATAAAAATTTTATCACTTGGAGAGTTAAGAGATAAGATATGATTAGGACTGTGAATATTCCTATAAAGCACATATACATAAATATAATGACTAAAATTTATATATCACTACTATTCTTTGTATGATATTTTAAACTAAAAACACTCTATTCCGTGTTTACTCTGTTTCAAATAATTAATTCACGAAATTTAATGTAAAATTCGTTTTAAATTTCAGCAATTTAACTAATAATTTCACACTATTGGTATAATTGTTTAATAAATTATTTGTTTTTTGTCAATATTATAATTTTGTCATTATTATTTTTTTATATTTTTATGTTGGGTTATAAAAACCATAAAAAAGAAGAGATTATCATTATCATTATTATTTTTTTCAAAAATTATTATATATATATTTTTTTTAATTATATTCTTCCTGTTAATTACGATAAAGAAAATTATATTCAAAAAGTGGTAAGAAAAAATAATTAAATTTAAGAACCAAAAAATTGTAAAAGAAAATTAAGAAATTAAGAAATCGGGTCGTTTTTATGGTAAGATGACTCCTTAGATGAGGATTTATCAGGTTTGCACATAGAAAAACTTGGCTGATTTCATCTTGCCGTATGTAGCTGGCCAAACCATGACAATGTCTGAAGAGAAATTGCAGCGAACTATGTGTCAGATGACAGCTCCCTACGATTATAATAGCATAAGTCGACACTTCATAGTTCTTGACTTTTCATCCTGGTTTACCAATTTTAGATCCGAATTTGCGACCCCAACTTTCATAGAGTTAGACAATTTGTTCGGCCTCACCATTGTATATTCGTACTCACAAATATTTTTGCCAAGGAGAGTATTCTTATATTTCAAGACAGATGGGTTCCTCCCCAGCAAAATCAATTAACACTTTATCCCAATGATGGTCGAAGATGTCACAATGGGCCCGAAGCTTGTTTAGAGGGGTTACGACAAAAAGGATGGACTCTTCTTACCACGACTTAAATCCAGTATGCTGCCTATAAAATAGGAGCTAAGATCGACTTAATGGGTCAAGGGGATAACCAAGTGGTCCTCCTACAGATGCCAGCACAATCAGAATTAATTTTCTTAAATTTAACTCCTACTACGTATCTCAAATCATTTATGGATAATCTGGCCACTATTTCATCTCTAGCAGGATTACCTCTAAAGGACCTGGAATCTTGGTCATCACAGCACTTATTTGAATATGGAAGGAAATATTATTATAAGGGAGCCCAGGTGAGTAACTGTTTAAAACGTATCTCGAGAATTCATAGTGAGGCAAACCAGGTTATTCCCTGTTCTTAATGGCGATCTTTCAGGGTTATTTTCCACAGGGATGGCGGTGGCAAACGAAGATGATATTCCGTCCTTTTCATACTCAAGCATTTTTATCACAGTGTCCTCAAAACTTCTTTCTGATTCTCGCCCTTATTGCCGAGGTACCTGTTATCCATATTTTGGATCACGGACTAAACTTAGAGCTAGAAGAGCACCTCTCCAAGTTATGGAGGTTGGAAACCTTGTATCTAATTTGAAGACATCATAGAGCTTATGGGATGGATAGGTTCAGATGAAAATTTACAATTCCTGTTAACATTAGTTGAAGAGAAAACTGATATTCCTTTTACAACGTTGCAACAACACTGTCGCATTGTCTACTCAGGATCCATAACACATCGAATTCTATGTCTCGCTATTCGAATGAGTTGTATGGCGAATTGTAACACAACTTTATCGTCATATTTCTTGATCATATCGGATACTGCTTCTAAGTATGCAAAAAGTGGTCTAAATTATAATTTGTGTTTTCAGTTAGTTTTCCTTTATGCTATAAGTCATTTGTCTCATTTATATACTTACGGGCTTGTTATTAGAGGAAACTGGGCAGTTACCTTAGCATGTTCCTCACGCATCTGGCAAATATTGGACAACAATTACAAACGAGCACATTCGTCGTATGCAGGTATTGATCTCGGATTAAAATTACCTAAACTAACTCCTTTGAATGCCTATTCGCTTGACAACGTCATATACTCCAGATGAATATCATGGTCACAGCACCAATTTCTTAAATTTAATTATTTAGATATCCACTATAATTTTCTTCAAGGGTTTTTATCTCTTCATACAATGAATTTGATCCGTCATGCAAGTTTGTTGTAATGGCTAATATCGACCGCGCATTATCAAACTTGGATAAGTATTGTTCCTGTATGCTAATATTAGTCAATGAGTACAACCGATTGCCTAATTTAGGGTTGTATGGTGTTAACGTCATCAATGTTTGTATCAATTTCATTTTTTCCTCTTCTGCCTTATCACCAAATAATCTTTTGATAGAGTTTCTAACTAAATGGGAGAGTTGTTGCTCTATACAGAACCTTAAATAATTTTCAGGTTGCGTTGGCATATAAATCGGTATACTATCTGGATCTTTTAATAAACTCTCATAATCCAGAGATCGTTTAAATGAGAAAGTTATATAAATACCAATAATGTCTTTATAAATCGAATGAGAATAAAGTGTTTTAAGCATCGATAAATTTAAGGTTAGAGGATCTCGGATCGCCCGGGTTGCAAAACTACCATATAACGTGATAGGGAAACCTCCAATATGTCTTGTTATTAGTAATAGTGACACTGTATGTTCACGCGATAATAATTTAAGCCAGGGCAACTTAAAACGTAAGAGATGTGCAGCTTCAACTATGGTTGTAAAGTATGAAAAGGACGGAATATCATCTTCGTTTGCCGCCGCCATCCCTGTGGAAAATAACCCTGAAAGATCGCCATTAAGAACAGGGAATAACCTGGTTTGCCTCACTATGAATTCTCGAGATACGTTTTAAACAGTTACTCACCTGGGCTCCCTTATAATAATATTTCCTTCCATATTCAAATAAGTGCTGTGATGACCAAGATTCCAGGTCCTTTAGAGGTAATCCTGCTAGAGATGAAATAGTGGCCAGATTATCCATAAATGATTTGAGATACGTAGTAGGAGTTAAATTTAAGAAAATTAATTCTGATTGTGCTGGCATCTGTAGGAGGACCACTTGGTTATCCCCTTGACCCATTAAGTCGATCTTAGCTCCTATTTTATAGGCAGCATACTGGATTTAAGTCGTGGTAAGAAGAGTCCATCCTTTTTGTCGTAACCCCTCTAAACAAGCTTCGGGCCCATTGTGACATCTTCGACCATCATTGGGATAAAGTGTTAATTGATTTTGCTGGGGAGGAACCCATCTGTCTTGAAATATAAGAATACTCTCCTTGGCAAAAATATTTGTGAGTACGAATATACAATGGTGAGGCCGAACAAATTGTCTAACTCTATGAAAGTTGGGGTCGCAAATTCGGATCTAAAATTGGTAAACCAGGATGAAAAGTCAAGAACTATGAAGTGTCGACTTATGCTATTATAATCGTAGGGAGCTGTCATCTGACACATAGTTCGCTGCAATTTCTCTTCAGACATTGTCATGGTTTGGCCAGCTACATACTACAAGATGAAATCAGCCAAGTTTTTCTCTGTGCAAACCTGTTAAATCCTCATCTCAGGAGTCATCTTACCATAAAAACGACCCGATTTCTTAATTTTTTAATTTTATTTTCTTTTACAATTTCTTGGTTCTTAAATTTAATTATTTTTTTCTTAACACTTTTTGAATATAATTTTCTTTATTGTAATTAACAGGAAGAATATAATTTTTTTTTAAAAATATATAATAATTAAAAAAATTAATCTCTTCTTTTTCAGGGTTTTTATAACCCAACGTAAATATAAAAAAATAATAATGTTATAATAAAAAAACAAATAATATTGATTAAAAAAAATATTATAAAAAAAACAAATTTAATTACCGAAAGCATGTTTATCACGGTATGTAACATTTTTATCAAATTTTACAGAAGTATCTTCTTTTTTAAAATAAAATTTATAAATGTTACTTTTTGTAACGGAATATCCGTTTTTATATTTATTTAAATTTCATCATATTCGAACTCACAGAAAACTTCAACAATACAAAATGTCAAAATATTGCGAAGAAATATTTGGCGATTTATTACTCAGAGCGCCGTTAGACAATTATCCGGTAAAACGAATTGCATATTACTAAATTTTTTTCTCAATCGGAGCATAATTGGTTTTGGACATAAATATATAGCCAAGATTTAGTTGAGAATAAGGTAGGCAAGGGTGGTAAAGTATTTTGTTTATTTCTCTGGGCAATGTCTATCCTAATGCATTTTTTGAAATCTGTTTATAGAAATTTAAATTCAAGTTTTTTTAAAAAATATATAAATGTGTACGATTTAGTTATCTCCTGGCGTTTTATTACCCTCACCAACTTTACTCAAGCGTAAAATTATAATAAAAAACAAGCGTTTAAAAGTGGACATCGAAAAAAGTTTACAATAAAATTTTTATCATTATTATATATATTACATTTACATTTGAAGTCCGTTTTCTTCTTGAATTTATGAATCATTATTATTTTTTAGTCACCTAGTTTTGTGGTCAAAACTTTTAGCAACCAACTTTTTAACGCTTTGTATCAACCTTTAATTATATACCCCTCTCTTACATTTTTTTTTCCGCATTTTATTTCTGTTTCTATCTCGTAATACATTCTACCATAAACAAAGAAAGAAAGATTTACAATTATTATATATATTTTTTAAAATATGTTTAAATGATATTTAATAGAACAACTCGAACTTTTGAAGCAGGGGAAAGCCGAAGCAATCGAAACCGAGTACGCAATCGCAGACGAGGAGGATGCCATTAACATAAGTTAGCAATTTTTTTTAAAAAAGAAAAAATTAAATTTAAAAGTTTCTAATTCAATGTAATGACATTCTAAATTAAATTACTGCATATATGTCCAAGGGTATACTGGGATCTTTAGCATTTATTAACTAATTTATAGCTAAAATATTGTTAAAAAATATTTTAAAGGCTATTTGTATGGTTAACTTTACCTTATATATTATATTTCATACAGATTTTTATCACGAAATTTAATTTTGGTTAGCCTTAATTAATTTATAAAAAATATATTTTGTATAAAAATAGCTGATTCAAATTTCTATTACAAAATTTTAATAAGCTAAAGAAACAATTCCTGATAAAATCAAGTATTTGAAAAACTTTTTAAATGTTAGAGATACCCATTAGATAGTGCGGGCTCTGAAAATCCTCTTGACCCATCGAGTTACTCCATGAATTTTAAAAATTTTAATTTCTAAACATGATAGGGCGTGACGGACTTTTCTAAAAAAATCGCCGGAAGTGATTAGGAAATGAATTATGGAAAATTTAATTATTTAAAAAATCGCCGAAAGTGATTAAGGAGTGAATTATGGAAAATTTAATTATTTTAATTTTCATTTCCCGCATTTCAAACCTAGCATTTTTATGGCATCATCTACCACTTGCATAAGATTATTTTGTTATTTGTGCAATATTTGATAAATAAAAACTTAATAATAAAAAAATAAACTCCCCAAAAATGTAACAATATTTAATAATCATTCTTTTATAAAGTTTTTTTTATAAAAAGTCAGTGAATTTTTTTGGGCGTGACGGGCTCTGATCAAAATTTTGTCATTAATGAATGGGCGGGTTGGGCAGAAAAAATTGAATAACAGGATTAAATGGGTGTAATTTTTTTTAGTGCTAGCACATGAGCGGATAAAATTAGGACTCACCCACCTCTATATTAATGTTTTCTTTTCGTTGAATAAAAATGGTGTCCAAATTTATTCTTAAATTATTATTTTTTTTATCTCTTTGAATAATTAAATATATTTTTAATACTCAAGAAAATGCTCACGAAGAAGCTCACCCAGAGTTTAACAAAGATATCCTCACTTCCCTCTCGGCTGACGTCCCTTTTGACCCTACTCCATCCGTGGCGCCTCCTCGCCTTCCAGCCTCAACTCCTGCACCAACTCGTGTCAAAAAAGAGAAAGATAGTGAAAACGTCAAGCCAGGAATCAATAATTTTTCGATTACGAGTTCAAATACGGGCAACGCAAGTTTGAATAACAGTATGAACAGCAGCACGATTCAAGACCCGGCCATATTGGCACTCGAGAATTTAAGTAACTCGACAGGGAGCAGTAAAAAGGGGAGTACCAAGTTTAAAAAGGTATTGCTCATTTATAAAAAGAAGTTTAATAGGAGTGTAGGGCTTATCTGATCGGATTAAATAACGCGAGTTTAACATTATAAAATTTGTAATAAATGATAGGATATGATTAAAAGAATATATATATATATGATACTAATATCGAATGTCAGGGCATGATAACTAGCGACGAGGAAGCGGCTCTCATGTCTACTTACCACTACACTGGGGCCACCACCAACATACACCCACTTCTTTCCGTTTTAGTCAATTACATGCAGCCTGTCAAGTTCCCCGGATTCCAACTCGCCGAAGGTATATTGAAACTAATTAATCAGCATTTTAATTTTCGATTAATAAAAATTTTAAAGCACCCTAAAACATTGACGTCACTGACATATCATTGGCGGGTTAAAGTGTCTCTCCTCTGATTATTCATGCGTAGAGATACATTCTTGATCGAATATAAAATATTTTATATTTTAAATATAAAAAGCAATTTTTTTTGACAAAATTATTTGTAAATTCGAAAACAATTTTTTTTTTGACTTTTTTTTTCCTTATTGTAATTGGAATTTAATCTGTTGTTAATTACTTTATTTTAAAAGAACGAAATTTGCATTTCAATATGTCATCTTTTAACGAAACTGCCGGTCTGAGTATTATCAAGAACAGCGTCATTGAATTCGTCAAGTTATTATTATTATATAAAAAATATATTTAAGGACATTGCTCCAACATAGTAAATAAGTGCTATAAGGAAAGAAAGACGTAATTTGTATTTCACGAATGATATTTTTAAAGAAACGCATTTCTGTTTCGCTCAAGTTTTATTCAATTCAGTGCGGTTTTTAAAATATTCTAAGAACAATTCAAATTTAAATTTTTTTTGCGATTTCGTAATTATTATCATTTTTTAATCTAAAATAAAATTAATATTGAGATTGAATTTAACAATCACGCTCCCGAAGTGAATTTCCTTATTCTTTTTTTTTATAATTTTTTACCCTCAAAAAAAATGTTGTTTTAAAGTTACAATAAAAGACAAATCAGCAGAATATACCCCAAGGGTGGAAGAGTAGATTCCAGCAACTTTTTGCCTCAGGTATTATTATATATTATGGATTTTACTGATTTTAGATCGAAAAAAAATTAATGTAACCCTACATTCACTATCAGCACGATTCGCGGCCAACTATATAAATACGCGGATTTGTGGCTCAGAATGCAAAAATACAGCAAAATTTTGTATATTTTGCCGCGAATTCGCGCTAACTATGAATGCAGGGATGAAGGATAATTTTTTTTTATAAGTTGGTTTATAAAAATTATAAAAAAATAAATAATAAACTATAAATGATTAATTCGTCATTTCCTAACTGGTAAAAAACCCTTGACCTTTTCTAATTTTTAGATATTCATCTAGAAGACGATCTTCTTCTTTATCATGCATATGGTCCCACAGTCGTAGGGTTTGTTTTGATAAGTTTCTTCCATCTGGATCGAGTAAGGGCCATGTCCGGATTTATCATCTTAGTCATCATAACTTTGTCTACTTGAATAATTTCATATATCTTGGGTTGAGTATAATAGTGTTCTATATCCATTTTTCTAAAAAAAAAATCTCAAATTCTCAGGAGAGCATTAAATTTTAGATAGAAAATCACACCATAATAATGCGCACAAATTGAGTGTCTGCGTTATAGTGCGCACAAATTGAGCGTTTCAAGCGCAAATAATGCATTTCAAATGATCTCGTGCAAATTGGTAAAATTACAGTTTAGCTTTAGCAACCATTTTAAAAAACGCAAATAGGTTTGCTTTTTCATTACTTTTCCCTTAGGTTGCCTTATTTATTAATATCGTCGATTCAAATTTATTAACTAAGTTATAAAAAAAATTGTTCTTGAAAATTTTATTATCGTCTGCCTTTTTATTTCTTTAAATTTCTAAATATTTAAGATATAAGAAATTTATTTTTTTTTTACATTTTAATATTAATAAATGAAGAATAAAAAAAGTAATGAATCCTGTTTGCCTTTCAAAATAGTCGCCAAACAATAATTTACCAATTTGCAACCATTTATTTGCATTTGCAACGTAGCGTTTGAAACGCTCAATTTGTGCGCACTATAATAATTCAAACAAAGGATGAATCTTAAATTATGGTTTTACATTTTTTTGTTAATATGGATAAATACAGTATTGAGGTTATGTCCTGGTTCAACTTATTTTCGATACTTAACCATATTTTGGTTTTTTTAAGTGTGTACAATCTCGTCTTCTTTTATTTAAAAAATAGACTTAAACCATCTGACAATCAACTTTTTTTTGAGGGTGTCCTAATCTGTTTAAATTATAAACAGTAAAAATTAAGCAAGCAGCATATTTTAAAAACTTTCAACTTGATTAATAAAATTTCATAATCATTAAAAAAAACAATGTTCTTATATTTGGAAATAAGTACGGTTTATAATATTATATTTTTTAGTGTTGCTAAACGGCTCAATTTGACCTTATTTTTAAAAACGGCTAACTCAAATATTTTAGCCAGAATAATTTTGCCCAAACCTCGAGATTTTGCTAAGAGATGTCCAAACCTTTGTGCCATCTATGACCAAAATCTTTAGACTTGCATAATATTTTCCTGAATAATATATTGAGTTAGCCATTTTCAAAATGTGGCTCAAATCGAGCCTTTTAACAACACTAATTTTTTATGAATAAAGTTAATTACTTTTCCCCAACATTCATTATATGCCGTACAATAGTAATGGTAATAGTATAACAAAATAGACTTAAAGCCAGTTTCATTTATTAACTTATAATATATAGACATTTAAAATTATCCTTAATAAATAAGCCACATACTCCAGTTGTCTTGATGATGACTATTAGGCCGAAGATCTATGGTTCGAACATGAACTGGCAAAAAATAATCTTTTCAAAAAATATATAAATTTGATATAAAATAAAATAATACAGGAATGTGAAAAATTTTAATTTAATTATTGTTGTTATTGTAACTAGTTCTAGTTACCAAAAAATTTATAAAAAAAACTCCAAAACAAATATATATTCATTTTATAACCATATATTTTATAAAAAAAATCATAATACAAATTTCAAATATCAAAATATATTATCCAAAAAAAATCTCATATTTTTTTTAAATGATCATTTCTTTTTTAATTATATTCGAACACGAAAAAAAATGTAAAATCACGTGTTCTTAAATGTTAATTATAATCCAATCAACCTTATTTATTTTGGTTGATTGGCATTATGTAAAATTCATATAAATTCGTATATAAAAATACGACAATTTAGACATTTTTTAGCCTTTGCACTAAAAAATTTATCGACAGCTTAATAAAAAATTTATCGTCTGCTTACTATTTGTAATTTCTAATATTTGCATATTTTAAGTAATAGAGTGTAATAATAATTTAAATTTTTTATAATGACTACCTAATTCTTGATTTCTTAAACTTTATTGTCCAGGACGTATTTAATATTTTTTGTAAGACTTGCGTTGCGTTTATAGTAAACGCGTTATCTTCAAGCGTTGCGTTATTAGTTGATTCATTTTAATTTTAGATAAAGTAAAAATAAAGACAATTATTTTATATAATATTTAAAAAATAATCATAAACTTTTTTATCGAATACGCTATTATTTTTATATCACGCATATTTTTTTATCAAAGCATCTTAACATATTTTTTTTAAATTTTATCATAGTATTATCATCATAACACTATAGTTATACATTTATACCTATTTATTGGCCTTATTTTGTAATAACGCAACGCTTGAAAATAACGCATTTGTTATAAATATAGGCCTAATTTATAGTAAATGCGTTATGTTTAAGTTCAATGAGTGGCATTCTTAAAATCTAAATAGCCTCTTCTTATTAAGCTGTTTAGAGGAGATAAAATATCCGGCTAAGCACACGGCTGTTTAGAAATACGTCGAACCAGGACACACCCTGAAGGATGAATTTATCGCAAAAAAAGGCATTTTGCAAAAGAATAGTGGACTTAGTAGAACACTATAATACTCAGACGATGATATAATATAAATCATTTAGATGCCTATGACAACCGATTAAAAATATTCATTTAAAAAAAATTACTAACCATAAATATGTATAAAAATTATAAATTTGAAAGTTTTGTTAAAATTTGGAAATTTTGATTCATTATTTTAATGATTTACATTTTATACCAAGATTTTTTGGAATGCCGGATGTCAAATGGTAGCTCTCAATTTCCAAACCGCGGATTTAGCCATGCAGCTTAACCAAGGCAAATTCGAGTACAATAATAATACGGGGTAATTTTTTATTAAATCTCTAGGCCTATACTAAGGAAGAGGGTTTTAGGGCCCTTCCGGTCGCTTTCCTCCTCCAAGCTAAATCATCATAGATTATATACTTATTTCGGGGGTAAAAAAAATGGCCAACACGGTTCTCCCTCCCCCCTTATCACTTTTTTAATGTAAATTCATGATGTATAGTATAATATATTCTTGTAATGAAAAATTATTAACTCAACCAAATTGTACGGCCATGATCGATATAATTAATAAAATCATTACGTAATTTCATTCACCAAAAAAATACGATCAATATCTTTTTATGGATTTTAAAGAGTGAAAAATATGTAATTTAAAATAATAATTTCACTCTTTCTTGAGTCACTTTTAAACTCTTAATGATTAGCTTGAGAAGATCTGACAATTCTACTCTAATTACATTTTGGGGATAGTTAAATATTCTCGCGGAAAACACTCATATTTAACTTTAATTATGGATATTGAAATTTGTTATTCAAAGTTACTACATAATTAAATAACTGACAAAAAAATGAATGACGGCTTATATTATTTTAATATTAAGGTACTTATTGAAACCCGATTTTTTGAGAAGGCCCGACAGACAATTCGATCCCTTTTCCGAGACGCCGGTCGACGGGGTCATAGCCGCTCATTCCTCAGTTCAAGTTAATCAGACATTCATTTCTTATTTTAGGTGGTTAACATTTATTCTAAGAATAGTTTGAGTATTTTCTAGGGGTGTACCGATACCACTTTTTGGAGCCCGATCCGATCCGATATTCCAGATATTAAATTGATATCGGCCGATAACCGATCCGATATCATATCTAATTTTGTATTCTGTAAAGATACTAATGGTTTTAATTTGTAATATACTTTTTATCAGTATAACATCTATAATTTAATTGTGCCATAACTTATGTCATTTAAATATATTATAATGATCATTTATAGTTTATATTCAATTCTATTTTCTAAAAGTATATAAAATATTTTTATTAGAAATCACTTTTATATAATAAGTAACAACATTAATCTATATACATAATAAGTAATAAACAAATATATCATGAAATTTAAATAAATATTTTAAATAATATTTAACATTAATATATCGAAGATTTCTTTTTAGAAATATCAAAATTTCCAATTTATCAGAAATCAGCCTGCGGCGATGGTAACTGTCAATATCACCAGCTTTACTAAAAACAGATTCTGAAGAGATTATCACACACTTTTATAAATAGAATGCGTAAAAAAATAACAATATGGCAAAATGTTTATTAATTAATTATTATTATTAAAAAAATATGGATTTCGATTTTATTTATAAAAATTACTGATTTTAGATATAACTTTTTTAAAAAATTTATAACATTTTATTTTTGTTAAGGACACCATTTTATATCGGATCGGCAAATTTTATAATATACGCCGATAACCGATATCTTATAATAGGTGATATATCGGCCCGATCCGATCCGATAAAAATATTGGTGCATCCCTAGTATTTTCTAATTCGAAGTAGAGATAATCCAAATTCGAGTTATAATCGAATATATGACTTTAAATCTAACACCTTCATAAGCCACAATAGCCGACTTCTACTCTATGAGTCACTCAGAACTCGATTCAAACTAGAAAGTTAACAATTTTATTTAAATCACGTGAAAGCAAGAAAGGAAGAAAAGATAGTTCAGTGTATTTAGAATAAAATCTCCAAGCTAGAATTCTATTAAATCTAATAAAATTAATAAATTAAATTATTTTTCTGGCATCTCCTTCCTTTCACGTCATGGGTTCATTTTTTAACTATAAGTTAGTTAAAATAGAGGTCCATAAATTAGAAGATTTTTTGAACACGAAGAAGCTAGCTGCTCCTACACCTATTTCTTCGTTTATTGTAATGATGTGTTAATAAAAGTGTAATTTGAAAAATTAGCTACTCACGGTGGAATGAAATTTTTCAAGAGATTGTTAGAGATGATAATTAGTGATCGAGTGAAAATCGATAATATGCAGTTTGGCTTTACGCACGGGAGAGGAACCATGGATGCCATTTTCGTGTTAAGAATATAAGAAAAGTTTTAGGCGAATAAAAAGCACCTATTATTACCTTTCTTGTAAACTAGGGAAAAATCTGTTTGACAAAGTCCCGCATGAGGTTACTGCCTATTAAAAATTAGGAAGAGAAATATAACTTGTATTTTATTCTTTTCGTATTTAGATTATATCCGGCCAATTCTTGTCCGACAAAAAGATTGGCACTTACGTAGAGGTGGATATGTACGGCCTACCCACCGATACCATCAGAAAAGAATTCAGGACACGGCTAGTGCCCAGTAATGGTTTGAACCCCGTTTACAACGAAGAACCTTTTGTTTTTAGAAAGGTTTTTAGCTTTATTATTTCTTAAAATTACTTTTTTTCAGTGCCCCTTCCTCTTCTAAATATTATGAAGCAGGGTATAAAAAAAGAAAAGCATTTTTAAGTTTAGTAAAAATGTATAGAAGGATTGCGAAAAGTAACTTAGTCGACAGCATCTCAAATGTAGGGCTTCGAAATATGATTCCCCCTATTTTGTATTTGATCATAATTGCATTCTAGGGGATTGGTCTTTCTCAGAAATTGATGATAGTAAAAATAGGAGTTTGTAATAATATTACATCATTTTTAACCTATGTACAGTTTAGTTTTTCTTTACTTTTTAAAGCGATATTTTTTTTAAAAAAAAATTTATAAAGGTAGTTTTACCCGATTTAGCGGTTATAAGGATCGGCGTTTACGACGAAAATAATAGACTCCTAGGTCAAAGAGTATTGCCGTTGGATGGTTTACAAACCGGTAGGTTTATTACATGAAATTTTTATTTTTATACATATTTCATAAGGTCGAGTAAATTATGTTACTCAGGACACAGATTTTTTTTTATAAAAAAAAAATAAATTGACAAAAGTTTTATTCATTTTCATAGTGAAAAATTCTTACTTACTGAGCTGAATTTACTCAAAGACTACTAATTAGATTTAGGAACCAGATTAGAAAAATGGGAATCGATATTTTGGGACAGAAGGGAGACTTCCGGCCACAGGTTCGGGACTTTTTTTCCAAACCCATACCGAACCTGGAAACTGGTTGAGATATAACACATTATAAATGCCCTACAATATTGTAAACAAGCAAATATATTTAAAAAATAATATTTTGTTTGCAGGCTATCGGCATATATCCCTTAGAACGGACGCTAACTTTCCTATGTCCTTACCCACCATCTTCTGTTGTATAGTGTTAAAAACTTACGTTCCGGATGGATTGGGAAGTAATACGAAAATTTTATAAATAAATTTTGAATCTAAGAGAAAGAAATAAATAATAGATACAATTGCATTTTATCCCTCATCTTAGTCATCTGTTTTAATTATTATTTTGTTTAAAGCGAATTTCATGATGGATTTCTATTATTTTTTCGAATCAATACTCCACTACTATTTCATCAAGTCCGACATCTCCGTTGTTCCCTAATAACTTTATTTGGATTAATGAAAATTATGTATTATACAAAAAGGCTATATTCATTGATTTTGATATAATATAGCTGACTTTTTAAATAGACAACCCCCAAAATCCATTACATTCTTTATTAAGAGATTTATCAATATGGCATAACAAATATCTTTATATTCTTTATGCATTCTTTAAATAAAAACGTGATATAAAAAAAGACTTCGTAGACGCTCTCTCGGCGCCTATGCAATTTATGCCCGAAACGGAAAAACGGCTCAAGCAACTCGAACAAATGGGCATAGACTCCGGCGATTTAAATGCGGAAGATCAAGACACCCCTTCTAACCTAAGCAGTTCTTATTTGTCGACTGGTCTTGGTAATCTATTAACTTCGGCCAATTCCTCCGGTAAGAGTTTAAGCAGCCTTGCACTGGGAGCTTATAAAACCTCAACGCCGACGACGAGTATGGTAGGCAAAGGAATTGGTGCCAGGAAGGATCAACCCGCTAACGAAATCAATATCGGTTTTAACGCTTATGAATATTTTATCTATTTAAATATAGTATATTTGCTTGATTAAAGTCTCACACGGGCCTAACTGATCCAATTTTTCTGCTACGCTTGGAAAATACAGAGTTTGAAATAAATTTTACCTAAAATTTTGTAATTTTTCATGCATAAAAAATCTTTCAATTTTTTTGAATATTTTTTTCAAACTCTGCAAAAATATATAAATTTTAAAAATTTTAATTCCTAATCAGATTCAACCTTATTTTTAAGCCTGATAAGATACGAAATTTACTAAAGATTAATAGGCATGTTAGCTTGATGTTTTGTGTGCCACTTTTTGAAAAATAAATTTTTTATATAACTAAAGTTTCTATTTTTCAAAAATCATTAGATTAAAAAATATCGTCATATTTGTATAAATATCATTGAAATTGTGATAAATAAAAAAGATATTGAAATAATTTGTTTTAAAATTTTTGCTAACTTCAGGCTCTGCCCGTAAAAATGCTTTTGACAGTTTGTGCACCCTGCCCCGAAATTTTTATGCCTATCCTCTGTCTTAAATAAACCTTTTATCCTAACAAAATAACCTACGTAGTTATTGGGTTAATGATAGGTATTGCATAATATATAGGAGATCAGACTCGACCACGTGATTTAATATATGTTAAAAAGGGAATCTTAATACATTTTAATAAACTTTGGACGGTATTTAGCAAATTAGGTTGTTATTTAAAATTTTTCTATACGTTGACTTGGCAGTAGGGATGTACCGATATTTTATATCGGATCGGATCGGGCCGATATTTCGCCCATTTTAAAATATCGGTTATCGGCAAATATTATAAAATTTTCCGATCCGATATAAAATGGCGCTTTTAACAAAATTTAAAAAAAGTTATATCTAAAAATCCATTTATTTTTATAAAAAAAATCGGAATATATTTTTATGCTTAATTATTTTAATAGTAATAATTAGTTAATAAACATTCTGCAATATAGTTATTTTTTTTCGCATTCTGTTTAAAAAAGTGTTCATTAATCTCTTCAGAATCTGTTTTTAGTGATACTAGTGATATTAACAGTCCCCATCACCGCAGACCGATCTCTGATAAATTGGAAATTTTGGTATTTCTAAAAAGAAATCTTCGATAAATTTATTTTATATATTAATTTCAAATTTCAATATATTTGTTTATTACTAATTATGTAAATAGATTAATGTTATTACTTATTATATAAATAATTGCAATTGAATTGAATATAAACTATAACTGATCATTATAATATATTTAAATGACATATGTTATGGTATAGTAAAATTATAGATGTTGTACTAATAAAAAGAATATTAAAAATTAAAACCGGGATCTTTACAGAATACAAAATTAGATATGATATCGGATCGGTTATCGGCCGATATCAATTAAATATCTGGAATATCGGATCGGATCGGCCTCCAAAAAGTGGTATCGGTACACCCCTACTTGGCAGTATCCTTCATTAAATACAAATTCATTAAATTATATTATTATTTCTTTAAAGCTTTCATTCATTATATAAAGCTTTCATTCATTATATAAAGCTTTGATTCATTATATAAAGCTTTTTAAATGAGAATAAAATTAGAAGAGCTTTACAAATTTTTTTTTAAAAAACCTCACATTCTTAGGTGACGGACATGCAAGCTCTGCCGCTCTTTTTGGTCCAATAACCCGCGAGATACTAAAAGGCGAAAAGGAGTTTTCCAAACTGCTCAAACGTCAACAGAAGGAACTAGAAATTCTGCGCAAAAAGCAGGGCAAGGAACGGTCCCTTTTCACTAAGTCAAGTAGCCAAATCCAATCCTTATCCCCGGATTTTGGGGACGAAAACGCGTCATCCATTTCTCCCGCCAACGCTAACGATTACGTAGATGCTCATCATAGGTTATTTTGATATTAATATTTAGTTCAAATTTATATTTTTAGAAAATTAAAAATGGGTAAAATATGTTTTAAATTTAAAAATATTATATAATGAAATATAAATTTTTTTTTTAAAAAACAAAAACAATATTCGTTATCATTGCCAAAGAGATCGTGAAATTTAAAAAAATTAGCGATTGTTTATGGCAATTTTTTGTATTAGAAAGTTTCGTTACTTATACCAAGACATCTTTCGATACACTTTCTTTTCTCACCATATATACATGTAAAATATCGGCCGTTACCGAGTTATACTGTAAGTAACGCACCTCTACTTATGACTCAACCTTCCTATTTAATATACTGTTGTAAAATTTTTGTAATTAATCACCAAAAACTCCAGGAGGATGAATTAACTTGTTTATGTCCGCATGTTATTAGTTTTCATTTATTGTTTTCAAAGTTGGCGTAAACTCATGGGAGGCGTTCCAATTTAATGATTTGTTGCTGAAAAAATTTAGAACAAATGGGAGGTTCGAAGACCTAAAATATTTAAGGCTGATTGATGAATTCCTAAAAAATTTATAACAGTGTTATTAAGGAATTTTGAGAGATTTATGGTGGCAATCGTAACGAATACCTCATTTAAGGCATGATAATTTGCTTTAACTATATCACGCTATTCTTTTTTAAATTTATAAAGGGGAAAAAAATAAAATTTACCTTATAATTTATTATAAGAGATAAAATCCTTGCTTCACCCTCTTCCATGCCATCCGGCCTTGCAGCTTCCAGCTTTTCTAACGTCTCAAATTTGACCAGCTCAAACATCAAAACATATAATGGTATAGCCAACGGTTCTATACACCCTGAATCTACATTTTTCAAGAAAAAAATGTAATTTTTAAATATTTGACATAATATTTAATTAAGAAAATTTTTATAGTTTTTAACCTGCTAAAGAGTATTATAACTAGTCATACGAATTTTTAAAATATTTTTCGAGTAATTCTAAAGAAGTAAGAAAAAAAAGAATATATTTTTGATGCTTTATGGAATATATTTATTTTATGTAGGAGTGATTTAAAATGCGTCGTGGGTGTTCAGAGCAAGAGCAAATATGATGATCCCAAAATATATGTATTAGATGAAAATTCCAAAGAAAAAGTTCGTTTTTTTTAAAAATATTTTTACATATTGAATTATTTAATGATAAAATATAAAAAGGAGAAGATGCATTTTAATATATTTTTAGCGATAATTTGCATAATCAAATCAGTCCATTTACTAAGCCTACGTCCTAGCCAGTGTCTACATGAGTGACAAAAAAAATCGAAAGCTACTTTGAAATTTAAACATACAATATTTTGTACTAACCTATCACAACTTCATAGACTTATCCTATCTCTTTTTTATATAAATATTTTTTTAATTCTACCGATTTCTTTTTTTTGAAAAGCTTAAAAGAGTATTAATCGAGCAGAGCCGAGAATGGAACGAATTACTGAAACGACAAAACGCCGAATCGGTCGTTTTAGAACAGGCTCACGTGACCCAACAATGCACGTGTTTGAGAACATTGATAGAACAACTCCAAATCGAGCAAATCAAGAATCAGGAAATCAAACAGGCCCGGGAAATTAAGAATATGAAATCATCCCAGGCGCGGGCGAGTATGGAAGCGATCAAAGCGGTACAGAGCGACAAGAGGATCAAGAATAAGGCCGAGCGTGAAAGGTGATTAAAATCATTATTATTTTTGTTACCACCCACTCTAAAATGTAATACATTATAAGTTGCCTTTTTTTTTAGTTTCGATCTTTTATAGTATTCGGCTAAGTTTATAGTGGACTCGATGCTATTTAACAGCTAATCAAGTTTATAAAATTGTTTAATAAATCAGTTAAATTTCAATTGCGATAACAATCTAAGAATTATTATCGTCCAATATGAATTCCGCGTTATTCGTTGCTACGACCAATACGGGTTAAACCGTAGGTCATCTTTCGGTAGTAACAGCGATACTTTGATAGTTCAAAAGTAATATTTTATATCGAATTCTAATAGCTCCAGATTACCTTAAAAAACGTTATACCATACTATATATAACTACGATAGATTCAATTTTTCGAAAACTTTTGAAAGGAATAATATTTTGAATTATCATTCTTTAAATCAACTTAATTTATATAAACACTTTCTTTTTGTAAAAGGTATAAAATATTTAACCTACCGATCAATTATTGTATAAACCCACTATCTTTATTAATATTTAATCTCTTTGTTTTAAATAAAAAAAATAATCCATCGAATATTCGTTTTGAGGTTTTAGTTTGAAGGAAAGTGTTCTAAAAAAATTGTTCAACGTATTTCGGATAAAATTTTTACCTTACTTATAAATATGGTTTTCCTTTTAACTGTTTTGGAATTTTGAAAATAAATATCAGAGACCTGCAGAGGTACCATTTGCACGACCTGACCCGGGTTTTATATTTTTAGACCTGGATTTTTTTTTTAAAGTTGTACGAATCTTGGTATGAACATCATGATTTGTGTATTTCCCTCTTTGTTTTTTTTTTTACAAAATATAAAACTTCACTCTTTTTTTTTTGGATTTATAAAAGACGCGTTCGAGAACTTAATTCTAACAACACCAAAAAATTCATAGACGAGCGCAAGCGAATCGCCATGAAACATTCCAAAGAAATGGACAGCATGAAAAAGGTTCATCAGGAAGAAATTGAAGCTCTTGAGAAGGAAAACGAAAAAGTAAAAGAAATTTTTTTTTTACGCTTTCTGAATTTACACATTCATTAAATCGATGCCAGTCTTTATTAATGTGATTCATATTTGTTAACACGTGATATTTACATATTTATTTATTTTTGAATTGACACAAAGGATTAAAATAAAATCATAGAAATAGTTGATTGACATGAATCCTGGACTTAAAAAATTTTTTTTCCGATTCTAAATATCCTTGAATAGATGGTTGCAATTCCTAAAAAAAATAATTTTAAATTCTGTAAAAAGAAAATCCTCTAAAATAAATCACAATTATGGTTCAATTCAAGGGAATTGCTGTTACAACAGCTGACAATAAATTTTTATTAAAAACTATTTTTCACCTATATTTAACCATAACCCATTTCTCTCCTAACTTTAATCTTACTCCTTACTTCAAATACTTGTTTAAATTTTTACATAAATTTCATTTAATCAAAAAAAAATCTCCTTGAGTTGAGCTATTTAATAATTTTATGGAATGTTCACCACCTGGATTTGTCAAGGTTCTGGTTCTTGACTCTGCGCGCGTTTGCCTGCGCGTAATCAGGCAATAGATGATTTATAGGGTGGACATGTTACACAGGTTCGGAATTGATTATCGGCAAGACAGATGTCCTTTTTCCTTCACAATTGCTGAAAAGATAAAGATATCAAAAAGATAATCGCCCTTAGAAATATAAATTAAATATAAATACTAAAAACCTACAAAATATTTTCAAAAAAGGTATTTAAGATACAAATACTTTGAGGAATACTTTTGCAAGTCAATTTTATTTTAGTTTAATACTATCAGTTTTTTTTACTTAAGTTATATTTTCATTATTAACCATTTTCTAAATCAAACTTCAATAAGATATAGTAATTGAAGAAGAGTTTCTATAATAAAATATTATTCTAATTATAATAATATATCTTTCTCAGGGATTCTGTGTAATTTGACAATTTTGGATGAAAATATTTTTCAAAATATCATTAAACAAATAATAGAGTGATAACTAAATGTTATATCTGCTCAACCAATATCATAAAGGGAGTGATTTCACCGAGAAATTTGTTATATGCTCTGGAAAACGGTGATATTAGTTATATTTTTTTAAAAAAAATTGAGAGTGGTATTAAAAAAAATTAACTAGCAAAAAGTATTTATTTATTCAAAAAGTTATCGTCAATATATCTGTATTTAAATTAGAGACCTTCATTGGCCAAGTATATTTTATACTGAGCCTGACCTGGATTTTTGATTTTTTTTTAATAATTGGCTGGACTTGGCCTAAAATTATTAAATTTAAATTTCGCGTATTTAACTTCAAGAAATATTGCCATTTTCTTTCTTCTAATAATGACTAATTTTAATACTGTACACAAAGTGATTGCCTAAATACACTTAAATATTATTTATTTTTTATTAAATACAATAAATTAAATTTTTGGATATGGGACTGGCTTGGGAATTTTTTTTAAATATTAGATATGGGCCGGGTCTCTGCCTTAAAATATTTTTTTTACTGCGGGTCTGGGCCGGCCTTGGTCAAAAAATTAAGGCCCATGAAGATCTCTGATTAAAATATTTTTATTTGAAGTTGTATTTATATGCGAATATATTTATTTGAAGGTTAGCCCAATTTTAGCCAAAATAATAAACGCAAGCCTGGAGATCTTGCTCTATAAATGACAGAAATGTGTATATCTATTAATGGAAGCAATCTCAAGGCTAGCATGATATTATTTTGACTAAAATCTTTGTTTAAAATTGGCTTAATCAGGCCATTTAACAATACTGTAGGAATTGACCAAAATATTAATCAGGCAATGCAATACGTATATTCCCGTAAACAACCATTTTATGCTAAAAGTCAGGCATTATAATACTTGCGTGGTCTGATTGATTGATTCATTCATTAAAGTGATTTTTTTTAGAGCGTTGTTGAATACAAATCCTCATTTCGGGTTCCAGCATTAAAATTTTATTAAATAAAATGAAATTGAGTTTTTATAAAATGTTAGTATAAATTAGTTACACGGGAAAACCAAAATGGCGTATTATCAGCTGTAAAATAGTGAATCGGTAATTTTTGGTATATATTGTTGTCATTGGCTAAAAACGCTTAAGTGTTACCTAGTACCCTCTCTACCAGAGGCATCGATTCTTTTTATATTAATATTTTTTGTATTCTTTTAGATGCAAAAAGCTCAACAACTTATCGCGGAAGAAGTACACTATACGCAGACACCCGAATCCGTTATATAAAAAAAAAAAAATTATTTTTAAATATGTAAATGTTTATTTATAAATTTTAAACAATGAAATCACTGGTGAAATTTAGAAAATTAAAAATGTTAATATTTGACGAATATTTAATATTAAATTCGAAATCCCAAATTATTATAAACAAAACTGTATAAAAATAACCAAAGAAGACCTTTTTCTAAAAAAAGAAAGATGGACACTGTCTCTTATAAATTTTTAATTATTTATATATTATATATAATATTCAAAATAGAAAATTACGTTTTCCATATTATTATATTATTATAATATTATTATATTTACATTTATATATATAATTTATAAAATATATTGTCAATTTTTTTTTACTACGAATAAATAAATAATCACGTGGCTATCATCTAAAATGTAATAATTGATTTTAATTTCCACATAACAACGAGGGATTAAAACTGTCTCGTGATTATAAGAAAGGATATGACATATTTTTTTGTTATTTGCAGTAATAAGGATACTGATAGGGGAAATCCTTCATCGAAGAAAATATAATTTGAGCTATTTATTACTGGTATAAATTGAATTGTACATCCGATTACCATAAGTTATTTCGTATATTAAAATGGGAAAATTTTTGAGCATAGTATAAAAATTGCATTAATATATTTAAAAAAAAAATATTCAATAAAAAAAAAATCCTGCTTACTAAATTGTAAAAAAAAGGTATGGGAAATATTATAAATATAAAATTAATCACAAAATTGAAAAAATATATATATATGATTATGATAATTACAAAAAAAAACATTCATATTAAAAAACATCTGTTAGACATCTTTTTGGAGTTATAAAGCTATCTAGTCTAGTCAAAGCCATCAATAATAATTGTTATTTGTAACACTAAGTTGTTGATGATAGAAAGATGTAAGTTTTTCTGGGTGAGTCATTTCGACTGAGCCAACGCAAATCAAGCATCCCTTAAGTTACGTATAATGTGAATATATGATTAGTTAATATATAATAAAATTAAAAATTGTGACTAATGATACATTGCGCTTTCACGATATATTGAAATCTCTTCTAATGCTTGGTGATTTCAAGGATCCGAACTGACAGTTCAGGTTCGGTTCTTAAAAAATAAAAATATCAATTTAGGTTCGAACTTTCAAAAACTAGGTTGAACTCGTTTGTATACAAACCTACATTCAAATTATGTATAAAGAAGCATAATAGCAATATAAAATTTATTATAAAAATTGTGACTGAAACTTATCAATCAAAATAAGAATTCGGATATAAATTAGGAATTTTAGCGATGTACTAGTAATATCTAAATGATGAGGTTCAAACCGGTTCACAAGTATTTTAATCATTTAGGTTCAGGTTTCGATAGAAAAAATACCGGCTTAAAGTTTAGGTTTGGATCCTTGGGTAATTTATTATACGCAAAAAAATCATCATTTTTTATTGCAGCCGTGGCTCAGAAGGTTATAGAATTGAACTTAAAAAAACGCAGAAAGCTTCGATTAAGAATCTTTCCCCCAGAGAAATCTATTTATTTCTAAAACCGACTTCCTAAAGCAGGTAACTTGGCAAAAGAAATAGGGTTAAAAAGTTTAGAGACATGATAAGAATTTGTCGTCGTTGTTTAGTAGATTGCAATATGGTGTAGAGGTTTGTAATGAACAGGTTAAAAATCCAAAAACGTTGGACGCGCGGATGACCGGGTTAAAAATATTTATTAAAATCAATGCGCTGATAAATTTAAGGCGCCGGGATAAATTTTTTAAAACAACGGTCGGCAGAGTGTTGTGTTTAAAACTCCGCCCATTGCAGACCTATAATATAATGGCCTACAAGAGTATTTAGTGTATCATAAGAAGTTCGGTTCAAAGCGATAATATTATGTATTTGATAAATTTTGATTTTTTTAAGAGGAATTTCTTCTAGATGAAAAGTCAATCAATAAAAATAAAAAATTTTATCAACACATTTATAGACTACAACTACAACAATAAAAAAGTAATTGTACATTTAAATAAAAATAAATAAATATAGATTTGTACATGTATACCGATCAATAATTTTAAAATACTTTACAAAAAATTTTTTGTATATTTTTTTTTCCGACACTCGTAAATCAATCAGCAGTGCTAATATCTTTGAAGGATGGGGGTAAAATAAGCCCAAATTTACTAAAAAAAATTAAATTAAAAAATGTAAATTGTGGCCTCTAAAAACCTTAATTTCTCCGATTACTGGTCTGAAATTAATAATTTTTAAAGATAAATATAAAAAAATCGAATATTACTTTTGACATCAAATCCTTCCCGAAACTTTTGACTATAATGATTTGGGCTTGGTCGGCTTGGAACAACGATCGGGGGTAAAACCGGAAATGCTCGCTTTCTATGCGCATAAAATCGAGCAATAACGAATTGTGCTCGAGCTGCAATGGTTCATTTTTGGATTGCCGCCTTTTTTGACGGTAGGTAGAAGAAAGCTCTGGAGTCGATACCGATTTCGGCATCGAAATAAACGTTTCGGAATTATCGGATAATTGGTAATCGATAGACGAATATCGACGACGGTATTTGTATATTCTCGTCAACATTTCAGATATATTGAATTTTATTGTCCCGTAGTCTATGTGATGAGTAGTGTCCTCTTCGATTAGTTCGATGTCGTAATTCGAATCGATCGCGATGTCGGTGTTTGGTATATTGTTGTTATCTAATTTTTGATGGGCAAAAAAAATATTCACATTATGATTCATTTTTAAGATAAATTACTTTCAAGTATCATTAAAAAATTGTTTTGGGTTTTCAACCGTTTTTAGATCTATGGGAAAACAGAAGTGAAACGGCAAACTGTTTAAAACAAATTAAAAATTGGGTGATATTAAGTTCTTTTTTTTTTACATATAACATTAAAATATTTCATTCTTGCCATCGATTTCTTACGAGCTATTTTAATTAAGAACAAAAAAAGGATTTTATATTATATTCAGTTTATACTTTATTATATACATATAATATACTTTATTATATACAAATAATATACTTTATTATATACATATAATATACTTTATTATATACATATAATATACTTTATTATATACATATAATATACTTTATTATATACATATAATATACTTTATTATATACATATAATATACTTTATTATATACATATAATATACTTTATTATATACATATAATATACTTTATTATATACATATAATATACTTTATTATATACATATAATATACTTTATTATATACATATAATATACTTTATTATATACATATAATATTTTGGCTTCCGAAATTATATAATTGTAGTAATAATTTTGGGGGCATATTTGACTCACAAAAAAATTAGATTTTTATATTCTATTATAGATATAGCGGACCCCATAGGTCATAACATTAAAATTTTAAATGTCAAACTCAAATTGACACCTAAACGAACTAATGACCATATTGGAAGTATACTGAGATAAAAGAACTATATTAACCAAATAATAGTAAAATTTCGATATTTTAAAATCACCAGATGGCTTATTCGGTTGAATCAAATCTATATTGCAAATCAAATGCTACTTTGTTTGAGAAATATCAAAATATGAAATTTGATTATGTTGTAGATAATTATGATATCATTGCTCTAAAATTGGAGTGTCCCATTTTTAAAAAAATTGAGTTGGCTTTATTAAATAATAGGTGTTATGATTTTTTTCAGTGCTTCTATAATTTTCGTTAGCATGATGCTAATCTTGGCATTTTTATTTATTTCATTCTTGCCAATAATGGCGGTTTTGTTTAAATTATCTAACAAAACGGAGTGAAATACTAAAATGTACTCAAATACATCCTTATTGTTGATATATTGATATAAGTTTCAGAATTAATGACTCCAGAAGTTTCATATTTAAGGCGTGATATCACTTTTTTTATTGGAATTTCGGTTAACATTTTGTGATCAAATTGATTGGCATACTTAATATAAACCAAATATTTGGAACTTTTATATTTCATTTTGACATTATGTCAATTTTGGTAACTTTTTTCTTACTTTAGAAATAATTTTTTTTTTCCCATTTCCAGAAAATATTAAAGCAATAAAATATTATAATTAAGCACTCCTTAATTGATATAAATTTCTAAATTAGCATTTCCAAAGCTGGTTCAGTTCATGCCAAAGTCATAATTTTCATTTTGTTTATAACTCGGTTCATTTCTTGTTCACCAAACTTAATCAAAATTAATAAATACTAGTTACAGGTCATGAACTAAATATTAGCGCAAACTAGATATTTTTTAATTGTACATTTTCCATTCTGGCATGATGCCAATTTTTCCTTATTTTACTAATAACTTTTTTTTCTCCCTTACAAGTCTACCAAACTTATTGAAATAGTATATAATTTAGCACTAAACAATTGATACAAATTTTCAGAATAAATTGCTATCGGTCGCTCTTTAGTCTCAAGGCCGGTCAAAACTTAGTTGTTAATTTTTCCCTACTATACTGGTTATTAAATAACTTATAGTCACTATAAAATACGATATATTGGCATAGATATATGAATTAGAGACCGGGATAATGAGGGCCTGGGAGCGAAACCACCAAAAAACTGTTAATACCCCCCACCCCCACACACACTGGATAAATCCTGGCTACGCCACTGAGTGATTCACATCTTAAAGATTTGTGAGTTCCGGATCAATGAAGCATATCCAAGAAATTGTTTAAACACTTGCGACATATATTATGATAGTTAATGATCAAAAGTATACCTGCAATATTATAGCTCAATTCCTCATCCTCTGCAATAGTATCACTTTTTTCGATATAAAAACGTGTATTTTTGACGAAATTTATGGGAACTTTATCCATAAAATCGTTCGCACCATCGGATTTTGTTGTCAAGATTCCCTTCATGGAATAAAATGGTGGCCCTTGTCTGTTCAGGATTAACGGCAATTCTATACTCTGCAAGGGATCGCCTCTGATAATTTCCTGGAGAGATAACCGGGATAAAGGATTTAAAACTTTTTTGATAACGTTGTCGAATTCAGAGTCTTGTCTGGCGATGTCGCTTTGACCCCAGTTGGAGATATTATTTTTCGGGGTGGTTATGTCGGGGGTGGAAGGAATGATTAAAGCTTTAAATATGCTCGAGTCCGAAAGAATGCAAACGAGCGCTTGGCATCTCAAATATCGAGAATCTTTTATCATTTGTCGTCGAGCTTCGTGGCAATCGCCGTTCACTTGAGTATCTTTCAGAATTTCTAGATTATTTTTGATAACTTCCGAACTATTTTCGTCGATAAATCGTTCCTCGAATCGCAGGTCATCTACAACCATGTTATTTAAATTTCTTCTTTTTTTTTTAAAAAAAAAATATATTTAAAACTTTTAATAAAAATAACATATTTTTTTATAAAATAAATATTATTTATATTTTATTTTAATCAATTTTCCAAAAAAAATAAAATAAATATTATATTTAAATTATTTATTTTTTTTAAAAGGGGGAATAAAAAAATAACATTAAAAATTATTTATGTTTTCCAACGTTTCTTTTAATTAATTATTTTACCTTGAAAAAATGATCGTTATTTTTTATTTTCCATTCCAACAGAAGAGAAAAATTGCTTAATATTGCCAATCACTTCAATTTGTAAATTTAATTAGAATCGAAATTGAGAATTTACGTCTTTACTTAAGCATGTTATATAGATATATGCTATAGTTACGTAATAGCTGGAATTATAGAATGCCCTAAGCTCCATATTCATTAAATCTTTTTTAAAAAAATAATTATACATCCTCAAGAGAAATAAAATAAATCTTTATTTATTTGGGCATTATTTTTGAAGAACAGCAAAAATATCTAAACTTTACATATTTTAAGAATCTAAAAAAACCTTCTTTTCTAAATGAGTGTAAACTTTCCTAAAATTTGCTTTAAAAATTTTCAAAGATATAAAATATTCCCAATTTATAACGATTTAGAAACCTATCCCATTCGAGACCTTTTTTGTTAGAACTATAGATGAATAATCCCAAGCCGATTTTTTGAACTTAAATGTAACGCTTAAAACTATCATCTCAGCCTCAAAAAAGGCTTAATTTTTTGGAAAAAGATATCTCGAACTTTGAAGAAGGCATTAAAAATTTCTTCACATCGACTAGCGAATTTTCTTTGGCATGCACTTGTAGATATCGATGCCCAGCTATCCTTAAAATATCTTTCTCTAAACGATGACACTGCTCCAAAAATATATTGGCAGATCCAAAAAATATATCGATAGATAAATAAAATAAAATAAATATTGATAAATAAATAATAATCGATATTTTTAACACTTTTTTTTATATTTTTTATTACTATAATTAAAAAAAAATATTTTGTCGTAATTATGATGAATTGTTTTCCATTTTGACAATAAAGTCGACTTTTAAATATATCGATTTTTATAAAAATTTAATTTCGTTAAATTTTGCATGAACTCGATAATCGCTTAAACTCGAGGGATGTTGAACTGAAAGAAATGTTTTTAATTTGGACGAAATATATTTAAAATTAAACAAGTATTTAAAGTAAGGGGTAGGATTAGATTAAAGGTTAGTGAGATATGGGGTAGGGTTTAGATTTTAAATAAAATTTTAATCCTTTATATTAATATCCTGACATGATGACTATAAATAAACGAAAAGAAATTTAAATAGAGCAGCTGTTGTAATAGTTATTTATCTTGAGTTGAATCATGAATCACGACCGGGTGGATAATAGTAAAAAAATGCTATTTCAAAACAAATTTCTAGTTAGTCTGAATTTATACTTCCTTAATTCGTCTTCATTATGAAATGCCCTCTCCCCTCCGCTTATGAGGCTAATGCCGTACTAGAGCATTTGGGCGAATAATAGATGACAAGCCAAATATCGAGTATTAAAAATCTATAAATTTCGCTTGATGTTCATATTTTTTTTAAGTCATCAGATGTTTATAATAATATATTATTTATAGTTTTAATTTTTTTTTATATAATTACTGTCAAAAACGCTCTATTTCTCATGCGCAAAAACGCTCAGGCATGGTCCTAGAGCTAATTTATAGTAAAACGCTTTAAGTTTAAGCTATGCGTTATTAACAAAGTCAAGCCAATAGATATAACTTATAATATGTAGTGTTATGATAACGCTCCATCGTTTAGAGTAAGCGGGTATCCACCAGGTATTTTTTAAAAGCAAGCAAATAATTGGTAAAATTTATAATGACTGCGGGATACGATCAAATAAATGACATCGTTTTAGATTGCCTATTGTTTCATGCTTTCGAAAATAGATACGTGTCACATCGTTTGAAGGATTCGCCGCAAAATCCCGCGATGTCGCTCAGGCGATACAATTATATAACTGTGCTATCGTTTAGCTATCAATTACGTTAGCAATATGGCGCTTACTATAAATGATGCCTTACATTTCTCATCTTACAAGTTATTTCGTGAAATTTAGAAGGAAAAAAGGGTGCTATTATAGAGTTTTATAAAGTAGTTCATATTTGATTCATCTCATAATTTATGACTATACGAATAATTAAAAATTAAATTGATAAATACGTAATTTATTTTATTCAAAATTTTCTAATGCGAATAGAATATCTCATTATTCGATTTCAAGATATTTGGGAATATTTAAAACTGAATCTGTTCAATTTTTAATCCTGAGGAGTATGATTTTTTTTTCATAATCATTTATTTATGTTATGACAATACAAGTATTTTAATTAGGGGTAAAAAAAACAAATAGTTTTAGAGCTTGTGACGTATTTTTATACGTTTTGATTTTCGCTATATCATCCTGTTCTAAAAAAATGCCTAAGGAATTGAGGTACGTTCTTTATACGAGGAGGAAATCTCAAAGTGAAATAAATATTTTTTAAAAAAAATATATATTGTATATTGTAGCAATGTTCTGTATCGACAAATATTTGAGAATTTTTTTTCCCTTTTTTGCGATCATTTTTAAACAAAATTTTGAAAAATGTAATGACTGCGCGATGCGATAAAATGAATTACATCGCTATAAATTATATAGATGCTACCTATAATTTGCTTGTTTTCGAAAAATATCCAGCGAACGCTATACGTGTTTACTATAAACGAGGCCTTAAGCTATATATAAAGATCGATTTTTTTTGGCATACGATTTAACGTAAAGTTCAAAATATATGAATAAATAAAAGTGAAAGTGTTTCACCCTTACCTATCCATTAGACTGATATCAAAATGCTTTAAGAGTTTGGACATACTCAGCCGCGACACAATATTTAATAAATTGAAATATATACTTTGAGTGGCGAGGCAAAATATAGTAAGTATATTTAATAAATTTTTGACTGGCGTAGGCAAAATCATTTGGTAGAATATAGCTTTACCCTGCATTCATAGTCAGCGTGAATTCACCTCGGAGTATATAAAGATTAATGTAAAATTAAATATATTTATGTAATATTTTCTATACGTCGTAGCGAATTCACGGAGGTGATTTAACAGCTGCTCGAATAAAAATATTTTGAAGAGGCCCATTTACACCCTCACGATAATTTAAGAATTAATAATCTTATATTAATGATATCGAAAAAATGATCTCAATAAAAGATTTTACTATGTATGTACCCTTAAAAGAGTTATTCCCCCAAAAAGCGTTGTATTTAGTATTTCCGTAACCGGAAATTAAACTTTTAAAAACAGGAAATAGTTTCCCTGGAGAAGTTTATAAATGGATCGGCTAATAAATATATAAATATTTTTAAAAAATTACCTATTATTTTTCATTATATAGAATAATAACTATTATTTAGAAATTAAAAATGGTGTTGTTTTTCTAGAATCAAAAAAAAAATTAATAAATGATAATTTTATTATATTTATGAAAAATAATAGTCTAATCAATTCAGAAATAAGAGTATCTAAATTAAAATGGCGGTAAGAAACTATGAACCGTCAATAATGGCTAACAATAAAGGCCAATGGCATATCTGGAAGGAAAGAATGAATCCCTCCCACCGGAAAATTTGAAGGCTATCGTAAATATAATTTTAAATAAAAATAACTCCCCCCCCCCCCAATCTCATTACATTTTCCCGAAAATAAAATGACTATAAAATTCAATGCCATCGATTCTATAGATGGAGGGAGACGATTCATCTTTAAATAAAAACTGTACATACATTTGTGGTCCGCCACTCGAAGCGTGAAAGACATTCATAGGAAATGTTTTAATAGCGTCTATAGTTAATGACATTGATTACAACTGACTTAAAAATGTGTAATTTTAATAAATGAAGTGCCAGTCTGATTTAGTATATTAACGCTCTCCAATATAATTTATGGAAAGAAAAACTTTCGCAAGCGTTTCTTTATCCTTAGGAAAATTCTAGACAAGTTAAATGGCTAATAATCGATGTCATTCCGCATTTCTTAAAACACTGATAGATTGTAAACAGTTTTGAATGAGGACTGAATATTAATAAAAAGGGTAATTCCGGCTTTTCAACAATGGATTATTTGATCAATAATATTCTAAACGAAGAGTAAATTACCTGGCTAAATTGAAATGATTGATTTTAATGAGTGACTAAAGAAATTTTTAAAATACTATTTATATTATTATTTCATGATGAGAATAACCTTTTTTTTATTGATACAAAATAAATAAAAACACACATCAGAATACATTCGTTTTATTCTCCTTGAATAGCAAACTCAATAAAGTGATTAATCATCGAAAAGTTGCTGATTGTTGTTCAAATCCTCCTGGCTGCCCAAATTCAGGGGTTGATAATATTTACCCTTCACATTTTTCGTTTTTTTACCGATTAAAGTTTCCCCGATAGCTTTTCTCTTGCCGTTGGACGTGCACGCGTTTTCCCTGTCTTTGTAATCGTAACTATTGGTTGCCTCCATTTGCATTACCGGTTGTTGAAGGTAATCTTCAATCCAATCTTCCTGCACACTCGTCTTGGGGGAGCGCATATTATTTTGGGCGTAGAATCTGACTTGGCTATCTTTGTCCAATCTGTGGTACTGACTGTTATCGGTGGTCAAGTAGGGTGATTCACTCTGTGCTTCAAACAATTTAGCGTATACATTCTTGATTTTTGGTTTAATAATTCCTTTAGTCTGGGAATGAGGTTGAGTAGGGCTTCGGCGTCTTATAGGCGAAATATATTCCTCGTAATGTTTTCGGTCCGGGGATGGAATCAGGAGTGATCTAGAAGCCGCAGAGTTATCGAGAATTTGATATCGTGCATAATCGTTAAAAAAATGTAAATTCTCTGGGCTATTATTTTTAATTAGCGGAGAATTTGAATCATACTTTGTTGGGGTAGATTGGTTTGGCTGATCGACAGATGTTCTTTTATATATTTCGACCGGTTGGAGGTAATCGTCAATCCAATCTCTCTCTTTCCCTGGCACAAACGACATTTTATTTTCCAGAAAAAACCTCTTTTGACCTTCTTCATCTAACTTCGAATATAGATTATTAAAATGAGTCGTTTGAGGGATGTTTTTTTGATCCTCGAACAATCTAGTAAAGATGTTTATAGTTAGCTTACGTTTTTTCGGTTTATCTTTATTCGATTTCATCTAGATCATATTATTATCTCAAAGCCCTTTTAATAAACTGGTGGATAATTTTTTTAAAAAAAATGATATAGTAATAGTAAAAGAGTAGATTTATAAAATAACGATATGCATAATAAAGTAGAAAATTATCAAAACATTTCTATATTTTTTATGATTATTCTAAAAAAAGTAAATTTTTTAAAAAAAATCTTTCCATAAATAATAATGATTTTCAAACAACCAAAAAACAATTCGCTTAGTTCTCGTTTATAGTAGGAGCAAAACGCCACGATGCCTCTTAAACGAGAACATATCTGTTATAATTTAGCTTTCGTTAATTACGCATGGTTTTGACATCATGGTATTTCACGCATACTATAAACGAGGCTTTAATTAGAAAACTTTGATTGATAAATATTGGCAAAAGTAATGATGGATTTTTTATATTCGCTACATAGATGCAGTAAAATATCAGCCCGATGCATCACTTATGATATAGGCCGATATCTTTTTTGCTCGTTACATAATTATCAAAGGGAATTTAAACAATTTCTCGATGCCGAACTAAAAAAATTATATTTTCTAATAAATTTATCTTAAAAATAATTAATTTCTATTTTATTTAATAAAAATTTAGAAGTAATAGTGTGACACCTATCAGTACTCTTCTCTTCTTCCTTGCGGTTAAATTATTGCCTAATCTAATCTTCAAATTAAATAAAATTTATATTTGTAATTTAATAGTCATCTTGAAATTTTGATTTTAAGAGGAATTATAATATTTTCCTCGTGGAATAAAAAATGTGCCAATTTTCTTAAAACTTTTTTCTAATACTGTAACCTTAAATTTAAAAAAAACGCTTAATATAGGCCTTATACATAACCAGAGTGTTTTAGCTAATAATTTTATATAGCAATCCAATCCAATTAACCGAACGTTGTGAAATATCTTTTGTGAAAATTTATTTTAATCGTCTACTTACTAGTTTTGTTTGTAAAAAAGTAATTAGTGTTATAATATGTTATAAGACTATGTATACTTTATAATTAAATATTTAGTTTTCATTTATTATTTATTTAACTATTAAAAGCTAGACTAGAATAATCTGCTATTGTGTTTACAGACAATAAATTTTTTTTATTCCTATATATCATGATTCGTTGTTATATTATTTATCATAAAATTATAAAATAAATATTCATTT
Source organism: Gordionus sp. m RMFG-2023 (assembly GCF_954871325.1). Classification (NCBI taxonomy): domain Eukaryota; kingdom Metazoa; phylum Nematomorpha; class Gordioida; order Chordodea; family Parachordodidae; genus Gordionus; species Gordionus sp. m RMFG-2023. Next base: position 26,592,214 of record NC_088778.1, on the reverse strand, counting down.
CTTCTTTTGCAACATTTTTAATACAGTAATAGGGAAAACAATTCCATATTTATTTTAAACGGACGAATAAATATAAACTAAGACGCAAATATGAATTAGAAAAAAAGGTGAATTATAATGGGTCATTTTTCTTCTTTAATAAGATGGAGATCGTTAGGCTCATTTCCGGCGAAATTAGTAGATGATGGTATACTGGTTAGTTCTTTATATTCCATCTTTATTCTCTTAAAATATGTAAAAAAAATTTGAATAGTAATTTTTTTAAAATAAATTTGTATTATTAATATTGCTAGCAGACCATTTTTTGAAAATGAAATGGCATTAGCAGTCTGAACCGGTCCGGTTGTCTATCATTAGCCATTATTGAAAAAGGCCTCGTGTACGGAATACCGCGCTCAAGAGACGCGTAATTTACAAAATATATAATGTTGAATTACACAGCTATACTATAGTTTAGCGATGAACGTTACATCGCTAACAAACGATGCCTAATCCTGCATTCAAAGTTAGCGTGAATTTGTGGTGAAGTAAACAAATAATTTTTATATACATTTTCGTATACTTCGCCACAAATTCGCGCTAACTGCGAATTCAGGGTAAATTAGTCCTAAAAATAATAATATAACTACTCTTAAATTATAACAAAACCTTACCCCTTTATTATTGAGATTTGCCACCCCCCCCCCCCCTCTTATTTAAAATTGTTTATCGAAATGTTCTTATGATCATATTATAAAAATCTCACTGAACCCTATTTCGTCGGTTACGATGTCTTAATAGCATTAAATATGCTTGAACAAGTGTGCATCGTAAATTAAATCAGTAATTTCGTTTTCTCCAATTTGCTAAAAATATAAGATGGAAGTTTGTCAAATATTCTAAATACCTCGAACTTTAAATCATTTTGTGAAAACAATATTGCATTACAACATGTATAACGTAGATTTTTGTGAGTCAATTTAGAAAAGGAAATTTTTAGACTCTTTCTGCACCTTTTCTAACAATGCCATTGAATAACAAAAATAAATTAAGGAATAACTTACTTGGGCGGAAATATCGATAAAATTATTAGCGGTGGTAAAATCCATGCTTTCGTCATGTTGACTAACATTTGTCTCTTGTTGTTCATGTGTTGTAGTAGTAGCATTAAAAGAAATATCATCATTAACACTACCATCATCATTCAAGGCATCTTGTGAGTTAAAATTTGCTTGGGATATCTCGTCCCTGTACATTTTAAGATATTGGATTTCGTGTTGCGTGGCTGTCAGAGCTCCCTTGAGTTCGTACAAAAGGATGATATCTGTGCGTAACTATTTTTTGTTTTGTACGATTTTTAAATAATATAAACTAACACTTTATAAATATAACATATTTATATGTATTTAACGTTGTATATTAAATTATTATGTAAACTTGTATATCAAATTTTTTTAATTCAATATCTTAAACTATTTAATCTTTAATTTTGCTTCCCACAATATCAATTTCCTTCCAAAAAAATTCATAAAATACGGTCAAACTCAAAACTACTTTAATATTAGATACATTTAATGCCACCTTTTATCTTAAACTATTTAATCTTTAATTTTGCTTCCCACAATATCAATTTCCTTACAAAAAATTCACAAAATACAGTCAAACTCAAAACTATTCTAATATTAGATACATTTAATGCCACCTTTTTATCTATACCAAAACCCAAATATCAAAAATAATAATGTAGTGTTATATTTATATTTGCTTGAAGAAGAAGAAAAGATTAACATTTTCAAGAGTTTGAAAAAAAAACACCTTCAAAGATATTTTTAATTAAAAGATATGTATAAAGATCAATTTTTTATTTTTAAAAAGGGCTAACTCAATATTTTATCAAAAAATAAATAAATAACGTAAACCTGAAGATTTTGCTCATAGATGGCACAAGGGTTTGGACATCTGTTAGCAAAATCTCAAGGCCTTGGGAAAATTTTTCTGGCTAAAATCTTGAGTTAGTCATTTTTAAAAATCGGCTCAAATCGCGCCATTTAACAACACTAGATTTCAATCATAAAATATTTTTTTTATGTGTAAACAATCAAAAAAGATTTGCTTACAAAAAATATTAAAAATTTTATGTAAAATTAAATCAAATATTGTGTATGAGCACTCTTAAAAAATCTTCAGAGATCATAAAACTTTGAAGATTTTTTCCATTCTGACGAGCATTTCAAACTCTGATCACTATTTTTTTTTTCTTAATTTATTTATTTGTCATTTATAAAATTATAATAAAAAAAAATAATAAATCGGAAAATAAAGAATAATCTTCTTTCTTTTTTAATCGGTTTACATTTTTACTTTTTTTTATAAATTTATAGCATAATGGTACCAAAGAGAAAATTTCAAAATTTAAGAAGGTTAATTATTATTTCTGAGTAGTATCATCTACTGATTGATATTGATTAAAAATTTAATGTATCAATTCATCTGTTTTAAAACAATAAAATTTTAAAAATACGTGGAGGACGGTAAAAAATTAAAAATCCGTGACCATTCCTGTCCAAACCGTAAAAATTTAAGCCCCCGCAGTAGAACATTATAAAGATGAGCTCAAATCCCGGTTCATGTCTTAATTTTAAGAAAATTCTTTCTAAATATTTTTTTCAAGACTGTGATGAGCCCAGGCTCGGGACTAAAAATAAATAAAAATTTATACCATGCAAAATTGGTAATAGAGAATTTTCCTTAATTTGGATAACCATCATCTTACATACTATTTCATTAGATTATATTTAAGCAAGTAACAGGCAAGGGTTCTTTGATTTTTACGATGTAATAATTCTAAACTATATAACTCACATCAAATTATTCGCATTATTCAGTATATTATATATAACCTGAGGGGCTCGGGGCGAGTATTTAATGTAACTAACAATTGAATGAATGATAAAACTGAATATTGGGCAAGGTGATGAATATTATATATAATAATAACTATATCATAATTACATTATTAAAAGCTAGCACGACAGATTCATTCGCTGGAGGATGGTAAGGGTGATTGTAATAAGATACGGCGTTCCTGTTAATTACTTCTTTTTCCTTTTCTTCTCTCCCATCTTTCTCGTAGTTTTTGTTAGGATCTTGACTATTCTCTAGGGGGTTGGGGTTAGATGGAGGTGGCTTAATACCGGACTCACCTCCTCCTAAAAGTTCGACTAAAGCTTGTTCAATGGCTTTGGTCTTTTTCTGACCCAAGCTTATAGGTAATTTCATCTTGATATATTTTTTGTAGAACAAGCAAATAATAATAATGTATTATTTGGGCTGCTTTTAAAATATTTTAAAAAATTCAAAACTATATTAAAAAACACGAAATCAAATAAGCCATTTATAAAAAATTAAGAAAAATTTGTGCAACAAGTTTTACACAATCTTGATTTCTATTCCTAAAAATATATTTCTTTTTAAAATGGGGTAAAAATCACGTGTCCTTCATTCAAATCAAAATAATAGTGATAATTTTCTTCATAAATTATTGAATATAAATTTGGCAATCAACCTAGAATTTTCCACACTACAAACTATGGGGAAAGTAGATTTAATAAAAAGCTGATGGGTATTTCAATCATTATTTTAAATTAAATTAACTTAAGAATTTCTTTATGATTGCTAAGCTCTTAAAAAGTGTTAATTACGAAAAATGATTAGTCAGTATAAAAAATATAAATAATTAAATTCCACCTTATTGCTCCTCAGGAAAACACCGGAGGATTTATAATCAGGAAATTTGATACCAGAGAAATTGGCTTGGTCAAACATTGCCTGTATAATAATAAAATAATTTACATTAAAATACAAATCAAATAATCAATATATAAAAGTACATCAATGGACTCAATTATATGAATATTTTTTTTATTAAATTAAAATATAGCAACATTGTATAAAAAATTGTAAAAAGGCACCTGTTGATAATGATGAAAGGCGGAGGCCCTGTTATGATGTCGTTGTTTACTAGAGACCCTACTGGTAGATTGACCAATATTCGTGGACATTGAACCAGTCTGAAACGACCCGTATTTATTGAACATGGCATTTTGAGAGGACGAAAGCCTACTAATTTGAGTTTGATTACTTCCCCTCACGTTTTTGAAAGAGGGCGAGTTTTTAAATCGTTTATTGGGATTGTTCGGGGTATGAGGATTGATGGGTGGTTGGTTAAAACTAAAATTACTACCCGTTTCTTCTGAACTAACATCGAGATGATTGTAATTCAGTGCTTTTTTTTCAATTTTGAAAAAGAGGGACTGATTATATTAATAGTTGGTTAAAAAAAATATTTAAAGCTTTATCTTCATGGCCCCTTATCCAAAAAATTAATTTTATTTTTAATTTTCAGAGTCTAAATTTCAGTTAAAATTAACATTATTTATCATAAATTTTTATTTTTTATCTAACTCAACCAAATGGGTTGATCTGGTCCGTGAAATCAATCGTTCAGACAGAGCATCAACCCAAGCATAAAATTAATATAATATTTTTATGTTATTTATTTTTTGCTCATTTATATTTTTTTATACGAAATGAAATCTGAAACATGTAAAAACATAAATTGGTCAATTATTGTATAGCCCTATAAATCGACCAAGTCAGACCGGAGAAAAAAATATTCAATTAAATAAAGGTGATGATTAGAATTTTTAACGAGATTATAAAATAATATGCATTGAATTATGACATTTTTAAAAGATCGCGGGCATCTTATTCATCACACATGTTGCCAAATGTAATGAAATGGGAGAAAAATGGTTCATCTTTTAGAGTGAGATGCTCAATTTGTCTAAACTATTCTATATCGGTATGAATAAATTAGGGTATTGCAGAGGTACCGACCGGCTCGAATTTTTTTCAGCCATCCGGCCAGGGTTTAAATATATGACCCGGCTCGGGTATATTTAAAAAAATTAAAATACCGCCCGCAAATACTGCATTGCTAAAAGAGATTAATCGAAATTTTATGATACAAATTATATTTTTAAACTAATTTTCAGAAACATATTTTTATACTTAATAACCAATTTTTATCAAATAAAAAGGAGATTAATTATCTACTAATCTATTTTTATTTTAATATCAAAGGAAAATATACATATTTTCTGTCCTGTGGTAATATTAATTCGTTTCTTGAAACTAATTTTGTTTAAGCTATTTTTTAACAGTTTAATTTGTGTTTGTTTTCTTTGATTATTTATCTGTCATTTAAAAAAAATTAGATATATTTTGGAGTATCTATATATAAAATCTTCGTAATCAAAATGTGATCGTTTTCCTATCATCACAATGTTATCAAATTTAAGGAAACCCCTAATTTTAAAATTTCGACCGATCCGCCTGGCAGAATTCGAGTTTAAATTCGGATTTAGGGTGAAATTTGAACCCAGAAAGAATATTTTTTTGCATCAACCAGATTCGAACCCTCGCCTTCTCGCCCCAGAGGGAAATGTTCTGCCTATTCAGCTAGTGTTGTTAAACGGCTCGTTTCGAGCCGATTTTTAAAAACGGCTAACTCAATACTTCATCCAGATATATATTACCCAAGCCTGAAGATTTTGCTCGTAGAAGGAACAAAGATCTAGACATATATTATCGAAATCTTGAGGCTTATGCAATATTTTTCTGGCTAAAATATTATTAGTCGTTTTTTAAGAATCGGCTCAAAATGAGCCGTTTAATACACTATATTCAGCCCCTCCCCCCTTCCACATTATAAAATTGCAGTAATATTTAATATAGAAATAAACAATATTTATTTAATATACTGCGCACACTCATTAAAATGGTCAATATATTATTTTTAGAATAATCAATATTTAATGCAGGGAAAAAGAAAGATGTTACTAAACTTTACATATAAGTCATTATTGCAAGAAAAAGGGAAAGAAAAAGAACAAATTTTATTAAGTTTAAATTGTTTACACTAATTTTTTAATAGCAACGAATAAAAAAGAAAGGTATTATACGAAACCTTACATAATTAAAGGATTCATTTGTTTATTAAAAAAATTTTTTTAAACTTTTATAAATTTTTCCATTGTATAATTTAATAAAAATGTCTTAAGTTTAATTTTATATTTAGAATAATAAATAATAAAAAGATTGATCGTTATCTTTACCTAATATTGACTAAAATTTAAATTAATGAGAAATTTGGGATAAGAAATCATGGATAAAATAAAAAATATTCAAAAATTTGATATATAATTAAATAAAAAGGAGACTATTTGATAATATTTATCAGCTCATAATATCTCAAATTTAATTTGCAATTTTTAAAATTTAATAAATATATGTCCATAAGGTGGCATTAAAAGTAAAAAATAAAAATATCATATGTAGAAATCCGAATGAATAATGGTTAACGCATTTTTTATATTTGGGGATAGAGACATGTAGACACATTTTTTAAAGAGCTGTACATGGTTGAAAAATTTGTTAAAAAACTACATAGGGAGTCCTAAATATATGCAAGAATTTATAAATATTAGAGGTGGCCGTATTTCCAATGGATGTTGCAACAAAGTGGAATAGTAAATTCATAATGTTATCTAGCATAAATAAAGTATTATAATAATATTTAATGTTTGATACTATTTTATTTTATATAGCATATACAGGTTGTCAAGGATTAGGGCAAGAAAGTTTTTCTTTAAATATTGAGGATTACGAATTTTTAAAACAACTCCAACTATTTCTTTATCCTTTTTATAAAATTACCTATGAAGTATGTTCCGAAAGATCCCCTACAAATTGGGATGGCGATTTTGTATATATAAAATATTTATAGAACCTTAGATAGACATGCTGACTATCATCAAATTAAAGCTATTAAATAGGTATCGAAGAAGATTGATAAATGCGTTATTTATATGTCGCATATGACAAAATTCGAAAGCTACGTAGGCAATTTTCTAGACCCAAGGACCAAAAAGGTCTTTCTGCCTATTTTATTAATACCGCGGGATGTTACGAAAGTTTATTTAGTAGTTACGAAGCATCTTCCTCTCAGGCATGAATTTGTGGATACCGTATCTAATTTGATGTCGGTTAATATATTGAATGAGATGAGAAGGTATATATAGAAATTAATTCTAATTATTTATATAAAATCATTCATATTTTATATTTAGAGATGCTTATATTATCCCAAATCCTGCTATAGAAGAGATTTAGGATTATTTGGCGGATCCAGTGGCAAAAACAAAGTGGATGTTCATAGCTGGTGGTCTGGAAATGCCAAGTGATTTCCAAAGTTATCGACCATGGCCAGAGATTATTTAGGGCAACAAAGAAAATCGGTTACCAGCGAAAGATTATTTTCCCGAGCTTCCGATACCCTTACAAAAAACGAAATAGAATGTCGGCTACAACTCTCAAACAATGCCTATCGATAAATTCACAGGATCTCCGCATATTTTATTTATATATTACATAATATAATTTTATGAGTGTTTGGGAAACATAATTTTATGACAATAAAAAAGCAAGTTGAAAGCAGAGTATAAAGTTATGTGTGGAAGGTTGAAAAAGTTTTTAAAAACGAAAAAAATAATTTATGGAAGTGTCAAGAAGATCACCAAGCTTAATGAGGATATCAAGAGTATATTGTATTGGTTCTGATGAACTCTACTATATTGGGAGTAAATGGGTTAATACATTATAGCTATTAATAAAACTGAAGATATTAATTTTTTATTAAGAAAGAAAATTTTATACATGAACTATTGGACAATTCTTCCAGCTTAATGTTGATTTCATTTAAGTTACTACTGTCTCGGATTATTTCTTCCCCAAAGTATTGTTTATTGGGACTCACCGCCATTTTATTAACTTCATCTAAGGCTTGAGTTTCGGTTAAATATTTTTTACATCTTTGAGCTATCAAGTTTGAATCAGCAATCGATATTATTTTTTGCAAATCTTGAATTTTTTTTTCCCGATCTTTCTTCCTAGTCTCTATCTTCTTTAGCTTTTGTATTAGATATTGCTCCTCTTCAATCTGAATAAAAATATTTAAACAAAACGTGATTATTAAGCATAAGAAATTTTAGAAAGGCTTTTGTGATTAGAAGTTAGTTTGGCCACTAGCAAATAGATTTTCAGGCCTGGCAAGATACCTTGTAAAATATTTTTATGGGCTAGACCTGAAGTTCACAATTTTTTTAAATCTTACAATTAGGCATCTCTATTTTCCTTCATAAAAATTATTACAAATAGGGCTAGATAACTAGTACAATTTATTTTATGGTCCGGGATTATAAATTTTTTTGGTAATGTTGGTCTATAACAACCTTTACTTGTGAATGCTTGGAATTTATCTTTTCAAAGACAAACTAAAGAGAGATACATATATAAAATATCATGCACTAAATAAATCTTTAGTAATAAAAGGATGTTGTCTAATATGAATATAAAATTTGATAGTGTAAGAGGGGTTTTATTAAAAGTTCAGATATAGGTAAGAGTTAAAATTAAAAGGTTAGAGAGATACAGGTTATTAAAAATAAAAAAAATTACAGATATATGTTCTAGAAATATGGGTTAGCTTTTATATTGCAAAATGGTTTTAAAATCTGGTTGTGCAATGATATGGGCATGATTTGGGCTAGTGGGGTAATATATGAGATGGCTAGGATTAATATTGTTTTTAAAGAAATATTTTTGCTAAAAAAATCTAATATTTAAATTTTTTCTTACATTCATGTTCCTTTATTTATGTAAATATAACTAACATAATATAAAAGGAAAAATTTTTCTAAGACAAAACAAATAACGGTGATAAATAAAAAATTATGATTAAGGCAAAGAAAAGGATAACGATTTTAAAAATGATGCCTAAAAAAATAGTAGAGAGAAGCTAGTGAGAAGAGATAGGTTTTTATTGGGCTTATATGAACTGATGTCTATTTTGTACAAAAAATAAACTATAAAATAAAAATAATTTTCTACTGATTATCAAATTTTTATATAAAAAAAATAATTACGTGTACAAACAAGCATTAATAAATAATATAATCAACAGGTGTTTCACTATCCTATACAACTTAGGGAGATCAAAATAATTTTAAAACATTTTACTTTCAAAATTACATTTAGTTTAAAAAATATTTTCAAATTTTGAGGGAACTTTTCAATTTTTTCAAAGTACCCAAGCCACTGCACCCCCCCCCCCAAGTGACACAATAAAAAATAAGATATATTTTAAAATGGATCAATAAATAAAATAGGCCAACATTTAGAAATATTTTTTTTTATTAATATTTAAAAACCTGTTCAGGAGTTCTATTCCACAAATTATTTAATTGTGTTTTCCGTTTCATTTCATAAGCAGCATCAAATAACCATAAATTAGGCTCAATGCCTATAGGGGCCCGTGCCTCAATACATATTATATTAATATACATATATACATTAAAAACTTTGGCCAAAGCATTGTAAATATCATGATAACGTTTTTTTAAATCTTCAATGCTGTTATGCTTATCACCATATATATTTCTGTCCCATCGATCATTCATCACAATAAAATTTATATTAAATTGCTTGGCTAAATATATCAGATAATTAGTTTCCTTTTGGGTCCAACTTTCACTCACTAAAAATTTGTCATATTCTTCATTTGTAAACACAGGTACATCTGGTGACTTTATATAATATATAAAAAAACAAAGTATAATTATTTAAATACCTTATTAAATTTTGCAAATGGATAAGGTTTGCCAGTATCTATATCTTGTTCTCTTTGCCAGTGAAATAACTTTAAATTATCTTTTCTTTCAGAATGATTAAATGAAGTCCATAACCATTTTCTAACTTTTTTATGCTTATTGACATATATTTTATTAGTCATATATTTTGTAGGTGTCAGATCCGTAATAATAAAAGGAGGCGGCTCCCTATTAATAGTACTGAAAAAAATATATTTGAATAAAATTTACTTGTTATCATTTCTGATTAAGGAGTATAATTCTCTATGCATACCCTCAGGTTTCTTAAATATCCTTCTAGGTTTAATATTCTAATTAAAATAACTTAATATATTTATCTTGTCATAAAATACCTTTTCTGATTTGGCATTAGATAAAATCCCGTTTGTTTTAGCTTCATTATTTTTATCATCTAAATCAGCTTGCATCTAGGATTTATTGAATGAAGTGGTGTTACGCAAAATTTGGAAATATATACAAGGAAATTTATTTCACATCCATTTTCTTATAATTATACAATATATATGGTTTATAACAAATGTGCTATTTATTATCCGAGATATAAAAATATTATCACAAACATTTGAATCCTTTCATAAATAATATTTATGCATCAATAATTATATATTTATAAGAGACTATTCATTCTAAGATGTAAGGAAAAGAGGTAAATTTTTTAATCATCAAAAAATTACAAAATTTTAGTTAAAATGCAATTACAAATGTTAAATATGCCTAGCACTTGCGAATAAGTTTACAAATTCATATTATTATTCTTCACTCTCTGATGCTTCCATATCAAATGTCTTAATAATATATAACTTTCAATCAATAGAAGAGAATGTAATTGCAAAATATATTGCCCACAAATGACATATTTATAAAGATCATCTAAAAATAGACATAATTTGATTCCCGAAAAGGCATGCGCTATGCCCGATATGATAGATAAAAAAAAAGTAGGATTCTTTTAAAACAAATTTTACTTTAAATACGCCACAAATTTTCTTTACCTATTGCTAACATCTAGTCAACACTCCCCATAATAAAAAACGAAAAAAAAGGATTTCCATTCACTTAAGAAAAATCTCCACGTAATTATATTTATTAAGATTATCATTATATTTTCATATATATATTAATGTTTTTTATAATATTTACAAATTCAATTATTCAAAACTTAATTATTATGTAATGTTTATTTTATTTTGTAAAACGATATCAAATAAATAAATACTTGTTAATAAAATAGATGGTTAAAATCAATTTTTTAAAAAATATCTATCTCTTCCTTGTTATTAATACAATAGGTTGTAGTAATCTTTAAAAGTGCTGAATATGATAAAAAGCCTACTATCACAGTAGGAATAGGGGTATAAATTAAAATTTCATTCGCATATATTTGTAGAATCATGCATGGCAAAAAATTTGCCGAAAGAATCATTTTAGCTTGTTTAGTGTTGTAAACTAGAGTAATTTCGAAATTTTTTGGGCATGATCCCAGCCACTTTTTTCAAAATTTATTTTGCCCAAACCTGGTTCAAATTTTTTATAATATTATTGAAAAATAATAAATTAAGCCCATTTTCATATTAAATTTAAAACTTAGTGCTAATCTCAAATAAACTATAATTATCGTTTTATTTTAATAAAAGAAGCGAAAACACTATTTTATTTTTTTCCCTCAAAATTTAGCCGGCCTGACTTTCAGATCTTTGCTATCTTTTTAAAATTTAGATACCGGATACGTATTCATATATATTTTCATTATTAAAGATATTTTCGTATTTTAATGGAATCACTTTTATTTCCTTTTTGTGCACTTATTTTTTTTTTCCCTAAAATTTTGCATTATCCGCGAAGTTCAACGAATTATTTATAAAGGTTTTTTTAAAATTTAATAGTAACTAGTATTTACAAATAACTCAAGAAATATTAATACTATATTTACTTCTTTGATTGAATATCACAATTGTAAAATGTATTTAAAAATAAGAAAAGTTTAAATAAAATAATAATATGGGATATCTACTATTAATTTTCACATCATATTTTGTAATAAATAAAATATAAAAACATAATTAAACTATAGCTGAATATTCAAATTAGACGCATAACATAAAAATTTAGAAATAAATCTTTATTAAAATTTAGGCATCGGGTCACAAGTTGGTCCTTAGATCCAAAAATATAGTTCGGAGGTCTCTAGCGTATAATCTAATTTGGAATGGTTTGCATTTTATTTTGTAGATATCAATTGAGAAGTAGTACAATACACATTTAGTAATAAAGTAATCTCATTTATATTTGAAGAATAAACTCAGAGGTTTAATGGTTATATGATATCTATTATAAATTCTGCTATAAAAGAATACCAATGAGTGACATTATGATAAAATGCCAATTCCTAAATCTTATTTTTTTATTAATTGATGAATTAGTGGACAACTTAGAAGAGGATTGTCTATCAAACGAATATAAAACATTGGATAAATTTCCTGAAATAAAATCTTTAATTCATTAGCAACACGGGGAAATCCAATTTTAGCTTCTCGGGTCGAAGGCGTTTTTAAAATAGCCAATCCAGTTTTAACTTTTTAATTATTATAAAATAAGTACTTTTATTAAATTTTAAAAAATGTCCATAATATTAAAATAAAGGTAAAAAAATCTTATAAACAATTTAAAACAAATATTAAAAAACGTAAAAGAGGTAGGAGGGGGGAGGGGCAAAAAGAGGTTCTCATAAAGATCGCAGGAAACTAAGATAGTTGCTGAGGAACATGGCGATTTCAGCTGATTGTAACTTTAAATTTGAGAAGTTATTTTTCATCCCTAAATTTTAAGATAGCCTAGGGTCCCATTGGCGGAAATAACTATTGGGATAGTTAAAATCTGAAAAATCGTGGTAGTTTCTATTATTTGATCTTTCAGCTGTAATAATCGAATAACTATTTGGGTAGGAGGAAAATTGAGAAACAACTTTTATACAAACATTTTGAAAAACAATGATTAATAAAAAATTAAAATTTTTTTTAAAAAAATAACATAATATAATATATATCTATAAATCATATTTTATATTTTTTGAACATTATATTCTTAATTATACAAAATAAAAATATTAAATCAATGATTTCCATATTGTTAATTATTAAGCATTTCAATTCTATAATTATAATATACTAATATATCCATTTATCTAGACATTGAAATAATTTTTTTATAATTAATTAATATAAAAATAACATTATAAATGACATTTTAGTATAAACCAGAAGTGAGAGAAATTTTTTTTTAAAATTAAACGTGAATTTTTTTTATAAAATAAAATCCTTCATCAGTATACTATTTAATAATATGAGATTTATATATTTAAATTAAATATCTTTGAATGATCGCCGGTACCATAATTTGCTAACTGCTAAGGGAAAATTAATTCTTGACTCCCATAAGAAGATCTAATAATTCATAAAGTAAAAAAAATATATTTTAATATACATGGTTTTATAATTATCATAGGGTTATAAGCCTAACTCCACAGATTAATGTTAAGACCCTAATTTACTATATATAATATATTTAAAATTAGGGAATGTAAAAAAAATTTGGAATAAGCTTTATTTATACTGATCCCCAGATAACATTTTTTTCCCATACCTTTAAAAATTAAAAATAATATCAAATGATTATCAATTGGCTTTTAAAAAGTTGTTTCACAGTACATCTTAAGTTTAAATTTTTCTTAAGGTTAATCACGATAATTGAATAGCATGTGACTTAAAGTTAAATCGTTGATTCAAAGTAAGTTTTAAAAAAAAGAAGAAAGAATAATTAAATATAGACGGTAAATTTTAATACTTATGTATTGACGAAATCGGTTATACATATCCTGAATATGATTTTGATAATAGGTTAAATCAATATTCGCGACGTAAGACTGAAAGAATTCGTATAGATATATGGCTAAATTTTGTAACTGATTTTTTTAAAAAAAATGATTGATTAAAATAAATTCATCGAGATATTATTTTATCTTGATAATGGGAAATAAAAGATAAACTAAGAATTACTGATTGTTAAATGGGCACTCAAGCATTTAAAAAAAATGAGATAAAATCTATACGCTTGGCCTCAACAAGACCAATTTTTCGGAATAAAAACTTTGCTAAATTATCTCGGAATTGGGCAAAGTTTAGTGATTTAGCAACACAACCATTAGAATAGGTTTATTTAGACATATAAAATTAAGCATTATTTTTTTTTTATAAGCATCAAGTTAACAATTTAATGAATTTATTCATAAATCGCATAATTCGGCTGACTCTACAGACGCGTGCCAAAGAAAATCCGCTAAGCACTGAGGCCCGATTTTAATTGATTTCTTCCTTTAAAGTTGAGCTTTATTTTAAAATAAAAAAAATCAAAATCTGATGTGATAGCTCGGCTAAATATAGAGAAAATACCGAATCTTAACAGTCATGAAAAAAAGTTATCGATATCGAATTATTTTAAATTTTATAAAAAATCAAGGAATGAAAAGTTAAAAAAAAAGAAAATAAAACATTACATTTATAAGGTATTTTTCGACCACAATTTTCAAGGTTTCTAGATACGGAGCAGATGCGACTGCAACCTCTTTAGAATATTTTAAAATCGTTTCAGCTGTCTTTTCCGCGTGGGAGTAAATGATTGGGTAATACTTTTCGTAATATTCGGAAATCGTTTTCAAAGTTTTTTGTACGTGAGGGGAAGCAGCTTTATAATAGTGATCGGTATATTTTGAGGTGACTTTGCTCACTTTCTTAACATATTTTTGAATCTCCGGATCCCAATATTTGAAGTAATAAATTTTACCTATTTCGAATTTTCTATTTTTAATTTGGGCGAAAAAAAAAATATAGAATCAAATTGAGGTTAATAAAATAATCTGTTAATCTTAATATGAAATCCTTTTTAAAAAAATCGGTGTCCATTCAGGCCATTATAAGTACTTTATTATAATATATTATAAAGTCGATTTATAATAAATACTTGTGTAATATTTCGATCACATTTAACTCTTATTTACTTATACTCTCTAGCTTTTTTTAAAAGTTACATTGTATCCTTTTCAAAATCTGCCGAAAAAGTGGAATATGGGAATAAAGTGAATTAATTAGAAAAAATGTATTATTTCAATAAAACTTACTTTTTCGCATTTTTGATTCCCATATCAATATAATTGTCCAATCTATCTACTTGATGGCGATAACCATATTCATCGATTTTACGATTCAATTTTAGTACTAAAATATATTATTTTTTTCATAAAAGCAAAAAAATTTACATTTTCATTCTATACAAATTTTTTTTTTTTAAAAACTAAATAAAATGATATCATTTTTATATTATTATATAGAACTTAATGAAGGGTATCACCCCTTTAATAAAAAATAGATAGCTAACAAGATATTGAATTACGAAATTAAAGATTCTCAATATATCACTCGTATTTTATTTTGTCTTCGACAATTCAGTAACATATGATACAAAATTATATTGATTTGAAATTTCGGATAGATAACCTATGGAATTCTCTGGATCGGATCTATTGACGTCATAGTATAAAATGGAAAGACCGATCAGGATGGACAAGATGGAGATAAGTATAAACATTTTCCAGAACCCAAAGCTTTTTTTCTTGGTAATCGACTATTTGAGAGAAGGAGAAAAAAAATATAAATATATTATTGAGTTGTTTCAATTTATTTTGTTGTTGGAAATTATAATTATAAAACTGTATATGGCTAGCCTAAGCTAATTTTGGCTCATTAAGGCACTATATAACCTGTATGCCTTTCAATTGATAATCCTTTTTTTTAAATGAATAAATATCATATTTAAATATTTATTTGTAAATGGGGAAATGGAAGTCATTACCAAAACTAATAACAATGCCTTAAAGGATCATAAGTAACACAAGATAAATGTTAATGATTTATTTGTTAACGCTCCATTTTAAGAGGAGTAGCTCCCGCTACTGAATTTATAAAAGGAACGTGCTTTTTGCAAGGAGATAAAAGTTCACAAAACAAAATCAATTTTTTTAAAAAAAATCTATATATTTTAAGTCAAAGAAAATTTATAATAATTTATCTCCTTTATCTCAGTAGTAAATTTTCTAAATTTGAACCTAGCAGGCAGCCACATCTCTTGTCTAAAACCTGTTTAGCATTACTAAACTTGTATTCAAAAGGAGCAATAGGGGTAAGAGGGGTATTGTATTTAATAATAATGTTTTCAAATGCGTTATAACCAACATATTTATTGTTAAATTGTTTAAAAATTTTTTGTCTAATATATTATCTTCTTGATAATCAATTTGATTGAATCCAAAAAAATCTTCTAAATCATTGAAGGGTATTTTCGGCGTAATTGTTTGCATTTTTGTGTTAGAAAATTTGTTTTCTAATAAAATTAATTTATTTTTTAATTCTCTTATTTTAAATGTAGTAGAATGGATAACTGTAGCAATGATATTACCATCATAAACTGGTGAAAATCAAAAGTTATTTAAAAATATATAATTTATTTTTCAAAAGTTATAAATATTTATCAATGCTGCGTATAGGAGACTATATAAGAAATTGGCAAAACCCCAAATGTGCAAAATCTTTTTTACTTTTGAAGTGAATCTAGATATAGTTGGCTAAAAAAAACCTCAGGTTTTTGCCAAAGGCTCCATAAGCCGAAATATATCCATTTCAAATAACGATTATATAAATATTTTGCTATATTCTCAAATAAATTTAAATTCCTGATAGTTTCAGCGTATAAGTCTTATGTTAACACTAATATAAATGGATTCATAATGTGAATTCCAATGATAATTGGACATATCAAATATCTCTGCTATTTCTAATTATAATATCAATCATATTTATTGTTTATTCATAAAACCTGACACTTTTGAAATGAGCTTTGGTATATAATTTTAACCCTTATATGTTTTTAAAGCTTTCTCCGCATCAAATGTTACCATTAAATTTGGAGACACAAAGTGAATGTTGTGGTAGAAGATCATAATGTATCTGATCTGTTGATCGGTATATAATCGATATCCACAAATTGAAAATCTTCATCCATTTTCAAAACTTTTATGCTCAACATTTCATCTCTTTTTTAAAAAAATATAGTAAGATGGAAATTTTATTTCATTTCAATAAATTCTGTATTTATTAACATAATGATCTTGTCTACCAATGGTTTTCATGTTTTATAATTTAAATTTAAAAAATTGAGAACAAAAAAAAATATAAAAACTTGGTAGTTCAACATTTGATATATGTATTCATAAATTTAAATGATATATCTTTTTTTTATTGTATTTAACAAATACATCAATTAGATATTTTTTAACCATTTATACACAAAAATAAAGGAGCGACAACCGCTCCATCTCAAATAGGAGCTAACTCACCCGCTTCTGTGATTGGAAAATAGCCGCGCTCCTCGATTTACCCAAATTGCATTCAAGCACGTTTAGAATGTCTAGTCTATGAATTTCAGACAATTTAACCGTCAACTTAAAATTATTATGGAGGAAAATTTAAGGAATAATTAATTATAATTTTATTAAGTTCATGATCAAAATTTTTCTAAAAATCACAAGAGTTCGCCATTCTACACATGCTTTAAAAAAACAAGCATAATAACAAATGATTTAAAGTAAAAAAAAAACTCAAAAAGTTATTTTTACTCGACAAAGCTTGATAGAATCCTTATAACCCGAATTTTTATTGGGGGAAAATTTATCGTTCTTGTTGAGAACTTTCACCGTTTTAATCATCGCATTAGTGTCCAAATGTTTGTAGGCCTTGACACGGGACCAGTTTTCGTTTAGGTATCGCAGAAATAGGCTAAATATCGTGGAATAAAAATACGTTATTTGTTGATAAACATTGTTATGAATACAAATAATAAAAAAACCGTATTCGATACATGAATAGTTAATCGCTTCGTTAGCTTTAGTTCGACTTTATGTAACATTTAAAGTTAATAATTAAAATGGCCTACACGAGTCATGATAGCTAAATATTTTCGCGAATCCTCCTTAGCCCACATTTGGAGGTAATCATCCTTTTCGTCCAATCTTATCAGCAGACAAATCATTCAAAATTGGAATTATATGATCATTATTAGGTGCTATATTCATGGATACTTTAAAATCAGCAATATCCTAACAGTCCCAATGCGTCAAGCGGGTAACACACCAACGAAGAAATAATGAGTGAATTTAAAGATATGTTACAGAATGACCAGGAGGAAAATCCAAGGAGTAAGAATCCATATTTAGCGTTCAATATTTTGATATATTTAGTAGTTTATTAGATATTTATGTTGCACTTTATTTCTATATAGTTTGTATTTATATAATTTATGGAAAATTAACGCTTTAATAATGATGGAGGTGTTAATATATTTAAATTATTATATATAAATAGAAATTTTAATCATCATTTTCATTTATATATCATTTGCAATAATTACTGCCACTGGAAGATGTTGCATTTCTCCCTTTACTCGATTGCCAATGATTGCACTGCCTTACCTGCTGTAAATTTCTATATGCTTTAAGGAATAACGTAGGAGGGGTTGGTGAATATGAGGGTATTGATCAAAGTAGAGTAGACCCGGTAAATAACCGTTGTAAGTGTAACATTAATATATGTGCTAATTTTAAAAATAACCATGTACAGCACCAGTAAATGACCATCATATAATTCCAACCAGGGCCGTAGCCAAGAATTTCTAGCAGGGAAGGTAACTGTTTACTTAGGAGGGGGCAAAATTTTTATGCAATAAAACAAATAGTTAGGCACTCATAGAAATTTTTCGCTATTTATATTAAAAATTTGTAAAAGACATATTTTATTTTTAAATTTTAACATTAATGAATAAAAAGTTAAATTCTGTGTTATTTTTTCCCCATAAGCTATTAATACTAAATTTTGTTTACGTCGATCTCTCATCTATTCTCTATTAGTCGATAGAACTCTCTTTAGTGTAAAGAATGTGGCCTCACAAAAAGCCGTTGATACATGATGATGGCTGCTGAGTTACATTTATACAATTATTAAAATACAAGAAGATATTTTTTTATACATAATATTTAACATATTTTCAAAATTAAACTGCTGTAGCCATTAATCCTTTTGTTATTTTCATTTCATGATGTAATGTTTCCATATTTAAGTTTGGTAATGATTCTAATAGGGTCATTTTATCCTATATAAAATAATTAGGGTCAAGGGGGATAATGTGTTAAAACATGATAGAAGATTATAATCATCTTGTGTAAATCGATCTAAAAAACGAACTAAAAAGTAATCAATATTTCATTTATAATGAAATCCAATTGAAGTCCCTTTCACAATCAAGTTGAAATTTGAAGCTATAAGACCAGAGGCTTAGATTGCAGCATGAGTGGAAACCTCGAAGTTAAGAGTTTTATTAGAAAGGTAAAATAATACTTCATCAATAATCCCAAGTGGTTGTAGTTAGTGATGCAAGATCGCTCCAATTTGACTCGATTTTTAAAAACGGCTAATTCAGTTCCCTTAAAATATTTTGCGAGCCTGTAGATTTTGATAGATGACACAAAGGTTTTGGAAACTATTAACGAAATCTTGAAGTGTGGGCTACATTTTTCTGGCTAAAATATTGAGTTAGCCGTTTTTTAAAAATCGGCTTAAAAGGAGCAATTTTGCATCACTAGTTGTAGCAATGGATATAGGGCACTTTTTATTAATTTTTTTGAAGAAGGGTTTGTACTCATCCATTTCAAGACGTAACGTTTGCACCGTCATATACCTACCTTAATATTCAATGAATTAATAAATTCATTAAGTTGCTTTGCTTTAAAATACAATTAGGGGAGACCGGGGTTATATTGTCCATAAAAAATTGAAGTGTTATAAAAAAATAGACAAAGCAATTTTTCTAAAATGTTTAAACGTAATTTTATTCTTTACATATATCTCTACGGTATAAATTAAATTTAAGAAAAAAATCATTTAATTTTTAATTAATAAGAAATTTAAAAAAAATGAAAATTTAAAAAAAATGAAAATTTAAATTTTATGAAAAACACCCGGGGTAGCTATTATCCTTTCACGTTACGTGTCATAGCGCTTCTTTATTTTTAGATTTTTAAAAAAAATTTATATAAAAGTGTTGATTCTAAGTAAATAAAAAAAATAAATTGTCAAATATGTTAAATTTAATCACATACTTGTTGTCACTTAAATCTGTCATATAATTACAAAAAATAAGTCAATCATCTTCATATTGTCACTAGTGGTCCTAGACAAACTAGTGGCTTCTAATGTTTTTATAAATTTAGTTGGATTATTTTTTATTCAAAATAATCCCTGCTTAAATATGGCTAATACGCACCCCGCCAAAACGTGCACCAGGTCTAAACAATTAATTAAAATATAATTTTAAGATATTAAATTACCATAAATGGTGTCAATATTTTTATATATGATAAAATATATATTTCTTTATTATTTAGAATTAATATTAAGTCCAAACAACGTTTGTAAAAAAAGTTATTATGAAAATGTAAAATTTTAAAAAGTTACTTTGGGTGAAATTTATTTTTCATGAGCAATTTTGTCCGAAACATTTTTGGATGTACTTAAGCACCTTATTAATATTACATATTTGGCTTAAACTTTAATAATTTTTAAATTATTCGAGAAGGAAATACTTACCCCGGGAACACACTATCTACGGTCTCCCCTAGTAATAGTTTCAGATGAAGGACATTGTAAATTAATAATTCCTATTAAATTTTCTTGGATTACAAAAAAAATTTACCGAACAAGCTCAGGTAACTTGTTTATTAATCTAAAAATTAAATAAATAATATTTTAATAAAAATTTTGTTGTATTTTCATCTAGATTTAATTGTTGATGGCGAATTAAAATCTAATAACTAAAAAAAAAATTTAATTTGGGGAAAGATATTGGGGGGGGGGCTGCACCAGCGTAGCTTCGGCCCTGATTCCAACGTTGGATAATTTGCTTGCAAAGTACCCAACATTGGACTTTGATGTTGCCTACCTCGAACTGGGGATTCAGAAGGAGTCACAATAATATTTAACCATCGCGACATGTACTCTTTTATACTAGGATGCCGTTTGAATAGTCCATAGCAACTAAGATTTTTCAAAAATTTATAGATTTCAATAATGACAAACGTATATGCATCATCACCAGTGACAAGGACAATAATGATCATCTGCAAATTAGAAATGCATAAAAGTCGAATGGAGCAGAAAAAAAAAATTAAAATGAATAAAAAACAATTTTTTTTACTTATATTTTACTAAATCTACCAATTTATCAACAAAAAATTTTAGTTATGTAAAATTTTAAAAGAAAAAAAAAATATTTCATATCTTTCTTTTATTTATATTTCACAAATACAAACAATATTTTATTCAATTAAAATGTATTGAATATTGTAATTTTAGGTTTATCAGTTAGTAGATAAAATGAAAGGAGACCTGACATATTTATTTGTTATTTAAAAAAATGATTTGCTTCTTTCATAAATTCATAAGACCTCATGTTTATAGTAAGTAACCACAAAAATAGTGCGACATCGTATCGCTTACACAAGTTGCCTGTTGCTAAAAGATAATTCTTAAACGGATCAAGATATAGATAGTAAAAATGTATGTAGATACAGATACATTTTTATAGAAGTAACATTTTTATAGTAAAAACTCTGCAAATACCAATGTTAAATTATACAGTTGTGCTACCGTTTAGACATGAATTACATATAGTTTAACCATTATCGTTGTCACTATAATCGAAGCCTAAGTGAAGTAATTTTTTTACATAAATTACATTTTTAGCTGCTCAAAAAATTGACATTGTTCAGGGCTGAGTTTATTATATATTTTTTATTCAGTCAAGAAATTAAATATTCTAAAAATTCAACAAAAATAAAAATATCAAATGATTAATATAAGCAATTACTTGGATTGTTGAAGGAATTTAGGGTGCAAAGTTTCCCATGTTGCCATACAATTTTTATCCAGAGTAAAACACGTGATCATATACTCAGCAAGCTTGATACATTTAAGAAAAAGATTTAATATTTAAAGAATAAATTAGTTTAAAAATTTCTCTTTTTATAGTTAAAAACATTAGCATCATAATAAATAATTAACATATTATCCTTATGCTCTGTTAAATAAATACTTAATAATTTTACTTCATTTCTCAGGAATATTGTTTGTCCCTTATCGTCGTACGCGACACGTTGAGCGTTATTCTCGGTTAATCTGGATAAAGAACAGGTCAAATAAGATTTCATTTCTCGTTTCGTAGATTGATTCATCGCGATTTCCTGAAAAAAAAAATTTTGGTTTTTGTTTTAAAAAAGCTATATATAAAATGATGTATTTTTTTTGTGTTTAAAATCTTTATTTTCAAATTCAATAATGTTTTTCTAGAGCTAAAGTCCTAATGATCCGGTTGACTGTTACTGGAACAAACAAAAAATTATTTAGGTGGCTAAAATCTTTGGTCTTTATATTTTCTGTTCTCATGATGGAGTTGACAAAAATAACATCTACACAGGCATAATCCCAAGCGAGGAGTAAACCTTGGTTTCAGGTGACTAGGGTCATCTCATCCGGCCTGGTTCAAGGCCGAGGCAAGAGGGTTCCAGCATATTAGATTAATAAAAATATTTTTAAAAAACCTTTTAAATAATATCACTGTCATAGTTAGGGTAATATAGAGTGATTATGACCCAATTGGCATTACAACAGCTGATATAAATTTATATTCGTCTATTTATATCACATGGCCTGTCAGATTTTTAATAATTAGAAATAAATGGTGATACGCGTTGACTCCTTACCCCTATACCATGGGCTAATACTTTCGCTGGGTTTACAATACCAATAAAATATTATTGACATAATCATCATAATTTTAAAAGAGTGGTATAAGTTGGATGATTGTCCTTGTTCATTTTAATATGAAAAAAACAGAGTGAGCATTATTAAAGTTTTGATCATTTAAAAAATAATTTGAATATATTTTGGTAGATAAAAAAAATTTTGTTATCACAGATACTATACTTATATAATAAATGTACATAAAGAGATAGAGATAATATGTAATCATTTTTAAAGTAATCGGTAAATTCATAAACAAAAATATACCACCACTTACTAAATTAGACATTTTAAGGCAATACTTCTTTTTAGTATTACTCACAAAATAATGTTGAAAAAAAGAAACTAGCATATTTTTAAATACTAATTTTGAAAATAATTTAATGTTAAAATAAAATTAAAAAATTTCTATGAAATTAAGTTTTTTTTTTTTCAATAAAAAATAATTATGAAGTAAAAGGGAAATTATTTCTTTAATTAAAGTAGGTTGCGATACTTTTGAAATAATGTAAATAGTAAATAAAATTAGTTATAGAGAGAATGTAAATTACTTTTTAAAAGTAACTCGGAGCAACATTAATAACATTTCAAGACAATTTATTACTGTAAAGAAAAATATTTGGTTAATTTTAAAAAAAAAACATAAGATTGCATAATATTTTTTTTTCAATCGTTATTTAAATGCTTATAGGTGGCACAGAGGTTTGGATATCTATTGGTTAAATTTCAAGGCTTATGTAATATATTTTCTGGCTAAAATAATGACTTAGGCTAGAATCAAATCACGTCATAGTTTGGACTAGGGCTTAATTTTTTTTAAAGAATCGGGTTCGGGCCGGGCCTTGAAATTTTTTTAAAATATATCTAAATTTATCAATTTTATATTAAATTTTTTATGTAAAATAAAAATATTTGATTTTATTTATAGAAACTATGTCTTTTATTTTCAGTAATTATAAAATTTAATTTATATATTTAAATAAATTCGGGCCGGGTCGGGCCGGTAAATTTTATTTAAAAAAATCTCGGGCCGGGCCGGGTTTGAAAAATTAGTGGACATTTATTAGCGTAATGAGGTTTACGCATATGATTTTGTTATTAATAATCGGCTACCAACCGTTTAACGGAAAACAATCAGATGAAGACTATTGGCAAGATATTTTTGTATACCGGTTTATTCAACAAGCAGAGAACAACTTCCGAGTGCCAACGAATTTAGATACAATATAATAAAATTTAAATGTTCATATTAAATAAAACGTAAAGATATATTTTTAAGAACGATTAATTCAAAATTGACCTGGGGTTCGATTTATAGGCTAGAATAAGATATAATATAAACACTTAAAAAACATAAAATAAACAAAATATTTAATAACTTTAATTTTCGGATATAAGGCTAAAAAACGACGTCTATACTCTTCTTTGAGATGAGATGGAGCCAGGAATACAGAATCGAATATGTCAAAAAATTGTTTGTAATTAATGCTGCCATATAATTTTGTGAGATTTATTTGTGGCTGGCTAAAAAAAAAATTTTTTCAAATCATTTTTAAGAATAATTAATTTACTAAATTGCCTTTAAAAATTCATTTCATTTTCTAAACTTTTATACATTACATATCAATGATGTACATATTTATTATGGCGATTCATTCATTAGCTGCATTTAAAAGTGTCCATATCTAGGAGTCAAATGTAGCGCCATTTTGTGGTTTACACTTCGATTAAATGATATTAAATGTGCTTTCGTATAATGATAAATAAAGGCAATTGGTCGAAGTGTACACCATAAATGGTGCTACAACTGACTACTTGTGGACATTTTTAATTAATAAATCATCAATCTATTGGTATATTATATACATCATTGGCCCTAATATAGAATAACGTAATTTTATAGACACAGAGTCCATTTTTAGTTTAATATGAATAGATAGTGAAAAATAAAATTGTTCTAATTCAAATTATTTGAAATTCCCGGTTAGGAATACAAAAGTACATCAAAATTTTATATACATACATCACCGCATATTAGCACTAACTGTGAATGCAGTGTTAAAAGCATGAATGACCTGGAGCAAGAATAAAAGTCTAGGTGAGGTTTCCTTGGACCCCGATTTAGATGCTATATCTTAGAATTAATTTGCAGCTTTCATATTTAAATATATATTAAATAAACTTTAATAAAATAACTTTAACTGTTATTTTAATGCTTTCACCAAGAGGGTCAAAAAAGTGACAAATTATTTTTAAATGTCACAATATGATATAAGAATATACAAAAATAAAATTGATGATGTAGAATGTTTATCTAGGTCTCAAATATTAATATAGTATAATTTTTAATTAATAAAAATTATGTATAAAAAAGTGTTATTTATGCTTTGTTAAACTAGTATAGAAAAAGTTACATGGATGGTTAGGGGAGGTCTATGCAGATCCCCAAGCCCCAAAAAAACCTTATAAGCACCCAAAAAACCTTATAAGCCCCAAAAAACCTTATAACTCATGAACTACAGAACCAAATCAAAATTAATTTTGAACATATATACTCTAAAAATATACAAAGTTCTAGACAAAAATAAAGAAATAATTTCATGTAATATTGTTTTTAAATGACTGAGTTGCATAACCCGTTATGAAAGATAAATAAAATAGATCATGGAATAAATTTAAAAAAATGACTACTATAAATGAAGATTAATAAATTTGTAATTTTTTTTTCTCTTTAGCTTTCGCCTTTTCAGGTGGTAAGCTCCTTCAACATCTCTCTCCACTTTATGTTATTCATACAATCTCTTTTATCTAATATATACTTCTTCATATTGCTCTAAATTTATCGCCCCATTGAAGTTTTGGCCTTTCTCTTTTACGTTTGCCCATCACTTCCAAACTCTCAACCTTATTTCCTATGTAGTTCATAGGCCTTCTCATTGTGTGCACATACCACCTAAGTCTGTTTACCATACCTTTACCATTAACTTAGTCTTAATGGGCACTACCTTTAAACTACTTAGTATTCTTGTACTGTACACTTTATCCTTTCTTGTTACCCCAGGAATCATCCTCAGCATTCTCATCTCCATAGTTTGTAGATTTCTCTCGTCTGATTCTTTGGTTAGCCATGTTTCCGAACTATATAGAATAGTTGGTTGTACTATGAAACTGTAAATTTTTCCCTTTAATTTGTGTGGGATTCTTTTGTCAAATAGCACTCCAGATAAAGATCTCCACTTTAACCACCCTTGATTAATTTTACTCTTTATCTCTTATTCTATCATGCCGTTTGTTTGTATAGTGGAGCTAAAATATTTGCAGCTTTTAATTGCCTGTTATGTTCTACCTCCCCCCCCTCTTGTCCCGTATAACTTATTTCTTTAAGTTTTTCTCCACTTGTTTCTTTTGTTTTTCCCATCGTCCTTTTTTTTTATATTGATATTATACCTTATTTTTATATTGTATTTGAAACTGGTTCTGACCAGTTTCAAGAATGATTGTATCGCGATATTATATAACAACATTTATTTTTTTTTCTTTGTTTGATAAATTATAAAAGGTTGCAAAAATACCTTTATTGGGGATTCTTTTTTTAAAATTATTTTAGGGAATATTTTTTGTGTTAAATAAAATTCTTAGAGTTTTATTCTTTGGTAAATTGTGATATTTTAACAATAAATTAAATTACTAACATTACCCGATGATGACTAAGTTAAAACTCAACGTCAACCTACTAGAAAATCCCGGTCCCTCGAATTCTGCCGATCCCTCTCCCTATCCGCCGGTAGAACAGCCAGCGGTCGTGGCCACGAACATATCCTTGCCGATATCTGCCATTCATTTATATCAATACTCTGTTTCATCTCCTCCTATCACCATATACTCCGTCTTTTCTCTATTTACTTTTAGTCCATGTTTTTCTAGAATATTTATCCAACTCACTAATCATTCTTTCATTTCATTCTTGGATTCGGCAAGTATCACAATATCATCTGCAAATATCTATTCCACGGGACTGTTTGAGGTATAGACTGTGCTAATTGATGAACTCCTTCGGCTATTGTGAAGCCTGCTGAAGTACCTGTTGTGCTACGGACCATTGTTGTATGACCCATATTACATATCCTGTATTATTCTTATATATTTTTCGGGAACCTTTTTGTGGCGTAGCACCCACCAGATAAGTTTTCTTGGGATTCTATCAAAGGCCTTTTCTAGATCGAGAAAGACCATGTGTAGCTTTTTGTTCTTTTCCCTGTATTTTTCACTCATTTGCCTAATTGTGTGGATAGCATCAGTTGTTGATCTTCCAGGCATAAAGCCAAACTGAGTCTCTCTTATTTCGATTATGTCTCTTAATCTTTTTTCTATTATTTTATCGTATAGTTTTAGACAGTGTGACATTAGTTTTACCTGTAATTTTGACAATTGTGTGGATCCCCTTTATTTTTGAAGATAGGAACTAGATAGCTCTGCCTCCATTTTGGGGCAACCTCTTCATTTCCAAGTATTTTATTGTACAAATTTGTGAGGAGATGTATTCCACCATCTCCTAATGCTTTAAGGCTTTCTATTGGAATATCGTTTGGACCCCTAGCTTTGTTGTTTTTCATATGTTTGAGGCATGTGATTATTTTTTGTTAGTGTTCGTCAAGATGTAGTATGCGGGGATTAAAGTTGAGAAGCTCCTGAAATTATTCTTTCTATCTATTCATTATTTCTTTTTCCTTTATTATCAATTTCCCATCTTTATTCTTGATTACTTTCGGAGCTCCATTTATATCCCTAGAATTCTTTTCTCGCTGTTTGGCTAATCTGTATATTTTATTTTACCCTTGGATTTTTTGTATCTAGTCTTGTCATCTGGGTTTTTGGATTTGTACCATATTTTATAAAGGGCTTTTTCCTCCTGTATAATGGTTTTTACCTCTTCATTCCATTTCCATAGTTCTTTGTATGATTTGTTACCTCCCCTTGTCAACTAGTGTCTATTAATCTGGATGAAAGGTCTGTCCACATTTTTTCACTGACTTGTGAGGAATCTATTGTTTCAATGTTTGCATTGATTGCAAAGGCATCTTTCATTGTTTTTAATTTGCCCCATTTGATGCATGGTTCCAATTTTATCTTGTTTTGAGTGGATTTATTTGAGATGTGTAAATCCATGACTAGTAGATAGTGTTGCGCGGCGATATCTTCTCCTGGGATGACTTTGCAGTCTATTACAACTTTTAATCTTCTGCGAGAGATTAGCATGTAATCTATCTGTGCTTTCCTTGTACCACTTATATGTTATTAATTTCCTATAGTAGGTGTTGGTTAAGGCAAGGTCAAAGCCTTGCACAAATTTCAGTACATGCTCTCCTTCATCATTCTTTCTCCATATCCAAACCACCATGATGCCTTTTGTAGCTATCTCTTGCTTTCCCCACATGCACATTTAAGTCACCACCAATTATGACTAGGTCATCCTTAGGGATTTCCATTACAGCTTCATCAAGGATAGCTCTAAAGTCATCTTTCTCTTCTTCCTTGCAATGCATTTGAGGAGCACATACTGAAAGGATGTGTAGTATTGATTGACCAATGCAGAATTTTATCTTCATTAGTCTATCAGAGATTCTGTTGACTTCTACTACTGAGGAAGTTAGATCTTGACTGAGGATGATGCCGACACCATTCCCCTTGCTAACAATTCCATTGTACAATTTACACCCATCTCCAATCATCAAAGTCTTCTGTCCTTTCCATTTTGTCTCTTGTATGCACGCTATATCAACTTTTCTCTTGTTCAACATTGATGCCAACTCTCTTGTCTTACCTTTAAACATCCCAATTTTCAAACTTGCTAATCTTGTCTTCTTTGCTTTGACCTTTATTTTACTTTACACAGGATGGAGGTCTACACCTTGTGTGGCTTGAAGAGAACACCTAGCTTTCATATTCATATTTGTTTCCTTCATTTTGTTTATTGGACAGGTATCCTTAGCACCCAACTATCCAGGTCTGTTGGTGACTGGGGTGTCATCTCTAAGCTCCCAAATTCATCTTACCATATGTCTTTACACATCCTTACCAGATTTGAACGCGTCCTTCTTCATCCTTCTGTTTCTAAGCATACATCTAACCCATTAGGCCACCCCGGCGATTGTAATTATAAATTTATAAGCCAATAAATTTATAAAAATTTTTGCAACAATGTTATAATAAATTCAATAACATTGGCCCTGATAGTCCCTTTCTAACATGTTTATCTTTAAAGGATCTGCAATCTGACTAATAGAATATGGGTTTACTCAGATTACCCAAATTTAATTTGAGCACATTTAAATTAAAAAAATTTCATAAGATTAAATGTATATTTTAAGAAATAAATATCACCTCTAATAATAGTAGATTTTTTTTTAAATATATATTTTTTTTAAAAATTGTGTAATTACTTTAATATATCTTCACCATATTTGATTATGTATTTTACCAAATTAGGACAATTTATAAATGGAAGCATCATTTCAATCCACACTAATATATAATAGCCAAGATAATATATTTTTTTAAATTAATAAACCTTGAAAAGCTGGTAATAAATGACTAGCATCTATTTGACATATAGTCCAAAATATTGAGAGACATATTTGGGGTTTGTTTTGATTTGCTTTAATTAGTCCAATAATCTTTAAAGCATGTTTGAACATAAATATAATCAGTCTGATAATATACTTTTAATTTATTATTCATTATAATTTCTGGTCTATAAAATATTATAGCTTGGACTAATAGTTTATAACCATGCATTACATTTTCTATATAAAAAAAAATTAAAACATAGTTGTAAATTATATTATTTATAAATACTTCATTTGTATAAAATATATTAACTAACCTTTATTTGACTCGTTAATTATCATGGAATAAAAAGTATTCAAAAACAATTCCAAGTCTTCATGTTTACAGTTTTGAGCAATGTTAGATAACTTTTGTTTGCATGGAAATTCTGAATAAGGAAATCCTAATGAAAACTAGCTTGGACAAAAATATCAATATATTATATACCATCTGGAAACTCTGAATAAGTTATTGAAGTAATTTGAGGAACTTCCAATTTCTTAGATAAATATGATGCAATATCTTTTAACCAAATTATTGGATTATTAGGAAAAATATCTGTTACATTTTCATAAACTTGAGTTAATTCTGTGCAACTAATCTTAAGTAGTTTATTAATTTTTTATTAAGGATTATTATTTTTTAAACTTTTGTTAAGGCTTCCCTTAAAGTTTTAGGAAATGCCTGAGGTGTGGAAAATGTTTTTTTGCTATCTATTTTAGAGGCCTTTTTTATACTGGGCTCTTTTTCTTTCTCAAGCAATCCCATTTTTTTGGCATTGTCAATTTTATTTTGTTTGTCATTGAATCCTTCATACATAGTTTTGTTTGTTTCAATAGATTCTTTAAAATTATGAATACATATAAATAATTAATGATTTCATACTATCAGTAATAATTTTTTTCTTATCTATGTCTTTACCGTATCCATTCGCTACAACTGACTTAGATTTATTTTTCTTGCCTGCAACTTCCCAATTATCCATAGAGTATTTTACCTAAACGTGTTACTCGTTTAATATAAAATGAACGAATGAATATAAAAAAAATTTCATCCTGAATAATTATAATTAGGAAAAAGGATAATGAAAGATTATATATTCATAAAAAGCATCTATTAATACTTGGGTATAATTGTTATATATTATTTTCAATTTTATATCAAAATGGTAAAATTACACTAAATAATTTGTACCTCGCAGTATTCACTATATTATACTTGTTTTCACCATAATATATTTTTTTTAAATCAATTATAAATATAATATACATATTTTTTCATATTACAAAAATTTATTATTTATAAGTTTAATTTCCAAAAAATATCTCTTCACCCATCCATATGAATAAATTTTCTGATTATGATTATCTCGCTCCAGATGAATATTCTGAGGAAGAATCTTCAATAAGGTATAGTCTAGCGTTAAAAATCTCCATGTTTATTTTATTATACAGTTCTAACGATGAATTACCGGATATTGATATTTATTTACATAATAAATATGGTACACGTCATTTTAAAAAGTCAAATGAAAGCTTAGACGAAATTAGTGCTAAGGACTTTGAGGAGACTTTAAATGATGAGCTCGAAATTATGTGCCGCGATTACGAATCAAATTTAATTAAGACTAATGTTAAAGGTTTATTGATAAATTATTATATTTTATATCCTTATCTGCTAGATAATAATGACAATACAGAAGAATCAATACCTCCAGATCCATTTTATGACCCAAATAGCGATGACGAAAATCAAAAATGGGTTGATGATCTTAGAAAATCTTATCGATATAAATCAAAAACAGGAAAAGAAACACCTTTATCAAACTCAGATGCTGTTTTAAATTGTCCTTGTTGTATGAGTTTATTATGCTTGGATTGTCAACGGTTAGTATCATATCATTTATATAATTATTATTTAAAATATTGAACTTTAAGGCACCAAATGTATAAAACTCAATATCGAGCAATGTTTGTTCTGAATTGTGAAATAGATGAATCAAAGAATATTTACTACCCTGTCAAATTATCTTCCCAAAACAATAAAGATATTAAACGATTAAGAAAGAATGTCGAAGAAGCTACCAATATTTCTACTGCTATAAATGCTGATGTTACTTCTATTGACCAAGATGTTTATAAATGTGTCTTATGCAGTATATGTAAAACAGAAGTAGGTGTTTATGATCTTGATGAAATATATCATTTTCATAATGTATTATCTAGTTATTCATAAAATAATATATTTAATATTTTAAATCTAATAAAGTATATATTTTTTAAAAATTGTTTGTCTAAATTTGTTAAAATAGAAATAATGTTGAAACCAGGCTTGAATATCAAATCCTGATCTTTAAAAAATAGCATCACACTTCTGGTTCAGGATTGTCAGAATTTCTAACAACCTGTAACTAATTTCCATAAAATCTCTCCTAATAAATTTCCAAAATCCAATCTCCCACATTGAGAAAATCCATAGTTGAGTATTTCACTGTTTATAAACACCTCTGATGGACACAAAATTTGTCAAAAAAAAGACATTTCTCCATTTCAGAAATCACTATCTGAAGCTAATATTCTAATGCAACACAAATTTTATGAATCCTTTTCTTAACACATCTCGTAGCAGCATCATTAAGATTTTTTGCATAAGTTGTCTAGCCCATTATTTAAATGTTTGTCCATCCTGATTAAAAATTTTATATTATTCCTAGCATTGCCCATTAAAATTATACAAAAAATCTGACTTGACTCATTATAATCTTAATAAAATTCAAGTTTGGCCTGTTAAAAATTTACAAAAAAACCAACATGTCTTCTCCAAGGGTGAGCCTTTTTTCAGAGAAAACCCTGACCAGAGGTGATTAAAGAAAACCCTGAGATGATAAGTTGTTATGTGTTAAATGGCCCAATTATGATTTTACCCTAAATAATATTATGTAAGCCTGGAGATTTTGCTCATAGATGGCAGAAAGGTTTGGACCTCTATTCGAGGTTTATATAATATTATTGTCTAAAATCTTAATCTGGCCAATTTTAAAAATCAAGCATTTAATAACACTAGCTGGTTGGTTAAAATGATTGCTTAATCCTTTTTTGGTAAAATGAATCTAACCAATCTAACCCTGCCATGTTTTTAACACATATGTTGATTTAAAAATTTTGGAAGATCTTAACTTTTTCAGGCATATTAGTATAGATTGGAAACCATTACAAAATTGAAACCATTCAAAGTATCAAAATTTATTATATTTTAATTATTTTAATTTGTTACAAAATTTATGTTATATATGTATATATGTTTAAATTTGGCCTTTCCTGATCCACAAATATTTCACTGATTCGATATTTTCCAATAGTATGATAAAACGACCCTATATTTATATTGATTTATATTTAAAGCAATGCTATAAAAAGATCAATATTTTCAATTAAAAAAAAGACCAACTGAACCCTCACAAATGATTAAAGCATATTTAGGTTTTTATAATTCTCCAAAAAGTTAATCATCTCATATTTAAAATATATGGGCAATGTTTATGGTTGAATATAGTTTTTTTTTTGAACGATAACAACTCACATGGATTTTTTTTAATTGGATTAAATTGTATTTAGTTAAACAAGTATGGATGTTTAAAGATTTGAAAGAAATGGTTTAGGGCTAATTAAAGGTTAGAGCGATATGAGTTAGGGTTAGCTTTTTTTATTAATAACTATGCGACTTGAAACAATAATATCTTTGAGTTGGAAATGATATTGTTTAACATTATCCGATTTTTTAAAAAAGTGCTATATCAAGATTTTCGCCAAAATATTATTACCTACACTTCGAAATATCGCAAGTATGTTTAAACCTTTTTGTCATGTCGCCATTTTTTATAGCATTTATACTTAGATCCTAGCTTTAGATTTCTGCCTGTTTTTTTACTGCTTGAAAAATATTAATGAGGGCGGATAAAAATTGGCTGATAAAATTTTATGTTTTTGATTTTAACTAATTAAAATCGATATAATCAAATTAGTAATATTTTGACAAACTAAAATAAAAATTAAATTTTTAAAATATACTGTCCTGAATATTTCTTTATTAATATTTTTTGGAAATCAGTAGGGAGTAGAATGCCATTGATAACGGTAGGAAATCTCTGAATGGGTCGAGCCCTCAGAAACATCCCGAAATCTAGTTAGCCTTGTAAATGTTAATTTATGAGACACAAAATTTAATCTCAATTTTGCTCCTTTCATTTATTATACCTACTAAAAAAAATATCACAATAAATAAGGTAAAATAATTATTTTGTATATACACAAAAAAATCAAGAATATATCAAACATAAAATAAAAAGGCCCAAACAATGTAATTTCATCAAAATATGTGTTCGTTTTCTTCTACTAAATAGTCAACTATTATTTCCAATTTTATTCTGAACAACCATTATATTAATTTTATTCCCTCTCTTTTGTCCTGGGATCTTCCTCGACGCCCTATTCAATACTAATTAACAAACAATATATACTAACCACAAATTCTATAACAAATACAAAGTGTTTTTTGAAGGTTACAATGTCGTTCATGTTTATTTTAACGGTATTCTGGGCTTTCTATTTATATGTGCAAACAGTAGTCATTTAAAAAAACTGGCTTATTTATGCTTTATTACCTCAGAGTTTTTTCTCCTCAATTACAAATTCATTCCGGCTATAATTTTTAAGGGAATTGGTATAATATAACTTGGTATATAGATAATAATTTAAATTTTTAACAATATTCTAAAATTTATATCATATTAAGCTATTACTTAATTAGTCCTACACAAGTTGCTCACCTCCTAAGTCAAAATTCCTGGATAAGGTATCTATTAATACACTCTAATCCTATTAGTCGAAATCTTAAATCTTAGAATTTTTGTAGTATTAGGAATTCTCCTAATTAAACCTAATCACTGTTTCTTAGGGGTCAATATTTAGATTTTAAAAAACGTTAGGTTATATTTTCAATAAATTAATTTTATAATGACTTCATACTAATTGCTATAAGTATACTCGATACAAAATTTATCAAGTTTTAATAGTTGAGTAATGACTAAATTTCGGCTCAATCTTCAGGCGCCTGCAGGAGAAAATCCCTTATTAATAAGGTGTTTTAATGTATATTAGTTTCTTCCAAATTGGAGTAGCTATCTTTTTAGGGAAAAACCCCGAGGCTAAAGTGATATTTTTCCGCTAAAAACATGATTTAGCTAAAAATATAGTAATTACCCAACTATAGTTCTTAAAGGATATTATAACTTAATTCATATTTGATGAGACATGATTTTATATACATAAAAATAATTAAAAAATTTTATACATACATTTGATTTTTTTTACATAGTAAAAATAATAATATTGCAGTCCACAAATTTAAAATTTCGAGAATTTAATAATGAACAAATCAATTGATCATTAATGACTTAGATTTACTTAAATAAGTTTATTCTTGATGTTCTGCTTCATGTGTGTGTATATCAAATAGTTTTGCCAATTTGTCCAAATCAGGACTTTTCGTTTGTAACATTATTAACTTTATTTTAAATATTTTAAAAAAATAAGTATAGTACCGTTATTTATAATATATTTATTTAAATAAGGTGTTATAAGGTCCTTGAGAGATTTTTTAAAAAAACTTGTATTTTGCAAACAAAAACGATTTTTTAAAATCCCTAATTCTTTCAATTTCACCTTGCTTAATTATTTTTAAAAAACCTTTTTAGCTACATCCATTTGTCCGAACAGGTTTATCGTTAAAACACCGACTATAATATCGTCCTTAATATAAAATAATACGCCCTTTTTGAATTTATTCGATGGTTGAGTAATATGAGCCGTCGTTTTCTTAGTATTTTTTTTTAAATAATTTATTTAAATAAATCAAATGATGATTTAATTATTAAAATTAACTTCAAAATCTAAAAACAAAAAAATTTGCAAGAAAAATTGACACTATATAGAAATTGATTTTTTTATGGTCTCGAATATATTTATAATGCAATTGTTATCTTCTATTTTTTGTTATAAATTGAGTAAATTCATAGTGGACGCCATTCAGCAGGTGATCGATTTTAATCACATCAATTGTATTTATATGCATAGATTTCTATCATGATAAGAATTAAAGCTTAAAATCAATAAAAGAGAAATTGAATCTCGTCGAAAGATTTAATAAAATCGATCAGCTGTTAAAGCGTGGTATCGCATCCCCTATGTATTCAGCTTTAGAGGATTTTACTAAATTTTGAGCAACAGCCGAATCGTCTACATTTTTAACGGGGTCTTCATGGGCATAAAATGAAAAGGTGTTCAATGATGAATCTATCGTTCCAACTCCCTCTATCCCTAAGTCGGATCCTAAGTCAGACCTTTCGTAAACATTTATATATTTTTTTAAACATCATTTTGCGATTATAATTAAAATCTTAAATATCAATTGATGCTCCAGCCATAATTGTATTATTAAAAATTCTTTGCAAAATAAGCTAAAATTAGTTATTTCTCTCATAGGTTGACCACAAATTGATTGCACCTTATCAAAGTTTCGGTTTTAGTAAATCTATCAAGTCCTGTTCTCCAGAATCTAAGCGCTATTGCTTGAGTAACCTTTTTATGGTTGAAAAGAGTTGTCTTTAGGACAGGTACAATTTAAGCAAATTATATAAATCCATTCACAAGTCGCAAATTATAAAGAAAATATTATTATTTTTTTAAAAAAACCAAAATGTGTGAAGTAAATGATTGAATTCCTTCTTCGATCCAGTCATATTAAAACCGGCTAATTGACCTGAGTTTATCGCGTTATCGTAATGCTCACTTCTAGCCAATTTTTGATCAGAAATTTGAACGGCCATCACATCTCCAGCCTTTGAAAAATTGTAAAATCATTGTTGGTCAAAATTTATTGATAAACAGATTATTTCAATAGCATCTAGGTTTAAGTTGATTAAGGAGGAAAGTGTCATATTGCTGCAATTACAACGGCAATAAATACGATATAAGCGTCAATCCAGTTAAATCTAATATTAATCGTAGTAATTTATGATTCGAAATTTACTACTGGGATCCGAAATAAAGAAAACTTTATTCGGGTTTGAATAAACCTATAAACATGTATAATTCTGAAGAAGAAAAAAGCAGGTTATAAAATATGATAAAGATCACAAACTGAATAATAAAGCTTACAGCCCATATGTTATCCTTATATTTTAGTGTTTTATCAACGACAAGACAACTTTTTAGATCAGCTCGCTTTTGATTTTCTTGTATGAAGCCGATGTTGGGATTAATTCCAATAGCCACTATGAGATGGTCGGTAGTTAACTGTAAAAAATATGTTTAGTATATAGAAGTATTGTATTCATAAAAATGTTTAATTTATTCCTATCTATAAAATAAGATTATTCAGGATAGGTGATGGGGTAATAATATGGCTTTCTAAATATCAACTCTTTTCAAAATAGTGAATCTTTTTTTAAAAAATATGTCTTTAAAACATTAAAACAATTTTTATCATAATGAAATATAAGATGAGACGTTTAAAACAAAGATATCCATAGTTTATTGTCGCTAATAGAATATAATAAGTTAATGTTATACACACATTAAATATAAAAAATGTTAGGTAATGATTAAAAATATTATTCTTTTTAAAAAAAAACTTTCGTTCCGTTGGATAGATGTAATATCAACTCACGCTTTTCGTTTGTTTTTACACTTGTGATCGTAGAATTTCGAATAATATTGATTCCACCTTGAATTTAATATAACAAAGTAAAATTGAACGTGGTAAAAAAAAATTATAGTAATAATAATTAGAAGGAATAAAATAGTGATATGGCATGTTTGGAGTAGAGGTGTGCAGTGGGCGGTCAGCTAGGGCAAATCCGTAGAAATTTTTAACGTTTTTATGGCCCAACTAATAATAGTTTGCACAAGCTGTTCGGTTCGGCGCGAAAATTTTTATACCAGGCCTACAGTCTTCAGGCCGGCTTTTAAACGAGTCATAACAAAAATTGATCATATGGCAATTTTATCTTAAAAAATATAGCCATAATTATCCCCAAGTGTTTTTCTCACGGAAGAATCAGAAGCTTTCACAAACAAATTTTCAAGCAAATCAAATAAAACAATCTTAAGTTTTTTCCCCATGTTGAATCAACATATCAGGGATATCAAAAATCCAAATTTACAGACTATCGGAGATAAAAATAAGAGGCCTGGTCCGTGTTTGAGCAAAATTATTTTCGGGTCGAAAGTGAGCAAAGTGTAAAAAATATTTTTACGGAATTCACAAAATTCAAGCTAAGTGTTTAGAAAATTTATGTCATTTTCTCCGTAAAAAATTTTCACGGGCCAATAAAAAACTTCTCAAAAATGTCACATATCCCGCAAATTTAAACACAAACATTTTGATAAAATAAATAGTAATACTATTAAGGCGATGACCTAAATATATTGTTAATATCCTCAAATTTTATAAACTTTATAAAACATGATTAAAATCTTCCATTAAAAAATTTTGAGAGTTATACCTACAAAATTATTATTATACTTACCATTTATTTTAAATACTTCCCAATATAGCTGCACATTTCTTATTATAATTTGAAAAATATAAATTAATATTACTTACTTTTTTAGTAAAAATTTCACAACTTTATACATTTTAAAGCTAAAATTTATTAATTTCTTGAATTTTAAAAATTAATAAATTTTCGTAATTCGAAAAAAAAATATTAGACCACTAATTTATTTTACAATACAAATAGCTTATTTTCCCTTTTTCCGATAAAATTAATAAATTTTATTTTTGATATTTAGATCACGGTCTAAACTAAACAATCAGGATAGTAAGCAAACTATCATTATCTAGGTTAACCAATATCGGGATGGAATCATTCAACCGAGCATTAAAAGACAAAAAAATAGATGGTAAAGTTTTGGACTGAGGAAAAAGTAAAAAAGATGAGTTAAAATATATTAACTAGCAATAGTTATTGTGTAATAATTAAGGATAGAAATCTTTGCGATTTTAAGGTTGGTTCTAAATTATTATATAAAGTAGGAATCCACCCCGAACCCTATTTCTTTGCTATTATGTTTCTGATCCTTTTTATAGTGTTCCATTCGGTTCATTCGGGTTCTAACGACCGGTTATAAAAAAACAAAATGTTTTAATTTGTAACTATAATAAATAAATCTTGATTACTTTCAAATAAAATAAATTATTCGGGATTTACTAGTAAAACGATAAAGATAATTTTAATACGCAAAACGCTGGAAATATTCAAGCGATATTTTGCAACACTGAATTTTCGGATTACTATTAACATTTATGAGCTTGAGGGCTATGGTACTTGAGCTTCGTTTAAAATAACGATATAGGCCTCACTTACAAAATGCACAATGTTCTCTGCTATCGTTTAGCCATTTACCATCATCGCATATGGCTAAACGATAGCATAGCTGATGCTTTAACATTAATGTATTTGAGCGCCAAGCTATCGCGCTTAACATAAACGAGGCCCTAGAGCTCGGTATAAAATTTTTACAAAAATTAACATCATAAATGAAGTATGAAATTATAATCAAGAGTTACATAAAATAACTTTAAAAAAAATGAAATGTTGTTATTTCTAGATATTTTTTAAAAAATTAGGCTCACTATGTTGTAAAATGGAGGTAGCCCATTCGGACAAATACTTGGGTAAGATTTTTGCCAATATTCCATCGCTCGATATAATTTGGTTTACCGATATTTTTCCCGTGGCTTTAAAAATGTAAATATTGTCATTTATAATAATAAATGAAGTAATATACGAATACTTATGAATGACGTTTTTTTTCCCTTTCAAATTATCTTTTAGGATCGACTGTACCTAAATGGATAAGCTCTCTCTTAAACTAAATAGGTTCCCTTTAAGTTACTGCCATGGGAGGCATATTTTATGTTTAATTCAACAAAAATTAGATCAATTTAAAATTTATTACCTTTTTCATTTCTTTCTTTTTGTATTGACATTAATATAATAATCACAATTAGAACAATCGTTTTTTTTTACATTCACGATTATACTATTATAGTTTGTGCAAAATAAAAATTAGGGAGTAAAAAAAAATACCTTTTATCCGTTAAAGGTTAAAAAAAATAAATATATTATGCCTATTTCTCAAATAAAAAAAATATACTTTAAATATTAAAAATCAAAAAGATTGTTTTGCCTTATAAATATAACTTAGTAATTTTCGGAGTCGAATAAATAAATAAAAATAATCTGAATATAGGAAGGAAAAAGTTGGGTTATGATATAGGCTCTTTTGATTTTTTAAGAAAGAAAGAAGTTGTAAATTTTAACAATTGGATAGATGTATTTACATTTGTGCGCTATACTACTAGCCAGCTCGCTACCCAAAAATCCTCCTCCTAGCACGGTTACCGATTTGAGATTCAATTTATCCAAGGCGTCGGGT
This sequence comes from Gordionus sp. m RMFG-2023, assembly GCF_954871325.1. Taxonomy (NCBI): domain Eukaryota; kingdom Metazoa; phylum Nematomorpha; class Gordioida; order Chordodea; family Parachordodidae; genus Gordionus; species Gordionus sp. m RMFG-2023. Next base: position 26,552,383 of record NC_088778.1, on the reverse strand, counting down.
TTTAAAGTTTTAAGGAGTTTGCGGAAATCGTTTATCTTGCAATATCATTAAGGATTTTTAAATAAAATATATATTTAAAAAAACATAATAGATTATATTTTTCACGAGGAATGTAAGAGAAACGAATTTTTTTTATTCCTAAATATCATAAACCGATCCTATATTTATATTGATATATTTACCATCTATCTTTGAACCAATGGAATAAAAATACCAACAATTTCTATTTTAAGAAAAACAAACTAACTTTCACTTCTTTCTTTCTGATTAAGTGTATTTATTTTTTTTTACTTCTCCAAAAGTGAATATTCTCATTTAAATATTTGATATGAATTTTAAATTATTTCTAAATATAAAAAAAATTCTGGCAATTTTTGTGTAAAAAGAGTGATGAAAATAAAGCAAAATTGTTATAAATACTAATATTTAATATTTAATAAATATTAGTATACACTTGTCAATTCAAATAATGTATATATTTTTTTAATAAAAATCATGGATAAATAGTCAAAATGTGCATTTTTGCCTATAAAAATAACGCTCAGATTCTTAAAAAATCATTCCAATAAAAAATGCATAAAATTGTTGTAGAAGCATATTTTAGCCATAATATAAGATAGGAAGCTACTGATATTTTTTGTGGGCAACAATTCCAAAATTGGGGTGTTGCTATTTGTGTTGTTAAATCCCAAACTTTGGCCAACTTTGTTCAATCTTTTTTAACAACACTAGTTGCTATGCCCCTGCATATAGCTCGAGGTTTCATGGATTTGCTCAAATCTAATATACGTTATATAAATTTATTAAAAACACCGACTGAAATTTTAAAGATTTTTTTAGACATTATCTAAAATTACATTTCTGAAATACGAAGTAGATTTCCTCGCGTCTGGCGCAACGTCAATCGTTGAGGGCAACTGAGCTGGAGTTCCGCCTATATAAAATTTCGGTCAAATATAAAAATAAGATATACATTTTTTTTTATTTCTTTTAATATTTACATTTTTGCGAAAAAATAACTGTAACTAGTTACATTTGAGTAGACGTAATTGTTATATATGAATTTATATAATAGCCAATGTAAATAAATTAATGTTTAAATGTAGATTCGTTATATAGTTTTATATAATATCTTATGACAATATTATATGTTATACATATCAAACATTGATATGATGCCAATCATGTGATTCGAAGGGCTGCGAGGTTGATCAAGCAGTCCTTTATTGGTTTACAAGATAAAATTCATATATATATATGGGAAATGTGTAAATAATTTTAGTTCTAGAAAAGTAACAAGTTTCTTTTAAAATAAGTTAAATAATATATTATCACTTATTATCTTTATGGTTTCTCAAATTGGAAGTTACTTTTTATTAAATAAAAAGGGCGCATGTAAAACGTTTGTGTTCAGGGTAGATTACATTTAGAATAGGCCTATTCAAGATCAAATCGAAAAGTAACGAATGGTTCGAAAATTCGGCAATTTATTAGAATAATTCGTTCCATTTGAATCAATTTAATCGAATATTCAAATTATTCGAGATAATCATTAATATGAGATTTGCAATGCCCCGCCCGTCCCATCTGAAATTCTTTTTGGGTCTGGCAAAAAAAATAATTTATATCTATATTTGATTAATTCTGATATTTCATAGAAGTGATAATCCCTAACGTAACAGTATCTTAAATTTAAGCACACCAAAATTACAAATAGTTGTTTATATAAGCAGTTCGACAGCATATATTTTGGATTAGATCTTGTATTTAAAAAAAAAATTAAAACCCAGGCCTGAAGACCGTATTAAAAAATTGAAACCGGGCCTAGCATAAACTATATTCCCATCGGGCAGGATCGTACCTGAGAATTGTCATTTGCAGACCTTTGATATGAAGACGTATAATTATAACGAATTCATTCTCCGCATATTATTATATATATCGCGTTTTACACTATTATACTCATTGTCGTATTTGTCTATACTACGTTATTATTTAAGAAAACCAAAATTTTTGGGCTTACTTATTATTTTATTATTATATTAATTAAGCGACGAGTACAAAAGCCATAAAGACCAATGTACTCGGTTGAAATTACTCGCTTTTCACATAAAGATGAGGTGTAAGATTTCACACAAGACTACTTTTGAAATTTATGCTTTTTAAGAATGTAACTAGTAACTACTTAATTAACTTTTAAAAATAACCTTTAACAATACTAATTGATAAACTTAAAACCTGTAGCTATGAGGCACTTTTCGTATTTGATCTTTATCCCATTATCTAGATGAGCTTCGGAGTTTGCTGGGTTTAATTTTGTTACCTTTTTATTTAAAAAAGAGGTGAAATTCATTTCTAATCCTAAAGTGTGATACAAACCTTGTAATTATATTTTATGCAAGTTTTCAAATAAAATGATACTCGTTTAAATTTTAAAAGTATAATTTACGGGTTCATGAGGCAGGTTAAAAAAAGAATTATTACCACTAAAGCGCATTCAAAAAATGTCTTAAAAAAGGAAATTTATTATTTTTTAAACAAAATAATTTTATTTTAATACAAGGTTTAATTTAATCGATAAAATTACTTAAACCTTTCGTTTTTTTTAAAAAAAAACTATATTAATTTTATAACAGTTTCGCCATAAATATTTCTGTATTTTTTCTAATTTATATTTTAAAAAAAATCTACAATATAAAATAAAATTATAAATTTAAGATTAGTTCAAAAAATTAATGGCAAAGAATTTCTCAAAACTACAAGGTCGTTTACTCTCAATGATTGGAGATTTATTACATTAAATGCATTTAACAGTTTCCATATATAAAAGTCAGCTGTAGCGTCGTTTTGTGGTTTGCATTTCGATTAAATGACATTAATGCGCATTCATATAATAATAAATAAGACAATTAGTCGAAAGCAAACCACAAAATGGCGCTATAGCTGATTCCTATGTATCGCCAATCTAGTAGTATACATATCTCAGTTGGTTACTACTCTATATATGTTAAAATTCATATGGTTTATAATGGAAGAGATTCCGATTCCCGACAGATTAGTTTTTAAAACCAACTTACCCTGCATTCCTTGCTAGCACAAAATGGCGGCGAAATTTATAAAATATGCGCTATTTTTGTATTTTTATATACTTCGCCGTGAATTCGCGCTAACTGTGAATGCAGGGTTATCTTCTTTAAGATAATAAAAATAAGTTATATTTAAAATATTTAATTTATATGTTTCTTTTTAATTATAATGTTGGGCAGGTTGTAAATTTTAATATATTGGAGGCCGAGTATTAGAGTGTTCTATCTCTAATTCTTCGGCACTAAATTCTTCCATATCAGCAATAATAAAATGAAATATAAACTTAAAATACCTTTATTCATTATTATTTTTGTAATCTCCTAATTAAAATACCTTTAAATTAAATAAAGATATAGAAGATGGAACACCATAATACTCACCTTTGACCAACATTTTACATGTTATTATTTAATAAAAATACATCAGCTATGGACATATAATATTTATCCAGACTGATAATTTAATAAGAGGAATTTTTAAAGCATCGTCGGGAAATCAAAATGGCATGCTACCAGTTGATTTGCATTTATATGCTTAAATAAATCAATCGTCAATCTAGGTATTTATTAATACAATGTCATTGCTTCAGAAATAGATTTTAAAAAAAAGCTAGCTTTTCCTGGAGCGGACATTGATTCTACTTTGAGTGCCATTTTAAATGTCAAAAGCCAAATTCATAAAACTACTTAACCTACTTGCCCAAATCGAATATATTCTCATTTTAGTGGTCAATTCGACGTCACTAGAGGGATAGATGAATAATATTTCAGATGGCTAGGACATTTAAAAAAAAAATAGTTGGATAAATAGTAGTTTTGTTAAACAGCTCGATTTAGCCAATTTTAAATTAATATCTTAACCAAAATAATATTACCCAAGCTTCAAGATTTCGTTAGTAGATGTCCATCCAAACCTTACTATCATCTATGAGAAAAAAATCTTTAGGCTTGCGCAACATATATTGGCTAAAATAATGTGTTAACCTTTTTAGAAAATCGAGCCGTTTAACAACACTAATCGGCAAATTACTCGGTGAGGGTCCAAAAAATAAGTCTGATACCTATATTTCTTCGTCCAAAAATAAAATCTTAACCCTATAATAACTGATCATTATAATTTGTAATGCGCATGCTTATATTTCCCTAAAAAAAATCGTTGTACGAAAAAAATATATAATAAAACGCTAGTTATTAAAACTTTCGAATTCTTGAGCACGAAGATTCCGCCACGATTTTCTTCTTTTCCCCACTCCTCTAACCCGTAATAAAATGATTCATCTTCAAAGTAGACACTTTGCGACAATTTTTTAAAATAAATAAATAATATAAATAGAGAGATCGTGATTGTTATTTTAGCTTATTTTATAAAAAAAAATAGCGCATTCAGAATTTTACTTAAATTTTTTTTAAAAAATCCACGCATTCTGCAGGATCAACTTATATACTTAATCTGCAAAATCAGCGAAGATTCACCGATACAAGTGGCGTTAGTACCAGTGGTATCAGCCAATACGGTATTAGTATCGGTGGTGGCATTACCTAAAATGCGAAATAGGCTTTGAAAACGTATATATAAATAAATAGATTTTTTTATAAACCTTTTTTGTTTACCGTCCCATGATTTATAGCGTAATTCGTCAACTAATTTATCTTCTATCTCGTACCATAGATCCTTTGATAGTGGCGGTCTTATATAAGGATACTCGTCCTCTTCGCTAACAATCAAAATCTTCGTGCATAGGTATTACAATTAAAGTCGTTAAAAACAAATTTGCTACTCATTTTTTAAATAAGATGACAAGGAATAGAAAATTAGCCTTACATTGATGTAATATTAATATCCATGACCTCTATTATATCTCAGTGCATTTTAACAGTCGTAAAATTATTTTTGGTATAAAACATTCTTTAAAATTAAAATCAAGTGGTTAATAGTTACTTTCAGTTTGATTCTTAATAGTGTGGGTAAAAAAAAATGACATTAAATTACAAGTGGAGTGCCCTCTAGGCCAAATTTAGATAACCTATATCTTAAAATCTAATTTATATTTTTAAATATATAAGATGTATTAAATAAGTCTAATAATAACGATAATTGTTATATTAAAATTTTATTGTTATTTTAAAATTTCATTGTTATTTTAAAATTTTATGGCAGCTTTTGCCAAGAGAGGTAAAAAAAAGTGGCGAATTTAAAATGTCACAATAAAATTGGATGTAGAATGTTTATCTAAGGTTCAAATTTTAATATAATATAATTTTTGATTAATAAAAATCATGAGTGTTTATATATGCTTAATATATCAATGCTAAAACAGATGGAAAAAAAATTAGATAGATGACCAAGTTGGGTCTATGTAGACCCCAAGCTTCATAAAACCATTATAACTAATGAAGTACCAAATAAAATAAAAATTAATTTTGCTCATATATATTTTACCTAAAAATATTAAGCTCTAAAAGATCCAAGCAAAAATCTTGAAATAATTATGTTTTTAAAATAACTGGGGTCCACAGTCTTATTGTGTTATGAAGGATTGAGTAACAAATATATCTATAAAATATAATTCAATGAATAAATAATACAAGCAAATAAAATTGATTTCCTAGGCTCAGACCTATAACCAAGAACCTTTATTGAAGAAGGGGATTCAATATTTGTAGTTGAAAAAAAACTCTTAAGATTAATAATTAGATACAGCTGCAAGCTTCAAACCATAAAATGATTAAATATATTTTTAAAAATCAGACCAAGTCTTAAAATTAAATAGATTTAAATTATAAAACTAGTTTAAAAAGATCATGTGATGGCCCAATTATCATTCATTTGCTCCAAATTTCTCAAGATTTTCCTATAAAATCACTATAGCTAAACATTATTTAAATGTCCAAATTTAAATCCAATCTGGTATCTAAAAATTAGACCTAGCTACAGATTTCTGATATACACCGTGATTTGACTTTTAAAAAAATTGCATTTTAAAATATTTGCAAAATTTATAAAAAAAAATTTTCCATGTGGAACAAATATACTTATGACTAATTTTAAACAGGGACAAGAACCCAACCCTAAACCCTCCCGAACCCTCAATATTATGCTGAACCCAAACCCTTTGGGTTCAGAGTTCAAGCTTCTATTTTTTAATTATAAAAAATTTATATATTAATTTTAAAAAATCATATTTTCATTATTTTTTTGTTTAACCATTTTTGTTATATTTAGTAATTTTTTAAATTGTAATATAGTATTATAATTATGATGATAAATAATTTATGGCGATTTTAATTAAAATAATTTTTTTTTAAAAAATGATGTTTATATTTTAACTAATTTTAATAATTCATTATTTTTCTGGTCTCCGAACCCTGAACCCGAACCAGGTTCAGAGATTTTTCACTGAACCCAAACCCATTTTTTTAAAGGAGGGTTCTCATCCCTGATTTTAAATATTTAAAAATAATTTCAAATATCTTATTTTTAACATCAAGTTTGGAATAATTTAATTGAATGATGAAAAGATTATTATGAATTTTTTAACTTATTTTTAAAAATATGATTATAATTCTGACAAGTTTTTTTTTTAATTACTGCAAAAATATATGAGATATGTTTAATTATTATTTTACTTAATATATGTGCAGAATTATCGAAGTAAAAATCATGACGAGTTAAGATTGTTGGAACTTAATCCCAAAATTCCTTCTCATTGTTAATTAAAAATATCTAATATCATTTCCTTTATTTTTAACTAACAAAGATATTTTGTATTATATTGTAAAGGATGATGTTTTTGTTTCATCAAATAATAGTTTTGTTTTTATAAAGTATTTTTTTATGAAAATTTTTAAATTGAATTAATAAAAAGGTTTTAAATTTGGATACTTTTGATTTTGGAGAGTTAATTCTTATAGTTCTAGCAGCAGAAAACGAAGCTGTTCCACCTCCTATCAATAAATATTGAGCAAATTCTGGTATATTTTTAATATTCATATTATCTTTTTGATGATTAAGTTTTGGATTTTCTTCTTTTAAATCTTAATTATTTTTAATAATTAAAAACATGTAGTTGTATATATTCTTTATTTAGGTGAAATATTTAATAAATTAACTCTAAATTTATAAATGCAAACGATAAAATAAATACAATGGGATTAATTTCATGTTTATAATAAACCAATGTAACACAATAAAATATAAATTTGGCAGTGTAAAACATTAAAAACCTATATTTTCTGATTCTTTAGTGACATGACTGCCAGTAATTTTATCTAAGGTATCTAAAGAATATAATTTTTGAGAGGGATTCATAGCTAAAATTTCTCGTGGAGGCATTTCTTGAAATATTTGACCTTTAATTTTTTTGATAATTTTCTTTCCATTTGAATCAACTTCCTCAACAGTAAGAGTTGGATGATGCATCCAATAAAATACCTATTTGATGAAATTTAAGTTAAATATAATGATCTTAAGGCATACCAATGTATTGTATCCATAAAGTATTCCAAATATTCCAAGAACTATAACAACTCCAGGTATCATCCTCTTAGTAGACATTGAATCGTCTATTTTTTTAAAGATTTTTTCATAGGGCCGACCAGAACAATTCAATTTAGAGCTAACTATATAATGAAATATATTATCTTTTTAAATATTCTTCTTACCATGTAAATTGTGTGATTTATTAACATAAATCCTGAATATAGAAGATGTGCTAAATAATTTCCTTGCGGCATGGCTTATAAATTTGTAATTAAATGCCATCGATACAAGACTATGGATTAACCCGTCATTCGAATTTAGGGTGAAATTAGCATTTGATCTTATGTGACGTGAGATTTGTGACGTGAGATTTGTGACGTGAGGTTTGTCAGTTCTATAAAGAATATTTATAAAATTTTCTAAATTTCTAAATAAAATATTTTTTAAATTTCTTCTTTGAGTCATATTCAAACTCTGACCATCTTTATGATATGTGCATAAATATAATCTATAAAATATTATTAATTATTTATATTTTCTAATATGTGCATAGTTTCTTGTCGCATTACGTACAATATTTTTATATTAAATCATAGGCGTAGCCAAAGTTTTCCTAGAGTGGGGGGGGGGAGTAAAATTACTGGGGGCTTCGCCCCCAGTCCCTATTTTATGTTACCTTACTCTATATATAGTCATAAAATATTTTTACAAGATAGGAGGTTAATTTTAATAAAAAAAATAAGCCTGGAACAAATATGAAATATATTTTTATTTTATATAAAATATAATAAATTACTTGTATATACATTAATATAAAAGCATATAATTTATTCCAAACAAGTATAAGAAATTTATTTATAAAAAGTATGTAGACATATAGTTGATATTCCTCCATTATATAGAATTAGTAAAATACTATGTAAAATTCCACTTTTACAGACATATTTGACAATTAGAGAATATATTACAGTTAATATTTTAACAAATTTTGCTAATCAATGCTCTTGATAGTAAATATAGCATATTTATTTTATATAAAAAATGATATTAAAAATTAATCTTCATATTATTCATCCCACAATGTCTTTAAAAGATATTTTCTGATGTTCTTATCAATATTTTATAGTTTTCTGTAAAATCAATAATTCGCTATATTGGTAAAAATTACTTGATTATGGATAAAATTAGATATACTGTAAATCCACGACATATAATATTCCATTGTTTGTATTGTACTTTAATTTTTTTATTTTATTTATGATTTAATCTTATCATTAGTTTTATAATTATATTTTACTTTTATTAAGATAAATAAATTAAAATTACTCACTTTATAAAAAATTATATTTGATATATTATATTATTTAGAAATTTTAAATATAAATTAAATAAGAAAATTAATTTTGAATATTGTAATATAATTAATATAATGAAAATATTATGAATCATATTGTATTTTACATTTATAATTATTTTCACTAATAGCAACTTCTTGAATAATAATTGTTTTGACTGTTGGTATTTTATTGAGTAAATGTAATTTTTTTAATATTAGCTTTATAAAATATTAATGATTGAATAATTTTTAATAATTTGTAAATAAGTTATATTTAATGTATTACTTTGACATCCATTACTTGCATAGGTTGTAAAATTTTGTAAAATTACAAAAATATTTAAGGTTTTATTTTGGCATCCTACAGTTGCATAGTTAACACAAGTTATAGGCTTGTTTGTATAGATATTGAAAAAAATAATAAAAAATAAATAAATACTTACCGATGACATGACGTAGTGATGAAATGACGTAGCGATTAAATGACGTAGCGATTAAATGACGTAGCGTTGAAATGACGTCACGATGACGTAGTGAGGATCGGAAAATTATAATATAGATATTTCCAGTTTGAAATTAAATTTGCAATGAAAAAATTTGTCAATATATTTGAGTATGATTTATTTTATTACTAAAATTCCCAATTATTCGAATAATCCGAATTACTCGAATAATTCTAATCTAATACAAATAGTAGATTTTATTATTCGTACGTATACGAATAGTAAATTAACGAAACGACTACGAATAATGCACTATTCGATTCGAATTCGTTTTAGAATAAGTCTAATATGTGGTGATACATGTGAAATAAAGGCCAATTATATTATGTATACCTAAAAATTAGACTCTGATAAAACAATAAAATAAGTTATATATGTATATATATACTTAAATGACGTTATAAAATAATATATATCTATTTTAAGTATTTATGAAAGAAATTTTAAAATAATATTAACACATATTAAATATTTATTAGGGCCTAAAAGGTTTGACAAGCTTCATGCATAGAGCTGCGTTTTAATATTAGACATATTTAAATTTTTGTAAATATCACGATTAAAGATAAAATGAGATTTAATCTATTTTACTTCTACACTTATTTAATAAACACGAGAAATACTAATAATGTATAATATTGATCATAGATTCAAGAGATTCAAAAATATTTGGAATATATAATAAAAAAATCTTAACTTAATTAGACATAATTAATTTTTTGAAGAACAATTTGAATTCCGTTATTTAGTCTAAGGCTTGTTCTATTTTAATTTCGCTTAGAAGTCGGAGTGGAAGGGGCACTATTAAATAGAAGTTTCCTCCATAAATTTTGTTGGAGGTCTTTAGCTTCACTTATTGTAAGTCTTTGACTATGTTGTTATATTTTTATAAAAATAATTTGAGCTATTCATCTTTTTTTATATAAAAATGCTTATTCAAATTTTGAATTATAGTAATTATTTAAAAAATTATTAACTTTTTCTTATTTTTATTTCAAATTATTGTTTATCTATTATAATAATCCTCAAAAAACATCAATCAAATTTAGCCAATCGTGTTCTTTTAAAATAAATTTGTCCAATAAAAATGATTATAGCGAAATCGGTCCAATAGGAATTACCTTATACACTACCATTTCATTCACTTCACATAGCAAAGCAATGGTATCCAGATGGCAAGTAAATTTTTAATATTAATAAATAATTTTTAATTATTTTAGAGTTAGAAAATCAAACATTTTTTATTCCTCCTCCTAAATCTATGCATAAAAATATCAGTTCAGAAGAACAACAATGTGCATTGAATGCACTGAATAAATGCTTAATATTATGCATATTTCCATGTAATTTTTTCTTTATATCCAAAAAATTTATTGAATATAATAAACAGTTGGAAAACTAATGATAACTTTTATTTTGAAAGATAATTTTTCCAAAAAATATATATAAATTATTATATTTATAGGAATATTTTTATTAATAACTCTAAGGTTGATCTAGCTATTATTCAATAATAAATAACAAAAGTAACATAATGTACAGCATTAGACATAGGGATAGCAATTTCATTAAGGTATGATGCAGTTAATTTTATAAAAATTTTGAAAATTACTATGGGTTGGTCAGGCTTGAGAAATTTTTTTATAAAATTATTATGAATTGGAAAGGGCTTCAAAAATATTTTTATAAATTATATTGGGCTGGGCTTGGGGAAAATTATTATGAGCTTGTACGTTTAATAATTTTTTTAATCAACTATGGGTCAGACATTAGCCTAAAACAAGTTATTTTGCAGGCTTGGGCTCGGCCTGATCAAAAAACCAAGGCCCATGAAAATCTGATTTTTATTGTATTTTTAAATTCTTTATGATTATTTAAATGTTTTATTTCAGTTCTCAACTACCAAAATTATTATGATCTTTTATTGGGCTTGGATGAATTTTTCAAAATTATTATTGCTTTGTACTTTACCTGGGAATTTTTTTTAATATTAAATATTAGGTATAAATGATCAGTAAATTTAACATATTGGTATTATCAAGTAAAAGCTTTAAATTTATTCTTACTCAAACCATAGTATTTAGTTTTAGTTTTATTGGATTGAACCTGGCCTGAAGGGGGAGGTAAAAAGAATAAAATTGGATATTATTTTCAAATAACAGGTAATATCTAGCATAAATATAAGAAGAAAATTCTCATTCCCCGTCATTTTTGACGGGCTATCCACTAGTAGTAATATAATATTGTATATCATTTTGGGATGAGAGGGGTGGAGGATATGGGAGGAGGGGGAAGTTTTTATTAGCTTAAAATAATATTTACGACATCAGGCGAATTTCCGAAAAGGAGAATTTCCCAGCCCCACCCCCTTCTGGCTAAGCCTATAAGTTAGTAAGTATTTATTATCATTTTTTCCTTCTAATTAGTAATTTTTTCTTGTAAATAATGCCTATTGCTTTATAATATCTACGCAATTGAAATACTAAAATATAAAAAATACGCACTTAATATTGGCATAAAATTTAGAGTTTATGCTTCCAACTTCCATATTCTCTGTTTTGGCATGATGCTAATTTTATTAATTTTTTTCATATCCAAAATTGCTCACTTCATGCTTAAAGCATGACGCCATATTTTTCATTTGTTTATAGCTCAGTTTCTTTTTTGTGGCTCTCAAAATTGATTACGGTACTAATATACTTTTTAAATGGATCTAGATACATGTACAGATACATGATTTAAAAAGATATCTAGATCCAAACATAGATACATCGTCTAATAAGTTATCTTGATAAAGATACCATTTTAAAAATGTATCCAGATACAGATACAATTTTTAATAGTCTTATATATGGTTTGCATAAATCTAAATTAGGATACTATTGTGAGAATGTATGAAATGAGCTGAAAACTTTATTGACTAGATATCACATTTATCAAAATATATCTAAAATAATGATAATTCGATTTTAATATAATATATGAAATTAAATGATTAAATGATTATAAAAAATTATTAGATTTCAGTAATAATATTTCCGATTGGTCATTAAGGCTTCCTCGTTTATCTGGACATTTTAAGCTATTTTAAAAAGTCTCTCTATCAGAGTGAAGCGATTGGGGTGTTATATTTTATGAGTAACAATTTTATATCAGGATATTCTTTAAAAATGTTAAAATCTCAACATTCATTTTCTAAAATTTTTTTTAATTTGTTGAGTATACAAATTAAATCAATATTAACAATCATATCTCTACTGTGAGGTACTGAAAAAAATCGGATATTAAATTATTTGTTTTTTTTTCATAAGTCATATGTTTGCAATCAGTTGAAGAAAATGATATTTCATTAATTTATCTTTGTATTAATTGTTTTTTTATTAATAACAGTGTTTTATTTTTTCTCTTAAAATTTTAAATTACAGTTGTAAACATTTATTTAGTAGCTATACCCTTAAATATTTTATAATGTTGCAAGTTGAGGTAATACTAAATGATATTTCGTATTTATTTGTAGATATGGCAAAAATTTTACTATTAGAGATTTGTTTAATTTATTTTGAGATGTTATTTTAAAACATGCTCTATAAATTTGCTATGAAAAAACAATATCAGAACTTGTTGATGTATCATTAATTATTACTTCTCCCTCTTCATCACTATTAATATTAATCTAAAATAAATTTTTAAGTAAAATAAAATTAACCACTTCCATTGAAAATAAAAATGGAAGATTCCTTGAGTTGTATTTTAATATCATAATTTGTCTGGTTTATTCATAAACTCGCACATAATATTTTTAATGAATATTTATATATATATTTTATATATATATATTTATATATATATTTTATATATATATAAGTTTTAATATTTTATATATATATATAAGTTTTAATATTTTATATATATATAAGTTTTAATATTTTATATATATATAAGTTTTAATATTTTATATGTATATAAGTTTTAATATTTTATATATATATATATTTTCTCTCTTTAGCTTTCACCTTTTCTGGTGGTAAGCTCCTTCAACATCTCTCTTCACTTTATTTATTCATACAATCTTTTTTATCTAATTTATACTTCTTTATATTGGCTCTAACTTTATGGCCCCATTAAAGTTTTGGCCTTCCTCTTTTATGTTTGTCCATCACTTCCAAACTCTCAACCTTATTTCCTATGTAGTTCATAGGCCTTCTCATTGTGTGCCCATACCACCTAAGTCTGTTTACCATTAACTTAGTCTTAATGGGCACTACCTTTAAACTACCTAGTATTCTTGTACTGCGCACTTTATTCTTTCTTGTTACCCCAGCAATCATCCTCAGCATTCTCATCTCCATAGTTTGTAGACTTCTCTCGTCTGATTCTTTGGTTGGCCATGTTTCCGAACTATATAGAATAGTTGGTTGTACTATGGAACTGTAAATTTTTACCTTTAATTTGTATGGGATTCCTGTGTAAAATAACACTTCAGATAAAGATCTCCACTTTAACCACCTTTGATTAATTTTATTCTTTATCTCTTTTTCTATTGTGCCGTTTGTTTGTATAGTGGAGCCCAAATATTTGCAGCTTTCAATTGCCGATATCTGCCATTCTTTTATATCAATACTCTCTGTTTCATCTCCTTCTATCCCCATATACTCCATCTTTTCTATATTTACTTTTAGTCCGTGCTTTTCTAGGTTATTTATCCAACTCACTAATCTTTCTTTCATTTCATCCTTGGATTCGGCAAGTATCACAATATCATCTGCAAATATCATGTTCCACGGGACTGTTTGAGGTATAGACTGTGCTAATACATCTATTACTGTAATGAAGAGAAGTGGACTGAGAGCCGACCCTTGATGAACTCCTTCGGCTATTGTGAAGCCTGCTGAAGTACCTGTTGTGCTACGGACCATTGTTGTATGGCCCATATACATATCATGTATTATTCTTATATATTTTTGGGAACCTTTTTGTGGCGTAGCGCCCACCAGATAAGTTTTCTTGGGGTTCTATCGAAGGCCTTTTCTAGATCGAGAAAGACCATATGTAGCTTTTTGTTCTTTTCCCTGTATTTTTCACTCATTTCCCTAATTTGGATAGCATCAGTTGTTGATCTTCCAGGTATAAAGCCAAACTGAGTCTCTCCTATTTCGATTATGTCTCTTAATCTTTTTTCTATTATTTTTATATATATATATATATATATAATTTTTTATTATAGCAGTCTTATTATTATTTAATATCTATATATAAATTATATGATCATATGTAATAAAATAAATTTTGCATATAAGTAATTTAGCGTTAAATAAAAGTATATCAAAATGTATCTTAAAGGTATTTAAAAATAGATACTGGTACGTCTAAAATAATATCTAGATACAGATACTTTAATAAAAAATCTATCTAGATAGTGATATATTATTTTTATATCAATATACATATACTTTAATAAAAAATCTATCTAGATAGAGATACGACATTTTAATATCTAGATACTTCTATTTAGATACTTTAACAACTCTGCTAAATATTGCGAATCAGATATTTCGAAACTATATTTTCAATTCTAGCATAATGCTAATTTTGGCAATTTTATATTTTATATTGAGAACCAACAGATAAAAATGATTAAATTTTAAGTACTAAACATTGATAAAATCTATAGAATAAATACTTTGAGTTGCTTTTAATCTTAAGACAAAGTTTTGTGGCTAATAGATTTTTTCTTTATGCTGGTTACTAAATTGATTAAAGCAGTCATAGTCATTTTTAAAGCAAGGAATGTTGTTATGTAATTTACATATAATTTAGAATTAGTGATTCCAAATATATAGTAAACTTAAATGGAGATAATATAAAGATATTACATATTTTAAAAGCAAAATAAAAATAAGCATAGGAAAATAAATAATATCTAATCAATCATAATTTTTCATAGAGGAATACAGCTGAAAGAAAAATTAGGATTTCTTGAATCCTGACTACGCATAAATCCTTCAGTTGTATATGAGCATGTTAACATTTTGGCCTGTTTTCTTTTCAGTACCCTCCTATTTTATATTAGTTTCACCTATTCATGTTCGTAGTTTTCTATTAGCTTTTTATCCTTTGGTGATGAAAATTAAAGGTTTTCTAAGTTATATATTCACGGCCCAAGCCCGACCCAAGCCCGAATTAAAAATATTTTGTCCGAGCCCCACCTAAGCCCGAGCACACATTTTTAGACCCAACCTGACTCGAGTTCGACTAATATTTTTTTATAATTTAAGTTTAAATATTAATAATCATTTTTTATTTTTTAAAAATAAATCTATATTAAATAGAACATGAAAAATATTTTAAAAATGATCAAATATATTTAGTGTTGTGAAGTAACAATTTTTTTGAAGAAAAAAAGCGCTATTTGTTACATTCTTCTTGAGGTAACGAGCGTTTCTATTTTTTGAGTAACGGTAACGCAAAACGTTACTCGTTACTTTATATTTTTCTTAAAAAATATCAACAGAAAGAAAAATATATTTTAATGTATTATAAAATTAGTTTTATTTATTTTTTAATTCTTAATATTAATAATTTAAGCTGAGTTTTAATTCATATCAACCTCATTTTTATTTTAAATTCTCGTTGTTAAATTTTCTGTCGAAATTAATATTTAATCAGAATTCAAAGTAAAACTTAATAATGAATTTTTATAATTTATTTTAAGAATATTATGTCCATAGTACTTACTTCTTTAGGTGAAGATGATTTAACCCTTCCTTAGCCCCAATTTGATATATTTTAAACCAATAAAGAAAATTAATGGTACCTTCTAAGTCTACACTTTGTAAATGTTAATTATATCCAAACGTAAATATTTCAACCTCAATATCCAGCAGTTCAAACTTAAAAAAGCATAGGTAAAAAGATGAATTAATATATCATTATTTTAACATTACTTTAATAATATAATAATATTCTTTCATAAAATTTTGAAAAGCTTAATCATGGAATTAAAATATAAGTAGGCTGTGCCTTATATTAAATATCGGATAGGCACCGATATTTCGCGCTTTCCAAAAATATCGGATCGGGCCGATACCTGAAATAACCCGATTCGATCTTTTTACTTTTCTTTTTTTTTGTTATTTTATTTTATGTTATGTATATATATTTTACGTTATTATAATATTTTCTAAATAATTGTTTTTAAACAATGAAAATGCATAACACCCTCTAAATTTTATTTCTTATTTAAAATAGATTTATAATATTTTAGAAGTTTTTTTTATAAAAATAGAAAGTAACACAAAATGTTTTATTTTTTAAATAATAATGCCATTTTTTCATTTATACTTTAAATAAAAGAATTTTTTTAAATATGGTATCTGCTGAATTATATAAATATTTTACAAAAGACAAAGATAATTTTGCAAAATGCGTTATCTGCGGAATCATATGAGTCTGTCTTTAGCACGGCAGGGGATATAGATAGACCATATCAAGCTTATTGCCAGAAAATCTAGAGGCTCTCATATTTTTTAAAAAAATCTAATACATTATAATTTTATATATTAAATATTACAATTTTAATACCAAATAAAATGGATATATTATCAAATATATGTTTTTTTAATTATAGTTTTAATTGTATAAATAAAGATTTTAAATTAAATGCATATTTTATTTTTTGCATAAAAAATATTGATTTTTCAATTACATTTGGTTCAAAGGGGGGGGGGGGGTGAAAAATCAATATAAATATCCGATAGGTATCAGTTTCGGAAGCAATATCGGATCGGATCGGTGAAAATATGTGGATCGGCACTGCTCTAAATATAAGCAATTAAATTATACTACAGTATTGGGCTGGGAACCAACATTAAAAACCCAAGATTAACAAAATATTGGTTTTGGTTCAAAGTATTATATTGAGTATTTTAAACAATATCTTCTATTTCTTGTTTTAGTATTGCTATTGGTTTGACTATAATTGTTAATAAATTTAAAGAATACTTTAAAAACTTTGTTTAAATAATATATATATATGGAATAGTGGCGTAGCCAGGATTTATCCAATATTAAAATTTTATAGAGAATTTCATTATATTATTTATTTTAAAATACTATATATAACATCCCATTATTTAACCAGGTTGAGCACTATGCGCTCTTGTTTGTCTGATCAAAATTTTGAAATCAATTGAAGCTAAAAATAAATAAAAAATTGATACTTAAAGATGTTATCTTATAATATATTATTTTTGTATAATTTTATTACATTATAATTATATATATGAAATTTTAACTATCTTATATATATTTTTTTTGTATAGTGTTATTTTATTATATATTGTAGGAAAAAAATAAATATTATTTTTGTATATTTTTTTAAGTAACGAGTAGCCCGTTACTTTTTTGAAAAGTGGGTAACGCGTTCCTTTTTCAGATTTTGTAGTAACGTTTACAGCACTAAATATATTCAATTTTTAAAAAATGAGGTATAAAAATTATTAACATTTAATAATTAAACCGAATTATTGTGATAGAAATAGAGATATTTTTTTTTCTTATGTATTTCGAAACCATTTTGAAAAAATTCAAAGCTGCCCAAAGTAGCAGTATAGTTACGATGGAGACAAAGTGGCTATCACCCATCAGGTAGGAATATTTTTGGCATTTTAATGACTCAACCCTGAAAAAAAGAAAAACAACAGGGTAGGGGGCCAATTATAAAAATAAATATAATTGTACATATTTATAATATCTAAGCGTATTTTTTAAATTAATTTTTCTTATGAAATAATGAATACAAATAGTTTTCAATTGAATCTGTTAGCGAAAACTCGATGGGCAGATAGGACATGTTTTGGTCGGGCCATGTTAAAATGGAGAGTTTAATATTCATTTAGTGCTCTCATATTTTCCTTCCCGAACCTTTTTTTTGTAATATTTTAAATATTTCTCTTATTTTTTTCATATGATTTTTAAATTATATTTTAATATAGTGTTTTAATTGGGTAGGAAAACCAATAAGGATGGGGGTTAAAAACGAGTACCTTTCCCTCGAACAAAAAACTCAGATTAAAATTCTAAAAGGAAATTAGAAGTGTATCCTTGAAAAACCCCCTTGTCCCTCTTAGTTCTTTTAACATACATGGTAAATCCCCCCCCCCCCATTATAATACATCATTTATTATGATAAATATTTTGCCGTTGTTGATATATATTTAAAACTTATTTGTTTATTTCCCCATTTGTCATATAATATATGTTATATAAAAATAAAAAAATTACAAAATAAAATATAGAAGTAAAAATTAAAATTAACTGAATTTAGATATTAAAAATTCTTAAAAATAAAGGAATTCAGGGCTGTTATAAATATTTAAAAAAATTATTTATCCTTTATAAATTTGGACTATAAAAAATTATCTTGTATAAATTTCGTAGACATAACACCGTACTTTGTTTATTTTATTTAAATATTTCCCGAATCGATTTTACTCGTTTTAATAAATTTTAATTCCCCATATTTCCCCACCTTTACCTGCTTATATTTCTAAAGTAACTGGTATGTGTTAATATCCATGATTATATTACACAAAATTTTTATTTATAACATTCTATTTTACCGATGCCAAAAAAATTATATGTTATGAAGACAATAAATTTGATGTTATGAAAACAATAAATTATATTACATCATCATTTTATATTTCCTATATGGTATAAAAAAATCATAATTTATAATTATACATCAAATAAAGTGAATCCCTCTCGTAATCAATAATCTAATTAAGAAAAAATGGAAAATTTAGAAAAATATTGGTCAAAATTATTTTTAAAATGACGCCATCTAGCGGATAAAGCAATATTTTTAACTTTTATAAATAAAATTCTTTTCAAAATTTGATTTTATAAAAATATTAAGGTTAAAGTAACCTACAAATTATTATATTTTTTTATATCGGCGTGGATATTTATGATAATTATATAGTATATATGAAAGTCCCCAAGTTATATATATCTAAATACTAAAATATTATATGTATATATTTGTATCATATAATATGTTCAATTTATTTTTGATATTTATACTGCCTCATGGCGTGATTTAAACAACTTATGTTTTGTTAAGGCTGTGTCCTAAATGTTTTGAAAAAACCTTAAAATTTTTAATTTTTGCTAATTAATAAAATTACGAAACATCTCCTAAATCTTCCATATATTTTTTATAAGTTTAGTAGAAATTAAAAAAAAGGGAATAAAATACAAAAAATAACAATGCCAAATACTTTAATTATTTATTACTCACTAGTTTTTTTGTAAAACCCAAATAAATAGATTTTGAGAATTGTTAATTTCTATTCTTTTTTTAAAAAAAAAATTGTATTGACCAAAAATGATTTAGAACACTATTTTATTTTTACATTAAAAATAGCAACAATCTATTTTTAATATTATTTTTATTATTATATGGCGTAATTTAAACAATTTATATTTTGTTTTATTTTCATTATTGGGTAACTTAAATGATTTATTATTCTTTTATTATTTTTATAGATTAATTTAAATATTGTATATATATAGTAAATATTTTTTTTTGAATGGTGATACTATATCGATTAGAGGTGGGCACGGGTTTATTTTTTTTATTCAGGGCCCCGTTCACGGTGCTTATAAAAAAAATTCACGTCATCTCATGCTTACTACTAAAAAAAATTTGACCATACACGCCTACTCACGAAAGATAATATTTAATCACTCCCAAATATTCACGGTATATTTAAATTTTTCAAAACTTTATTGATATACTTTTATACTTTTTTGAATTTATACTTTGTTATAGTTTTTCTTTCTCTAATTCTATACATAGTAAAAAAGTCATATTCTTGAATTTATTATGTATTTCATTCATCTTAATTGAAATTATTATTTTATATTATATTTTTCAGCTAAATATCTCCGCAGTTAATTTACCACCTCAGTAATTCAACGCCACGCCGGCCGGGATTTAGAAAAGAAAACATTTTAATCGAGGATAGGCTTAAATTTATTTTTGAGATTAATATTATGATATTTGCAGTAAACCTGATTTGACCATATATTTTAAGGTTACCACACTTTGGAATTTTCTACCTATGCTCAGAGTTGGGCAGGTCTTCCGAAAAAAGAATCTACATACAGATATAGATTCTTTGTGAAAAAAATTAATCTTAGATACAGATACCAGTATCTTTTTCAAAATATCAGAAAGATACAAGATAAAAGATACTTTATTTTGCCTAATAAGAGTATTAAATACAAAATATTTTAAAATTATTATTATCAATTAAATTAGAATAGTTTATAAAATACAGTTTTTATTATTTATTTGAGAAGAACATAACATACGCATAAAATAAGAATGAATATTTACAACAATTAATAAAATATTTAGTGATGAGTTAGTTATAATCAGGTTTAATATTAGTAATTGCTCATTCTTAGCATAGATAGGGAAGAAGGACTAGTATTAATAGGAGTTGAAATCTTAATTTTAAAAGAGTAATTAAAATAAATTCATTATTTTATAAGATAATCAGATTTTTCAAATAATTTATCATTAAACATTTGTCATTTCAGTCTACTTAACATTGTGTCAAAACTAAATAACCTTTCAATTGTAGCTGATGTAGGTATTGCAATATTAAATTTATAACAAATTTCCTTAATGAATGGATAATAATTATGGCGTTTATAATATATTTAGACTTTCTTTAAAACCTCCAGTTCAATGTTAATTGTATTATTGATCTCAGCAACATTTGTTTCACCAAAAGAAAAATAATCATTTTCTTTATTAGATGCTAAATCTATCGGTGTTAGTTAAAGCTTAATATATACTCTGGTATTACATTTAGAGCATCTTTTATTAATATATTTGGAAAGTATTTTTTTTATCATCTGACTCAATCCATAAGTTCTTAAAATATGGATTTGATATTAATATTAAAAAGTCGCATTATAAATCATAGGGAAATATTTTCCTAAAATCTTTTTCCCAATTTGTGTTTAATCATTTATCATTTTTTTGTTTATACAGGTTTTGCATCTAACCTGTACATTGTCTTTTTAACTTTTATTTAAAAAAAATTTCCATATAAAATTTTAAGATATGGATATGATTTCACGGGAACTTATTTCCATAATTTAAATTTCACTACCGTGTGTTAATCATCCTACAAATTAAAAAATTATTACATAAAATTGGTATTGATATTCTATCGAGTTACATTTATATTTAAAATATAATCTTTAGATATTTCGTTTTGGTGTTGTTATTTTTTTATCTATCTACCTAGTTTGATTGTAATTATATTAAAAATATGGTGGAAAAAAAAATAAGGAAAATTAATATAAGATTCTCGAAGAAAATAAGATATATACTGTGTGTAATGAAACATGAATATTAAATAGAATCTGTATCTTTTGTCAAGAAAATGATAATGATACAAGATTCTTTTCAGAATAAAGGATATTAGATGCAGATACTACTATCTTATTAAAAATGACAAGAAGATGATCTTGTATCTTCTATCTCAGATACAAGTATTCGCGGTGTCCAACTCTGCCTATGCTTATGCATAGGAGAATCAAAGCCTTAAAAAGTCAAAAATACGATAAGTATGTTTTAGTTTTATATGTTTATGAACATGAAACCAACAAAAGAATATTAGAAGGATTAATGATTTTTAAATTAAATTCTCAATTCTATATTTTAATCATTTTTGGCGTTGTTTAGCAAATATTTATTAATTTAGTAATTATCCTTGATTTTTAAGCTCATATGATAAAAAATATCTATCCCTAAAAAAATATTTCTCAGAAATTTATAATGCCAGATAATGAATAGCAAAGATAACACTGTTGCCGATTTTCAGGTAAGATTAACTTAAATTTATATATTTTAATTTATTTTTAAGGCTTGTACTGGTATTGAAGATGTCGGATTAGCATTTAAATATTTAGAAGATCATCAATGGAATTTAATCGTAAATATACTTATTCATTTTTATTATTATATTTAATTCATTATAGGATGCAGTTAACTCTGCTATGAAAAATGATAATATTGTTGATATAAATTATAAAGGCGATGATATATCTATAATATCTCCTAGTCAGGTAATTTAAAAAAAAATTTATCATCATTTTTAGTTTATTTACTATTTTATTTTAACATATTAGGCTACCACATCCTTAAATAACATATATTCAGCCAATTCGTCATCTAGTCATAAAGTTAATCCTTTAATAAACACATCATCCTTAACCAAGAATACAAATAATATGGGGCCAAAAATTTTAATTTTTAATATTACTTATAAAGATAAAACCTCAGTTATAAAAGTTTTGGAATCTCAAACTGTTGGTAGATAATTATTGAACACTTCTAAATATATGACTTTATTTGCAGGCAAACTTAAAGAATATATAGAAGAAAGATTTAAAATACCCACAAAAGAAATATATTTATCTGGGTGGTATAATAATCTGAAAGTTTTTAATTATGTATGTATTTTTTAAAAAAAATATGATATATTAAAATCTATATTGAATTTTTTTAGACTATATTATCATCATTATCCTTGCCAATTGAAAATAATTTACAACTTTCAAAATTATCACATATGACCTCTGGGAAAATACCATCCTCAAAGTTTTCCCTTAACATTTCTAAAACTAATTTACAATAATAAAAATTAAAACATAATACAATCATTTATATTAGATAAAATACTCTCCTTCTCAATGACCTCAATAAATTAGTTATGATTCTACTCTCTTTTTTAAAGGAGGGGGGAGGGGTCAAAGTTTTCTTATTAATATCTTATTCATAATTTTGAGACAACAGACTTTGAAAATGTATTTTTAATTAAAATTATTTTTGAAAAATAATTATGTCAGAGACTTTCTGGGCAGGTCATATTTTAATATTTAATATATCTGAGCTGGACCCTAAATTTTGATTTTTTTTAAAAAAAAAATTACCCATGTTGTGCCTAAATTTTTTTTATACTTTTATTCTTTCTCAATGTTCTTTTAAAAACTTTTGATTTGAAGTATTCAGTTTAATCCCATTTATAAATATCACCCCCCTCCCCTCCCTACCTCTTTCCTTAAATACTGAAATGATCATTTATATTTGATTGAGATCCCTACCTCTTTCCTTAAATACTGAAATGATCATTTATATTTGATTGAGAGTGACCTATTCAAAATAATTACTAATATATTTTATGTAGACTCCCTTTTGCCTTTTTCAATAAAATTCTAAATGTATTACCATATTTCAAATGTATTTTTATTGTTTTTGTTTTTCCAGTGAATCCCAATCCAAGCGCCTTTACACACTTTACATAAAGAATTGCTGGAAAGATCAAAAATACACTCTACAAATGCCGGGTGACAAAACTATAAAAGAGGTATATATATATACATTGAATATTTAAAAAAATTGAGATTTTTTTAAACATAAACAATTTTTTGCTACCTTAGGCCCCCTCTCAGAGATTATAACATAAGAGTTTTAGCCCTTAATATTTTTAAAAAGGTGGTTCATCCACTATTCAAGTCTGTCACTGAAGTGATTTTTGACCACTCCAACACCTCCTGCATATTACACTTGGTGGCATGGCAACACGATATGAATTTTTAATTATAATTAAGTAATGTATTAAAGTATTCATTATTTATGAATTTAAGAAGAAAAAAATAAATAATTAAATATATATTAAAACTTATTATAAAATGAGATTTGTCAATATAAAGTGATAAAGATAATGAGGATGGAAAGGAGAATTACCCATTTTTAAGGGTAAATTTATTCATAATTATTTTTAACAATTTGTTCATTTTTTTTTTGAATTATTAGTTTTCCTATCTGATCCCTTTTCTCAAAAATATTAATGCATTCATCTTAATGAGACATTTTATTAGACAAACACGGCATATCATATGGAAAAAACATGAGAAAAAATAACTAATTGTATTAATTATATTTTTTGGGATAAATAATAGATATGAAAAAATTTGATTATATAAAGATATTATTATTTTTTATTTTAATTTAGTTTTTTTTCTGTATTTAAAAATTTCTTAAATTTTGTTATTGGAGTTTAGATATATAATAATATAAAAAGAAAATTTTTTAAAGTGTCTAAGTATCTATAGTCGGTCATAAAGGAAACATTTTAAAGTGTTTAAATATTCATGGTCGGTCATAAAAGTGCTGCCGTGATGACCTATAGCTTTTATGACCGATTATGGATATTTGGACATTTAAAATTTTTCTTTTATGACTGACTATAGATACTTAGACACTTTAAAATTTATTTTTATTTTTATTTTATTATATATCTAAATTCCAATAATACAATTTTCGAATTTTTAAAATTCGTAAAAAAGCTAAAATTTAAAATGATAAATTTTTTTTTGTTTTTTAAAAAAAATAAATATTATATAATCAAATTTTTTCATATTTATTTTTGTTTTCACCTCAATTATTATATATATAGATAAATATGAATAATACACTATAATAATATAACATGTCCCCCTTTTCTAGGTAAATATCTGGGTTACCCCATATATCAATTTACGTGAAATAAAAACAAAAATCACAATCAGTATCTATCAACTATATATATAATATGCTAAAACTAGATAGAAAAATAAATTTATATTAACTATACTTTAAAAATAAATAAAAATCAATTCAATAAAAAAAAAACCAAAAATTTTTAATTTTTTATTAACTCCGGGGCATTAGTTAACACTTAATCCAACCATTTCTCTGAAATTTTTACTTGTCCTGCCAATCATTCTTGCGCCATTACCTTTCCATCTAGTCTTTTGTATGCCACACACATCTATATGACTTATATGCAGTGCATCGATCACTTCTTCCGCTCTTCGCGTCATGCTCCCAACATTTCATGTCGTATCGTAACTCTTACTTTATCCCCCCTAAACTGGTTTATGTATATAAATTACTTGCATTTTTGGTTCTAACCGGTTCCCGAGTGATGCCTGGATATTTTAAAATGGCTTTCAGTTGATTCTAGTTCCATGTCTAATGTTGTTAAACCGTTCGATTTGAGCCGATTTTTAAAAATGAGCTAATTCAATATTTTTTTCCAGAAAATATTACGCACCTTTTTTAAAAAATTGGCTTAACGAGCTGTTTTACAACACTACCCAGTTTTATGTTCTAATGTCGGTTTCTAAACTCAGTTTAACTATTTACTAATTTACCATCTCAATATTTATAAAAGAGAGGGATTTAAGAAGAAGAAAAAGGACAAAAAAGATGGTGATATATAAAATATAATTTATGGTTAAAATTGCCTTTATAAAATTAATAATCTTTCTAAATATGTTCTTTTTTTTTAAAAAAAAATATGTATCCTACTATTGCACAAAAGTTAAAAGACACGTTCGCCGAGATGTCATCTATCCCAACAAAAGACCAGGAATGGATCGGGTTTCCTTTCGAAATTATCAGTGATTCGGTATTTCGGCAAATATATATTTTTGTTAAAAAATTCTTTATTATCAGCTTTTTGGCTTCGAACTTTAATTCTTGTTTACTTGAAGGGTTATAACTTATTAACTTTTTTTTTAGCACTTAAGATACCTTTCTTCATTATCTTACATTTTCTTTTCACGATTTATTTAAGTTTTGATGATCAAAATCAAATGATTTATAAAAAATTATAATTTATTTTGCAAGGTAACCCTAAATAAAACCGGTATAAATTTTCCTACGCAAGATTTTGAAGTGTTCAATAAAGCTAGCGATAGCAATTTACTATCCCATACATCTAATGGCAGGTCCTCTGTGGACGAGGTTGGTTTACATTTAAAAATTGAATAAATATACACTTTCATTATATATATTATTTAGTTTTTTCAGGTATCATTTGCTAAGTAGGGTAAGTTACGCGGAAGAAAGATATATATGAAGATAAAAAGATGAGCAGTATTTTTACAAATTATATTCAAAAATTAAGGTAGACCTTAAAATAAGAAATTAACGGAATTAAAACTAAAGTAAAGTAAGTTTAGGTTAAATATCAGAGTTGTTAAAGTATCTAGATACAAAAATTTGGTATCTGTATAGATTCATTTTTAGGCTATGTAACTGTATACATATCCATTTAAAAAGTATAACTCCTAAATATATATATTTTAAAAAACAATGAATATAAAAAAATATCATGTTAGGACGAGCCTATGATGATAGCTCATCTGCCACCCCCGACCTCCTCGAAAATTTTCTCAAATATCCATGAGACACAAGAAGAAGGTGAAGGGGACGAAGAGTTCCTCGATAGCTCAGATAATTTTGGTGTGTTCGATGCCCCTTGCTCCTCCTTCAAGCTGTCCAACCAACAACCTTTAAGTAATTTTAGACATTAAAAAATTATTATTTAATTATTATATATTGTGTATTCATAGAAGGAAAAGAAAAAAGGATGGAAAGAAAGAAGTAAATTCTATTTGGCCTATAATAAGATAGAAAAAAATACGAAATTTTTAGAAGGACTTTTGTAATTATTATTTATTTAAAAAAAAAAAAATTATGTAAATCTCAAGTAATTAATATAAATTACGCGACAGTCCTGTAAAGCCCCACTTAAAACAAATTTTTTAATATGGGGTATAATGACCCGATTCGAATATTTTTTTGAAAAACGATTAAATTATTTTTGCTGGCCATCGTGTTATTTCCCACTAATTTATATGCTAGCTGATCACCTAAAACATATCGTTCCCGTTCTAAATCGCTAAAACAAAAATCGCTAAAAATTGGGAACATGGTTTATATCTCCTAGAAAATTTTTAAAGTAAATTTGAAATTAATATTACTAGATACTAAGGAATTTTCTAGGAGATATAAACCATGTTCCCAATTTTTAGCGATTTTTGTTTTAGCGATTTAGAACCTATCCCAACATAATATATTCTTATTTATAAAGCAAAAAATATGCAGATAAAAATATGTAATATATATACATATATATATTAATTTATGAAAACTTATTTTTTCCCCAAAAATACTCAAAGTTTTACCGAATACTATCGACGTGGTGGAAGGACAGATTCATTTCGTTAATCAATTCGAATTAAGGTAATTGATATAAGATATTTTTTTAAATTTTTAAATAATGACCTTTTTATAACGGGAATTAAAATTTTATTAAATTTTGTATTTGCCCATTTAAACTAATATTTTAACTATAAGTTTGACTTTTAGATCTATTCAAGGTATATATTCTAAGTAATCGGGTAATTCCATTTCCCCTTTTCCCCCCATTTTACATGCCTTATACTATAAGTGATAAAAAAATTTTTTTGAATGAATGCTTATTTTTTGGTTATATATCATTATGTCTTGTTTTTAAATATTCTTTAAAAAAAAATTAATTTTGGTCTGAACACTTATTGAACATAATAAGAATATAAAAATAAAATTAAACAAAATGAGATTCAATTTTTTAAAAATGGCCGTGTTTATATCAGATGACTTGGTCTTTAATATTTTGATTGATTAGTTCCGAATTGATATGTTCAATTATTTTATTTTAGTATTTTTTTTAATTGTCGATATCGAGCATTATAATTAATTTTGTTAAGCGGCTTGATTTAGCCGATTTTAAATCAAGATCTTAGCCAAAATAGTATTACGCAATCTAGATTTTTTTTAGCAAATGTCCAAATCTTTCTGCCACCTATGAACTAAATTGCCAGACTCTTAATTATTTTATGGCTAAAATAATGGGTCAGTCATTTTTAAAAATCGATCCTTTTAACAAAATTATAATTCCTCAGCCGACGATAGAGTAAATTCCACATCATTTATTTAAAGCATGGATAAAAATTTTAACTTATTAATGAGATTAATGTCCCATTGCAAAGTCTCTTAAGTGACATA
Organism: Gordionus sp. m RMFG-2023; assembly: GCF_954871325.1. Classification (NCBI taxonomy): domain Eukaryota; kingdom Metazoa; phylum Nematomorpha; class Gordioida; order Chordodea; family Parachordodidae; genus Gordionus; species Gordionus sp. m RMFG-2023. Next base: position 26,524,008 of record NC_088778.1, on the reverse strand, counting down.
TTTTTTGCAGAGTGGGAAAAGAAAAAAGTAGTCTATTATTTACAGTGTTGTTATATGAATGGTCAAATATGGACAAATTCAAATTAATGTTTTTTTAAAATCAATATTAACTTTATATATATATGTATATATAATTGTAAAATGAATCTATTATATTAATTTTATAATATTTTTTAAATTCCTTGTCATTCAATAACTTATCTTCCGCTCTCTCCATGGCAAGGTCTTGTCCTGATTCATATTCAATATTTTTTAATCCATTTTCCTCTTGCCGAGATCTTCAATCGATTTCTTTTAAGTAAGAATAATACCCCAAATTGGCCAATTTCTTTCCTAAGAATTGAACTAGGAATTGTTAGTAAAATGCCATTTATCTTAACAGACATGGTGGGGAAACCTTATTCCACTAACTTGAGGCCGGAATCTGATTATTTCTTGTGGAAGTTACTGCTTTCCACATAATTTGCTATTTAACATGCCGCTTTTGCTTTTAAAATATATGATATCACTTGAAATATTTTGATCATCACCACATTGTAAAAGGCATTTCTAAACATATTTGTATTTTTATTTCTTCAGATTTTTTTAGAGTATTTGACCAGGTCTAATACTCGCCCAATCAATTGACTGAATTTGACCGGTCAGTTGACCGACTTGCAAATCTTGATTTTATAGGTCTTGAATATTAATAATTATTAGAAACATGTTTTTTATTTTCATAGGGGGTAAATAGTACCATCTCTAAGTCTAACAATGTCTAAAAGAAATATTATGTGGCATGTACAATAAGATTGTAGAAAGCTTTATAATAATTGTTATAAATTGTTACTAAAGATAAAAAAAAATTTTGATTTGTATTTAAAAAATTAAGATACGGGAAAACGCATCCGCAATTCTTTATCGGAACTATGCAACACGCCCTGGATGCCTCATGTAACCTTCCCATATTAGAAGTTATTTTTACTTAAAAACAAATATAATAAAATTATGAGCTGTTTTTATATTATGATAATTTACTAGCTTGTTAGAGTATCTCATTTTGTTACCTAAAAAAATATCTTTTCAAATCGAGTAAGAGATTAAAATGCGATATCATAAATTTTTTTTTTAAAAAAAGTTTCATGCCAATTTTTTTGTATATTGATTAATATATTTTTAAAAAAAATACAACTGAGACCGTGTCCTAGTTTGTTTTATTTCTAAACAGTCGCCATCTTTTCTGAACATTCATCTGTTGTCTGTTTAACCGTCTTTTCTAAGCAGTCGTGTTTAGTCGCCTTTTCAAAACGGTCGTCTGTTGTCTGTTTAGCCGTTTTCTATAAGAAGTTTTCTATTTAGTCGCCTTTTCAAAACAGTCGTCTGTTTAACTGTCTATATAGCTTCCTCTAAACCTTAAAAAGAAAGGGTTATTTAGATTTAAGTAATTGGTAACGATAATTTGTTTTGTTTGTGCCAAAAAAAATTATATTTATTTAATAAACTTAAAACACACCAAAATGGGATGTCAACGTTCGGCTAAACGGAAATAAGTTTGAAATAGAAGACAAATCAAGGCACGGCCTCGCGATATAATATTTTGAGCATTTTTTTGAGAAAATTTGTTTTCTAAATGTATTCTCTATAAAATACGAATTTTTTTTAGCGCAAATTACTCGTTGTATACCTCCACCACGAAAAAAGCATTTTATCTAACATATTTATCAGTTTAAACCTATGCTCCGAAACGGTTATCAACTACCTCAACGCGAATTTTATATTATGGCCTTGGGACGTTACCCACACATCTAACAAAGAATTGTAAGTTACTACCACCTCCCCCCCCCCTTCCCCTCATGCACACCAGAATTCGCCTTATCGAGCCAAGAGGCTCGAACCGAAGGGATTTAATTATTAAAATCTGGCCCGATTCGACTCAAACAATGAAATTCGAATCCTTGAAACTCCACTTTTAAAAGAAAAAGGATTACATTTTTCTAATAATTTATTCAGTGGCCTCGTTAGTTATTACCACCATTTTGGAATTAGTCCCGACAAGCTCCGAGTCGGGCCTATCCCAATTCGGGTGTAGAACCGACTCGGTTTATTATTTTTTAAATCGGTCGATAATAAACGGGCCGGAGAGGGGCGTGCGAGGGTCGGACCGCATAAATATATTCAGTACAGGGCTTTAGCATTCGCATAACATAATAATGTAAAACTTATCGATCTTATAGTGTTAATAAAAATATGAAGGTATGATTTATAAATTGATCCATTTTATTCATATCGCGATGTAAGGGGCTATTCCGTGACAAATCGATCAAAAAGGTAAGCGGAAAATAATTCCCCGGAGAAAAAAATCCCCAATAATAATTCTTAGAAAATAATATTACGGAATTGATTTTCTCAAAATTTTTTAATATATTATTTGAGGATTTTTATTCCATGGATATATTTATTAGGAATTTTTTCTCATATTTTTTTTAATTTAAAATTTTTTAATATCTTAAAAAACGGGGATTTTTTATTTCCGTGGAATTTTCCTAGATTCGATCAAAAAAGGTTCATTTTCCGAATGACTTTGCATGATGTTTATATATGTTGTGCGGATTTATAATTTTTTGAGGCTCTAACTCAATAAGTTTCGGAGATTACCTGATCAAAGCTAAAAAAAAAAAAGATAGCCTCTTTCCTAATTCGAAAAAAACCGATAAAAATAAGAGATTACTCAATAATATGAATGACAGAGAGAGACCTAATCATTAAATAACACTTGAATCACTTACTTAAAAAAAATTTTTTTTTAAAAAAAGAAGAGATTTTAATAGAGCATAATATTTTCTAAAAATGGATAAAATTAGGCTGGGAATAACCATTGTTTTTTAAGTTATTTAATTTTTTAACGATAAAAAGAGTCATTGGCTATATGCTAAAAAATCTGAATGATTATTTTTTTTTGAATATATAATTATAAAACAACATTTATTTAATTTTTAATTAAAATATCATTATTTAGTAGTGCTGTAAAGTAACATAAAAAAAATATGTCCTTATTTAATATTATTTTATTTAAGAAAAAAAATTGAATCAGAATATTCTTATTTTTTATATTGGATCCGTTTTTTAGAAAATATTTTGAATATCGAATCGGTGATAAAAATTGAGAATCGGACAGCTCTAACGTAAGCCCTTTTAATATATGAATAAAGATATCGCAATAAATAAGTTGATATAAATTTCATGCATAAATCACACTTATAATACTTATGCCAGATAAAAATCCAACTTTTTTAAAAAAAAACAGATTTTTTTTGATTATTATAAGGATAAAAATCATTTATTTAAAATACAAATAAATGAAATGCTAGATTTTTACGTATAACAACGATCAAATTCGGCAAAATCTTGGAAAACACGCTAAAAACCACAAACGTTAACGAATACCCGTGCCTTATCGTTTTTCAAAAATGCAGAGGCCAATTTGATATTCTCAACATTTTTAAAGGTAAAAAGAAGAACGTTCAATTTGATTTGTGAGCAATAAATGTATTAAAATATAAGGCTGGATTTATAGTGATATCCGATACGATTTAACAGCCGATGGATTTTTAAAATATGTTTAATGGGATCAATTTTTTTAAAATTAATATTTATTTTATCTTTAATTCTTTTCATACTAAGCAAAGAATTATTGATTTTTATAAAGAAAAATTGATCTCATTAAAAGATTTTTAAAATTGAGCAGCTGTTAAATCATGTATCGGTCCTATTGTTAACACAGCCTAACTTTCCATAGGTGGTAAAGTTGATACGTAATAATATACACATTGGGTAAGAAAAGGAAGAAGGAAATTTATTTGAAGAATAGGTTATCATTTCCTAGACAAACATATTATAGGACTTACTTATCCACCTAAAAACCAAACGATAAAATTCTCTTTTGGAAAAAAATTATCGCTTGCTTTTTTTTTTGAAGAAAATGTTACTCAACAGTAAATATTAATTATTAAATTTGCTCTTTAAAATATATTAGGAAGCACTTGTTTGGAAGATTTAATGACCACATTGATCCACTCGGTCGACATGTTTAGAAATAATCAACAATCATCTCTACAAGAAGAAGTTTGGATTATTTTAATTTTTATTAAATTTTGATATCATAATATTTTGCCCAAATTATTAGAAACAAAAATAAAGATATTTTTAACATAGTATAATCTTTCCAAAGATTAGTCATGTGCGGTTACCTTTCGACCATCAGATAATATATAAATCGTATTTTTGCCTTGTAAAATATTTCAAAATTGCAATGAGAAATACTATTATATAAACAATTTCAACATTATCATTTTTTTGCATCAGGAGAATGGCTGTTAGGCCTCATTTATAGTAAACGCGTTATATTCAAGCGTTGCATTATTTACAAGCAAATAAATTATAATTTATAAATATGGAACGTTATGATAGCGCATAAAATTTGAAAAACTTATGTTCCGACTTATATATCTAAAATTATTGACGCTATGAAGAAGCAGCTGTGATATCGATAGCGTAAAATAATGCAAAGCTTGAATATAAGGCGTTCGTTATAAATGAGATCTTATATAAATATAATTTATATCAACTTATTTTTTTAAGTTTTTTATAAACCGAAAATTTTGACACTTTAAAAAAAAATGTTTTAAAGATGGAAAGAGACACGAGGGAAAATATAAAACGCGAACAAGATGAGGCGTATCGTTTGTCACTTGAAACGGATAAAGCCAAAGTTGATACTCCATTAAAAAAAATTTTTGCTTAAAAAATAAAATATTCTTAAATTCTTTCTCAATTTTTTTATAAGGCTCTGATCATCACATCAAAAAAAAAAATTAAAAATATATTTGTAAAATATTTAAAAACTTTTTAAATCTAGATTTCCTTAAAAAAGAGTTAATTTTTTTTAAACATGCTTTGGACTTAGAGAAACGTGATTTTTATAAATTTATTTATATATAGAAAATAGCTCGCGTAAAAGAAATCGAACAGGAACAGCTGATCCAAAAACTTAAGGAGGAAGAAGACGAGTTTAAGATGAAAGAGAAAGAAGTTAAAAACCAATTTTTAATCTTTATAAAATAATTTAAGTAATTTTTCGTGAAAATATATGTTCTATTATTTGGGCTGTTAAAATGGACTTAAAAAAATGGTTCTCATTTTGAATTTTTTTTTTAATGGAGGCAGTTCCAGATTCCTGAAGTTTTTAAGAATTGTTTTTTTTAAAGAAAGGTTTGTTTTAGTTCTTATTAGAGATCTGCACCGAAACTATTTTTTAAAATATAATTTCGGTTAGGGCTTAAATATTTTAAAAAAAATTCTGGCTGGGTTGTGCCGGGCTTAAATTTTTAAATGTAATATTCAATAATTTTGTGAAAAATTGGATATATTTTTAATATTTTTTTTACAATTAAAAAATATTAAATTTTTTTTACAATTAAAAAATATTAAATTTTTTTAATGTTTAAATAAATTCAGTTTCGAGACAAATAGAAAAAATACGTACAGCAGACAATTTTTTTAAAAATTTCGGGCTGGGCTTGACAAATTGGCTCGGTTGCAAATCACTAGTACTTATATCTGACTCTGTTCCAAGAGTTTTGTTTTAAATCGGAGGAAATAGGCTTATATTTCTGAACCAAAATTTCAATAACTTCGTTTCGTGCAGAGTCACAAACCTTAAGTAGTATCGGCTGTTGAAAGCCAATCATTAAAAATACCTATTCCATACTATCATAGTGGCATCCGATCCAATAAGATTTAACAGCTGATCGATTTTAAAATTTGTTTATGAGATCCATTTTTAAATTAGATTATTATCACGAATAGAATTAAAAATAATATTATTAAAGAAAAATTGATCTTATAAACAGATTTAAAAAAGATTGATCAGCTGTTAAATTGTGTCGTATCAGATCATGAATGCCGATTTATTTTATTTTAATAATATATGTTTGAGGGAATGGAAATCCGACGTTAACAAACTTCAAAAAAATTATAATTTTCTTTTAAATTCCAAAAATTAGAAAAGGAGACAAAATTACCATAAATAAATGTTATAAACTTAAAAATTTAATTCCAATTTTTATATACTAATTATAAACATAAAAATAAAAGGCAATAAAAATGTCCTTAGCTGATAGCCTACCAGAAGAACCTCCCAAGGATTGCGTATCGCCCGTAACCACTATAAAAATCCGCTGTATAAACCAAAGCAAAACGTTTCAAAGAAGATTTTTGGCCAGCACAAAGTTGGAAATTCTGTTAAATTATATAGCCTCGTTAGGATTCGACCAAAAAGAATACAGCTACATGACTTATTGGCCTACGTTCGATGTAAAAAAAGGAGGCTAAATTTTACCACATAGGAATTTTAGATTTCCAATATTTATTTAAACGATAGTAAATAAATAAATTAATAAATAGGTGTATTTAGATCGACAGCATTTATAGTATTTACCTAGACTAATGCCCTTTATTTAAATGCATTTTGAAGCGTCAATACACAATAAGTGACACACCATTTTTTGTTTCCCATATGATCGTTTATATTAGGAAACCAAAATGACTTGCCACCAGCTGATTTTACATTGATATACATTTTAATGAATATAATCAAATCGTCAGTCTAGATATTATCATCTTTAATAGTGGAGACGGGCATCCGATCCATCGAAAGTAAATCTTATTAAAAATGATATACGTGTTCATAGTTGTATGCCACTCGATCAGTCCCTAAAAATGTAACTGTTAAACATTTATGTCATATATAATGAGATTGACTCTTGACGAACCGGAAATCCGTTTCCACCACGAAAGGAGCCTCGGCCTATACCTCAAATTTCTGTTAATTACTACTTCTATAATTTCTATTATTATTATAAAAATAATTAAAGATATCGCAATTAAACCCCAACGAAACCCTGAAAACGCATAATCTTTATCCTCAAGTTTCCCTAACTATAACCGAGAGGGTTGAATAAACCTATTTTAATTCAATATTATTATCATTTATAAAAAAAAAATGTTTCTTATTTATAATTAAATTACCGTCGCTTTCAAATATTTTGATATCTTTTATTTGATAAGATTATATATATAAATATATCCAATATAATAATATTATATACATTTTACAACTCTTAATTTTTTTTAAAAAAATATATAAGATGATATATATATAAGTATTGTTACTTATTTATATATAATATTTTTTTTATTATTGCATTTAATAATAAAAAAAAATTTCCAATTGTTTTTTTGCATATGAAAATATTTAATTTTTAAAAATGAAAAAAAATATAATTAATTTTTTCTGGTTATTTCTAATAGGATGATGCATGTACAATAAAAATTTTAAAAAAAATAAACTCAAAAATTCTAATATATACTTATATAAGTTGTAAAAATAAATTTTTTTTTTGAGAAGAAATTAATAATTAGACTAATATTATTTTATAATATATCAATTTATCAAAAAAATAATAATTCTTTTTACATGTTATGTATAATAAGTACATATCATTTATGAAATATTTATAATCAAATTATTTATGTTTTTGCCCTAATAAAATTTATAAATAATATACAATGTGTAAAATATATTGGTAAAATAAACATAATATATTTGAATGATCTTAAATTTGAATAGATACTTTTTATTGACAATATTTTAAAAGTAATATTTTTTTAAAAAACACGATTTTTTGTTAATACTTATGTTTATCTGTGTGTGTGTAAATAAAATAACAAAAAAATATTTAACATGATTAAGTAAAGGAGAACTAATTATTCCTCCACTAAAAAATAATATTTTGATTTTTTTAAATAAATTAATATTCCAATAATAACATTTACATATAAATTAAATATTAAACAAAGATGTTGTCTGAGTGTAAAATCCGAGTTGATTAAAATTACGATATTAATTTATTCAACGGGTTGCAATACGCGAATACATTTTCTTTTTGTCATAAATAATTTGTTTAGCTTGCGACAGCCATTATAAGGTCTGTTCCTTTTTCTTTTTCTCCACTAGATGATTCTAAACTAGAGTCGGTGGACGAAGAATTATTGCTGTTACTATTCACTTTTAGAAAATAAGAAAAAAAAATTGAATATTGTTAGAGAATCACCTAACACTTTTGTTAATTATCAAGAGATTTAGAACGCCTAAACTAAAAAAAACAAACTAGGGGTCCAGGTTCTTAGATTTTTTTTGACCTATTTCTAAATTGTTAATAGAACAAATGGGGGGGGGGATTTACTCTTACCAATAAATGTTTAAAAAAATGATTAACGCAACATGCAACTTTTATTAGAATCAATTCATGGAAATTTTAAAGATGGGTTCCGGTTTCCAGGTTTATCCCAATTCCGGTCTGACTTCGGTCCCAAAGTGATAATTTATATACTTGTCGTATTGGGATATGGAATTCATGGTGATTTGGAATTTCTCAATTTTAAATTATTATATTAACCTTTTGACAGGCTGTGGGTATCGATAAATAATCACATAAATATGATTGAATTTTTATTGAACGATTAGAGTGTTTTAAACAAAATCCCATCCAAACAATATCTAAATATTAGGGCTATGCCGATATTAAATGTCGGATCGGCGTCGATATTTACACCGATACGATCCATATTTGTTTTATTTTATAAATAATTTCATAATAAAATAAAATTTATTTGTTGTAATGTTTAAATAATAGTTTAAAACTTTACCTATTTTTTATATTATCTGCAACAATTAAAATATCTAACGATCGCATTAGCTAATGATAGCTCGATTTAGCCAATTTTAAAAACGGTTAACTCAAGATTTTGGCCATAAGTAAATTACAAGCTTATTGGTTTTGCCCACAGATAGCAGAAAGGTTTGGGGACTTCTATTGGTTTTCTAGGCTTAAGTAATAATATTTTGGTTATTTGTTCTAGCCCTTTAAAACTCGGCTAAATTAAAACTAGATTCATCCATAAACATTCCAAATATTAAATGAGATTATTAACTTTTGGAGAATTAAAAATAAAATACACTTAATCATTCATAAAAGTTAGTTGGTTTTTTTTTAAAAAATAGAAAATATTGGTATTTTTATAATACTGATACAAAAATAGATGATAAATAAAAATTAATATAAATTAGAGGATCGGTTTTTAGTAATACCGAATCGGTGAAAATGTGTGGATCGGCAGTCCTACTAAATATTACATATTGTGTGGGGTTAAATTTATATCATTAATTTTTTTATATAAATCTTCATTCCATATATTTAAATTTAAGGTAATCTGATGAACAAAAAGCATTAATTTTAATAATGATATATATTTTTTTTAGATAATTTACATGTTATATTTGCATAATATCATTTTTTAATGTCGTTTTATTTCCCCTCAATGAGAAGCCGTTTCAATAAATAACCACATGAAATTTTGACTGATTATATTTTTAATAAATGTAATCATGATAATAATATAATTCTGCTTCTTAAATAACTGATTTTTAAATATGAGAAATTTGATTTCACTGGAATTTGTATTCCAAGCATGTTATAAGAGTACCCATACTATTCTCTTGGCAAAATTATATGTATTGTAGGTATTATACGAATACATTTCCGGTCGAATCAGATGTTTCGATTATAAAAATGGCCATCAGTAAATTATTTAATATTAAAAGATTTCGAATCCTCATGAATACCATATCCCAATACATATTCATTAAGGTTCATTATAAATTTGTCAGTTTAAAGCGTTCACACGTTTATAAGAAGTTAAATGCCGAAAAAGGGAACAAAAAAAACAAGAACTAGAAAATATTTTTTTATTAGGTATCGTCGCCTAAAAATTATTATTAAATTGCTCTCCTGTAAAATTACAAAAAGGTGGAGTTATGAGTCCACGGTGTAGTAAATATTAATTGATCTAAAACCTATGCCAGAAGAAGACGATGCAATGCCAGAACTGTCCACGGTATTACCATTACTAATCGTATTATCGGTGTTGGAATTCGCGCTGTTAAGGTAACTATTTTCAATCCTGCTATCTTTATCTTTATTACTATCATTTTTAGCTTCCGGTTCACTATTTATTATCAAGGAACTTTCATTATTGTTGAAGGAGTCGGAAGGAGGGGTCGCGATATCTTTTCTCTCGGTGGGATCCAAAGGACTGCTCATATTATCGTCCGAATCGGTAGGCGATATGATAGGGAGTGGGGGTAACGAGTTTGATTTATCTATTCATTTATTTTAATATAGTTTAACACTTTATTCATTTGGCACTAACAATGTCAAACAGTATTATTATTATCAATCACGTCGGGTTGGCCTATTTTTATTTTAATCCGAAAAAAAAAATCAAGTCCGCCCTTTTTTTGAAAATATAGCTCAACCTTGAAGAAATTATTAATTAACCCGCACCTCATCTTTTGGAGATTTTCTTTGGCACGCGAATGTAGAACGCGCCGAATTCGCTGTTTTTACATTGCATAACTATATTCCTTAGTATCAAACTATCAAGATATTTTCTCACCCCCCCCCCCTCCCTATTTACTTATATTTCTTAAAGTTAAAGGCATAGTTCAGTGTAATTTTTTTTTAAGAATAGAAGGAAAAAAATGATTTTTGCTCCTATAAAAATTTACAACCAACAAATAAAATTCCTAAAATGGGGTTTATTCTCACTCCCTCACACTACATATATGTATATGATGTATGAGGTTTTGAAAAATTCATTGTTATGCTTCATATGAATCTGGGTTTTTAGAAAATTTTTAACGACTCAAATCATTCATAATATATGACGAGATGCAATACTATTGTGTTTATTTTTTTCTCTTATATTGTATTATTAGTTTCAAATTATTGTCTATATAAAGAGGAGAATAAAAAATTGTCATTTAAATAAAAGGGTTTAAGTTAGATAAATTGTTCTTGTTCATTAGAAAAGTTTTAGAGCAAGTATTATCGTTGACTTCAATTATGATATCTTAAAGAATGTATTTTAGATACAAAAAGATTGCTCCTACAGAAGCTAAACTTATAATAATAAATGTTGATAAGAGATAGAAATATTATTTAATCTTAGGTAATAATTATTGCTCCATTATATTTCGCGATAAATTCAAAAACAAAAATATGTCATTTGGTATATTACATAATGGATATTTATTAGCAATGCATAAAGTAAAGAGAAAAATTCACTAAATAAAATCTAAAAAAGTAAGATCAATTAATTATTGGATTAATTTATCAGCGAAGGGTATTGACTATGAATGATATTGATTTAAAAAAAACCAAAATATTAACCGATTTACATTTGTATTGGTATTGAAAACCCAAGAAACCATTGGTATTGTTGTAAGATTCCAACATGTATAGAGGAATTATCTACCCTATTTTAACATACATTTTTATTATTATTCCAACATGATTAGGTCTTTCAAATTTTAAAAATGGGCGCCATAAATGATTAATGCTTTGAGGATTAACTTAATCTCTGACACATACATTAAAAATTTTAAAAAACCATTGTGATCATCGGCTAATACGACGGGTAGTAAGCTTGAAAGGACAGAGTAATCCATACTTTCGTCCAATCCTAAGAAGGAATGGGAATGATTACTTTGATTTGCCATATTCCCATTAGAGCCATTAAGATGGCTGTTGGGATTATTAGAGGTAGTATTTCCTCCGTTGTTGAGGGAGTAAGAATTTCCGTTGTTACCTAATAAGAATAAATGTTTGTATGAGATGTGAAAAACCAATTGGTATTATGAGATTTGAAATGATATCAAAAAATGAGAATAAGTTAGAGAAAAAGAATGAAATACGTAATATAAATTTATTTCGTTTTACCAACTAATATACAAAAATATCTCTAATTTGAGAACACCAGAAAAATTAGATTTTACCCATATTAGAATTCCCGCTATATCCATTTAAGCTTCTTAGGGTAGGGCTGGAACGAGGCGTGTTACGTGGGGTGGTAAGGGGTGAGGCGAATAGGTTAAATGTAGTCGGACTAACTATCCCGCTCAGGTTTATAGGGCTGAAATTGGTGTACGAAAATACCTTGTAGAAATAATTTTATATAAAGGGAATTTGTTAAGAAACTTTTAGTTAAATAAATCTTGCTTTTCAAATAATGAACTCATCTGTTTAAACTGTAGTATAAAATCACAAGCATTTGTTAGAGGGATACTAGAGCCATGCAATACTCGGATGGAGTTGATTGTGTGAGGCGGAGGGGGGCGGGTATGTAAAAGTTTCATTAAAACGGGGGGGGCAGAACTAAAAAATTTAAATAATTTTGTTTTCCAAATGTTATTTATAAATCTAAAAAATTGTTTTCCTTGAGCTCATATTATTTCCTCGCTATGAAAGATAAATATTAATAAAAAAAATAACATACTTGATTAGGGTTAAGTAAAGACGACCCTCCAAATGGGTTATGATGAAGCGGTTGCATGTGATTCGAATTTTCTTTCAGAGAATTAAGGTTTTGGTTGCTCCCAAAGAAGGTGAGAGGATTTAACATGGTCATGGAGTTGAAATTCTCGCCGCCGTGATTAATATTGTCAGCGGCATTCCTAATTGGTCTCGATGGATAGTCTTTGCAATTGGCAAGAGAAGGTCGTTAAAAATATATACCAAGATTATGCTTAAACTTATGATAATGATCTCCTCTACAAATTTAATTTCAAACTCGTTTTTTGTTTGTTTTTAATATAATTGGGCTAGTCGGCTCAAGGGGCTTGTCGGTTCAGCGGGTTTTATTTTAAAATCAGTAATGATTATAAATTAAAATTTTGTTCTAAGAATTCTATGATATCCATATTTGGGGAAATAATTTGACGTGAAAATTACAATATTTTTATTTTACATTATTAGGTTATATTAAAATTAAAAATTAAAAATGACAAAATGGTCAATATATGAACGTTTTAGATTGATATGTAAGGCTTAAATATATGAGAAGATCATATTAGTAATATTACCACCATTGGGGTTAGTAGAATCGTGACTTGTCAGTTCAATAAATCGGTTAACTCAAGTATATAAATATTACAAATAGAAATATTTTCACCAAAAAGGATCATGAAGAAGCAATAAAATTGTATGAAAATGATATGTCATCAAGAAAAGTAACATCTATGACAGGTTAAAATATCATATTTTATAAAATTTATTAATGTAATTTTTCATGATACATTTTAATTTTAATATAATATCAGACCTATATAAATATCTTGCAAACTAAAATTTCATATATATATATATATCAGAGACCTGCAGGCCCGGCCCTAAACCCGGCTCGGCCATTTTTTAAATATACCCGGGCCGGGCCTAAAAAAATTTTTTTAAACATATCCGGGCCGGGCCTAAAAAATTTTTTTTAAAATATATCCGGGCCGGGCCTAAGATTGTTAAACCCGGGCCGGGCCTTAATATTTTTTAAAAATTTTTACATTATGAGTTAATAGTTATAAGATTATATTATATTAAAGTTATGATTAATATAATATTGGGTGATGGTTAACACTACCTAACAACCCACAGATCGATCTAATTATTAATTTCCTGCAAATTTATTTAAAGTATTAATATATTTTTTTATAATTCATATCTAAATTTTTACAACATATTTTACCAAAACAATCAAATAAAGGAATATCTTAAATAAGCCCCAATATTCAAGTATTATTAATATATTTTTTTATAATTCATATCTAAATTTTTAGAATATATTTTACCAAAACAATCAAATAAAGGAATATCACTTCTTAAAGTTTGTAATACCTTTCAAAGCGAAAAGGAGAAATAAAATTGATTTTACTTAATATAAAGCATTTTTTAATTGAAAAATTTGTTTTACACAAGTATCATTTTATTTCTCTTTTTCTCTGTCCCAAATTCAAGCAATTACGTATGTAGTCAGGGATAGAGAACTGCACGGGCTGTCCGTAGCCCGACCCGACCCGGCCCGAGCCTCGGGTCGGGTTCGGACATCAAAAAAAATTCTCGGGTTCGGGCTCGGGTCGGGTTGTAAAAGCTGTCCGACCCGAAAACCCGACCCGACCCGAAAATATATATAATAATATTAATATCTTAAATAGTTAGTATAATTTATAATATTAATTATAATTTATAATATTAATTATAAAATCATATTATTTAATATTTATCACATTTTAGGATTAAAATGTCAATCATATTAACATGTCATGTCATTATTAATTATTATTTTATAAACCTAACAACCGGATACCAAACTATTTTATTACTAAATTGTGTTTCTCGTAAATTACAAGATAAGACATATTTTATGTAAGTTTTATTTATTATTTAACTAGCCTATACATTGTCTTTTTTAACATTTGTTTTAACCCTTCACTACAAAGGTAGAAAAAACTCCCTTAACTACAAAGGTGGGGTCTATTTTACCCCAAATTTTGATTAGATATATCTCAAAACATATTAAAAATTGAGATCTAAAATTTTGAGTATATATTTAAAAAATATTGGAGATAATAAATACAAAATCTTAGATTAATATTTACTTCCAAAAAAAAGTTAGACAAAATTTTCCTAAAATTACTGAAATAAAATTTTCTTTTTCAGTACTTCCTTTAATTATTTTATTATCACTAAATAAAATTCAAAAAATTCAAATTTTATTAAATCAATGTTGAATAATGATAATTACATAAATTTTATAAAAAAATATCATATATCAAAAAAAATATTAATCATCAAATATGTAAAATTATTAAAAAATAATAATGTAAATATATATCTTAATATTATTATTGAATATTTTTTTCTTAAGAATACAGCTGGTAGATACTTTTTTGGACTTCTCTCTATGGGAGGCTGACAATGCGTATTCTGATGCTAGCGCCGAAGTTGACGAGCTAAAAAAATATCTAGATCCGAAATTATGTGTTGATGACGATAATATTTTAAAATGGTGGAAAACAAACCATTATGAGTTTCCAAATTTAAGTATTTTAGCTCTTAAATTCCTGGCTATCCCTGCTTCGTCGGCTAGCAGTGAAAGGGCGTTTTCAGCTGCTGGTAGGGCCTTTGAGGAGAGAAGGACTCGTTTAAAGCCAGATAAACTGGACGCCTCTTTATTTATATATCATAATTATTCACTTTGTGATAATTTTGATAATGATATTGATGAGGTCAATATATAATATAATATGTTCATTATATTTTTTATATATTTATTAACTTTTACATCATATCTATATTCGCATAAATGATGCTTATTATATAATCGTTATAATTTTTAAATTCGCTTGTATATTAATCGTTTTATAATATTTTTTACAAATTTTAAAAATGCAACTTAATATATATCTTGAATAGATTATGGCCGTCAAATAAACTTTTATTTAAGGTGGCTGAACTGAATAAATACACATAATTTTTTTTTTGGTTATTATAATATTAAAACTTAAATTGCAAAATTTTATTCGGGTCGGGCTCGGGTCGGGTCGGGTTGGATTAAAAAATATGTGCTCGGGCTCGGGTCGGGCTCGGACAAAAAAAAATTTAAATTCGGGCTCGGGTCGGGCTCGGGTTGCGAAAAAATTACTTTGCAGTTCTCTAGTCAGGGACAGATCGCAAAATGACGGAAAACTATATAAAAGATTATATTAAATTACAAGAGGCTCAGGAATGAAATACCATCGACCAGTCAAATTACGACTGTTTTTAAACAAACTGAATCGTTTTATGACAAATGGGGCGATGGTAATTCTGGTAATATGTCAATACCCGATGATGAATATTATAATTACATAAATAATAGATAAAACATTTAAGGTGGATAATTTGTTAGAGTGGTGGGCGGCTCATCAAAGCGAATTTCCAATTTTAGCAAAATTGGCAATTCCTGCTTCAAGTGCAAGCTGTGAGCGGAATTTTTCCACTATGAGAATTCTTGAAAAAAGAAGAAGTAATCTTCAACCTGAAAAGGTAGATATGCTTCTCTTTCTTCATGATAATTTGTGAATTTTTAATATTTGAGTATAGGGTTTCGTCAATCATGCTGGTTTTTTACTTTGCAAACTGTCAAATATTTATTGCATTTATTATATTTACCTTGAGTCATGAAAGTTTTAAATCCAACATTTTTCATTATTTTTTTTACAATATTACATAATACAATTATCTTCTTTTGTTAAAAATTTATATTATAAAATAAATTATATTAATATTGTGCAATTAGATTATATTTTCAAAATACTATTTATTATACATGCATTTTTTTAATAGCGATTTATTTTTATTTTATAAATTAAATAGTAAATTAAATACAATATATTATATTCTCAAAATATTTCCCATTTTTATAAATTAAATATTAGTTTTATTTTTTTTTAAATGTAATATAAAATATAGTATATGACAAATATTATTACCATTTTTATGAATATTAGTTTTACTTTTATAAATGCAATATAAAATATAGTATATGCTCAAAATATCCATTTTTATAAATAACAGTTTTATAATTTTTATAAATGCAATATAATATTCTCAAAATATTAGCCTTTTACATGTATTTTTTAAATAATAAGCGATAATACTTGCTGAAAAATATGGTAAAATACCTCATAGGTGAATTTTTGTATATACAGGGTCGAATATAATTTTAAAAAATTCCGAGCCGGGCCTGAAATTTTTAAATCCGGGCCGGGCCGTAAAAAATTTTTTTAAAAAATATCCGGGTTTAAATTTTTAAATCCGGGCTGGGCCGTAAAATCCGAGCCGGGCTGGGCCGTGCAAATGGTACCTCTGCAGGTCTCTGATATATATTGTGATTGACATATTAATTGATTAAATTCAAATTATAATTGTATTTAATCAATCAGATATGAACATATTATTTACCATATATAAATATTAGCCTGATAATAAAATCTATTATTTAACATGAATTATATCTAGCAAACAAAGATTTCATATATGTATCAATTGTATTGACAATATAATTTGATTCAAATTATTATGTTTAAATAGATATTTAGTTATCATAATATTTATTTTTGCCTAATAAGATTCAGTTAATGATATATATATAATTAGATTAATTTTGAGTGAACTTATTATTTATTTTACTAGGTAACCTACTAAATTTCTTAAGACATTAAAAAAAATATAAAATGGCACTATGCCCAAGATAGATCTAGATAATACACAAAAAATATTTGATGATGAGGAGGGAAATAAAATGGTTGAATATCTAATTTTATGTAGTAAAACTTTTTATGGTTTATCAGTTAAAAGGGTATTAAATAGCTGAGATTTTTACCTCATATCCATTCAAGAAGCAGCTTCTATTAAAACATCAGAATAAAAAATAAAAAAAAACACATTATCAAAATATTATAAAAGATGTTTGTATTATATTTAAACAGAACTATAAAATTTTCATAATTTTGAAGAATGGTTTCAATGCAGAATAGGTTGGGCGCATGGGTGCCAAAAAAAATTGCTATTTAATTTGTTATAATGGTAAATAGAATCTTATATAAATAAAGCATATATGAAAATCTGAAGAAATTTTTTTTTGTGTCTATAGGAAGCCTAATAAACCCTTTGATTCGACTAGCCACATCGATTATCCGACTAACTCGGGTTTGGGACTAATAAGTTCAAAATGTCACTTTTACTAAAACTTTTTTGGAGAAAAAATTCTTATATATAATAAAAATATAACAGTGTATTATTTATAGGTAAGTGTTTAAGGTATCGATTGGTATTTAAAATCTTATACGATTATTTTCGGAGCCATGATGATTTTAAATAAATTGTTCAGACTAGCCCTGGTCTTCCCTACTCTGGTCAAATAAATCCCCTTCCCTAAGGACTTTCAATTTGTAAGTATTAGTGATAATATTCCAAGATTCACATCTTCGAAACAATTTCTAATTCAGATTTTGCATCAATACAGAGAGGCAACCGATACTAAAACTAATATAAAAAAAAATTCATAGCTAATTATATGTAAGGGTCATTTTTTAAATTTTGGGCTAATTATTCATTTTTAAGTATATCGTTTAAAAATTAAATGTGCCCAGATACAGATATTAGCGATACTGTGGGTAAAGGTTGCATCTCATCTCTATTTATAAACGATAGATATTATCCTTTTCCAAATTGTAATACCTTTATCCATACCTGCTATTTCATTCGTGTAAGAGGTCGAAGAGGTCGGTGAGTCCTGCTCCATTTTGATATTAGCTTCCATATTATTAACATTATTTGCATTGTTCAGATTTAATAAAATTCCCGTCATATTTTTGCCCTTTTCTTCATTAGAAATTTTTTTTTTTAAAAAATCAAATGTCAATAGTAGGGGGGTTGTACCGACACCACTTTTTGGAGGTCGATCTGATAATAAATTGATATCGGCAAATTACCGATTCGATATCATATCTGATTTTGTATTCTGTGAGTATACTAATCGTTTTAATATTTAATGCATACATCTACTCATCAGTATAACATCTATACTTTGACTATATTACATAACAGTCAATTAAATAAATTATGATGATTAGATTAAGTTAATGTTCATGAATCTAAAAGAATCTTGTATTTTAATTGAATAAATTACTTATTTATATATAATAACATTAATCTATTTACATAATAAGAAATAAAGAAATATCAGAAACCTGCAGGCCCGGACCTAAGTCCGGCCCGAATATATAGGCCGGGCCGTATTTTTATTTTTTAACCAAATATTTGAAATCGCCATTATTAGCTATAAAAATAAAAAATAAATAAAATATAGTTATAGTTTAAAAAAAATCGGGCCGGGCCTGAAAATTTTTTTAAAAAAAGGTCCGGGCCGTACAATGGTACCTCTGCAGTTCTCTGACAAAATATTATGAAATTTGAAATAAATTTTTTTAAAGAAGCTATTTTATCTGATCGGAAAATTTTATAAAATAGACAGATAACCGATATTTTAAGAGATGAAATATCGGCCAATCCAATAAAAATATCGGCACAACCCTAGTCATAAATTTAGTTCATACACATCTTATTGAAAAAGAAGTTGTCTGCTGATAAAGACCGATTCTGAACTGGATTCATAGTGGGATCCGACCCGGAACGATTTAACAGCTGATCGATTTTTGAAATCTGTTTATGAGATCAATTTTTCTTTATTAATATTAATTTTTAATTCTATTTCATGATAATAATCTAAGAATTGTTAATTTTTAAAATAAAAAATTTGGTCTTGTTAAAAATGTTTTTTAAATCGTTCATAGCTGTTAAATCGTGTCGGATCGTATCCCGTTATGAAAGCCAGGACATACACCGGAAATAATATGGCTTTGAGAAGTAATCTTAAATGCAGTTAAAATTACGCCAATGTAAGTGAGCCACAATTTCGGCCTGCCCCAAAATTTCGAACCCAGCGAGCTAAAAGATTTTTAACTTTAGTTTTAGTGGCACAACTCAAACTTAAGAAAATATTAATCGCAAATATATAAATTAAATGCATTTTTTATAAACTGTCCAAAATCATTTTAAAATAAATTCAAAATCATAATGTTAATTTTTTTTATAAAATTATGTTTTGAAAAATGTTTTTTAAAATTTTTTTATATATAAAATGTTTAATTTTATTTATATTCACTTAAAGTTACGAAAGTTTGTGAATTTAATTTTTTGATGTAGAAAACAGCTTTTAACAAAAAGATCATTTCTATTTTATTTTTTTTATTAAAAATATCCAAATATGTAACGAATGTTTAATTTATCATTTTATTTGAATGAGATAAAAATTTTTTTATAAAAACGTTAAATTTTCCTTTGGGATCATCCATTTTGTAAATTGATTGCCCTAGGTCAGAATTATAAGGAGAAGCAAAAAATATGTAAATTATAAATAGAATTACCATTTAGGAGTCTGGATTGGTTGCTGTTGAAGTTAGAGCTCGTATTGTGATTTGAACTATTCAGGTTATTTATGGAGGATAGAGGGCGGGAGGCAATACTGCTAGGACGTTGATCGTTGTTTGAAGCGACGCGTATAATCTAATTTATTTTGGTTTTAAAAAATTATTTTTTAAAAAAAAATGGTAATTGTAAATTCTTTTTGTTTTTATGTAGGATTTTAAGAAGCGCCATATGTGGCACATTCTCAAATTATATAAATATTTTTTTTAATGATAATAATAATATCCATATAATTTTAGAGGCAATTAGACATGTGGTTGGGAGTGATGGGGTGAAAAAAAACATCAAGATGAGACCTAAAGACGAATTGAGTAATGATGATTTGAAAATGAGATAAAAAATGAGATAAAAAAAATGAGCCTCACTATTGGCGATACTCAGAATCGTGAAAAAGTAATAAAGGGATTTGATGGGAAACTGCAAAAAGTAGAGAAGATACGAAATGTGAAAATCAGATTGCTTTTATTTTTATAATTGAATAATTATGATTTTCGTTATTTTTATGCACTTAATTACAAAAAAAAGTAAGATTTTTTTCAAAATATATTATAATTCTTTATAAAAATAAAAAATGGAATGAAAATTTTCCCTCACTTTTAAAAGCAAAAAATATTATTTTTAATGAGACAAAAATTTGTCAACCTTCTAAATTTTGGTGAAGAAGAATGGCATCTTATAGTTAAAAAAAGTTTTTCGTGATTATTTCTTAAATATAGTGAGACCTTAACAAAATGGCGGACGAACCTACTCGATAGGCGGTCAAATTTTGTTGGTCAACAAATTGGAAAATCTTTATAATTAAGATGTTAAGTTGTGAATGATCAAAGATTTAAGTAATGTTTGCTCCGCGGAGGATTCATATTTTAAATCTCAATAAAAAAAAAGGAAGATGGAACCTTATTAGACTCATTTTCGTTTTGCATATTGTAATGATGATTTAGAGGTATTTCTGATTCGGGTATTGCATTATTTTTGTTAACGTTTTGTTGAGACCCACCCGGTTTGTTGTGATTGATGAAATCGTCCATACTTGTCATTTTTTCTAAAAAAAATAATAATTAAAACAAAAATGAATTGATAATTTGAAATTAGATGAATGAAGGGGTGTGACAAGTTTCCATTGATTTTAAAATTATTTGAAACCAAACCGATAGATCCATTTTCGGGAAACGAGGTCGGGCCCACTGATAAGAAAATAAAATGTGGAGCGGAAATGCTCAGATATCTAGTTAATATTTAATGGTCCATTTTGGCGGGTAAAAAGTTAAATGTATTTCTGATATAGTATAGAGTTTATATAACAGGGATGTGAACCCTTCGACAAAAGAAGGGTCCAGGTCCGGGTTCGGGTCCAGTAATAAATTTAAAAAGGACCCGGGTCCAGGGTTCGGGTTCAGGGAACATAAAAATAATGACTCAAAATAAAACTTTTTTTTTCATTCATTTTTTATTATACTTCAATATTACACATTCATAATTCAAAATGAAATAATTTATATTTTAAATATTTTATTCAATCGCAGAATCATGATATCTTCTAAACTATCATACTTCCGATTTCTACGTAAATTTGACAATATATATTTCAACGATGAAAATCCACCTTCTACACTTACTCAAAATAGATTGTCATTTTTATAATACATAAATTATTAAACTTGTGTCGCCGATACACCCATGACGATTCTAGACAAGGTATATTCTGGATATGTTAAAGAATTTTCCTCCCAGAATTTTAAAATATTTGCATCTCTATTTATTCTCTTAACTTCTGAGAACTTTTCTATTAAAGATACAATAGGTATTTTATGCTCCTTTCTATCTAATGATAATTTAATTATTTTTTTCTCTATCTAATAGTAAAATTTCCAGATCATCAATATTGTTATCATTATCATTGTTATCGCTACACGTACCCTCCAATATATTGTAAATAATAGAGTTTTGGGTATGCCATAAATCCAGCTCAATACTAAATAAAACTTGATATCGAGAGTCTAAATATATTGAAGCATATGTTGCTATCTAATTTTCATATTTTCTAATACTTTATATGAAAAAGAACTTGTAAATCTTTCTAACTCTAATCGAAATCTTATCCATATGCCATAAAAATCCGATAAACATAACTGTTCTGCTTGCAATCTTAATGTAGTTATTTTTAAAGGAACTAACATACTAGTAAGGTCTTTTATTTAATTCCAATCATCTTCCGACAAAATGACTTCACATGCTCCTATAATAAAATCATTACAGAAATCTTTCAAACTTATTAATAGCTCTAGCATCCTACAAATAGAGGACCAACGTGTTGTGCAATCTAATATTGCCATTTGCCTTTTCATAGATTTTAATATTCTTACAATTGTGGGAGTTCTTAAATATTTTACAACATCCCTTGCTTTATCAATTATAGTTTTAAAGTGATTATTTTTTAGGAAATCATTAATAGCCAATTGTAGCGTATGGGCTGCACATCTGATACAGTTTATTTTTGTGGAGAAATCTTTTATTATTTCCAGTAAATCAATTTCATTTATGTCCTCATAATTATTATCATCTATATCATCCATTTCTTCCAGTGAACATTCTAATAATTTGATTGATTTTACTAGATTAGCACCATTATCTGTAGTAATTGTATAAACGTTTCTTATAGGAATATGAAATTTATTTAATGTTTCTAATATCATTCTTTCTATATTTTCAGAAGTTGAACTCTCTTTAATCTCCTTCATAGCTAAATTTCTTAATATTATATTATTTCCTTTTATATACTGTATATTTATTCCTAGAATATTTCTCCCTAATCTTTGGGCGGAATCAATTTTTAATGAAATTAATTTGTTTTTTGTTTCTTTTATTATTTTTGCTTGTATTTTTTTCTATTCATTATAAAATATTATTATTAACACTAGAAAATAATTTATGGTATCAATATCAATCTATAAATAAAATAAAATGAAGTCCAGGAAGAAAAACGCGAAGATAAAATTCCACGAAAAAAATTAATAAAATTATAAAAATTTTATATTATTTTTTAAAAATAATATTTTTACATTATTTTTTTTAAAAAAAAATTTTTATGTTAAAAATTTTTTCCCTTGGACCCTCCCCTTTTTAAAAGGGTTCGGGTTCAAGTTTACATTCCTGGTATATATATTAGTTATCTGCATCGGGCCTAATTCCCCAAGCCTGGCCCAAGATTTAATATAAATATTAGGCCCAGCCCGGCTAGACCAGGTCTCTAATATATATATTTATATATATGTATTAAAAAAATAACTATTTGGAGATGAAGAGAGATTATTATTGTTAGCTTGTTGTATGTTGCTCCTTCCCAGCATATTGTCTTCCCTAGTGTAACCATCCATTAGGGAATGATGTGGTTGATGATTATTATTATTGTCAAGGCTATTATGGTTCTGGGGTTGATTTTGAGGCAAAGACCTTCTGCTAGTATCGTTGGTTTGGGACAGATACGGGTTATTACCACTCAGGGGGGCATCGAACGAGGAAAAATGTTGGTGCTGTTTGTTAAGGAAATCTTTTAATATTCATATTAAAATAATAAATAAATGGCAAAATTTTGTAAATATAATGCTAAAATCAAATCAATAATTAAACAAAATTAAAAAAAGAAAAGATTAAAATGCCACAAAAGTCAATTACTATAAGTTCGACCTGGCCCGGCCAGCGAAAAAATATTTTTGGGCTCTAACACAAAGTTTCGAATATGTTTAAAGGCTGATACTAAATTTATTCGACTTCCAGGGGCCGGATGTACAAAAAATGTTTTAAAGATCGGGTAAAAAAATATTTACAAGCCGGGCAGGCCCGAACACCCCGGAAAAAAATTTCCATGGCTAATTCAGACCGCCTCGGCCTTTAGTTCTATCTCATTAAGATTTTCCTATTAAAAATAAAATACTATATACATGGTTCGCCAAAAAACGTGAGATAAAGCGTGAGAAAAAGGTGTGCTTTTTCTTAATTTTTTCAAAATCGTGAGTTAAAAATTAGGCATAAAATAATGAGAATGACGATCAAATCGTAACTTTTGGCAACTCTTAATACACTATATAAATATAAATACCGTTGGTTATGAAAATATTGTTAGGTCTCCAAACGTTAGAGTTCTCTATATTACTAAGCAGCTGACTAGAGTGAGCCGCCGAGGCCTGGTTACTGAGGTACTCGTCGATAATACTCATTGAATTAGAACTCCGTTTCTGACCTCTTTTAGAGATGGTATTGTTACTTTTTGTTTATATATATAATAAATTTTTTTAATATATATATCCTAAAATTATATATATAATCCAATTAAATGATAGAGGTAAATATTATTTATTATAAAAAACTAATTTGTTTTTGGATATTAGATATTATAATAGTTTTTTACATTTTATAAAATAGGTCATTTTTGTATTTGTTTAAATTCGATTTGTTCGAAGATAATTTTATTTAAAAGGGATAATAGAAAACTAAAGACGAATTAAAGAATAATTGCCTTTCGTTAGGCCTCGTTTATAGTAAGCGGTATACACAATGTTTAACTATATAACATATACTATCGTTTTAGAATAAATTATGCATCGCCTCAGAGATATGGAGATATTTCGCGCTTACTATAGATGAGGCAGACCTTAACTCTTCGATAATTTTTTTTATATTATAAATCTGCAAAGGGATTCTATTTCGATTTTAATCGATGGCTGATGAATGATTTTTTTTACATATAAATATAACCAAAATAATTTGATTACTCAAAAAAACAAGCCCGAATTCGGGTGTTGGTATGGTATTTGCGTTTAGAAATCATTAACAAAAATGAAAGCTCTAATTATAATCAATATAAAAATTATAAAAAATATTCACATATCACACGATTACTCCAAATAACATATGTTATTAAATGACGTAATATATATTTTTTTCAAAATAATTAAAAATTTTAAAAAATAAAACCTTAAATGAAATATTAAAAATGGTTAAAAAAACATAATCCTTTTTTTCTTCTTCGTTTAGGTATGCATATGTTAGCTTCAATATTTTTTTCGTTCAATGCGTTATTTATTTTTCAACTTTCAGGTCTCCTTTATTAATAACGTGATATCGCGGAAGCAATGCGTAAATCATTGCTAAACGACATAGCTTTATAAATGTAACATTATGTATTTTGTAAACTAGGCATAGTTTTAGCAACATCCGGTATTTAGTGCTTACCATAGACCTAATCATATCTCGCATTTCAGTAAAATCAGATTTTTAAATTCAATTGAAGAAAAAAAACAGAAAATAAATAAACAAGGGAAAATATATCTTCCTGTACTTGTTAGACATTTGTTGTTGTTGCTGCATGGCGCCACCGGGTTGTTGCCCCTTAATCCCATTGTTTTGCATATTATTGGTAGCCATGTTGGTAGCCCCATTGTCTTTCGGCTTATAAATATTAGTCCCGCCATTATTGTAGACTTGCTGAATGCTGGCGCCGACGTTTTCGTGTATCTTTGAGAGCAGCATCTGTCTCTGCAAAAGTTTGTTGACGTCGCCCTTTTCGACTTTGACGGTGTGGGCGAAAGAGTTGAGGGGAACATTATTATTGTTGTTGTGATTATTATTCAAATAGTGATTATTCGATTGACTCAAGCCAGGGCGGGTGTTATTTTGTCCGTGGGGATGTATGTTGTATTTGTGGTTCATTATTATGTTGTTTACCATAGAGAGCCCATTTGTGAGGTTATTGGAACCGCTGCCTAAAATTGATTCTGTAAAAAAAATAAAAAATAAATTGTCAAATAAAGCACTCCGATTCTCGGCAGACGATAGGTATATATATATATGAAAATAGTTATGAACTTAATGTATAAAAATATAAATGGCCACGTAATATTAGACCTCATTATTAAAGTTACCAGGTCAAATCTTTTAACTTACGCGTGAGAATAATGTATCAAATTTTTTTTGTTTACCTGAACATAATTCGGCCAATTCGTTTGCCGTAAAGGGGCCAGTTTGATAAACCACTGGATCCAAACAATGAAAGGAACATCTACAGGTTAATAATGCTTCTGAAGGTGTTGGAAAGTTGTATTTGTGTTTATTTAAAAATACATTTTTGGAAATTGAATAAAATTTATATAATCTGGGAGTTTGGTTTAGATCGATAGCCAAAAGTGGTCAAGATAAAAAATTTAAGACAAAGAAGATCTTATTTTTTTAAAGCTGTTCCACCAAAAAATATTCGTCCAAAATTGATCCGTGTAAATACCAAATCGGTAATAGATAAAAATTTTAGCGATAATTTATGGATCGGCACTTATTTTTTATAGGAAAAAAAGCCAATCTAAAAAAAATTAAATAAACTTAATAAGGAATTTATTATATAAAAATAAGTGGATAACAAATAAAGTAGTAAAAACAGAAATTAATACAAACTGTGCTGCTCGGGATTAACTATGACGTTAGAAGATTCGGTGACTATTTTTTGACAGGTAGGACAAAAATCGCACAGGGGTTCTTTATAATGAATGTATGTATTTTTAAAAAAATAAAATAATAACAATTTCAATAACGTCTTAAATTATTAGGAAATCTTCTTTTTTAAAAAATAACCAATACCGTGAACGGAGACGATATTTGCCAAATACAGATCGAGTTCGCGAATGACGACGTTGATATGATAAGGGTTAACACACAGTGCCGAAAGTCGGCATTCTCCTCCATTTTTGGAGAGCCTTTCACCGTCGGTACTTTCCAGAGGGATGGCCCTGAAGAGAATCACCATTACGAGGTCTAGCCTCCAAACCTTATCGGCTTGCCTTAGGCAGTCTATGCGCCTCATCTTACCTAATTTATTAATTTTATTTTTGCAAATATGAATCGTATTTTAAAGAGGTAGTTGTACCCTTCTGATCCGGGTTACTTAAGAAGCATTTCCCTTTGGGACTCTGCCGGCCTGTGAGGCACATTACGAAATCTTCCCGGCTTTCGGCGGTTATATCCTTGCGCAGTTTACCCAGCAAACGCACAGCCCATTTAAGCTTGGCTTCACGCGTTTCGCCCTTTTAGTGCATGTTTTCATAATGATATATTATAAAATGTGGAATGGGAGTAGTGATAGTAGTTTTAGTTTTAAATGACTGCAATGTTTAACCCATCTCGTCTAGTGTCAATCAAAAATAAGAGAAGATGACGAATAATATTTATAAAACAGGGATATAGAACACTATAATATTCATCCTGTGATTTTTTTAAAATCTCATCTTCCTAGTGTGGTATAATGAATTAGGTTACAAACTTTTATTTTTTTAAATTAATTTCTTCGTCGTAGGTTGACTAGTGACTAAGCGAAATAAATGTTTTCTTTTATTAATTAAATAGGTTAAGTTTTTATCAACTTCTTTTCGTTTATTATTAACTTCTTTTAATTTATTTTTAATTTTCAACAAAAATGAAGAAAAATAATCTAAAAAAAGACGGTTATTCTATAATAAAATAAAATTTTAAATCTAATTTTAATAACTGAATCAATAAATCTTATTCTAAAAATTAAATGGGGAAAAATTAACGCCGATTTAATAAATCATCATCCTTACCCTACGTTCACAGTTATCGCGAAACCGAGGTGCAGTACGCAAAATATGATATAAATATAATAATTTTACATTCATTTTTGTATTACTTCGCTGCGATTATGCGCTAACTGTGATAACAGGGTTAGGAAGCGTTCCTCACAAACATAGGCGTACCCAGGAATTTACTATATGGAGAGGGGGGGGGCACTATTAGGCTGTTTTATATCATAAATGTTATTGGATATCTTAAGGTTCACTTATTGTTATTGTAGGCCTTTGGCTATATTATATTTTTGTAAATAATTTTGGGTTTTCATTTAATTTTCTAAAAATTTTAAATTATAGTAGTTATTTTAAAAAAATTATTAACTTTCATTAGTTTTTCTTTTAAATTCTTTTTTATAACGATATATTGTATACATTTTTTGGGGAGAGGGGTTGAGGAGGGGGGGGGAGTGTAGGGAGTAAATTGTCATAAGTTTAAATGATATTTATGATATTTACGAAAACAAGCAATTGTGCGAATAATGTATTTAGTATTACGATTAGGTCCATATTCAAAAAAGAATACGAATGTAATTATTCGTAATCGATTCCTTTAAACAAATCGAATAATTTTATATTCGCATTCAAATCAATAATATAATTTTTTACTATTCTTATTGATTGAAATAATGTCAAATAATTCATTATTTGATTCATTTTTGAATGAGTCTAATTACGATATAAATATCTAATAACTTAGGCCAGTTACGTCTTTAATATCGTATCGCTTACGAAAAGTAAATCCGCTTTGAAAAATTTTTTTTATTAATAAAGAAAAAGATCAACCGTGATCTTAGAACAGAGACCTGCCTCTGTTTGGGTTAGCTCTAACCGGTTTTAATCTGGGTCATGATGAACCCGCGTGGCGTAGAAGAAAATGGTGGGCATGCAATTGAGATATAAAGTTTATGAAAAAAATCGTTCCTAACTGCCCTTTCTGGTTTAAAATCATAAAATTTTAATTTGGCCCTAAACCTGCAATTGTTCCTTGCATATCTCTTCTTCCTCGACGGACATACGCTTTTCATGTTTTTTGAAGTATTTCCTCTTAGCGGCTTGTAAGTTGAACCAGGTGTAAGCGAAAGATTTAACGTGTGGTAGTAAAGCTTCTATAAACGGATGAACATCATCCTATAAACAAAAAAAAACAATTATAATTTTAAATTAAAGTGATAACTAATGAGGCATAATTTTAACAGTAATTATTATTTTCCCCACAATTACACGAAATATATTCTTTTTAAATGTATCTATAGTAAACTATAAAGAGGGGAAGGGAGGGCTTTAATGAGACTTTATAAAAAAATCTAGTGCTACTACAGTTACTTTTTCAAAAAAGTAGTAGCGGCGCCGCTGGCTACCATAACCTACATTCACTAAGGCGAATTATACATACGGTATTTTTGTACTATACGGCGCGAATTAGCGCTAACTGCAAATGAGTGATTATTTTGAATTCACTGTTAATATGAAATCGAGGTGAAGTATACAAAATGTATTCGAGTATTTCTATATACTTCGCCGCGAATTCGCGCTAACGGGGAATGAAGGGTTATAGCCCAAAATAAAAATGTCTTTGTGCCAAGAAATATTTTCTAATCTCCCCTCCACTCTTCTGTCTATGTAAACACTATTTCTAAGCATTAGTAAAGTAAAATTAAATTATTTTAAATTATATTAAAAAAGTTTCTCAAAGGTATATTATATACATCATGAAAAGGGAATAGCTATTTTGGCTGAACCTAAATGGCTTAATGGATGGAGTTTGATTGTAACTATATTTAAATCAATAAGAATATTCACATAATATAACCAAGACCAATCCAATCCCCCCCCCCTCTAATAGGATATAAATGGTAATCGAAGTGATTTATTCTTAGCCATTTTCAGAATAAACGCTAAAAAATGAATGATAATTTTGCTAATATCTATATTATAAATCAGTAATTAATTGTTTAATTTTTATTACTTTTTCGTCATTTAAATCAAATTCAAAATGCGAATATTTTGTAAAAAAGTTATTAAAAATATCTAGAAACAAAAATATAGCAGCTTTAGCTGTATATGTTTTGATTCAATTTTTACGTTTTTTATGTAATTATAAATTTTTAGATGATTATTAACAGGGGATACAAAGCCATAATATTTTAAAGATTCTCTTCTGTCAAATTATCTATAAGTTGTGAGAATATATTTTATGACCGAAAACACTTCTATATGCTGGCTTGACCGTTTAAATATCAATAAACAAAAATATTTAAAAAATAAACGGTACTTATAGTCAAAGAGTTAAAATATCAAATGGTTCAACCCAGTTAACAGGAATTTTAAAGGCTTGAATGACTTTTTTATTCCGGTTCGGTAAATAATAACGTGAATACCGGTTCAGATTGAATCACTGATTAATGATTATTATAATCAGTGATGCCGATGAAGAGTAAACAATCAATACAGATGTTTGGTTGAATTAACAATGAGTTTTAATAAATGATTTTCAATTTTGACATTATGCACTAGTGATCTGCATCGGGCCTAACTATTAAAGCCCAGCTCGGCCTGATATTTTTTTAAAAAATTTGTCCTGTCGACCCGATCCCGAACAATTTTTTTTTTATTTATCCCGAAAAACCCGACCGGAATTAAGAATTATTTGATTTATAAAAAATTCTACAAATAAAAAATTTAGCGCCTTGTTTCTTGCAAGAATTTTAAAATATATCAATTTATTTGACAAAATGTAATGATATCATATTTATAAATTTAAGCCTGACCCAACCCAATAATCAAAATTATTTTTAACGTTAGATCTCTATTATGAATACCTTGAATATATGATTATAACAAAAAGTATCTTAATTGTATTTTTGAGAGAAAATATATACAGATACATTCGTAGGAAAAATATCAGTAAATACACTTTATTAAGCCACATACCTGTTATAACATTTTTTTTTTAAATCTTGCAACAAATCTGTTTTGGGACAGATGACTCTG
Source organism: Gordionus sp. m RMFG-2023 (assembly GCF_954871325.1). Classification (NCBI taxonomy): domain Eukaryota; kingdom Metazoa; phylum Nematomorpha; class Gordioida; order Chordodea; family Parachordodidae; genus Gordionus; species Gordionus sp. m RMFG-2023. The sequence continues at coordinate 26,493,371 of NC_088778.1, read as the reverse complement.
CGAAAGCCCAAACACTAATTTGTAAAAAAACGGGTGAATAATAATCTCAAACACAAAATAATTCTAATGTTCAAATAATAGTTTTATTTCGGAGTTCTCTTATCTTATCGGTTGGATAATGAAATGAGCGATTCAATAAGAGGGAAAAGAAATTTTAGAAAAATCAATCAATGGTTAAGGGAATACGGGAGGACAGAAGAGGGTAAATTTTTTTTAACCTAAAACTCACCCATGGTAGTATCTCTGGTTTTGCGGCCTAACATATATATAAAAAATTGCATCCAACACATAAGGTTATCATGGGAATCATCTTAATAAAAACGCCATGCGCACTAATATATCTTCTTGCCTTATATGCTCGGTAAGAGTTCTGACCTTATAACTTTTTTATCATCGTATAAAAATTAAGAATTGCAAATAACAATAAATAAATAATATTTTTCCAATTAATTTGTTTTTTTCTTTCTAAAAAATAATCGTTCAAAAAATTTTAAAAATAAACCATATGATGAAATTAAAATCTATTTATAATCTAGCGAGTCATGATATATAAATATAAAACAAGTCTAAACCCAATCTATTATTATCGTGGATATTTTTATAAAAAAATTGCTTGCTAAACACGTGATTTATCTGAATTCCTAATTGGCCTTTATCAAGAAAGTTAATAACAAAAGTCCGGAAAGGACAGAAAACCCCTTTCGAACCGGAATTAAATCTCAGTTTGAAAAAAAAATTCCATTTTATTTTCCTAATGAAAAATTCTCCAGCGTTCCCTAAGAACCCTTCTAGTCTGCTCGAACCCGGTAGGTTCTAGATTAAAAAATTCGAGTCGGGCTTGGTGTAAAAATTTCCGGTCCAGCCGAGCTTGGTCCAAAAAATATTTACCTTGTATCGAAGTTTTGGAAAAAAAAATTCGATACAGGTAGTGTTTTACGACTCTTTTTTTAAAAACCCAATTTAGTTTTTAAAAAAATACACAAAGCTTGGAGATTTGACTCATAGATGGCAGAAAGCTTAGAAAATCTATAAACAAAGCTCGAGGCGTTTGGCTAAAATTTTTGATTCAAAATAGGCCTAAATCGTGCCGTTTCGACACAAATTTTGCCACCACAATTTAATATAAAAAAAAATTAGCAGCTGATTTTAGATTCACGCCATTTTTTCTAAAAATATTTTTTTTTATAAAAGCCGCTGATTTAGGATTAATCACATAAATTTCCCGCCATTTTTGAAAAACATTTCGTCATAAAAAAATAAAAGAAAAACAATTTATTATATAATAATTATTATTTATTATTAATTTTTTAAAAAAAAATTACTCTCTTGTTTACACCGAATAAAATAAATAAAATAGAGTTGTTTTGGTTCATAATTATTTTATTTTTTTAATTTTCAAGGTTGATGTCAAATTTTTTTTTATTTTATAATATAATTTTTACAAAAAAAAAACATAATTATTAGGAAAAATATATACAATAAATTTGGGGGAAATTTTTTTTTTATTTTTGCAAAAACAAGCTTGTCTAATTAGAGCTCTTTTAATTTGTTTGGTCACATTGGCATAGTGCTTTTTTTTCTCTAACTCTCTTCAATTTTATTTTTTTCTTCTAAGTTGTGGCTCGTTCATGGAACCTTTCCGAACTGGAACACGTTCTAGACCCAAAGTTCTCGCCTGAAAACTAATAATTTTTTTAGCCGGTTCGGATCCGGTAACTAGTGTTGTTAACGGCTTGATCCGATTTTTAAAAACGGTTATCTCATATTTTAGCTACAAAAAAATATATCGCCCTAAGTCTTTTTCCTAATATATGTCCAAACATTTATGAGCGAAATATTCAGGATTAACCGGTAACGTCGGTTCCCTTCACGATTCCTGCGTTTTTCTAAAAATAGAGGTTCTAGAAGTCACATCTTAATCCGTTAATTTATCGCGATTAAAATCCTCTAATCCGGCGAACAAATTGCGAATTTTTTTAATATTATTTATGTGTGAATGCGCTCGCAAAGTGAACGAGAAAAAAAAAAGAAACATTTTAAAAAAATATATGTATTATATTTAAATTAAAATAAATATTAAATTTCACGTTCAAGGTCCAATTTATAAATAATATAAAAATTAGAAAATAATAATATACTTAACTTATATTACTAAAAAAAACTTATATTTTATTATAGAGTAAAACTTGCCTAATTTTGGCTCTTGATAATCCAGACAACTCCCTAATTTGACAAAAACTTTGAAATAAATTCCTATTAACTACTAAAAGTCTTAATAAATTGGGCAAATGTCTATGTCATCCTTGCCCCAACGGTGCCCAAATGAGACAGTTTTTATTATAGTAATTGTGAACTGACGGTATCAATTCTAATCTACGTATTTAGCAAATATCGATAAATTCTATATTATTTTTTTCAGCTTTTACCCTTGAACTCAACAATTTGTGTTTTTTTTATAATTATTATATCAATTTATAAATGTTTTTATTTCTGATTATTAAAATAAATCAATAATCGATAAATGGGATTTGGGGGGGGGGAGGGGAGGAGAGTAGGGGGATTAAAATTATTTCCTCTCAGACACTAAAAATTTTAGCAAAATTTAAGTCTCCCCAACCTCAAATACCCGTAATTTTGAAGTTAATTGAAGAAAAAAAAAATTTTATAACGGAAATAGTAGATTGTTTTAATTAAAATTGAAAGTAATAAAATTTTATTTCCGAAAATAATCAACAAAATTTGAAATGCGCCCAAATTCTTTTATATCAACATAAAACATAATAACACAGAACATATCTTTATATATAAAAAATATGATATATATTTTCTTACTTTACGTAAAGGAAATGAACTGAAATTTATTTTTTAGTTGAGTATAAAGATTTCTAAGCGGAGGGGGAAAAACTAAGGATCAGCTGATCCATTTTAACCCGGGCTATTTTTTTAAATGGGTTCATAACATTTTATCTACAAAAAATTATAAACAAAATTTGAAATGCTCCCAAAATATTTATTATGTCAACATAAAATAATTAACATAAAAGATAGAAGGAAAGGTGAAAAAATTGTAGATCAATTGGTCCGTTTTAGCCCGGATCAGTTTTTTAAACGGGTCTATATAATTTTATTTACAGAAATACAAAATTTGAAATGCGCCGAAAATCTTTATTATATCAACACAAAACATAATAATAAGACCAAAGCTACTATTTATACGCAAAGAATAGACTGCAGATTTTTTTTAGTTATCGTAAAAAGTTTTATAAGGTTAGAGGAAATATATAATAAAATTCTAAATCAGCTGTTCCATTATCAATTTTAGTGTACTGGTGAGATTAGATAATGGCTTACCACGGATGGTTAAAATAAGTTAAAGATTATATATTAAAATTATATTTTAAAACATCTATATAAAAATTGACATAAATTAAGAAATTCAAATTCTTAATTTCTAGACAAAATAAAATTGTCCGAATTTGGCAGTGTGGATGTTCTATACATGATAGAATTTATTTCCGGTTAAATCAGATGTTTCACAATTTAAAAATTGCCCTTCCGTATATGATTTAAAATTTAGAGATTTCTGAATCTCAAATGGATTACATATCCTAATATGTCAATATACATATATATATTAAATGAATTTGGGTTGCACCGGGGATGGACAAATAATTTTTATTTCGGGTCGGGCTTTTCGGGACAAATAAAAAAATCTTTCGTTAAAAATCATGCCCGATGTAAATCAAATTACCCTTTTGAACTTAATGCCATAAATTTGCTTACAATTTTTCTAAGACTTAAAATATATTAAAATTTTTAACCTTGTAATTGACCATATAGCATAGAGTTAATTATTTTTTCTGAATATTTTAAGCGGTAATCTGTAGAGGTAAAAATTATGAATTTTAAGTCCGGTCGGATTTCAAAAAATTTTTTTATTTCAACCTGGTCCGGCAATTTTTTGAAGAAGCATTTTGGCCTGGCCCGGATATTTATAGTTTGCATTTTTCTGCCTGGGCCGGAATTTTTTAAAATTTCGTAATTTTGATTCATTTTGGGTGTTCAGAATTATCTGTCTAATAGGGCTTAATTATTCGGGGAACTCTACAATTTAAAATTTTGAATCCCAATCAAATTCCTAATGGCTATAATGCATTCGAAAATGCCTTAATAATTTGAGCATAAATCTTGGTCCCAACGATGCACCAATAAGACAGATTTTACTATATTTTGCGAATGTGCTTTAAAGAGATATTGAAAAAAATGATGGTTATATTACGGTTCGTTTTAATGTTTTTCAGCTAATTAAATAAAATCGTCCCGGCGTGGATTTATAACTTTTTTTAAAGATTGAGCCAATGTTGTTAAACGGATCGATTTGAGCTGATTTTTAAAAACTGCTAACTCAATATTTTAGCCAGTAAAATATTGCCTAAGCCTTAACATTTCGCTACCAGATGTCCAAACTTTTGTGCCTTTGTCATAAAGGCTCAACCAATTGTGAATATAATAAAAAAAACTACTCATTTCAAAAAAAAATTTTGTATAACAATGGGATGTTTTATAATAGTTTTAATAAAGGTGTGGGATTTATCCTACCTTTACTCTGAAGGGCTAAATATATATCCAAACCCGCATCAAAATTTTTCATTTAAAATTAATTTGGTTATTTGTATTTTTTTTAAATTATATTTAAACTTTACCCAATATCTGGCTAACCATTTAACCTTAATCCTAAAGTCGTGGTTTCAGGAGAAAAAAAAGGGCCCCGTTAAGAGAATTGAACCCTAGTCTTCGAACTTTCAATCCACCCTCTAATCCTCTAGCACAACCTGACACTTAAAAAATAATTCGATAACATTTTTTTGTATACAATGATTAATTAATATAATCAAAAAGATTTAAGACTAAAAATATTCAAAATAAATTTGAGCCCAAAATCTAGCGTGGGTTAAAGATTGGGGGGGGGAGGGTCGGACAAATTATTCAAAATCTTTTTATGGGTCAGGCCGGAAAACCCGGTAGAAAATTTTCAAGAGCCGAGCCGGAAAACCCTGTAGAAAATTTCAACGGGTCGGGTCAGGCCGCCCCTAATTTTAATTTGATATAGATATGAAATCGTTATTTCATATGAATAATAAGCCCGCCCTAATCATACCACCCATAAAATACTTCCAATTCACCAGTCTGCTCATGCATTCATAATATTCCCTGGTTTTCGATTTATAAAAATTCAAATTGAAGTTGGAATTATAATAAATTTTTAATCGAAAAATGATCTATAATTTGGTGGCGGACTCGAACTTTTCCGAATACTTGTAAAACGGATTCGACCCGGTATGGATCAAAAATCTGGATCAGTACTTTATTAACCCTCGAGATGTTAGTTAGGTGGATATTAATAAATAATAGGAGTGATTAGACAAGGTAAAATAGCTAACCCCACCCCCCACCCAATTTCAAATTTTTATATTACGTTTTCGATTATCTAACATTTTAATTAAGTTTAACCTCTTAAATTTTTTGCAAAAAAGTGACAAAGATAAAGCAAGATATGCTGTTGCTATATTTTTTAAAAAAATATACTTGAAACATGACTATAAATCATAAATTTTATTTATTAATTGTGTAAATATAACAGAAAAAAAGTTTAAGCTTGTTTTCAAATAATATTTTTTGATTAAAAAGCTTGCTTCTGCCCAATCCTAAACAATCATTTAATAAAAATCAGAGATCTGAAAATCCAGGGCCAGGTCATGTAAATGGTATCTTTGCAGGTCTATGATAAAAATGCATAAAACTTTACAGAAATATAGTTGCATACAATGTTAGACCACTGAAAAAAACCAGGTTAAAATATCTAGAGGATTTAAAATCGGCAGTACAGATAAATCCTTGCAAAAATCACCTCCCAAGAGATAAATTAAAATAAAACCAAAAGTAAAAGCAAAAGAAAATGTGTTTATGAAAAAAGAGCACTTAACACATAGTTAATTGGATAATCAACGGATATATTAAAATAAACCCTTCCTAATTGTGGTGGACTGATGTAAGGTTATTTTCACCATGGAACCAAAACTTTGACTAAAGAAATTAAATTTAGTAAATATCGAAGTTTATTAAATTTATATTGTTTATACAAAAACAAAGCACTCTTACTTGTCTTATTTTTTTTATTTTTGCCTGCGAAATAAATAAAAAAAAATAAAAGACAAACTGCAGGTTTGAGATGTAACTTTCATAAAATTCAAATTCCAATCTTGTCTTCTCCTCTATTCCCATCTTATAATTTATTATTTTTTTGTTATAGAAGTGCAAGCCACAATGTGGTGCAACAGCAAACTCCTATATATGGCCACTTTTAATTAAACCAAGAAATATAGCTAATTTTATAAATAAGGGCATGGTAAAATGGGACCTTATAAATAGATTATACTGCATATGAATGGGGATGAATTTATTGGTAATCAAATAAAATATATCATGAAATGATCTTTCCTCATTAAGTAACTATAAAATATCCATAGAACTTATTTAGTAATCTAACTATTGGTTTTTTATATCACTTCTTTCTTTATTTTCCTTTTTTCTATTTCATTCATTCATTCAATTTAAAATGTAAAGAATAAAATTTAGAGAAAAATGAATATATAAACATTTTGAAGATGTTACTAAAAATTATTGCAATTTTTTGGCAAGTTAATGGAAATATTTATTGAATATAATTAATTATAATAATTATTTGGTAAATAATTTTTTTCATAAAAGAAGATAACATAATGAAAGGTGTATCATGTTATATTTTGTTTACACAGGTTAGATTTTTAAGACACCTATTTTAAATAAATGAATTATATATATTTAAACTATGTCTCATTTTGTGATAAATAATGTATAAACTCGAAACCATGTTAAAATCCTTTAAAATATAAAATAGGTTAGGTCTTTTGATTGTGCTGATGGTTAAGCAAAATATAATTTATGTATTAACAACAGCAGAGCTGTAGAATTTAAGTATTTTGTGAGTGCAAAAATGTCAACTATTTTAGTGATCTATATAAATGCTCTTTGTTAATTATGAATTGCTATAAAACATTGAAAATAATAGTAAGCTTAGTTTAATAATGTTGTGCCTTTTCTTTTTTTAACACTCTTATAAATAATTTTAAAATATACGTTTTTTTATAAGAAAAGGAAATATCTACAAATAATTTGTTAACAAATAAAATAAAATCATTTTGCATTTCAAATTTATTTTCTGGTATCTCCATTCATCAAAAATTATCAACCATGTCAGTATTGTAGTAAACTATTTCAAAGTTAAGGGGAAAAAACAAGATAAGACCAGAAATTGATAGATACTACTTGTAACTTAGTTTATAAAAATTAAGGTCAAATAGATGTTGGAAAATATTCTTAACAAATAAGTTAAATAATATACTATACTATTATGTTTAAAATTAATAATGATTTTCCTATATGGAAGGGCAGGTATAATGATTGCTATTGTAAATTTAACAATAAAACCCATTATACGGAATAAAAATAGTTAATTGTATCAAATATATTTAATAATATTGTAATAATCATATGATTTATTTACCATTGTCATTTTCTTATGAAATCCTATTTTGAATTTTTGAGCAATTGTAAATTTACTATTTTATAATATTGAATTAGGAATCCACGAGTAAAAATATATGTAAACTTTAAACTAGAATTTTTCTTTAAGGTTATAATAAAAATGTCATTTATTTTCTTATATAAGTAATTATTATTTAAAATTTATAAGATAAAGTATGGTATAAATTTCCTGATGAAATATATGATTATATTTATCATTTTATGATTTTGCTCCAATTTTTAAATTTTATTCCTAATATTTATATCTTATTCCTAATATTTAAAAAAAATGCAGGTTGGGATGCAAGGCTTTACTTGTCGTATAAATAAATAAATTTTTGGAATTTATTAAAATAAAAGAATTCTACATGTTATATACACATGCCCAATCTGGTAGGGTGTGGCTTGTTTCATTCATCCATCCATCCCATTTATAGCGTAAGAGAAGTTTAATTTAATTTTCTAGTTTACATTAAAGAAGCCAAGTGATTTCTTTTATCAGGAAAAGGAAATGCCGTATATCTAACATTCAGGTCGAAAGTGGACTCTTTTTAAAAAAAATTACAAAGGTGATAAAATATTTTTGGAGTACAGCTTTTTTATGATAAAAATAATTGGTGCCAGCACTCCTAGAAACACACTCATCCCTTCATTTTTATTTCCTTTCTTTACTTTCCATTCCCTTAGGAATGTAGTTACACAAAAGTAGTGCTCTGCCTCTAAATATTTAACAAATGCTTTGCTAAAAAATTTCTCAAATTTGAATTTACTTTATCGCTTAATATTTTTACAGCAAATTTACCTTCATAACTCATTTTTTTGGTGGAAATTTCTAAATATTTGGTGTATTTTTTTAATAAAGATTTACTTTGTGCATTTTATCTAACAAATTCCAATTATATTTAGCATTCACCAACAATATTTTTTATCATTATAATGTGTGGTAATATATTTTATGGGCAATTTATCAGTAAATGAAAGCTAAAAATATCAATATAATAAATAATTAGAATGATTTATAAAATTTAGATTATAGATTAATTCTAATATTATTGGGGGGGAAAAAATATCATATTAGTAAATCACAATTATACAGCCATTAGTTTTTGTTGTATTTTATTGATTGAGATCCAAATTCCCTTTTAGCGTCAACGTCATAGTTGGGATCAAAATAGCCTAAGGCTATCTATAGGATGTTCAATTATGGGGTTCCGTTCATTGAGAGTGCTGAGATAGTTGCATTTTATTATGTTCACGGATAACCTTTGACTTTGAGGTAGGTAGAATCTCACGTTGGGATCCTCGGTCCTGGCAGAAATCCATTTCCCAGCTCTTTAAAGAAGGCCAGGGCATAAGAGCCGAACTATATTAGAGTCGTGGTGATAAGTGGTAGGAATGTATAGTTAGCAGGAAACGATGGTGAATATTTACCGAGTTTATTGTCTCGCCGTCTAGTATAGCATCTCTATTTATATTGGAAAGGACAAGAGGATCCATGCATGACAAATCCTAAGTTAGGATTCCCCCCTCTTCCAAGGGATCATGGTAGAACTATCAAGCCGCTTACCATAGGATTCGTAAAGGTCAGTAGGTTCGAGGGTTGATGGGATATCGGCAGATTAAGGCCTTGACAATAGTATCACTGTATTATAAATGTGAAACAACGTGAGGGATTTATCGAAATAAGTTTTTATTATAAAATTAATCTTCCTTTTAACAAAAATGTTCATTTTATATCTTTATCAAACGATCAACTAAATTGTTAATACAAACTAAAAATAATCTCGTCGAAAGGTATAAAAAATAAAATCGAATTATTTAACAGAATGTCTAATGAATCTGTCTCTAAAGCGCTTGCAGTGCAAAGAGTGTGCCTTTGGAGTTGACCGACGTTTGACAGAGAATACATTGATAGATTATTACCATATCACCATTAAGTTTAAGACCGATGGCGTGACGTAGTTCATCATTGCTTAGGAGCTGGACAAGGTTTCGTGATGGGAAAGCCTCGAGAAATTCGTACCCGCTGTCTGCGGAAATGGAGAAGAGTAAAGAATGGTACTGGGGTTGGCTCCTCAATTTAAGGTATGCAAAGGAGTTGTCAACTAGAGGCTTATCCCAATCCTTCTATAGTGCCAATGAGGGAGGATCGACAAATAAGAAAGACTTCCATAGTCAGGATGTTTTGTGAATGTGTGTATGACGGATTCGCAAGTCAGGCGAGGGATATCAACGCACTAACTAAAAGTAGAGAAGGTGACCTTATGCCAATGCCGCCGGATTTGGTTGGTACCTGTAACCAAGATTGGTCTCCAAATTTATGATTGAATATATTTTCTGTGAGGCATTTAATCTCGAGTTCATATGCAGCGAGGTTGACATCATATTGAGAGATTCCTGACGATCGGAGCGTATATAAAATTTTTGGGATTAGAAGGTAGTTCTTCAAAGGGTGGGATGGGAGTCTGGATAGAGTATCGTGCATGAGGGGTATCTTTCGTAAAAATATCCGGGAAGAAATTGATAAAGGACGTGTCTTTACCTACTAGAGATCCGAGATGTGTTAAAGCGTAATGGTGTATGATTGAACATAGGATCATGGTTAAGGTCGATGATCTTATGAGGTCCATATTCGATTTTGTCTTGATTAAATCGCAGTCCCAAACTGCTTTCGCTGAATTTTATTATTTAGATTGCCTTCATAATTTCAGCTGGCGTTGTATTTTTTAATTGTTTTCCAATATGTGTGGCAGTGAAACCCTCTGAATTTGGAGTAATAACGTATAGCGTTAAACGTTATTAATTTTTTGTGTGTTTTATTCAACGTCAAAATAAAAATATAGAAGCCCACTCTCAAAATCTATACTATCCCCTCCCCCCCCCCCCTAAAATATTTCCTCGAGTTGCTTATATTCCTTCATTATTAATTATACACTTTTAATTCTTATGGTATTTCTCTCTATATTTTAGAAAGAATTATTTAAATTATCAATACTCTACTACCAGCATCTACATGATAGGATTTTCACTAGATGCAAACTCCACTTGCCTATGCCTACCATCCTAAAAAAAAATTTGCAGCCTAACGTGGCGATGTTTTTGCACTATTAATTACACCTTTTTAATTATAATGGTACTCCTTTCATAAATTTAAAAAAGAATAACTTAAATTATTTTAGCTCTATTATCAATAGAGGTCTGCAGTGAGCAGGTTTTTAGTCAAAAAGCCCGTGTTTTGAAAATTATTTAACCCGCCCACCCGTTCACTTATAATTTTTTAAAAAAATTTACCTGCCGCCAATTTATCTATAAATTTGTTTAACCCGCCCACCCGTCTAATGTTTAAAAATTATAATGGCTGGTTTGGCTATTTATTTAAATGCATTTTTAATTAAACATATATAACATGCAATATTATGAAATAAAACTATTATTTTTGACGAATTGAAGACTGTTCTGCTCATTTCGCCTGAAAAATATCAAAAATTTACCCGCCCACGCCCGCCCATTACTTAAATATTTTTTTAACCCATCCGCGGGGTGTTGAAAATATTTTAAAAAAGGCGATCATACCCATTCAAAATAAGGACGGCGTGGGCGGGCGAGAGAAAAACCCGTATGCAGACCTCTACTACGAACTATCAAAATATTGTAAATATAAAGGAGTTATTTAGATCATGAATTCAATTATAAATCCCCTCATTTACAATGAATGCATTATTATAGCATATTGTTTGGCATGAATATGAGTTTGCTGAAAAGTTTAACCCTGTTAAATTACATTTAAAGGATAGCAGAAAGTTTTATTTGGAACATAATGTCTATGATTGTTTCAATTTATAAATTCGTTCTTTGATTAAAATATCATTTTATTAATTATATATAATAGGTCTTTAATAAAAGTATTAATTTTTACAGCGATATATTTTTTCCTATTTCATCTAAAATTTAATAGATAACCCCCAATAAATTTACCCTCCCCCCTTTAGGGTCACACTGTTCCTACGCCTCCCCCTCTCGTGTAGACTCTATCTATTATTAACTAGTAGGAGATTCCAGCAGACTGTATTCAGCAGACTGTATTGAGTTGATAAATTTCAGAATAAGCCGAATCGAGAAGATTAAGATAGGAGAAAACAAATCATTCCGAACGATCAAGACACAAGATACCACTAAACCGCATTGATCAATCAATCATAGGTGAAGGGCACCAAAGCGATTAATCGAGGATGTACGAACTAAACTGATCGATCTAGAACCAACCTAACAAAGCATTGGAGATTGAAGGACCTCCGATCAAGACTATACCCCGCCAACCCATATTGAGTTGATAGAGTTTATACGAGCGTACCAACCTTTCTAAAATATCGTAAATGTGAAACAATTTATTTTAGAATATGAACTAAATTTAAAACTTTCTGTTCATTTTCGATGTATATATTATTATAGTGTATTGTTTACATGTTTTGGTTTGTTAATATAATTTCACCACCTTTTGAACAAAAAAATTTTATATAAAAACATGGCAGAAAATTATTGAGAACCAATTTTAAAAAATTACCTAATATAATTGTATCAGGGGCGTCGCTAGCCTTCACACTCTCAGGGGGCTCAACTAAAAAAATTTTTATAGGGGGCAAAGCCCCCTATACTCCCAATTTGCGGGCCTTCGGCCCGCTTTTGCCGGCCTTCGGCCGGGTTTTAAATAAATATATTATACTTTTTTAAAATTTGTTAATCTAAACAATTATTCTGATTTTAAAATTTTGTCATTTTTTATATTATGCATACAAAATAAACTGGCATATAAAAAATCACATAATGCAATAATATAATTCTTAACAACTTATATTGACAAAAGGTCATCAAACTAGTATAAATCTCTGAAACCATTTTAGACACTGTTTTATAGAATGGACTAATAAGGAAAAAATGTATAGGCTTAAACCAAATCAACAATTTTTGTAGGAGAGAGTATAAACGACCAATCCAAATCATAAAACTATATGGTGGTTAGAGCTTCCTTTTAGATGACATTATGGAAGCTAGATAAGTAATCGAGAAAATTATTGTGAGATATTAAATTTCTAAAAGATTATCTTCCATTTTAAATGATATATAAACGACTACACAGTTGACCATTATTGTTTATCTAAAATATGCAATTATATGCTCTCAGCCGTTATAGTAATAATATTAAATTATATTGGAACACAAATAATAGATGCTGGTTAATTTGCAGTAATAGCCATGACACCCACGATGTAAACTATTATCAGAATTTATTATGTTGGATAAATTGATAAAATAAAAACACTAAAAATCTTTGGAAGAAATAATTATGCAAATATATTAAAGCCTGGAGTTATTTACACGGCAATGCCACATTAGAAATGATTTCTAACTATAAAATAAGGACCAGAATGATATGATAAAACAATTAAAATTTTATATATTGTCGCACCACATTGGTATATTATATCTTAAAATAATAGTAGTTTGTAATAATATCAAAAATATACTTGTATTAAAAATTTAACTCAACACTGTTTTTCGAAAATGAAAAATAGCTTTCCTAAAAACATGTAAAAAAGAGAAGAAAAGATATCAAATTTATTACATCTATTGCAGGATGAATAATAAAATGTTTAATTTTAAAAATTATTTATACCTAAATAGATGGCGATAAATACTTAAATGCAATTTGTTATTATATTTATTATCAAAACCATTTTTTAGTAAAATTTATTATAATATTAACTGTAATATATTATATAACTGTCAAATACGTCTATAAAAGTAGCGTTATATCTGATATTTTATAAAAAACTATATATAGTAGAGGATTATAAACTACATGTCTACTTACTTTTTATAAAGAAATCTCTTATATTATAAGGACCTTGAAAATATTTTTAAGGTATGATAATAAAATTTCAAAATAAATATACACTTGATTAGTCATTTTGAACTCGGCTAATTACAATATTAAATTTGTTAATTTTCAAATAATATATGATTATATTAAATTTAATAAGGGTTAAATAATAATTTAAATAATAAAAGTCAAACTTCAAGTGTTAAAGCTAAATTAATATTTAGTTAGTTTGATATTATATTTTTAATACAGAATTTGATTGCAAGCTGACATAGTGAAAAGATAATTTATATGTATTAATCTAATCTAATAATTAAAATAATATTCATTTAATAAAAATTTAAATAGTCTTATTAATTTCTAAATAATAAAATTATATCTATATATTACTTAATGAAATTATAAAAGAAATCATTCAGTGGGCAGTCAAATAAATTTATTTTAGTTCAAGGCAGTGGCGTAGCTAGGAATTTTCCTTAAAGGGGGTCCATACATATAAAATCCTTGGGGGCTTCGCCCCCAGACCCCCTTTGACGGGCCTTCGGCTCTTTTGCCCGGCCTTCGGCCGGGTTTATCTTAAAAATCATAACCACATCTTCGACAATATATATAAATATTTTTAAATGCATGAATAATGTTATTATAATTTAATAGATAATGTTATTATAATTTAGTAGATTATTCCCAATGACTTTATAATAATACTACCCAGAATAAATTCAATAGTAATATATTATCCTTTCACAAACATCAAAACCAGAAAAATATAAATATTAATGATATTTATTTGATACAAAGTCACTTTTAAGTCTTTTGAACGTATAATCTAAAAATAAATTTGCTCTGGGAGGGGTCCAAACCAGAAAACCACCCCCGTAGCTAGGCCACTGGTTCAAGGGGATATTAAGGAGCCATTAAAAAAAAAATTTTTTTGCTTCAGGGGACTATTCAAATTTTTCAGGGGGCTCGAGCCCCTGCGCTTCCCCCTAGCGACGCCACTCAATTGTATTGCATTCAATATATAGGTATATGAGTTTAAAAATGCCACCCCGGTGATACTTACCCAATAAACCAAATGAAAGTTACAAACAAAATTTTAAATATGAAAGCTAGGGCGTTCCCTCCAAACTTAGGGTGTAGACCTCCATCTTGTGAAAAGTAAAATAGAGGTCAAAGCAAATAAAACAAGAGTAGCAAGCTTAAATATTGGCACACTTAAGGATAAGACTAGAGAATTGGCATTCATGTTGAACAAGAGAAAAGTTGATATAGCGTGCATATAAGAGACGAAATGAAGAGGTGAATGATTGTAGATGGGTATAAATTGTACTTTAATGGAATTCTTAGTAATTGAAACGGTATCCATCCTCAGTCAAGATCTAACCTACTCAGTGGTAGAAGTTAACTGATCTCTGATAGACGAATGGAAATAAAACTCTGCATTGGTCAATCACTACTACACATCCTTTCAGTATATTCTCCTCAAACGAATTGCAAAGAAGAGGAGAAGATGACTTTAGAGCTATCCATGATAAAGCTGTAATGGAAATCCATAAGGATGACCTAATAATAATAGGTGTAGAAATGATTAAATAGGAAAAGCTAGAGACAGATACAAAAGGCATCATGATGGTTTTGGATATGGAGAAAGAAATGATGAAGGAGAGCCTGTACTAAAATTTGCGCAAGCCTTCGACTTTGCCTTGACCAACATCTACTATAAGAAAAAAGACAATCATTTATAACATATGAAAGTGGTACAAAAAAAACCCAGATAGAATACATGCTGATCTTTCGAATAAGATTAAAAGATGTAATAGGCTGCAAAGTCATCTCAGGAGAAGATACTGCCGCGCAACACAAGTTACTAGTCATGGATTTACACCTCACAAATAAATCAACTCAAAACAAGATGAAACTAAAACCATACCTCAAATGGGGTAGATTAAAATCAATGACAGATGCCTTTGCAACAGCGTCTACATGAGCGGGAGGGGTAGGAACAGTTTGCATCCTATTTTTTTGAGGGGGAAAGAGGTAAGCTGCTTTATTGGGGGTTGGATAAATTTTTTGGGTGGTTATCTATTAAATTTTGAGATGAAATAGGACAAAATTTATTACTGTAAAATTTATACATTTATTATAGTATTATTATAATACAATTCATCGACCAAATCTATATATTGCAAACAATCATACACATTGTTTTCCAAATAAACTATCCTTTTAAATGTAATTTAAAAGGTTTAGATATTTTAGCAAGCTCATAATGCCATAATAACTAATTCATTGTAAATAATGGAGTTTTAATTGAATTTATTATCTAAAGAATAAATTATTTATAATCACAAAATATAGATAGTTGGTAGTAGATATAGATTAATTTAAGTTATCCTTTATAAATTTTTTGAAAAGAGCATTAAAAAATAATGATAAAGAGACACCGCCGCCGAAGTTGGCGATTTTTTAGGGGGGTAGGCAAAGGTTTTTGAAGGGGGTTTGCATCCAGTGAAAATCCTGTCATGTAGACGCTGCTTTGCAATCAATGCTAACATTGAAACAATAGATTCCTCACAAGTTAGTGAAAAAATGTGGATAGACCTTTCATCTAGATAAATAGATACTGCCAAATCTACACTAGGCTTGACAAGAAGAGGTAATAAATCACACAAAGAACTAGGTGGAATGAAGATGTACAAGCCACTAGACAGGAAAAAAAAGCCCTGTATAAAATATGGTACAAATCCAAAAGCCCAGATGACAAGACAAAATACAAAAAGTCCAAGAGAATAGCTACAAAGGCGGTGGATAGGGCCAAAGTAATAGCATACGATGACATGTACAAATAACTATAGGGCAAAATAAAGTATACAGATTAGCCAAACAGCGAAAAAGAATTCTAGGGATATAAACGGATCTCCGAAAGTAATCAAAAATTAAGATGGGAAATTGATAATAAAGGAAAAAGAAATAATGAATAGATGGAAATAATATTTTCAGGAGCTTCTCAACTTTAATTCCCACATCTTTATATGGAGTGCTCTTTAACAAAAGAAACTCACACAAATTTAAGGGAAAAATTTACATTTCCATAGTACAGCCAACTATTCTATATAGTTCGGAAACATGGTTAACCAAAGAATCAGACGAGAGAAGTCTACAAACTATGGAGATGAGAATGCTGAGGATGATTGATGGGGTATCAAGAAAGAATAAGGTGAGTACAAGAATACTGGGAAGTTAAAGGTAGTGCTTATTAAGACTAAGATAATGATCAACAGACAGTTGATATGGGTACACAATGAGAAGGCCTATAAACTATATAAGATTAAGGGTTTGGAAGTGATGGGCAAACGTCAAAGAGGAAGGCTAAAACTTCAATGGGACCATAAAGTTAGAGCCAATATGAAGAAATATAAATTAGATAAAAGAGATAGCATGAATAAAAGTTGAAAGAGATATTGAAGGAGCTTACCACCAGAAAAGGTGAAAGCTAAAAAGAAAAAAAATGTACATATATACGTCTATAATAAAAGTATTAAATAATTTTTACAGCAATATATTTTGTCCTAATTTATCTAAAATCTTTATTCTTAACCAATAAATCTAACCTACACACCCTCTTCCCACTCCTTATCCCTCTTAAAAAATTGTAATCCCACTCTCCCGCTTACATAGCTTTTGAGATAGAGGTCTGGTCTGCATATGGCAAAATTCTCAGGCCCTGCTCAGTTCAAAAGAACGGGATATTTGCCCGGACTGACCTAGAAGAATTATGCCTGGCTTGGCCCGATTTTAATTTTCACTAAGGTTGCTATTTATTAATATTATAATGGAGCCATTTTAATATTTTTTGCAAATTAAGCTAGAACTTCAACAGGATTTGCTAAATATTAGTTATCTCGCTCTTCAAATATTATTATTGTTCATTTAAAAAAAAATTTCTCGCTAATTTAAGATCTTGGATCTATTAAGGGGAGAGGGTAATTTTAAGATCTTATATTTGCTTCTTTTTTTTGGCTAATTTTAGATTTAGCCCATTTCTCTTATTAAAATGGTACATTTATTTAATAATAATATCCTTAACATCACAGCTTCATAATATTCCCAATTGATACGCTGATTTTTAAAAAAATATCTGTATCATCTACAAAACCCTAATGGTGATAGTTTGTTATACCAGATGGTTCAGATATTGATAATTCTAATGGAAAGGATTATAAAATTAGGTATAGCAGCTGATATATATTTGGTCGATTGGTCATATTTATTATATGACAAGTTTTTCTAAATAATGCTTACCAGGTATCCACACTTGAAAACTCGAAAATCTTTCTTTTAAATCATTTCGCGGGGGCTATATTTAAAAATTTTTAAATCTGATTATACCGGAAAGGTAACTCCAGCTAACTTAGAGAATCTACTCCTAAAATTTTCTAACATTTTTTTGCTATATACTTTTATGAATATTTTTAAACATTTATATGAAAAATCTATTTATATATAAAAATTAAAAAATAAATTATTTTAAAAGAATCCACATTGAATTCATTTCCGGTAAAATAAGATTCTTCAAATTTAAAAAAAAATTATCGGTAAAATCATTTTAAATTGAGAGATTCGTATCCCTCATGTGAGAATTTCGGATTTTATCATATATCGTCAGCTTCTATCATAGTGTTCTATATCCACTTTTTTGCAAAATGCTTTTTTTTGATAAATGAATCCTCCAGGCTATATTCTTATGTATCTATGCTCGAACAATTAAAAAAAATGGATATAGAACATTATATCACTCCACCAAAGATAGGCAGCTTGAACAAATTCTAAACCATCGATTAATACGTTGTATAATGAGAATATAAATATTTACAAATCCTGATTTTTCAGTCGCAATGCTAACGCTTATTATTTAGGCCTACTCAATCTAATAATTTAGCCTTGACGAACACGCTTTCGCCCCAACCCTAGCAGAGCGGCTTAATTTATTCGACTATATTACAAAAAAAAACCAAATATTTATTATAAAAATTTGTATCCCAATCGTTATTGTATATATTGTATAATAGATATAAAATAAAATTTTGTGATTATAATATAAATTAAAATTTATATGTACTTGGATAATTATTTTTAAAAAATATATATAAATAATTAATTAATTAATATAGAACATGATTGGTTTTACAGGTTTTGGTTTTAAATATTTTATTATATATTTTTGTAAATGGTTTAAAAAATTTATCTAAGAAATTTACGAATACCATAAATAATGACTATTATATTATATAATAGTTTTTAAAAAAAAATGAATTAAAATTATGATGGCTTTTTGATGGTCAAATAACCGTTGTGAAATTGAATTATATCATCTTGCATAATCGAAGAGTATTATTATGGTCATGCAATGGTGAATTAAAGAAATGCTATATAAAAGACTTAAAAGTCAAGCCTAAATGTATAAGAAAAGGATATTTTTTTTTTAATAAATGGGTAATATTTAAACATTTCACTGGTTTTGCCATTCATCGAAAATAAAAATTATATATGTATAAATAATAATAATAATAAGTGATATATTAAAAATATTTTTAAAATTATATTATAATTTCAAATATCTAGTATAATTTTTTTTTGTTTTAAAAACAAAAAATCACTTTTTGAGGTTTTTGGTATAAAAAAATATATAATATATAGTGAGGTAGGTCTAAAATAATTCATATGAAACACCTTGAATTTATTACCTGATTTGAAAGTTGCATTGTTTTGTCATCTTATATAAAATATCGCTAAAGTTCATTTAGTATAATTTAAAATATTACGCTGATACGTCAATTATGTCCTATTTATGACAATAGAATTCACTCAGTTAATAAAAAAAAATATATATTATAAATTGTAAATTTTGTTGAATTAATTTTTATAATTTATAATTATAAATATTTTTTTTGGTTACAATAAAATGATATTTGAAAAAAATAATATATACAAAATATCAATTTAGTTCCAATTAAATATAATCGGAACCCAATATGCCTAGGATCGGTCTAATAATTCTAAACGACTCTTATAATGGATATGTCATTTGTATTTTTAGGGATCAAACGAGAACAATTCCTTGTGCAGTGCCGGAAATTGTATCTTGGGATGTTTTTTTCGAAATTCGTTGACAATTTGTACGTGGAATTTCGATAAGGATCGAAGTTTCTCTAGAATCTTGAGTAATTTAGCGAAGACATTTTCGCAATCCGACGGGTGATTGAATTTAAGTTCGTGGGTCAAGGTCTTAAAGAACTTGTCACTCATGGTTTGTATTTTCATTTTTTCTTTCAAATCATCTGACCCTTTTTTTAAAAAAAAATAATTAAATAAATAGGTTTCCTATTTGAATTTATATAACCTAGATCGTTGGGGTTATTGGATTCTATTATTTAATTATATTTTTTGTAAAATTTAGATGGGGGAGAAAATAGAGGGCTTTAAAAAATATTTCATCATCCTTGAAATTAAATCTCGGGTAAGAAAGATCGGAAAAAATAAAAACAATTTTCAGAAATCAAATGCGAGTTTCAAAAAAATAAAATTTAGTAATAAAAAATAAAATAATTTCTTAGGAATAGTCTAATTTTTAATAAACTTAGGAGATTAGCTACTTATGGGTTATATTATATTTTTTTTATAAACTTTGATTAGTATGTGTGACTACTCTTTTTTTTGTTGTTCACCACTAGGAAAATAAAAATTGGAAAAAGAGATTATTGTATTTACCTAATTATTTTATCCGTATATATCTTTTGAAATTTTTAAAATGATGGAAAATGTATGTCGTAGGAGTTTTTTTTTTAAAAATCAAGACTTTACTTCTTATACCCGGGGGTTTTTTTAAAGCAAATTTTTTAAAAAGAGAAGTGCTTAACACTGTATTTATAGTGAGGGCGATTTGCTCACGCGATTGCGAAATAAATCGTCACGTGCTTAATTTACAAGAGCCAGCCAACCATAGGCATAGTTTATAAATAAGGAGCGAAAGGATGAAATCGCGACAACTGTTTACGTATATTTCAATAAATGTAATATCTGTGAGAAATTAGCTGTATTTCCCTTGTGATTAATTTCGCATCGCTTGGGAAAATGCGCCAACTGTAAATTAAGCTTTATTGGGCCATATAGTAAACGCCTTTTGTCAAGCGTTGCGTTATATAGCGTTATTACAAAATAAAGCCAATAAATATGGAGTATTATGATGATAACGATATGATAACTTATGAAAAAACATAATTTGAAATGAGTTGATAAAAAAAATATGTAGACGATTATAAAAATAATAGCGAACTTGATAAAAAAAAGGTATGATTTTTCATAAATATTATATAAAATAATTATCTCTAATTTAGCTTTATCTTAAATTAGTTTTAAAACTGAATTAGTAGAGATAACACTGAGTTAAAAAACGCAAAACTTGAAGATAACGCGTTTACTATAAATGCAGCTCAAATCCTCTATAACTGCATTTTTTGAAAATTAAAGGCCTAATTTTATCGGAATTTCCAGTATGCATAGAGTTAACCTCACCCCTGTGAATCTCAGTCAAACTGAGTTATAAATTTTATCTTTTCGAATTTATACTGAAAAATTTTAATATAAAATACGGCAAAGTTATCTGATAATTTACAAGGGTAGGTATTTTGTTCTTGTTGAAATATGCCGAACAATTAGATCTTTTAAAAATTAAAACTATAAAAGATTTAAGTTTTAAAGATTTTGCTAAACCACTTATACGGACATATAATAGTAAGAAATAAATTGGGGTCGTTGTTTGCATTGTTTTAAAATGGACATTGGATATAATATTATTATTATCCCTTATAAGACTTCAAAATTCATTTTGATATTGACTTAAAAGAATATTAACAATGAGCTTCTCCTTTTTTTAAAAAAATTACGAAAAGTGAGACGGGAAGGGCTCGCGATTAAAATGTATAACCTAAACTCAAATGATAGAAAAATGTAGATAGAACCTTATACTAATAATAAAATAAATTAATATAATATATAACCTTCGGATCCTAAAACGATACAGGCAGTAAAAATGGCGAATTCGGAGAAGGTTAACCGTAAACTCATAATCGAGCTGACAATTTCGCTAACATTTTCAATGAAAAGACTCTCCTTATCGGCGACGCCATCTAACTTGAAGGATTTCATGGGAATCCAATAATAATTCGAGGTTAAAATAGAGGTGGAAGTTAAGTGGGATGTGTTTTTTAAATTGGTCAAGGGATAAAATACTTTCTGACTAAATGGTGTAAAACATTTATCCATGTACTTATCCATCACGTCTTTATCACTTAAATGAGCATTTTGTAAAATCTTCAATCTGTCAAAAAGAAAAATATATTTAATATTGTTTCTTTTTTTTTCAAATAAGTATATTACAAATTACCTCTCAAGATTAGTTTCATCGTAATCGATAATTTCTTGTTTGAAGTGCAAAGCCATCCACACCAAAACCATCTCAAAGTTACTGGATTTCAACAGAACTATTTGATCATCCTGAGGCAAAATCATAAATCCAGGCACCATTTTTACAAATTCAATGATATTTTGTATCAGCATGGTCAGTTTGTCGGCGCAGTCTAGCCAACGGTCTTCGTAGGTTAGATTTTCCCAGATTTTAACTAAAGTTGACTCGTTCTCGATTTCCTTGTCTACAAAGGTGTCATCGTTATTGTGATGGCCGTTTTTGAAATTTCTATCTTTGGCAGTTATTATTATTCTCGAATATGCCGCACTCAGGGTTTCGATTAAAAATTCATCTGTTTAGTTAAATTTCAATTGAAATAATATCGAAATGAGAAATCACATATATATATATGGATTTGAAAAGTTTAAAGGATTATCTTCTTTCTTTCCTTCTTTCTTCTTTTTGAAAGTTTAAAGGATTATTTTCTTTCTTTCCTTTTTTTCTTCCTTCCCTTCCCTTCCCTTCCCTTCCCTTCCCTTCCCTTCCCTTCCCTTCCCTTCCCTTCCTTCCTTCCCTTCCCTTCCCTTCCCTTCCCTTCCCTTCCCTTCCTTCCCTTCCCTTCCCTTCCCTTCCCTTCCTTCCCTTCCCTTCCTTCCCTTCCTCCCTTCCTTCCTCCCTTCCTCCTTCCTTCCTTCCTTCCTTCCTTCCTTCCTTCCTTCCTTCCTTCCTTCCTTCCTTCCTTCCTTCCTTCCTTCCTTCCTTCCTTCCTTCCTTCCTTCCTTCCTTCCTTCCTTCCTTCCTTCCTTCCTTCCTTCCTTCCTTCCTTCCTTCCTTCCTTCCTTCCTTCCTTCCTTCCTTCCTTCCTTCCTTCCTTCCTTCCTTCCTTCCTTCCTTCCTTCCTTCCTTCCTTCCTTCCTTCCTTCCTTCCTTCCTTTCTCAAATGTTTAGTTTATATATATAAGCCTACTACAAAAAATGACATTTATTTAATTTGTAGTTAATAACCCCTAGGACTATCTCAAGATGCATCATATCGGTTTTTGGAGATCCAGCCCAAAATTACCCGAAAAAATTATTTGTAATACAATAATAAATGATGTTAGATACTTTAATAAAGAAAAAGACAATATTGTTGGGAGCATAGTAAAAAATTGAAGACTGTTCATTTTAAATTAACTTATATTCATTCACTTTTCCTTTTTTTAAGAGAAACGGGATGCTTACTAAAAACGCTTTATCTTTGAATAGGACGCGTCTCATAGACGCCATATCTGGAAACGTAGAATATCATAATAAATAACATTCATTTTCATAATAACTTATTATACCTATTGGCGGGTACAATGAGTTTTGATGAGGGTTAGGACCGAATACCGGGTAGTAGCAATTTTTGTTGTAGTTGGCATCGTATGAATTCGGACTTATTGACAAAAAGCCGGATGTGCTAGGCGAATTTCGGTTACCTTTGATTTGATATCTTATTTTATCTTCCACGTATTCGTAAGGATGAAAAAATTCGTAATTTAATCTCCCCATACTATGAGTCGTGCTATCGGGATTGGCCACTTCGAAGAAACTTTCATTAACAGCTCTATCGAAATGTTTCTTCCCGTTAAGAGTGTGGGTTAGGGGCATTAAGCACCCGCCAATCATATTTTTATCTTTATCACAGGTAGGGAAGTCGTTAACTGAATTGTTTTCCAATAGGCGATGCTTGTTGATCATTGGAGTATGTTTGCCATTGATATCCGGGATACACTGGTCCGAATTTTCTGCGCAATAATCTTCATAATTTTTATTGTTAATTAAATGCGTGCATGGTAAAGGATTCTTCCCATTTATCAGTTGTTTAACAGCAACACGTTTATTGTCTTGAAGGTCAATATTCTCTAATCTTATACCTTGGTCATCGGTGTAAGCCAACGATTCATTTTTGTTCCCATTATAGCTTTTACTATTTTGTTGCTGACTTAACGAAGCGGGCGTAACCATGCTCTCGTAATCTGATGCTTCTTTATTAGTCACATTGTGCGTACTTACAGAATATAGTTCATTTTTAACGATGGCTGATTGTGCAGTTCCGCTCAAGCCATTACTTTCCCCATTTTTTAGGCTAAAAAATCCATTTATAATAAGGGTTTTAGATTTGTTATTCATTTTAGTCGATTTATTTGATCCTACTCTATAGCTCTCGTGATTTTCGAGGGGGGAAGAGTTGGGACCAATTTTTGCTTTAATACTGTAATTTGAAACGGAATTTTCCTCTATCGAAGATATGTACGTCGGAGACTTTTCATCCATGGATTCATTAGAAGACGAGTAGGAAGAACGTTTTTGTATTGCGCTACTGTGATTATTATCATTGTGAGGCATCTCGCTGGACGTGCTATATTTGTAATCCCTTGATTGGACTGGGTTCGATTTGTAGGGGTATTCACCGTTATTGACGTGAGCTTTATTATGGTTTAAAAAAGCGTTATTGGTGTCCACAAATTGGGTTTGAGGATGATACATCATGGTGGACTGGTGATTGGTTTGATTGTACGAAGAATAACCAGGGGAATTAATGGGATCGCTATTAACCTTGGTATGATGATGGTGCATGTATACATTCATGGCGGAAAGGTGATGGGGAAACCTACATATAGGTGTAAATGTTAAACAAATAAAATGTGCTATGAAATATCTACCCATAGTAGTTTGGAAACGCTGACCCGTTCGTTAGCAAAGGATTGTTATTCTTATAGTTATGAGGAATGGCGTCGGGGTATGCTCTCGAAAACGCAGACGTGTTCGGAGAATTGTTGTTGGTATGACCGGATAAGGCGTGATTTTGGCTTAGATGGGAGCCATTGGTGTTCACGGAATGGCCAGTGACCATTGCTGCGGAAGCCATTTGATGTTGGATTTGTTTTATCTTTTCCTGATGATACCTAGCCTCGTCCTCAACCACCTCTCTTTGCTTTTTTGACATTCTTCCGAATTTCACAGCTTATAAAATGAATATATAATATTAACTTTTGAAATATCTTTCATATTCAAGTAAAATATATAAATTGTCCATTTATACATAGACGCAAAGATTTGTGAAAATCGTAAATATTGTTTCACCATTTGATAAAAAAAATCTTGTGTCGAATATTTTTATACAACACCTTTTTTAAAATAGAGATCTCTAGGAATAATCTAGGGGCATATCAAACCATCATATGGGACATGTCAAATAGACAGCGTAAAATGGCAAGTCCATAGCCGTTAAAAAAGTGTATCGAAACTTAATTGTAAATATAAAAATATTGTACCGTCGCGAGACATGCCCAAGGCGATGCATTTTTGCAACCTACAATATTGACACCTATTTCTATTGACTCGGTCAATCATGCAGCACTTTTGTCTGGGACATTGATAGCTCACAACACTAGACTGACTTCTTCTAAAAAATCCCTTGTATTTTTTAAAAAAATGATCATTATTACAAATGTTGGAATATTTTATCATTTTGGAAATTAATAGGTGTAATTAAAGCCCTTAGAGTCTGAATACTATCGAGCCTATTGATTTAAATTTGGATGAAGTCGAACTTTCTCGATGAAATTTTTTTTTTTAAAATAATTTTTATTTTCCATAAAAGATTTTAAATTTTATTCTTCTATAGAAAAGAATTTTTTTCGAGTGCAATTTTCCCGCCTTTCTTGAAAAAATATATTAATTAATCATAAAACTTTTAAAAAAATATTTCGAAAGAATAATTGTTTGGCCGGACCGGTTTAACTCAGCCCAATCAAAGGGGCTCATGCGATAGCCAATCAATCCAATTATATTATGCTCGTTCCATAATAGGAAAAAAAATTTTAAAGGACAAGTTGGCCACGTTGTGACCTTCCACAACATGGCTCTTTACTCTTTTATAATATTATCATTTTAAAGTGATATATTATAAATAATAATAAAATAAAGGATATATATATTTTTCATAGCATATATACTTTGCATCCCTCGCACGTTATAACGCCATAATGAACACCGGATGATTTGTCGCCGCATACCTTACACGGGATTATTTCGATCTGAGCTATAAATTGTTTATTATTTTTAAATATATATATATATATACAGTAAAACTGGTCTATGGGCAGCTCCTTAATTTGACCAAAATTTTGAGTCTTATCTTGTTCAAATTCTTATTAACCAATAAAGACCTGATAAATTGGGCAACTGTTGGACAAAGATCTTGGTTCCAACCGTGCCAAATTATACAAGTGTTACAGTTAATAATATAGGGAATTTCTTCTAGCCTTTTAGGTTTTTGATTAGGATTGCCGAAACCTATAAATATAATGAATGTGTCTTTGATTTATAACGTTTTCCGGTCTTAACGTCAAACAAACGAGTTAATAGGGGAGATTTTATGTCCGTTCCATTTTATTAGTTTTTCACTAAGCTAGACGGAATATTAGAGTTTAATACTTAAAAAAAAATACGTTCCGTTATATAACCAAGGTAATATATCCCTTTCCTCCCTATACTATATAATAAAAATAATGTACAAAATTTTTAAAAAGTTCCGCGAGTTCATTAAGTTTTAAAATAAATAAAAAATTATAATTAGTCCATATGTTAAAATGAATCATAGCCTTGGGAGTGAAGGATGGGTGGGGGGGGGGTGAAACTCCCAACCTGCTTCCACCCCTCCGACCAAAAATAGTGATCTAAATCTACAATTTAAGTGTATAATATATTTCAAATAAAATGTCTCCTGCTGAGAAATTCTTTTCATAACTACAGATTTTTTAAAGGTTATTATAAGATTTCGATATATTTCAATATTTGGATAGAAATATTTTAGAAATTTATATATATATAATATATTTATTTTCTATTTTATTATTCCATTTTCTTTATCATTTAAATATATCTAAAATTAATTGTGAAGAATAAAATACTATTATAACACATTTCCCCAAGGTCGTTATATCTTTTCGGTTTAAACCTCGTAGTGAGTGGAGATTGCTTTAGGATAAAAACTCCAAATCGAAACGATTTACAACACTACTTATCATATGTTAAATATGGCATTAATTATTATACTCATAAGTTCGAGTTCAAATATTTAGAGGGTTGGGTAGGGATCGATAGCTCAAAATAATTTAACATTTGTGATAATACTGCATCTAAAATTTTTTTATGAAGAATTAGAAAGTTATCATCATATTTTCAAGAGTTCAAATTAGACAGTTATTCATGAGGGGGGGGGGATTTTTTGAACTTTGTGTAATTTGAATAAAATCGATATTTTTGATTTTATGAGTTAATAATATAAATAAATTTTTTTATTAAAAATGCTACATCAAAGGCCTTATTTTTTTTTTCTTCAAAAGGTATAAATATTACCAATATTTCATAATTATGCATAAATATTTAATCACTCAAATATCAAAATCCCTTTCTAGTATTTTAATTTTGGAAATTAAGGGGAAAAAATGAGTATTAGCCTTAATTAATAAATATAATAATTATGCGGTATATAATATCACATGCAGATATAAAATAGTATATATGAAGTCTATCAAGGCCCTCTAATAAGAGGACCTCAACATACATAGTCGATATCAATTTAATTAAATTAATTTGTATTTTAGTCATTGGTAGGGTCTCTAGTTTTATTTCTGCTGGAGATGGGGGTATAGATATCTTTGGAGTGTAATGATCACAAAAAAGACCAGGCGGCACAACCTAAGTAATCTGCCGGGCATTAATTAAATTCCCACCGGTCGGGTGGTACCGGGTTACCACTTACAGCTGATATATACGTCATTTTTGTTTTATGAAACGTTATATTTTAGTTTAAACTCTAGTTCTACAATATAACCTTGAAGCTGAGCTTGTGTTTAAAAAAAAATTGAATATTGGACCGTGCTTTGGTTTCAAAAAATCCTTTAAAAAATGGTCCCCATAACCTTGTATCCTCTGAAATTTATGTCGTCGCCTGAAATTTACAGGGTAGAAACTATGTTTGAATACGCGATTCCGTCAAAAGTAAGTCTTTCAAACTATTAGAAAACGCACTATAAAAATGATTTATTTAAATATTTAAAAATTATCTAGAAGCCCGAGTCAATGAAATATAACCCTGAGTTTTCTAAACTGCTTATGACACATTACACTAGTGGATGACATCAAGAAAGGGATAGAAGAAAAGAAGTCATTTTTATCAATTGATCAATTCCTCATTCTTTGAGACATAGATAATTCCTTATCTGGCAACTGTGTGTGCATAGATGTATCAATTTAAATTTTTCTTCGTATTTTTGAAGTATAAATGGAAATAAATAAGCGCCAGATGACCTGAATCAGAATTATATTTTGGAAATATTAAAAAAAATTTTTAAATTAAATAAAAAGCCTGATGGGAAGGTAAATGCTTGAGAATATTTTCTTTTGAATAAAGATTAATAAGATTATGTTCTAAAAATGCTTGGACGCCTGTAGATCCTCCCATTGGTGACCCGAGAACGAACACGAGTAAAAAAGGATCAATAAATAAGGAAGAAAATTTTCTAGTTTAGTATTTTTTCACATTTTATAATTTAAGGATCAATTTAGTGGTTGAAAATTTAAAATTATGATACCTACAGTATATCTGCTAGATAGAAACAACAATAACCTTTCTATCTAAAATGTAGAAATGTAAATTGTACATCAATTATCTATTTATCTGTAAATTTTTAATAATTTATTTTTGTTTGTCAATTTTGTAATCTTAATCAGTCAATTAGAATAATTACGATAAAAAAATATAAAAAAATTTAATATCCATAATTAGTTTAGTTTGATTTACATTTTATTCAATTTTATTTGTTTCAGTATTAAAAGAATAAAAAACTTATCAGTTAATCCCTTTCATTTGAATTGATTCGATAAAGGGTGAATGATGAATATTTCAATGGTTCGATCTTTTCTCATTCAGTGGAATCGAGAGTATTCATTTTGTGCTTTTATATAAACCCAAT
This sequence comes from Gordionus sp. m RMFG-2023, assembly GCF_954871325.1. NCBI lineage: Eukaryota > Metazoa > Nematomorpha > Gordioida > Chordodea > Parachordodidae > Gordionus > Gordionus sp. m RMFG-2023. Next base: position 26,464,396 of record NC_088778.1, on the reverse strand, counting down.
AGTTTAGTTCCTAAGTGATTCTTGGCCTCTATTCCCTAAGCTGCCGTTTGGCTAACCGAAGATGCCAAATAGACCTTACTTTTGTAATGGTGACTCTCTTTTTTTTACCTCTCGGAAAAGCAACATATTCAAAAGGCAAACTTCTTAATCAAGGGGACCCACCATCTTATTTTTATAAAAAAGATGATGATTTAGTTTTTATATTATTAAATATCAAATTTTGGGCACAACATTATCGTTGACAAAAATTTTAGTTTTATATGGCATAAAATTTTTATATATTTTTTTAAAATATTATCTTATATTTACCTATCCTGATTTTAAAAACTTACTATATATGCTAGTAAGTACTAACCCTAGTCCATTGATAATTTAGCAAATAAAAAAAAATTTACCTCGCCAACCTCTCCCCCAAAAAATAAGTAATTAAAGGATAAATTTAAATGAGTTAAGGAACCTTTTAAAATAGCTATAAATTTTTTCAAAAGAGTTGGTATAAAATGATGTATATATATATTGCAGATTAGCGATTCATTCATCAAATGCACTTAAAAGTGTCCATACATAGGAGTCAAAGGTACCGTCATTTTGTAGTTTGCGTGTCGATTAAATGTATTAATGTGCATTCAAAAAATGAATAAAGACAATTAGTCGAAGTGTAAACCATTAAATGGCGCTACAGTTGACTCCTATGCATAAACACTTTTAATTCATGAATAGCCAATCGAGTAGGATATATACATTAATGGGTATACCATATACACAATAAACACCTCCCCCCCCCCCCATCCTTATCCGTGGAAAATATGATTGAGGAAGATTTTTATGTTTAATACTTTTATATTGATATATATAGACCAAAATTTGCTTTCTTGTCTCTCGACTTCAAATCATCTATTGAAGGCCATTTTTTATATTTCAAAAAATCTGCTTTAACCGGAAATGTATTCCAGCATGTATAAAGTAACTCACACTATGAATTTTTTTCAGAATTGACCTTAATTTATATTGATTTTTCATATAAATTATCAATCACTAATATATTTCATGACGAAAATTGTCTTAAACTCATAGGATAGGTGCTCTGCACATGGTGGTATATATTTAAATAGTCTTCAGCAAATAATTTAAAATTAAGAAATTCTGATTCCACATGGATTTCATATATAAAAGCGGTAAAGGGAGAAGTGGGGAGATTATTATATAATATTAAGCGACTCTAAGATATAATAAAAAGTAATATATCAAAAACGAGGATAGTAAGATATTACCCGATTTTTTGGGGAGAACTTGTATTACCATTTCCGGTTTTTTTTATAGATTTTTATATTTTGAAAATTATCGGAGTGAAAAAATAAATGTCTAATATGTTATTCAATATTTTTTTTTAAAATTTAAATAAATATAATGGATGAAGCTGTATAAATATTATATTTTAATATTTATGATAATGAGTGGCTGCAAATTCATCACTAATCTTTTTCCCAAAAATATTTTTATAATTTATCAATTCGTCCGCCATAAACTTACGTAATAGTAAAATGTGCTTGATTAGCTTTTTTTAAAAAATATTTTTCTATGTTATATATGTCGAATTGGGACATCGAATGTGTATTTTCCAATAAAAGTAATATAAATTAAACTTGGTTCAAATGTTCATGGCATAATTGTTGATACTCTACGCCTACCGGAATACATTTTCGGTTAAATGGGATTTTAAAAATTATAAAATCGTCCTCGGTTAAATGATTTAAAATCTATATATTCCGAATCTCCATTAATTCCATATCTCAATACTACATATATAAGCCTCAGATTTTCTATAGGTTTCTAGTTAATATTATATGCTCATGTTTTAGGACTAGGAACCCGTTGGAGTTCAGCTATTTTAAACTCTACTCAGCAGAAATTCATAATAGGAAACTTGATCGTAACTCACTGAAAGAAGTCTGAAACGCCCTGGGAGCGGTCCCTGTTTGGTCTGTGGTCTCAAAATGTCCAACCAAACAATTTTAATAAACCCTAATTTGGGTACACATCCCTATGTTTTAATGTATAACCGATAAATTTTTTAATTTAAATATCAAGAAGTTAAAGTTTTTATCGATATTTTTTAGTGGTATTAATATTCATATTCGTATTTGATCCTTCCATATAAAGAAAATCCTGAAAAAACTCGAAACTCGAGATTAAGGAAGTTTTCATCGGAAATTAATTATTTAATAATATTTTATACTTATTGAACTCGAACTCAACCCCTTTTTTATATTAGGTTCGGGTTCAAGACATATAATTCAAACGGTGTTGACATCACCAAAAAAGCAGATTTAACCGAGTTTGTGACTCAGGATTTCGGTTTCAATTCCCAGCTTAGCGTAGAAATTATTATTAAAGAGAAATTTTAAAAATATATATATACATCTGGATAAAACTAGAAATACAAGGCTTTAAGAGATTTCGTATAAAATTTCTTTTTTATAAAAAAAAATAATTACAGCCTAACGTTGGTATAAATGATTTCCAGAAAAAAAAATTGTAAATAGAAAAGGTATTCATACTTTTCAATGACCGATTGGGGGGGGGTGATAGATATTCCCACTGGAGAGTGTGCTGGCCGATCCTATAATGACTATTGTGCAATATGTAATCAAAAGCGTTTTCAGTCTTGCTTTTTCTCTCTCGCTCCACCGAAGGTTTAATATGATTATTTTATTTTACTTTTTATTGGAGGGCTATAACTTATAAAAAAAATTTTTTTTTTTTTTAAAAATGCGAGGAGAAAATCCTTTACTTAGCCTCGCATTTCAAATTTTATCCGGTTTTGTTTTTTTAGCTCGTCGTGTTTGGTCAAATATTATTAAACTTATTTTGGGACTGAGAGGTTAAAATGAAAAAAAGACCTATAAAAAATATTAATATTTTTAGGCTTGTTCCATTTATAATATATAAATCATAAAAATGTAAAAAAACGCTAAATTATAAACTCTGAAAACTGAAAAGTGTTAATATTGCGCCATTTTATGGGCATTTAAGTTTTAAAAATTACTCTTATAAAAGATTTAATATTGGAATTATTCTGATTTTTCTAAATTGTGTCAGTTTATAACATTTTTATCATACAGACCTTCTACTAGGGATAGCATTGAGAGAGTACAATGCAAGATTACTATATAATTTGAAGGGAATAGTAAGTTACGAGAGTGCTAATGACATTAGACTAGAAGGAAAAGTGGGTAACCATTTATTCTTCCTAAACCTATCGACCAAATTAAGAGATGGTTAGGGATATCATTAAAATTGTTATTATAATTATTGTGATATTAAAATTTATATTTTTTTACAAAATATCTCTTATGCAAAATTTGAAGAATTACGACGATATTATATGTGATGTAGGTTAATTTCATTTTACAAGATATGTAAAATTTGATTTTTCTAAGAAAATTATTATTTTTTTGGAGATTTTGATGATTAATTGTTTCTTTTACGTTACATTTTCACAATTTTTACGTCTTATTATTTTATAATTATGTGGGATCATGTAATAAAGTGATAGTAAAATTAGTTATTCATTTTTTATTTAATTTTTATTTTGTTTATACCTTTTATTTTACGGATTGTAATTATGGGATGAATAAAGATTATTAGATTATTAAAGGGATTATATTATTAATTAGAACTTTTATTATTTATATATCTATTTTTCTTCTTGACTAGGGTTACTCTAATCATGCTTTTTACAATTAAATCATTTTTAATATTATAATATTTCATTTAATATTTTTGATGAAAGAAATATAATTTTTTACTTTTATAATGAATTCCTTTAAATTAATGAAGATAATTTTAAATTTTTTTTAATTGGATCATTTTTTTTTCTCAAAACTCTCGAAATACAATTGACCAATCAATGAACAAATAATTTTTGTTATTTCTTCAGATTAATGAACGGTTCGATTTCTATTTTAAGTTATGATTTTAGCCAAAATAATATTACCCAAGTCTCGAGGTTTTATGACAAATATTTCCAGGCTTGCATAATATTTTTTGCCTAAAATATTGTGGTAGCCATATTTAAAAAAAATTAAGCCGTTTAACAATGCTACTTCCAGATGATATATTTAATAAATATTTTTTATTTAATTCCTAAATTATAAAACAATATTTAACCTAACTTTATGTAATTTAAATTTTAAAAAATAAGGGGAAAAAAAGTATAAAATAAATAAAATTGGAGTACTAAAATTAATATTGCATAGATTATTTTTTGTTGTAGGTGTTTTTATATCTCCTCCGGCGATTGTGGTCTAACTCAAAGAGCCGTTACAGCAGCTGATTTATATAAATTTTTCATTCGACTTTTATAATCACATGACCTGTCAGATTTGACAGGTTAATAGAAAATTTTTTATTAAAAATCACCTTTAATAAATCTTAACCATATGCGTGCCAGGGGGGGGGGGGGTAAGATATTTGCCTGTTCTCGTAAATTTTAGTTTAAGTCAATATACCTCCCCCTTCCTCCAGTATATATATATATATTACTATAAAGAAGAATTTGAAAGAAAAATTATCAAAAGTTAATAATGACTATAATTCAAAATTTTTAGAAAAAAGTATTATAAAAAACAAAAAAGTGAAAACCCAAAAATTATTTTACAAAAATCTAATATAGCCAAAGACCCACAAAATATTTACGGGGAAATCCACACTTAAAGTGGATCACAACATTATAAATTACTACTCTAATTCTGTTAGAAGAACCGATGAAACCGTTTCCTGAATATATTCAGCTCCACTCTGTTTACGGTTCCTAGAAACTAGGGGTTCCAACTAATTGTTCCACTTCCTAGAAGCTAGGGGTTCCAAGTAATTTTTCCCTATCTCTAAACTCTGGTAATGATTCCTGGTTCTACTTATTTATGCTACTTATTTCGCATTTAGAACTAGGACAACCTTTTTTGGTTTGTAAATGTTTGATTGCATTATATATACTTTTCGTATTTTTTTCTAGTTTTTTTGTAAATTTTTCTCTTTTTTTAGGCTGTTTAGTCGAAGCTGTATAGTTGGCTAAACAGCCGGTTGTTTAATAATAAGTTAAACGAGGCAGGACATATCCTGAGAGCACATATTGCAAAATTATTCACTCCAATTTCAAAGAAACTTGCACAATTTATAGCTTAAATATTTTTTTTACACTGGTACGATGTATGGTGAAAAAAAAACTTAATTTAACAGTTCGTTTCGTGGTTTTTATAAACCACAAATTTCTGACTAATTTTTTTCATTTTTTTTCAGCTGTGAAAACATTAAAACAAATTTTAAAAAAATTATAATATATTGAAAAAAAGTCTTAAAACATTTTAATAATATCAATTTTCTTTTTTAATAAACAAAATTTTAAACTTATAAAAATAAAAAAGGCCTAACTTAAAATACATTTTTATTTCTAAACTCGCAAAAAGCAATTTTATAATTAGGACGCAAATGTTGTAAAAAATTAATAATATTTAAAATTAATTCAATATTATTTAAATAGATTTTATTATAGTTAGTTTAGTTAAAATTTTAGGTAAAATAAAAATCTTTATAGCGGGGTGTTTATGTATAAAAAAAAAGATATTTATATTTATTTCTTTATGGTTCCATTCCATCCCACAGATTATAAATCAAATACATTTGAAGTTTGGGGCAAAAAAAAATCAGAAGTTCGCCAGATATCTGGCGGTAAAACAAAATTTAAAATATATATCTCGAATAGTTGGGTCGATTTTTTAAAAATGTCCGCCAGATAACGATCTTAGCTAAAGTAATATTATGTAATCCAAGATTTTGCTCGAAAGAGGCAGAAAGGTTTGGACCTCTATTGGTCAAACCCTGAGACTTACTTAATATTATTTTGGCTAAAATCTTAATCGGACTTTAAAAATCGACCCAAATTGGGTCTAATTTAACTGTTATGTTTTGAATTTATAAAATTCGAAGCAATATTTCTGATAATTTAAAAGATGTTTATATTTCAATCTTTTTATTACACAACACCAAATATTAAAATGCAGGGCTAGTGCTAAGACTTTTGGAGGTTCATGGCTATAATAAATCTGCCGATTCGTCAAAAAGCTAGTGATGTTAAACGGCTCGATTTAGCCGATTATAAATTAAGATATAATATTACTCAAGACACGAGATTTCTTTAATAGATGTCCAAATCTTTTTGCCATCTATGAGCAAATTTACAATTTAGCTTAATATTTTTTAGTTAAAATATCGGGTTATCCGTTCAACAACACTGCCAAACCCCCCTATAAATAATCTCTTTAATGAATGACAGAATCAAGCAATATAAAGCATAATTTATTTAATATTTTTAAATTATTATTGACCTTAAAATGCGTAGAGGTCAAAATTTAGCAACGGCCCAGGGTTGCTGCTTCGCCCGCTCCCCCCGTTTGCATGGACAGCAGGCCTATATTTTAAATGTTACGGCTTACCGTACTCAGGCTGCGATATCCTACTTGAGCAAACCTCCATTTTTATGAACACGTCAAAATAAATTTAAAAAAAATTAAGCTATCCACACCATTGTTTTAGTCAGATCGTTTTAAGGCCATATTATATAAATAAAAAAATATATAAAATAAAACAAAATGAATCCCAACCAACTCCCCCCCCCCCACCTCCCCCTAAAAAAAAATTTGTGCTCTTGTAAAAAAATATCGAGCCTACCAAATTAATTTTGAGCTAAGTCGTAATGTCCGGTCTACGCGAATTTTGTTATTTTTAAAACACGTCTAATTGTATTCAAAGTCGTAAGAACACGGATATCTTTATAATAAAAAAAAATTTCCTTAAAATATTGGAGCTTTTTTCAAAATAGTAATTTGTATATATGTTTAGTGTTGTTGATTATAGTGAGTGTTGTTAAAAGTAAAACCATACTTTAGTCGACTAAAACACGACTTAAGTCAACTACTTAAATGGGACATATGTTTTTATGCCCCGTTTTGGTTTTTAATAATGATAATATGAGGGATTCTGTAAAAAAAATATTTTATTTTTTAGACAAAGTATTTTAATATTATGCCAAAATATGGAAGATATATGGCGTCTAGTTAAATGGCATAGGCGGTAACTAGGTTGAGTGGGGGAGGGCTGTAAAATGAGGACCCAATGTGAAAGCCCGCTAAAATTTATAGTGAGGGGACACGTCAAAAGCACTCCGCTTTAGGAAAATTTTAGCTTGCCATCATATGGTTTAATCATTATTTCTTTCTAAATGGTTAGATTGGCTCAAGAGATAAAAATAAAAATATAGATCAAAGTAATCCAGGTTCAGTGTTCAAGCCTAGGATAGTTGTTAAAAGTGATACTTTTCAAGTTTATCTAAATATAGATACAATGTACCAAAATACCAGATGCATTATTTATCAAAATAATTTAAAGTGTGCATAATGTCGAAATTGAAAATATGTTAAAAATCAAATAATTAAACATTTTCTGTTAGGTTTGCTAATTTATTTATAAAATAAATAATCAGTGAGTAAAAAAAAATAAATAATAAATCTTCATAATTTTTCGGGGTAATATTTTTTGGTCATTTGTTTAAATGGTAAAGGAATAAACTTCGGAGAGAATTTTAGCAAATTTAATATAAAAAATAAGTAAAATAAAATTGTATGCATAATATCATAGATATGGCTAAGATGTATCTAGATACCAATACTTTTTTAAATTTCATGGGCACTCTATGCATACTCAATCCCCAGTTAAATCAAATTTTTAAGAAAATGGAAAACCCACTCTCAATAAATTATTTAAAAAATGAGAGATTCTAAATCCCTAAGGAATCCATATCCCAACACTACCAAATTTTTAAAAAATTATATCTAGATTAGATACAGATAGAACATTCATGAGTCTAAATACTTTAACAACTTTGGAGTCTAGCTCTACTGAAAAGAATTCGTATTATTGGATATAGATGTCTGCATTGGGCGGGTTTTAGCCCACCCGCTGAAGCCCGTCCATTTGCGCAGGTGTGGATGGGCTTTCTCAATTATTTTAAATATTGCTGTGGCGAACGGGTAAACTTCAAAAAAACGAGTCAGCGGGCAGGTATAAATTTTTTTTAAAACAACAAGTGGGTGGGCTTCCCGCCAATTGCAGACCTCTAATTGGACACCTATTTCTCCAATGATTCAAGGGTAAAGGAGGGTTTTTAAAATTTAAAAAAAAACTTGGCAAAACGAGGCAAATAAACCCCAAAAAATTTTTTGCGTGTAAAATAAAAATTAGATGAAAATTTAGTGTCCCAATTGACTTTCTCGTTTCCTTTATATGCTAAACTGTTCTTATTTGAATAATAGCAAATATCAACATACAGTTTTTTTTAAAAAATATTTCTTTGAAATTGGGAACTAAAGAAATAAATCTAACCTTCTACCATTTTTATTATTTAATTTAAATTTTAATTTAAAAAAAAATATATATAAAAATAAAAATAATAAAGACAAGCGAATTTTTGCTTTTCAAAATTTTCTTACACCTTTAAAATAATATATTGTCTCTGGACAAATATTTATTTTAAAAAAATCGCTGAGGCGGTTAGGACCGGTATGGGAGAGTGAAGGAAAACTTCGAAGGTTACTATAATAAACGTAAATTTTTAAAATTACGAAATAAATAAGATATTCATTTTAAATTTTTATATAGAGAGTATAAAGGACGATTTTAAATATTCGGGTCTAAAATATATGGCCCGGTAGGTGTATATTTTTTAAAAAATGCAGGTTTTTGGTATATATGTTTTTGCAGAAAAAAAAGTATAAACTAAAATTATATAAATTATAAGCAAATAATTTTGTTTAAATTTCCCACTAAGCCCATAAGCCCAAAGGTAATAAACAAAAACAAGGTTTAATCGTTTAATAATAATAGTATATCGCTTTAAAATACCTTTTAAACTTTCAGCCACTTCTGATTGTTTTCCCGGTCAAAAAAAGGACAAAATTAAGAAATAACAAGTCCTCCAAAAATCTTAATTTTATATTTATTCCTGATTTCTTTAAAAACAGGTTCTTCCTTTTCCATTTTATGTCCACTTTCTCACATCTTTGTCACAGAGGACAGAGAAGACTGGGATAGTATGAGACCGGGAAGGTACCGGAGGGGGGTTGGTATGAGACTGGAAATAATACAAGACCCCAGTAAGTCATTCCTAAAATACCTAATGGTTTTTGGAATTTTTGCCTAATATTTTATTTAAAATCATGCATTTGCTGCATGAAAAAAAAAATTTATAAATTTATTTAAGGCAAAAAATATAGCTTTTTAAAAAAAATATTTTAGAATACTTTCGTATTGTTGGTAAAATCTCAATTTATTAATATATTTAAATTTGCTATCCTTTAAATACCCTTATTTAAGTTGTAATGAATGTGGCAAGCTTGGGGTGTCTCTGAGCTTTGTTTGCCCTTTGAAAAACACGTTAAACTCTGCTATATTAAATTTTTTAATTTTATATAAGAAAAAAAAAATTGAACCAATAATTGTTTAAAAATTGAAATCAAATAAAATCATTTGACCCTGGGTATGAATCAAATCTGTTTTCTTAAAATTTACGTTTAAAAGCGTTATAAAATAAAATAGAAATAGAATATACCTATACCTATTGTCGTTTTCAATTTATATATCTTTTACCAAATTATTCAAAAAAAGGTAGTAGAATACTTTCATAATAATTTTTGGCGATTATAAGGTGGATATAAACCAGGAAATAATGTTTTATTTAACTGAACTTGTAAAAAGGATAAAATCTAAAAATATCGAAGCTCTATTTGCTATCATTTATTTTTATATCTTCTAGTATTCTTACAATATAAATATACTCTCCCCAGTTAATTTTTTTTTGTATATAAATAGCAGTAGTTTAAAATAACATTTTATTTTATATTAATATAAATTTTATCAATTCAAAATAATTATTTATATAGTCCCAAATTTTATGATTAAATATAATAACCTTTTAATTTTTAGATAAATAAATGGCTGATGATATCCCGTCCGATATAATGGCCATTCTCTTAAATGACAGGTGTATCTCAGAAGTTAGAAACCTAACCTAATGCGCAGTAAGTTTTTTCTATCGAAACGGAATCTGTTAATCAAACAGATGCTTATGCAAAAAAAATAATTTTAAAAGAATGACCTCACATGCCAGATTCTAGTGCTCGCTTGATTTAATCGCGCCAAAACATAAATAACTAGGTTTATGTTTAATAACAACATAAGCATTAAGTCTTGCAAGTTGACACTTGAGATTTTAAACTTTCAAAATATTTCGGGCGGGGCTCGAGGGACAAAGGAATTCGCGATTTTTACTTTTATAACTTAAACTCTAGTATTAAAAAAAATCTTGATCAATTGACAAGATAACCAAATATAAAATGTCATTGGCATAATTTAAAATTTTTTTATAACAATATTTACACATCATTTAGTATCAGTAGTGAAACATAAAGGCGATACTGCAAATTGAATTAACCGTTCTTTTCGAAGGAACACAGCTGTTTAAAATATGTCAATCTTTAACATAACCTTTTGTCATGCGGGGTATGGGGGGGCAAGGGGTTTGTCATAGGGTGATCCTCATGGCGACCTCATCGCCATGAGCTCAATGGAGGGGGGGGGGGAGGTAAGGCATTGTATTGAGACTTCATAAATCTAAATTTAATTTTGGACTTAAGCTAATAAAAATTATCTCCCTACACTCCCTCCTCCCCCTAAATATTTTATATACAATAGTGATCTGCATTGAGCCTAATTCTTCAAGCCCAACCCTTCCCGTGGCTTTTTCTGGAAAAATTATCCTGCCCTACCCTAACAAACATTTTTCCATTTGTCGCGAAAAGCCTGACCCGTATTAAAAATTATTGGTCAGTCCTGCCCGGTCTGAATTTATTTAAATTATAGACATATAAAAAAATTTCAAAATATTTTCACATTTTTACACGTATATAATCGAGTTTTTGAACACTCCGCAAACAATTAATAAATTTTGGGATCTTGTTTCTTGAAAAAAAAATTAAAAAAAATATATATGTATCTCAGTTTTAAATTCCAAATTTAAACCCAAGCCTTTAGAAATTGGATCAATTTTATTAGTAATTAATTATTCGGTCTAAATAATAATAGTAGTTTGTGAAGCCATTGCGTCTAATTATGATAATCAGTATTAGATGGCTATGGTAGTTGATAAAAATTTTTTTTTAATATTCAGAAATATTTAGGCCAGCTCAAAATAGAATAACATTTTTTTTCTCTGATTTATCAATCGATAATTTGTCTTAAAAGTATATAAGCGGCATCAGTAGGAAATTCCAGTAAATAAAATCGTGATTATATATATATATATTTATTTTTAAAAACCTACAGCTAGTTATACAAGCCTCAAAAATTCAAAAATAAAATATTTATCGCGAAAAAAGAGAAAATGTTGTTTATCAAAGACGGATTATTAAATATAATTTTAGGAAAAAAATGAAGCAAAAAATGAAGAATTTTTTTTTTATTAAGTAACTTTATCAAAGGTCTGTCAATAATTTATGAAAGGGGGGAGGTCAGGAGTTTTCCTAATAGCCTCCCCCCCTCCTTCCATTAGTTAAATATTGGTCAATCCCCTGTTTAAGAAAATTGGCTAGATGCTCTTCCGGGTAATGTTGCTAGCTAAATGGTTGTATAAGTATCTTATTAAATGCATATGGAATGTGGGAGTGGGGGGGGGGAGCAGTTATTCTCTTTATGGCTCTGATCCTGAATATAATAACAATTTTTTTAACAATGATTACCTTTCAACCAAAAATTTCTAGTAATAATTTGTTAAGGAGAACTTCTACCCAGAAACAAAATATTAATCCATATGAATAATAGGAATACAATTTCAACTCATTGAGGCATACCCATATAATTATATTCCATTCGTTTGTAAATAGTAAGACCGGGAATGTGATGACATCGGGTTCGCGCCAAATCTTAGGGTGGGCCCACGTTCGACTTATTACTATACAGAAGCTGTTTAGCGGACTTTAAAGCTCAGGCTAAATTGTCTATAAAGTAAGAGAGAGAAAAACGGGGAAAAAAACAAAAAATAGTAAAAAAAACTAAGAAGAAAGAAACAAAAAAACGAGAGAAACTAAAAAAAAATGCGAAAGCCTAAAGTATCAAAAATAAGTCGAACCAGAACATAACTTTAGACTTTTATTCCTAAAATAAACTATAATTTTTCATAAGCTATTTAGAAAATTGAAGTTTTAAAAGTTATACCCTAAAAGATACTTCAAAAAAATAAGGTTTTATAAGGATATTTCTATTTTATCCTTTAGTATAATTAACAATGATTCAATTGATTTTAGAAAAATTCTTCAAAAAAAATCTTTGAGCAAAAATCTTTTTCCCGTTTGAAGAACAAAGATTTTTGATTAAATTTAAATTAAAACTGCCAAAAATTAACTTTAGCAATTTTTAATGCATAAAAACATCTTTCAAGATGAAATTAAAAATTAGTCACAATTTAAAGATTTTTCTTCAAAATAAAGATTACAGTTATATAAGAATTATAATGAAATAAGCTATATATTTTTTTCAATAAAAGGAAATATTAAATTTAATAACGATTTAACAGGACTTCAACTAATCTAAACCTCATGACTCTCCCCCTTTCTTATGTTGCATGGCTTACTTTACCCCGAAAATTTTTCTCAGGAAAAATAAAAATTAAATATATTTTACATTAATTTATTCTTTGATATAACTGATTTAAAACCTTAAAAAAAATATATATATTGGTAACAAAGACATGCAAATTCGATCCATAACCCGGCCATATCCGTATATTCGAACCGACCCGAAGTGGGCCATGAAATTGATATTCTATAAATCCGGTAAAATATTTTTACACAAAATCCGGGCCATTTTATAAAATAATAAATTTAAACAATACCCAATTAACTGTATTGCATCATTGTATAATATATAGATTTAGTTGGAGCCGGCCCATATAACGAACATAGTTTTAAAAATCAGGGCCTGGTTTAAAAATTGGAAACCCGAATTGGGTATAAAAATTCTATCTCCTGTACGACCCCTCATTTAAAGTTAGCCCGATCTCTGCGCTAACTGTGAATGAGGGGTGACTCTGATTTATAGGTTTTATATGAAAAATAATTACAACCTTAATTTTATAGAGCGTTCAACATTTTATTATCATCCTAACTTAACCCCCTGTCTTCCTTATATAAATACATTTAAGTTATATATATGAAGCGATCTCTATGGACAAATATTTCTTAGGAAATTTTAAATCTATAAAAATGGATTGTTTTCATATAGAAACCCCTCCCCCAGCATAACCCTCCCACTTCTACTTATAATTCCTTTCCTAGAGTTCTTACTTTGGATATCTTATAATTATCGATATTTTTGGTTGTGTTCGCATTTCCCCATTTTTTCTTATTTTTCACATTCCAGATAAAACTGGTCATTTTCTAATAAAATCTAATTTATATTTACGAATTGTTATTTTCAGGCGAAATTATTATGTATCAGAAGTTTGAAATGCTTTTCAAGATTTTTTTATCTTAAATGAAGATATTCTTGAGAATGCTCTCAAGTAAGATTTTATGTCAAATTTTACCCTTAAAATTCCAACTCTATTTTTTTGCAAAAAATGTTTTATTAAAGTAAATCCTTTGTGACTTTTTAAGCATAAAAAAAACCTTCCATTTTTAACACAACGTGTCGTTAAAAATGTGTCTTTTTTAAAAAAAAATTGCTCAAAATTTTAAGCGAAAAATCTTCCAAAAAAAACTCTATAATATACCTTATAAACTACTAACTTATATTTACCTAGAAAATATTATGCAAGCCTTAAGATATTTTTTTTTCATAGATGTCACAAAGGTATAGAAGATCTATTAGCAAAATCTCGAGGCTTCGGTAATATTTTACTGGCTAAAGTTGGCCGTTTCTAAAAATCGGCTAAAATCGAGCCGTTTAACAACACTACCACCTTATTTTTCTGTCTATCTGTCTGTCTGTATTTCTTTCTTTCTTTCTTTCTTTCTTTCTTTCTTTCTTTCTTTCTTTCTTTCTTTCTTTCTTTCTTTCTTTCTTTCTTTCTTTCTTTCTTTCTTTCTTTCTTTCTTTCTTTCTTTCTTTCTTTCTTTCTTTCTTTCTTTCTTTCTTTCTTTCTTTCTTTCTTTCTTTCTTTCTTTCTTTCTTTCTTCTTCTTTCTTTCGTTCTTTTCTACCTAGTGAATTTTGTGAAAATTTTCTATTAATTATTAATATTTTTCTAAATTTATAATATAATTTAGATAAAATCTTTATTTTATACCTCTCATGCTTCCAGCCATACAGAAATGTTAAACATATATGGGCTAATAATTTTAGCAAAGAAAGTTTATTATTCCCCGAAGGTATGATCTATTTGATTATATTGATTGTCACCCACTCCCACAGAGTCGTGAATCGAATGCTATGTATTTTTTTAATCTAAATCATGTTATAATTCCCTATAATATCGAATTTAAATGCGCTGACGATGGGATAAATGATCAAATATTTTGGGTAAAATATATGGGCGAATAAAAATGATGAGCAAAGATAAACTGTCACTGAGTTGTTTTCGGGGATTTTATAAGATCCCTTTTTATAATTTTGTGTGCATCATTGATTATTTTTTTGAATATTTTTTGATTATATTCTTGTTCCCTGAGTTTTTCTCCGTTTTTTATGATAAGTTTCCACCACCCCCCAAAAAAATGTAGAAATACGATATTTTTAAATTTTTATATTTTTTTATTTTATTTTTTTTGATATTATATTTATATAAAAATAATTTTTTTTTAAAAATGACTTCGATTGAAATTTTAAAAGGAAAAAATATTAAAAGAAGTTGAGATGGGTGGGTGCACAGATCATTCCATGATTTTTGATATTTAATTTTTTTTTTTTAAATGTTAAAAGTTAAAGTAAATAATTAGAAGTAGAAAAAAAATATATATATTTCAAACATATAACTTTTCTCATTTATTTATATTAAGATATACAATTTATTCTTTTTTTCAAAATGTAAAGGTAAGAACAAGAAAAAATAAGATTCTTATTTGATCAATAATTTCGATAAACTATTTTTAAAGAAATTTAAAAAAAAACTTGTAATTTATAACTTTGTAAAATGTACAGGTATAATTATAATCAAAATAAATGCTAATTACCTTGGTAGTAATTTTTTTAAATTTATTTTTAGTATTTTTAGTATTTTTTTTTTAAATATAGAAATTTATTTTTTTAAAATTTAAAATATTTTTTTATATATATAAAATTAACAAAATAAAAAAAAAATGGATATAATATATTTTTTATGCCAACGTTTATTGGTCTTTTCTTTATAGATTTAGTATTTTTAGATTATTTGGACAAGATAATGAAGGGGATATTTGGATTGGAATTTTGGTGAATGATTGACTGGAGTAAATTGTGGATTATTTTTTAATTATTTTTTATAATTTGGGGATAAAAATTTTTTTTTTTTAAAAAAAAACCGAAAGAATATTATTTATATTTAAAAGTTTTTATTTTATCAAAAAATAATATATAGCGGTTAAACCTCTAAAAGTGAACATCTCTATACTATGACCACCTAAAAAAAAATTCAAAATATATAATATAAAAATTAATTTTTTATAAAATAACCCTCATTCACTTTTTTTACCATGCTTCCAATGCCGATGTACCTTTCGTAAACGGGATAGGTTCTAAATCGTTATAAATTGGGGTCGTTTTGCTTATAGAAAAATGCCTCAGAGGCTGTCCTAGCTAACTTTTTCGGCTTACATTTTATAGGACATTTTTTAAAAAAAGTAGTTTCGAAATTTTGAACACATTCCATCTTTTGTTTGAATCAGCTGGTATTCATAAAAAAAAATATATAGTAGCTATTCCCGCAGCGTTACAGAAAGTAGGTAATTAACATACCTACTTTGGGGGAAAAAACGGATTTTAGATTAAGAATCCATTTTGATTTTTCTAAAAAAGTTATAAATATAATAAAGTAAAAAAAAATATAGCTGACCCCTTTATTGTAATTATCTAATAAATTTAAAAAAAACAGTATAATCAAGGTTAAAATAAAGTCAACCAATCAAAAAATTGTTTGCTCTTTACTTCATCAGGAAAAGAAGAATTTAAGATTTTAGCTAAAATAATATTATGCAAGCCTCGAGATTTCGTTGATAGATTCATAAATCTATCTATCATAAATAAGAAAAAACTTAAGTTTGCTTGCATTGAATTTTACGTAATTATATAATAGAATATTTTTTTTTCAACCAATCAAAAAATTGCAAACAGGAATTTTTCATCTCATTTTACCATAAAAATATTTTTTAAAAAAAATTCTTTTCCTTTTTAAACCGCTAATTTATTTATTTTTTTTCTTTCTCTAAAAAAATATGTGATTCAACATTTCAATTCATCAATCAAAATATTTAGGTCTTTTTAAAGACTGATTTTGAGAAGAGGAAGAAGGGAAGAAAATAATAAGATAATATTCATATTTATTAAAACCATTCCCTGTTTTTAAACAAATTAATGGGGAAGGGAGGGGGGGGGGGTGGAGGAAGCAAAAAAATTCGATATTTTTCGATGTTATCTTATTTTTCGGTTATTTTATTTATTTTTTTTTGTATATTTTTGTGTTTTTTTAGAAAATAAATAACAATTTGTTATATAATATAAGTGGGGGTCGCTGGCCTCATTTCGCTAATGCAAAAGTAATATTTAAAAAAATAGATAAATCCACTAGGAATGATTATAAATTTATAAAAACATTATTTACAAATAAAAATCTAAAAAAAAAAAAATTTCAAAAAATAAAATATATTGATTGGTAAAATTTATATATTTAATTTCTTTTCAAAATCACAAATCACTTAAAATCCTGAGAATTTGGGGGAGGAAAAATTCCAGAATGCGTTGTACTTGTGTTTTTTTAAAATAAAATAAGGATTATTGGTAGAAAAAGGTTCCCTGAAAGGACATAATACGCCTAAATAAAAGCAATGAATTTAGATCCAGAGATTAAACTAATGCAGGTTTTTCGATGTTAAAAAGAATTAATTTTATAAACATCATGCAAACATAAGCACACACCGAAATCAATAAATAAAATATATTGAGAAAGAATAAAATAAATTGGTTTTTTATTTTTTTTAAAAAAAAAAAAGAAAAAAGGTTCAATGAGTTATATAAAATTTATATTATATTATGTTAATATATTATTTTGTTAATAAATATAAATAAAGTTATAAAATATTTAGAATTTTACTACGAATAATTGACTTATTTTAGCCCCACGAAGAACCGAGGAAGAGTACTTAGCTTATTTTTTGCTCCTCAATGAAATAAGGGAATTGTCAATCGCATCATTTTTTTTAAAAAAATGTTTATAAACGTGGGTTTATTTTGCCCACGAATCTTTAATTTTGCAGCGATAACTTGGGATTATTTTATTCAGCCTCTCGATAAACCGAGGAAATACCAAATTTTACCTTTGTAGCGATAACTTGAGCTTATTTTAACCCCCTCGATTAACCGATAAAATGGCTAATAGCAACAAATATATAATTTTTGTAGCCGTAACTAGGGCTCATTTAAACTCCTAGATCTTCCAATTTGAATAGAATCCCGAATTTTTAAATTCCAATATATATTTTTTTAAATATTTTATTTTTCTTTTCCCCTTATATAAATAATTGAATAGAGATTGTAATTACCTAAAATAATGCCCCCCCCCCCCAAAAAAAAAATATATTTATATATCATGTTCAATTTATATTTGTATTTTTTTGGAGGATTTATTAAGTTGCCTCGATAAATCCAGAATTTAAATACATGGAAAGTTAAAATGCTCATTTATTTTCTAGCTTATTTGCTGGTTTACTAATTTATAATTACATAAAGCCAATCATGTATATATACTACTCGATTGGCCATTCTTTAAGTGTTCGTACATAGGAGCTAGACGTGGACTAATTGTATTTATTTATCGTTGTATGAATTCATAATTAATGGCATTTAATCGACGCTCAAACCACAAAATGGGGCTAGAGCTGACCCAAACCCTATGTACAAACACTTTTAACGGCATTTAATGAACGATTCGCCAATCTAGTAACAAACAGAAAGGCGGAATAAATAAATAATTGCAATAAAATCTATATTTTTTTTAAAAAAAAATTGTTATTTAATCCTTAAAATCAAGTTTGTAAATCATTGGTAATTATCGATAAACGAATAAATAAAATAAATGGCTAGTAAAAGAGAAATAAAAAATATATATTATATTTAGGTCACATAGAGGGTATTATACCCTGGAGAAAAAAAAAATATTTATTTTTCTTAAAATTTATAACGGAAGAAAATTAAATTTATTTAAAAAAAAGCAATATAAAAAGAAAAAAAATAATAAGTAATAAAAAATAAATAAATTTGGGCCACTTAAAAAAGGACTTATTCAAAAAAATGGCAAAAAGAAACAAAAAATAATAGAATGGAAATAATAAAAAAAAGAAAGATATAGAAAAGATAAATGGCGGTTTTCGTGATCAAAGAATTAATAATATTAAAAGTTTTTATAAATTTTTCCTAAATTATTTTTTTAATAAAGTTAAATAATATTGATTCAATATCTTCTTTCATTAACGCTTTTTTTTAAAAAAATGGTAGAGGGGGGGGGGGAATTGGAAAATGGAATGGGAATAAAATCGGAATGGATTGGGAAAAAAAAAGAAAAAAAGGGGGGTGGGTTTTGTTTCAAAAAAGTTTTATTTATTTATTTTTTTTTATGGAAAATTTAAACAATAAAACGGGGTTACTGAACCCCCCTATAGTTTTTTTTTGTTTTGTTTTCTTCAAAATATAATTTTAATAATAAAAAATAAATATTATGTAAAAAATAATCTAAAAAATCATCATTTTTTTTTTCATATATCAATAATCTAAAAATTTTCTGTTTTGTTTTTCGTTTTTTGATTATCGGTTTTTTAAAATGATTTTTGGTGAGGAGGAAGATTAAAATTAATATGATCTTTAAACAAATTTCTTTCTTTCTTTATAAAATCTTATCATTTATCAATACATAATATTAATTCTGTTACTTGTTATTTGTTGCTTGCTCGTCAAAAAAAAATGTTAGGCGGGATAAGATAGTGGAATTTGTAATTTAAAAAAAAACAGTCAAAGCGAGGAATGAGGTGTAAAATTATGACAATACCGTAATTAATAATTCATTTCCGGATACGAGAGATTTGCGCAAATCATGAATCTGAAGATATTGCGATTATGCAAGTAAGCGTCAATAATGGGGGATGCTATTTAAGACTTGATAGCCACATAAAATTTTGAATGGCTCATTTACAAAAAATTTAGGAGCAAGTAATATATAATGATTTGTAAAGCCCCTCCCCCCTTCATACGGTAAACTGAGATATCGGTTTTTTTAAAACTTTGTATTAGGTTGTTTAGAACAGCAGTATTTATTGACCAGCCAATAATATAAATAGTGTAATTGATATATTTAAGCTAATCATCAAGAACTTGATCCTGACAGATGTCAGAACAATCCCACTAGAATAATTTTATTTCCCCATATATTCGGAGTTCGAATGACCTCAAATTATGAGAAAATATTTGTCATATATCTATGGTGACTTCCAGAGTTGTTAAAAGATACTTTTTAAATGGATCTAGATACAGATACTGATACATAGTCTAAAAATTTATCTAAATACAGATACAGCTACTAAAAAGTTATCTTGATACAGATACAATTTAAAATGTATCTAGGTGCAGATAAATTTTTTATTATACTCTTAGATAAGGTTTGAATAAACCTAAATTAGGATTCTATTGTGAAAATTCATGAAATGATCTAAAAAATTTATTGACTCGATATCACATTTATCAAAATATAACTAAAATAATGATTTTTAGATATTAATATAATTCATGATTAATATAAATAATTATTATATATCATTAATAAAATAATATAATATATGATTAAATGATTATAAATAATTATTAGATTTCAGTAATAAAATTATTCAAAATTTTGGTTCAAGACATCCTCGTTTATCTGTAAAGACATTTTTAGCTATACTAAAAAGTCTTTCAACAGGGGCGCTGGAAGGATTGTGGTGTTATATTTAATGAATAACATTTTTATATCAGGATATTGTTTAAAAATACTAAAATCTCGGCATTCATTTTTGAAAAAACTATTTAAAATTTATTGATTATCAGAATTTAAATCATTAATAATCATATCTCATGCTGTGGGATACTGAAAAAAATCGGATATTCAATTATTGGGTTTTTTTTCATAGGTTAATTTGCACTCATTTGAAGACTTTGATAATTCCTTAACTAATCTTTTTATTAATTGTTTTTTTTATTAAAATTTTCATCCATTTGCAACCATGTCCAATCTAGTTTAAAAAAAGGATGAAGCATAGTTTCCAAAATATTTTCATCTTCAAAAATTGTCCCAATAAACCTAGAATTATTAAATACTGATTAATTTATTATTAATTTACCTATCTTCAATTCCTTGTAAGGCATTTAAGAGTGGTAAACAAAATTTCAGGTTCATTTGTTTAAATTTTTTTAATTTAATAATGAGCTTGGAAATATGCTTACCGGCGATAGGCACTCCAACAATCTGCTGTTGTGCATATTAACAATGGTTCTATTAAACTTTTAATGATTTCTTTCTTTTCATTCTCCCATCTTTGGGAAATTCTAGCAACCACTGTCTGTCTGCAAATTATATTTTTCTATGGAGCTAATGTTTTGATCATTTTTATAAATGATGGATTTGCAAAAATTGAAAATGGCTGACTGCTATCTATAATAAAATCAGATATTAAATCATCTAAAATAGTATGGATTAAAGTCTGAGGTCTCTTGAAATCAATGGACGATGAGCCTAGTCCAATATTTTCTTTAATAGATTTTTTCTCCTTCCCCTTTTTATTTGGATTAAGAGTGTTTGATGTTTTCTCTTAAAATTTAAATTGTATACATTTATTTAGTATCTATACCCTTAAATGTTTTACAATGTTGCAAGTTGAGGTAATGCTAACTGAAATTTTCATATTTTTTGGGCATGGCAAACATTTTACTAACAGAGATTTGTTTTCTTTATTTTGAGATATTATTTTAAAATATGGTCTATAAATTGGCCATGGAATGTCGTCATTTTCGTCATCAATATTAATCTTAAAAATTAATATAATAGAATAAAATAAAATAAAATAAAATACCGATTCCATTGCATTTAAAAATGGCAAATCCCTTGAGATGGATTGTAATATCAGAATTTGCTTGTTAGTGATAATTCGGACATAATATTTAATTAATATTTATATATTCTTTTTTATATATAAATTTTAATATTTTACATATATATATAATTTTTTAATATATATATTAATATTAATTTATATGCTCATATGAAATAAAATAAATTTTACACTCAATTATTTTTATATATAATATAAAAAAGCGTTAAATTATATCAAAATGTATCTTAAAAAGTATCTAGATACAGATACCTCATATCTAGATACAGATACAGATACTTTAATCAAAAATCTATCTAGATACAGATACCACATTTTTATATCAAGATACTTGTATCTAGATACTTTAACAACTCTGGTGACTTCTATAGGTTATCGTCTTTCCATGGTAATCCTTGCCTCAGCCATTTAGGTAGATTTTGCATCCCTGTAAAATTCCTTTGATGATATTTATCTATATGATCAAAACACAACGCGGTGTGGTCAGGTTCATGGTATACAATTATAAAAAATATTGTATGGGGCAGGGCAGTGGAATGCAGCAAGTTAGTTTATTTTTTTTAAAAGAATCAAGTGTAGGGGAGTATCCGGACTTCGAATTTCATGTTCCATTTTTCATTTGATTTAGCGATAGATTAGCCTAAAATAATATTTAAATTTAGCTTATTTTAAGAATATTTAGGACAAATATAACAAAATCACTAGAATTTCATTAATATTATTTCTCAGTTACACATTAGAAATTTCTACTTTTGTTAGTAAGCTCAGCTTCTTTCGAAGTCGTCATCTTTATTGTCCACAGTTGACAATTTTCTTCTACTAATAATAATAAATTTCAGTATTGCAAGTAAAATGGTTGCTTATATACACTGAAAGACTGAAATATTGTTTACTTTTATTGAATATAAAATAAATTTAAATCTTAAGTTATGTTTTGGATGAAATTAACTTTAGGTACCGCTATAATTTGAAGATTGGGGTAAGAAGCATTTTTTATACCTAAATTAGCAAGATTAGACAAAAAAATTCGTTCTATTCCGGTATCAAATGCATCCAGTGAGCTCCATTTCAGCACTATTGGAAGGGTTATTGAACAGCGAATGACAAATTTGAACAGCGAAATTATTGATATTTTATTATTTAATGATAATTTCAAATTACATTGAAATTTTGTTTATAAGATTGTTATTAATATTATATATTATTTAATTATTAAATAAAATATTATATTTCCATTAGTATTATTTCTGCATAATTATATATAAAATGATTTGATGGGATTAGGATTGGGCAAAATTTCTGAAACTTATCGAGCTTGGATTAGTCTTGGAAATTTCTTTTAATATTAAATTTGGGCCGGGCTTTTAAATTTTATTTTTATTCTGGGATGGGGCTGGGCAACCAAAAAATCAAAACCCCATGAAGGTCTCTGACCTCCGTTACGCTTATAAAGGTCGCGTTCTACTTAAAATTATAAACCTTTTCCGAGCAATTAAATTATGCTCCCCTTGCGTTATTATTTGAACATTTATTGAGTATTTAGGACTATTTAGAGAGAATTTAATGTTTAGACTATCTTAAAAATAATTATACATTTATTTTTATTCATATTCACAATAATTAAGCTTTTATTTTATAAGAATTGAATTATGATTTTTAATGATTTGTCAAACTCAAAACACTTATATTTAATTTATTTTAATGACATTTTAATTTTTTTAAATTTTTTTTAAAAAAATAATTATGACATAATTATTAATCGATTACTTATGGCTATGTTCAACATCTATTATTATTTTAATTCGAAAAGTTACAAAATTTTAATGAAATCGTTTGTTAAATTTTGGAAATTTACGTAAAAAATAGCAGAATTTTGAACATGTTTTTATTTATATACTAAGAGATTATTTATTTATTGTCATTAATGTTTCGAAATTTGGGTAATTTAATTTTTTTGATATTTTAGACACAGTGAGGATATTAAAAAAAAATTACTCTACACAATTAAATCAAAATATATCATCATTTCTAAAGGCTTAGCTTGTATTTACTATTAGATATCTGCAGATGTCAAAATTTTAAATCCTGCCTTATCTCGGATTTAAAAAATTGTATTTTTGAACCCGACCCCGCCAAATCCGGGTTTACCAAAATATACTATAAACATTTATAAAATTCAAATTTCGTCTAATCTGAGTTTTAAGGAAATCTCTAAAATATGACTCATTTATAGTGTGGGTCCTTTTTATTTTCATAGAACCTTATTACCGGAATCTCATTTCAAAATGTGTAGAGCCTACTCGATAAATAAAAGACAACTTTGTCACGTTTTAAATGTTAATTATTTTATCCGATTTTAAATATAAAAATTAAAAATATACAAAAAATAACGAGATTGTCTAAAATTCACGGCTGGTAAAATGTCAGATCTTTCAAAATAAAAAAAAAACCTCTATGAACCACATCTATGAATCATTTTCGCAAATATGCTAAACTATTAAAACATTATATATATTATGAATTATAATTAAGGAATCAAAATTTTTTTCAATCTCTAGTTTATTATAATTTTTCCTTCGCTTATTCATTATAGGCAACCAAATACATTAACTTATGATTAGTGTTGTTAAATTTTATCCATAAAAATACTTTAAGCTTAAAGAAATTTCTCATAGGTGGAGCAAAGATTCGTCCTTTAGCGAAATCTCGAGACGTATGCAGTATTTTTTCTTTGACTAAAATATTAATTTCAAGAATTTAAAAAAAAATTGACTCTAATCGAACCGTTTAGCAACACCATTTAAGATAATTGGCATATTTTACAAAGAACACTAAATGTTTGTTTTGATATTTGTTAAAATTTTTGGATTAGTTTATTAGATATCGACTAGCTGACTTTTAATGTTGTCTCGATTTGCCTTTTTTTAAAAAAAACTGTCGAATCAAGATTTTAGCCAAAAAAATATTACATGCGTCTCGAGATCTAGTCAAAAGAAAATAAATACTTCTTGCCATTAAATGTAAAATCTCGAGACAAATAATATTATCGAAGTTTTCTACAACACAACTAAGTAATAACTTAACTTCAATTTTAGATTGATGCCTATTTTTTTAAATAATACACAAAAAATTTAAGCTTCAACCTATATATGTGACCATAATCTATCTTAACATTGAGGTTTAGACAAGAAAAATAGGAATTGACCTCGGAATTTATTGGCTAAAATTCGAGTTTTCTTTTGATTTTTTTGGCTTAACTCTTAGGTTAAATGTTGATCCGACGCAGAGCAAAAGCGTGTTGTTAAAAAGCCCGATTTGGGTCGTCAACGGCCCGAATAAGATTTTAGCTAAACTAATATTATGTAAGCATCGAGATTTGGCATATAGATGTCCATACATTTCTGTCAGCTATATGCAAAATCTTTAAGCTTATATAATGTTATTTTGTTATACTCTTAATCGGGCCTTTTTTAAAAGACCCGAATCGGGCTTTTTAACAATACTAGCTAAAACAGCCTATTATAATTCAATTAATTCAGGTTTATTTACAAAGTGTACTTTTGATATTCATCGTTAATCTCTTTTAATAAATCAAATTTTTTTTAGTTAATATTAGTTTTACAATATCTTTCAAAAAATGAAAAATCAAGAAAAATTTTAAATCAGAAATAATAAGTTATCTCAATTTTTAAACATTTTATAACCATTTATGAAAATGTAATTTTAAAAAATTTAAATTCTTTTATTGCTCTAACAGTAATTCTTCAAATTTTATTTAAATCATATGAGTTTTTTATTTCTATTGTGAGTAAATGGCAAGTTTTGAGTCTTTTCTCATACTAAAATTTAAGTGACAAGTTTTTTCACAAAAAGTAAACTACGTAAGTCTTCAAAGTAAAATGGTTTAACCTGCTTGATTTATAAAAGACAAATATCAAATAATGTTGCCACTTTATTTATTGTTGATATATTCCGACCGGTTTACATATAGGATTTTGGATATATATATCATACCTTCATAAACTAGGAGAGTAAAAACAGCTGTTTTTTCATATGATCGTCGCGATTTAATTTTTTTTTAAACTTGAATGATAAAAAGTTTATTAATTGCAAATAGAGGGGAAATATGTTGTCGGATTATAAAAAGTGCAAAACTGCTAGGAATTAAATGTTTAGGAGTATATAGTGAACAAGATAGAAATTCCCTGCATGTTAAAGAGGCAAATTATGTTCTTACATATAAATATAATATTTTGTCTTAGTGTGATGAATCATTTTTGATTGGCCCATCTCCTGCTCAACAAAGTTATTTGTGTCAAGATAAATTAATTAGTTTAGCCACTGAAAATCATGTGGATGTAATTAAAAATACTTAAACCGATTTATTTAAATATATATAAGGCCATTCATCCTGGTTATGGATTTTTATCTGAAAATTTTTCTTTTTCTGAAAAATGTGAAAAAAATGGTATAATTTTTGTTGGCCCAACACACAAAGCTATTCATGATATGGGAGTCAAAAGGTATTTCTTAACATCTTAATAAATTTTTTGTAATTGATAAAAAAAATATTTGCAAATTAATTTTTATTCTAGGTTATATTATATGCATATTTTTAGAGTTGATACAATTATCCATTTTACTTATATCTAATAAAATTTAAAAAAAAATATTTCCTAGAGTCCCTTAAGGCTGGCCCATCAGCTCTGCCTGCAATTGGACAATGGTAGCATGATTAATAAAATATACTTTTTTTACTTTATGTGAATATCATAATTATAATCTTTAAAAAAAGAAAAGTTAAAAGAAATAAGGAGTAGGGAAATTATTACTATTCATTTTTATATCATATTTTGTAATAAATAGAATAATATAGACAAACATCATTAAAGTATCACAGTTACTGCCAAATATTTAAATTTATTGCTTAATATTAAAATTGAGAATAAAATAAATTTTTTTTAGTTTGAGATTTCTGGTTTTTTATATTGAGCCACAACAGTCTGAGCTCAGCCTGATCTAAAAAAAATTGCCACCAGACCATGGGCAAGCTTAGGAGCCATTGATGGGCCTATTTTTAGAACCAAATTCACAGGACAAGATATAGCCATCTCTATCCTTTATTTTTTTATGCAGATAATATTTATTCATTATTAAACCACAAAGATAGAATATAATTATAAAATGTATAGGGAAAGGGAAAATAATTTAATTATAATAAGGTACATTGCACACATACGCATTGTAAATAGGCAACTCCCTCCCCATCCCCAAAAATCTAGATGCGGCTAAATATTTTTCAAAAATATTATTGTATATGATTATTAATTTATATTTTATAACAATCATTCCTAATATTCGCAGCAGAAATAAATACTTTTAATTTATTATATGATGATAGGAAAAAATACCTAAAAATCCCAAATCCTTTTTTGTATAAATTTTTTTATAATTAAATATTTTGTGATTTATTTTTATGAATAAAAAAATCTTTCTTCTTTAAAAAGATAATTCAATTTTAATAACTTTTTAAAAGAATTTTTTTTTTCAAACTATCAAATAAGTCTTCACATTCTTAATAACCTGCAAATTTTATTCCACCAAAAAAAAATGTTCTAAAGTAAGTCTTTTTCTTTATGAACTAGTAATAAGGAATAAAAATCGACATTCACTTAAACAATAAAAACGATATAATATTATTATTTCGATAGAGTTCAAAAAATCATGAAGGGAGAACGTTTTTGCCATCTTTTAGGCCAAATTTCGAGGTTCAGATGTCACCTAATATTTTATTTGGCTGGAATTCTTTATTTTTAAAAAAATTATAAATGCATCATATCTATTATAACAACTCTTTGACTAGTCTTTATTTGTATTTGATAACAAATCCTATCCTAGATCAATGACATATACTACTTACCCTGACTATCCATCATTAAAAAGCATTCTAAAGCATTGTTGAATACCAATCAGCTGGTTACGCCATTTTGGTTCCCCATATAATTTTTTTATTATTGTTATATGGATTTAAAAAAATTTTTTTTTTGCAATTTTCATTTCAATTGTTTATACCGGAAGCCAAAATGGCGTGCCACTAGCTGTGTTGTATTGATAAACAGAATGAATGGGTCAGTCTAGATGTTATAAAAGGCCATTTCCCCAAAATACAACCTCTTAGAAAGAAATTTCAGAAATGATATCAGATCGGTTATCACCCGATATCAATTTAATATCGGATAGTGGTAAAATCGGGCGTACCCTTTAATGACGGAACGTTTTAGAGCCAGATCGCCTTACCTAATCAAAATATCGGACTATTGAATATTATTTATTGTATTTATTATATTTTTTAAGAAAAAAAATTGCCACAAAATATATGTCTATTATATCATAGCATATCCAAAAGACTGATGCAAAAAGTGGGTGTTCCAATAATTCCTGGTTATTTCGGTGAAAATCAATCAGATTCGATTCTCCTCCAGGAGGCAAAGACAATAGGATTTCCCGTCTTGTTAAAAGCGGATTATGGGGGTGGTGGAAAAGTTTGTAGATATAATAATAAATTTTTAAATCTCTTGAAAGAAAGAGAGAGAAGGAAGGAATCTCAAAATTCTATTTTATTTTTGTTAAATTATGTTTACCAATGCAACAAAGCAGCTCATGATCGTATTTAAAGTGAAGTAAGCACATAGCCACCTTAAATAATTTATAAATTTGACAATATTTTTTTTATAAATTTATGTTTACATAAGCGAGTATACTATATTTTTTAAGGAATAAAGAAAAAATTTCATAACTCAAAAGGATGGTATTTTTTAGAGACCTCCGAACCGAGCCTAAAAATTTTTTTTTTAAAATACCCGGCCAGGTTAAAGAATATTTTTTTTAAGAATACCCGGGCCGGGTCAAATATTTTAAATCGCCATTAATAAATATAGAAATTAAAAATAAATATAATATTTTATCTGGCCGGGTCATGCCGATGGTATCTCTGCAGGTCTCTGGTATTTTTTCAAAAAAGGGATAACATTCATTCTATTAACAGTATTTGCTAAATCGTTTTCCCCTGAACCGATTTAAAGCTCCAGACTCGAGCCGGAAAAAAGGGCTAGGTCTCGGGATAGGTTCTAAATCGCGAAAACAAAAATCGCTAAAAATTGAAAACATGGCTTATATCTCATAGAAAATTTTTAAAATAAATTTGAAATTAATATTAATAGATACTAGGGGATTAAATACTTGTATTTAAATTGAAAATTTAAAAAAAATCGTTAAAATGGAAGAAATATCATCCAAATTCCCAATTTGATTCCCAAAACTGGGATTTTGGATGATATTTCTTCCATTTTAACGATTTTTTTTAAATTTTCAATTTAAATACAAGTATTTAATCCCCTAGTATCTATTAATATTAATTTCAAATTTATTTTAAAAATTTTCTAGGAGATATAAGCCATGTTCCCAATTTTTAGCGATTTTTGTTTTAGCGATTTAGAACGGGAACCTAGGTCTCGGATCTGACTCTTTCTTTCTTTCAGCTAGATTTACTCGATTTCATAACAATTTAAATAATTGACAAAAAAAATTTTTTAAAAAAGGGCATCAGAATTTGTATGAGCGAACAGGAATTTCAATCCAATCTGGATAGTGTTCGAAACGAGGCTCAGAAGGCTTTCGGGAACGAAAAAATTATGGTCGAGAAATTCATACAAGAACCCAAGTTTTTAACAAAAAAATTAAATAAAATTATATTTAAACTATGTTAATTATTTACTTTATTAGTTCATAAATTATTGTTTTAAGTTATGAAATCATCACTTTAACATGAAACAGGTCTTCCTAAGCTGCCTAGAAAAAAAAATAAACAAGGTTTACACAGTTTAGTCTCACCTTATAGAATGGACAGATGATATTAAAATAAAATACGTAAACCTTTTTATGATTATTATTTGCCTAAATTTCATTTCTTTTTTAAAAAAAAATAAATAATAATAAAGGCATATTGAAATTCAAGTTTTCGGAGATAACTTTGGGAATCTCGTGACTTTATTCGAGAGAGATTGTAGCATACAGAGAAGGCACCAGAAAATACTGGAAGAAAGTCCTGCAGTGAGAATAATTATACCTTAATTAATTTTTAACGAATATTAAGAGGAAATCTCTCCTTTTTTTAAAATTGAGACTTTATTAAATAATCTTGTATTGCAAAATTATCCTATATCTTAATTTTAATTAAAAATATAAGATTTTAGACAGATTTAGGGTAGTTTTAAGCAATTTTGTAATATATAAATATTTTTCTATAAATAATTTTAAAAAAAGAGTTTCTTACCCCCGGATAAAAGAAATCAACTTTACGAATACGCGCTGCAAGCCGCGAGGGCCGTTAATTATTGCGGAGCTGGTAAAAAGTCGTCCATTATTAAATTTTTTTTTAAAATTTATATATTGTAATTTGAATGGATGTAGTAACTGTAAATTTAAAATAGCGGCTTCTATAACTGACATCTTTTTTAAAGTTACGGATCCTATCCTAATCCATTCCACTGTTAACTCTCATATATACGAACCTCGTGCCAGAGGAAATAAACTTGTCTTGTCTAGGTGCCTGTCACTTTAACATTTTGGAAAAAGATGGGCAGCCATTTAATTGTGCTTTAGAATTAAAAAAAAATTTTTTTTTAATAATTAGGAACGGTAGAATTTATGATAGACAAAAGTGGTAAATTTTATTTCATGGAAATGAATACGCGGTTGCAAGTTGAGCACGGGATAACGGAGATGATCACCGGATTGGATTTAGTCGAATGGCAATTAAGAGTATAATATAAAATTTGGTCGATATTAGAAACCCGATAAAATTGTTCATATTATATAAGGTTTCCATCGAGGATCTTCTTTAAAAGAAAATTGAACTAACGAGAACTTAAAACGGTAGTAAAAAAAAACTCTTAAGGAACTCGGAATAAAAAAAATCTAATAGTGGGATTAGTTTTGTAATACGGCTAACCCATTAAGTCAAAAAATGTTGTGCAAGCCTCAAGATTTCGTTAAAACATGTCCAAACTTTTCTTCCATCTATGAATAAAATCTCCGGGCTTGCGTAATATTTTTGGTTAAAATATTGGGTTAAGCAAGCCGTTTAGCAACACTAAATAGGATCCCTTCTTATAACTTTTATTAGATCAGTAAGACACAAAAAATATTATTTCCTTTATTTTCTATAGGCGGGTTACATTGAAAATTGAATTTTTTTATTAACTCTATTCGCTAAGCTAATTTTTATAAAATATGAGGAAAGTGTTTAGCACTTGGAATCAAGTAAAATAGAAGGAAAGTTTTTTCTTTTTTTTTAAAAAAAATATGTAATAACTTTTTAAATTAATAATTTATATATTGAAGTTTGTGTTCTTTTAAAAATCGAATTCAATAAGGATACATTTTCTCTTTTAGGTAAGAGATAAGCGGAAATATAAATCAAAACAAAAATAATTAATCTAATTTTTAGGCGATTCGCATCAGGAATCGGAGTTACAAAATCCATTAATTTTGAAAAACGGGGAAACCGAATTTTTAACCTATTTTTTAAAGATATTCAAATTTAAAATAAAATAAAATTATAATATTCTGGCTTTAACACCAATTAATACTTTAGCTACGGTTTAGATAACCGCCTTAAAATGAGTAATCTGTTAACATCGGAGAAGACCGAAATACATTTTTATAATTTTGTAAACCCTAACCGAACCCTTTTGTCAAATTACCAAAAGAAAAAATCGAACCCGAACCTATATAAATAAACCGTTTTTTTTTTCGAATATATAAATTGTATTTTAAGACTTTTCCTATGGAGTTTTTATTTTGCTTGTATATTTAAAATATAAATAATAATTAAAAGTAGGATAAAATATTTTTCATCTAATATTTGTGTAGCTACATATTTAGTGGTTTTAACTAAAATATGCATTAACAATTTACAAATATCAAATTTCATTTGATTAAAATATTGTTCGGAACACATTATTTTTACTGATAAATTAAAAATATTTTTATAAAATTTTTCCTGAACCCTTAACCGAACCGAACCTTTTCACATTTAAGCGACTAACCTTAACCGGAGCCTTTATAGATAACGCTTCAGGGCCCTGTTTTTTTTAAATTTCTCAAATAAAATTTAAAACTTATCAAAAATTATTTTAATTGTGAAAGAACGTGGAAATAAATATTTGCCATTTTTTCTCTCGTTTCAGATTACATATAAAAACTAAAAAAGAATTCTGTAAATTATAATAAGGTAGCATCTGGACAAAAGTTACCATTATCCCAATCACAGATAAAGAGTGATGGGCATGCCATAGAGTTGAGAATTTGCGCCGAGGATCCTGATCAAGATTTTATGCCCTCACCCGGTCCTTTGAATCGCTTCGTCTTCGATAGAGATGAGCTCGATAAAAATGTGCGCATGGATAGTGGAGTCGTTCAAGGTTTTTTGTATTTCAATTATATATATACTATATATAATGTCATGTCAGTTACTTGAAAATTCTAGCTATGCAGACCAGATCCCACTAAGGCCGATGGCGCTGAAAAATATAAAATATGGACTTATTATGTATCCTTACTAAGAGAATTCCCTTAAGATGTTAGAGGGCTCTGATGACAACTGACATTGCCATTTTTATCAGGCAGCGGATAAATCACGTATCCTCCTTATCCTCGAAATTAGCTATGAATTTTTTAATTAATCGTCGTCTGAGAATTAGAATATTCTATCTCCACTTTTTGTAATGATCATTTTAAAAAAATAAAGTTTCTATTGTTTTCAATAGGATGCATAACCTTGTATCGACTTAATTTCAATTATTTTATAAATATTTCGGATTTTTTAATGTAAATAGATTGGTATTTATAAAAAGTTGGTTTAAGTAAAAAAAATGTCATTTTTGACAAAAAGTGGATAATGTTCAAAATGCCTTTTAACATTAATAGTGTTGTTAATCGACTAAATTTTTATAGTCGAAAGATTTGCTACAGAACTTTAGCCATTAAATTAGTCGTAAAAAATATACAAAATATTAGATTTGGTGTCAACCAGGCACTAAAAATAAACAAATTAAAAAATTTAAAAAAATAAAAATAAATATAATAGAAATAAAATTATAAGCAAATACACGAAATTAGTCCACCAAATTAACTAATTTGGTCCGGAAGAAGTAGACTTTAACAACACTAAAAATAAATAACCAATTTTAGAAAGTTCGTTATTATAGTTTTTATTCAATTAATACAATAAAAGAATTAAATGTCGTTAAAATTTTAATTTAAAAAAAAAATTAAAACAATTTAAAAGGGGATAAACATGTAATCTTAATTTGATTTTAAACAACATTTATTTTTGTGAAATCTTCTACCTGTAAAATTTAAACATAGTATTTAGAAAAGGCTATTTTATCGGACGTAAATATAGGTACCAAATTAGTTTAGTATGCCTGGACAAACGAATTAAATTGGAGAAAAATTAATTTTTATTACAAATCCAAGCCGGCGAATATTTTAAATATAATTTTCATATTCAAATAACCATTTATCTCTCGTTAGAAAATGTAACTAGTTAATAAAAAAAAAGTAAAAATTGTTAATTATTCACTAATTACAATAAATTTTAGTCAAATCACACAATTTTAGTTTGTCCTTATATACTTATTATAGTATACTAAGTAAATAAAATATTTATTAATTTAGGAGACCAATTTATCATTTCTATTTTTAATCAAAAATTACATAAACTATAAGAAAGAATGAAATAGTTCACCATTTAAACAATTATTAAATAGATTAACAAAATTCAACTATTTTATATGGATTATTAAATTTTATAAATTATTTGAAAGTATCTTACAATATAACCAACCCCATCATTTTAATTTTTCCTTATATACTCTATATAAAATAGTTATTAATTTTGGAGACTTATCTTTATAATTTTTATTTTGAGTCCCATCGAACATACAACATACATTACAAAATATAATACATTTCACCAAAACTGAACACAAATGTTTAGCCTTTTTCTTTGTTATTAATTAAGGCTGTGTCTTAAATCTAAAAAATATAAATAAATAATTTTATAAATTTTGAATAAAAAAATAACATATTTTTAATGTAAAAATAAAATAGTGTTCTAAATCATTTTTCGTTATTTACAAAAATTTATTTTTTTATAAAAAATGATAGAAATTAATAAATTTGAATAAAAAAGATTCCAAAATTAATTTATTTGGGTAATTTATGAAAAAAACTAGTATAATATTAAAGTATGCTATTTTGGGTATTTTATTCTCGTTTTTTTGCGTCTTTTTTTGTTTTTTCTTTATTTTTTTTTTCTTTATTTTTTTTGTTCTCTTCGTTTTTTTTGTAAAAAAATAATGGAAATTTCGGACATATTATATAATTTTATTAATTTACGGAAGTTTATAAATTTTGAGGGTTTCTTCGAATCATTTAGGACGCAGCCTAGTGAAAAATATTCTTCATTTTAGAATAAAGATAATTTTATAAGTTATTCGATATTAAATGATTTCATATTAGCTTACTAACGAATTGTGAAATACCGAAATTGGCTTATTTTATTGGGCCAAATTTTTTTTTAAACCAGTGTCGTAAAATAAATTTTAAACCCAAACTGGACCTTAAAAATTTTTTTAAAAATAATCCGGGCCGGGCCTGAAAATATAAAACCCGGGCTGGGCCGAATTTTTTATATATTTTCAAAAAAAATTTAATATCTTATCTTATTTTTCAAATTCAATTTAAAATCCTATAATTATCAAATTTATATATTTTTTGTTTTTTAATTAATTTTATTTAAAAATTAAATATTCGAGGTAAAAAATATTTTATATCTTTAACTTTGTGTGCTTGTTGTAAATATTATGTGATGTTGATTACTTTTTTATAAAGTTTTTTTTAAAAATAATGAATATTGCTTGTTTTTTCTAAAATAATTTTTATTGAATACTATCGATCCACATCATACCTAAGCTTTAGACCCCTGGAGAAAAAACGCTCCAAGCAGCTCATATCCAAATTCTACAAACCAAAAAAACTGGAATTTGTTATTACAGCATTCCATCAAATACTTACACTCAAAGCTGTTCAAATGAATCTCCATCGCTTTTTCTTCATCTAAACCTAATCCCGTGTACACAGAATGACAACAACACGACTCATTCTAATTTAGACTTGTTACTTACCAAAAAAGAACTTAGCATTGCTATCGGTCTTCGATTAAGCTATAAATCGTAACACCGAAATCTTATGTCCTCTGTGACACCCACTTCCATAGCATGAGCCACCACCCTCTACATAGTCTTTTTCCTAAAGGCATATTATCTAGAAACTATTCCATCCATTTGATCATCAATAGAACCTTGAGATTCACAAATATTCCTTCCACGCTGGAGCTCTCTGGCCTCAGCCCTGACATTCAAACACCAAGTCCGATAGATAGCCCCTAGTCTCCTGGAAGTTTACCACTCGCTTGGGATTATACTTCTGTAGATCGTTTTGTCAGATATTTTTCTGTCAAAACTACATAATATAACCACTTAAATAATCTATTGTTCCTTCCAGTATTTTCAGGAACCTGTGTCTCATTTGAACCTCAAGCCCAAAAATTTTTCAAAACAATCAACAGTTACGTTTAATCACAGGTGATCTAAAGGAGGGTTTCTACTTGCGGCAAAGATTATCGATCGAAATTTGCCGATCCAAATGGGGTCATTAAGTCTCGCCAACTTATCCAATTATTTATTTTTTAATAGTTTTTTTTTAAATATATTTTATATTCTATAGATATGGTATGTATATTTTTAGTTTATAATCAGAATTTTGTCTTATTGTAATTTTTTTAAATTGAATTCGAAAATAAAGATTTAAAACACACACACAAAAAAATAAAATTGAATTATATTTTAAAATCAAATTGTTGAGTATTCTTTGTTATATTTTGAAGTTTAAATGTAAGAGAAGGTTTTTGAAACCATTGGAAAATTAAATATTATAAACTTATAAAGAAAATAATTATATATAAAAGTAAACGTATAAAAAATTAAAACTATAAAAAAAAATTGAAGTAAAAAAATTAAAAGTACCAGTACAAAATTAATCAATTTGTAATATCTAAAAATGTAAACAACTTTCTTCAAAATTAATATCATCTTTCTATTTATATTTATACATTAAATTTTAAACAAATAAAAATTCACATCATCTATTTGCCTATTTATGAGCTACCACCGTAGTTTTTTCCTCCAGAGTATACTTGGTGATAATTTTCCTTTTTGATTTTATATTTTCTGATAAAAAAAACAGCCTATTTAGAATCATAATAACGTATGCAATGCAGATTTGTAAGTCAACTATAATTATTTAAAAAAAAAGGGATATATGAGATTTAATAATTGACTTTATGGATATTTGCCAAAATAATCTATAATTCTCGAATAGTTAATACTTTTTTAAAAAAATTTTTTATATAACATGTTCAATTATGTAATTTTTGAATTCAAAAAAAAATAAATAAAAAATTCAATATTTATCATTTCTATATGTAAGGATAGAAATAAAA
Organism: Gordionus sp. m RMFG-2023; assembly: GCF_954871325.1. NCBI lineage: Eukaryota > Metazoa > Nematomorpha > Gordioida > Chordodea > Parachordodidae > Gordionus > Gordionus sp. m RMFG-2023. The sequence goes on along the minus strand of NC_088778.1, from coordinate 26,428,343 downwards.
GGATGTTATTATTTTTCCTTTCTCTATCTAAATTAATGATTGCAATTGTTTTTATCATATTGTCGTAAATTATAATATATTTTTATATATTTGAAATGTCAATCATTTCAAATTAGATTTTTTTCATCGTTTTTGATGAAAAAAGATTTTCGTATCATTAAATGTTTTTTTATGAAAATATAATTAATTGTTTTTTTACAAAAATTGCTAATAAAAAAAACCTTACGTTTCTTTGCGATGTTTGTAATTTGAATAAGTTATTTCTATATTTAGATCTTTGACAGTTTGGATTGTCTGCTCAATTTTGATAGTTATTTTTATTTAGTTTTCTAGTTTGTCATTTCTATTTCTATTTTTATTTAATTTCGTCTTTTTTTGACACATATAAGAAAGCAGTAATAAATAAAATTAAATCTTTCATTTAAGTTAATACTAGATGGCTTAAATTATTTATTATTAAAAATAATTAAAATAAAAAAATCAAATTTTATAATATTTAATCCGCTAGGTAGCGTTTATTACTATTTAATAAATAATTGAATTATAAAATAATTTTACAAAACTAATAAATTTGGGTCAATTTTTCAAAAATTAAACATTTTATATTAATCATATTTTTATAATTATCAAAATTTAAATATAATCAATTATAGCATAAAAATATATTTTACTGGTAAATTACTTTAAATAAATATTATTTTTACTTGTAATATAATATAAATAATTCAAAAAAAAAAATTTAGTAGTTAAAATATTGAAAAACATATTTATTTTACACTGAATCCTAAGATACAGGGATACTGACATGTTTGTATTACAATTTACTTTAACAAAAAATTTCAATATTATTATTTTATAACACATACTGATGATTTATTTTTTGAAAATAAAATTAGGAGACGAAATTTCGATATATTACGACTCTATGATAGCTAAATTGATGGTTTGGGGTATTAATAGACCCGTCGCCTTGCTCAAGCTCAAAAAAGCTCTTAACTCTCTATATGTATTTGCCAATAAAATTAATATAATATTTATCAGAGACCTGCAGAAGTACCATTTGTAGACCCGACCAGGGTTTTTTTTTAATTTTTGGCTCGTCCTGTATTTTTAAAAATATATTACATTTATTTTTAATTTTTATAGCTAATAATGACGATTTAAAATATTCGGTTTTAAATTATACAGCCCGGCCCAGGTATTTAAAGAAAAAATTTAGGCCCAGCCCTGGTATATTTTAAAAAATTAAGGACTAGGCCTGGCCTACGTGTCTCTGATATTTATTATACCACTTACTTAAGTTTCCCTTTTAAAACATTTATATCAATATTAAATATATTTAGATAAGCGGTGTTAAAAACAACATAGCATTCCTGAATTCGCTACTTGCTCATCCACATATCAATTACGAGCAGAAATTAAATACCGATTTCATAAAATTGGAGTCTCGCGTTCTAAAGCAAACTTTAGGCTCGATATCTAAAGAGGGTCTCGGTGAAATTTTAGCGCAAGCTTCAATGGCTCATATTTTGAGCAATGATTCTTCTGTTATTAACGGGAAAGAGCATAGATGTTAATATATTTAATTTATTAATTTTAACTCTAAAAAATAAAGAATATTTTGAGATCTAGTTTGAAACAAAATTTTTAATTTTGGGGATTTGTTTTGCTTTTCAAAAATGTAGCTTTAATTTTGCTATTGGTTATATTTTTTCTTAAGTTTATGGTTGATTTTGAAATTTTGTGTAATGGAATTAATTGAAAAATAATATTTAAATAATTAAAAAACTAATGTAAATTTTAGTATAGTCGGAAAATGGGGTTAAAATTAACTTAAACCTTAACGCCCTATGAAAAGTAACTTATAATTTTTTTGAAACTAAAATATCAAAAATTAGCAGATGAAATCTAATAATCTGTAGATTCATTTGCTATGAACCATTTCCAGACAGAACGTTTTTTCAAAACGGTTTTTAGGTAATGTTACCAGAAATTTTTTTTTAAAGTATAATATAAAATAAATTAATTCTAGAATTTAACATTTTTTTCGAAATAAAAAAAAATGCTGGTAACATTAACTAAAAACCGCTTTAAAACGTTTTGTCTGGAAATGGCCATAGAAATAAAATCTATAATATATGTTTTTATATAAAATTGAATTTTTGTTTTGTTTATAGTTATTTTGCAGTTCATTTGAACCTTGATTAATAACACCTTTTAAATTCTATTAATAGGTGACCCATTTTCTACATACAAGTGGTTCCGGTTAAACACAAATTATAAAAAAGATATGAATCTACAACATAGTGGATCAGGTTTTGTATTTAATATTATAATATAAATAATAATTAGCAATGTACCTTTCGATTTTCGTATTTAGAATACAAAGTTCGAATCACATTCTTAAAAGATAACACATACCTAATAAAGGTAGGAGATATATTCGATAAAGTGATTAAAGTAGATGACCAAATATTATATACAAAGTCAGTATCCGAATTAAACTGGAGTGATGGCCCTAATAATCAACTCATCAAATTTATAAAGGATGATGATATAGTCATTTTAAATTCCAAGGTATAGCTTAAAAATATTTTTTTTATTGAGAAAATGGCTCTCAAATACTAAAAATGAATTTATTTATTTTAATACTTTTATATTTATAAAAAAAATTTGCTTAGATATTATCAATTTAGCTTGAATATTTTAATTGATTAGGGCATTCAACATGAAATCAGAATACTTCAAACCGATGATAGATTTGTGAGTGATAAGAATGAATCAAATATAAGAGGACTTAATTACGTAGCTCCAATCACTGGAACAATTGATAAAATTTTGGTGAAAGTCGGTGATACGATAAAATCTAATCAACCACTTATAATCATATTAGCCATGAAAATGGAAGTAAATATACAGAATTCATTAATTTCGAAAGAAAGTAGGATTGAGTAATTAAATTTACAAAATTATTTATAAAATTAATACTTTAAATAGTGGGTAACTATTAAAATATGAAATCCTTGATATAAACCTAAAAATATAGCTAAATTTCAAATAATCACACTGAAAAACAAATAAATTCGAAAAGATATTAACTATTTTATATCTATGTATAAAATATTTAATGATTTTACTTTCATCATAATTTAATAATGAAATACAACAATCCATATAATTTATTAACAGGATACTTATAGTTATATTATATAAAATAATAAATATTATAATCAAGTATCTCTTTAAATTAGAACGTGAAGATTTTGAAACTGATATACTTTTAGATATTTTACATTTAGTATGGATAGAATTAGTTTACTGAAGATATGATGTTACTCTAAAGTATTTATTGGTAATGTTAATTCATCTGTCTGAATTTTGAATCAAATGATGATAATGAAATAACAGCATACATGCTTAAGCTAATCTATAAATAATATTCATATTAATAACCTATACTATAGGACAAAAATAGTGGCTGGTTAAAAAATTCAAAAAATTTATTAATAAGAATTTTTATTTTTTTATTCACTTTGGCTAATATATTGTGTTAAAAAAATATATGGTATTTAATTATATTTAACGCATTCGATTTTTTTAGAAATGTTTACATCATTAATACTAAACGATAAAATATTATGGGTGAAGGTTTTTTAGAAAAACATGCATATGGTGAATTCCATAAATCAACATGAGTTTCAACCTGATCTCCTCAGATTTTTCTACAATTTTTATAAGAGTTTATATATATTTTTATAACTAAGAAAAAAATAAAAATTTTTCAAAAGATAATTTTAATATTAACGATGATTGTGAAATCTTTTAGCAATTGAAAAATAAATTTAAAACAACACTTTCAGAAAATGAAAAAATTCAGATATTGACTGTTTTACCAAATTCTTAGACCTTAAAAACAAGAATTTTCTACGACTGAATCCATAGCAAGGATAGGAAAAAAATTGGTCAAGGAAAAGGGTGCATTATCCAATCCAAATATTATCAAAATTTCATAATTCCGATTAAAAAAGGTTAAAAGAGAGAACCAATCAAAGAAAATTTTATAATTTTAAGCAAACTTATATTATAAGTCAACTTTTTGCAAATTTAAGACATTTTTTTTAAACTAAAATGATTGGTTTTCTTAAAATCAAATATTTTTTTTCTGATCGTGTAGTAATCAATATATAAAATTCATAATCTAAGCCATTGTGAAATTGATGGCTCAAACGGAATGACATTTTTTCGTAATAACCCATGGCAAGCATTACCAAAGGGTTGAGAAAGAGCTACCTTCAGCGTCCATATGAGAATCAAATATTAAACACCTTAGATGCATTTAATTTTTATAAAGCAAAATATCACTGGAATTAATTTCGCGCATGTAAAACTTGATAAATATGAAAAAATATCTTGTTCAAAAGATCAAACTTATTCCCGGAATCAGAAGTTTCATATTTTTATGCCACTTAGGGAAAATTAACTTAAAGTTAAACCATTTTCATTATATAAAAATTAAATTTTACCTTTCATAAATTATAATCAAAAATTGATTTGTATTTTTTAATTATTTTTATGAAAATTCAACTTATCATATAAATTAACCTAACCCCCTTCCCCCCCCCCCTCCGAAAAAATTTCCCCCTTAGATTATAAATAACTTCTTTTAAATATTAAACATGAAATATTTGATAGCTTTTGACTTATATTACAATTATTGATTAATATCAAATATTTATTTAGAACATTTGCAATAGACTAATGATTAAAATGCCATATCTCCTAAAATTATAATCGGCCCAATTGGAAATTTGCTTATATTAATCCTATATCTATATAACATGAGAAAAAATGCCGATTTGTTTTTTAGTAATTTCCGGTTTATTTAATATTTTTTAATAATTAACATTGTTTAACTTTAAAGGTCTATCATTGGGCTATATAAAGAAATTTAAGTGACGCTTCTAAGTCAATTATATCCAAAGATATTTAAAATTAAAGGGAGAGCATTTCGCCCAAAATGCCCCATTTTTTCGACAGAGACTAATGAGGGAGTAGGGCTAAAAATATTTTTTTTGTTGATTTGTCATGGAATTTACCTATAACCAATGGCAATAAGATTTTTTGATAAATTGCAAGTAAAAAATTGGCAGAATATATCCCAATTTTGTTTTATATACTAAAATAATCTAAATTGGAATCAAATTCAAGACATTTGATTAAATACTATGATTTATGAAAGTTACAAGTTTTTATAATTGTTAAAGCCCTACATTTACCTATTTTTTCTAATCCAATATTCACGAAATTTATTTTATAAAATATAAAGACCAAAATTTTATTTTTGAAATATGTCAAATCCAAAATTTTTAATATATTGCTGTTGAAAAGGTCACTGAATGATAATTAACAAATTTATCTATTAACACTTTTTATAAGTTTTATCTTCTGGTTCTGGGTATTGAATAATATTTAAAGTATCAGTGGATGCTAATTGATACCATGAGTATTGGCCAACATGCATCTCTGCAAACCTAAGAGAGGCCAAAATTTTAGAAATAAATTTAAATTAGAGCACTTCAAATTAACAGTCAGGCGTGGGCACAAAATTTAAAAATAAGGCTATTTAAAAAAATATATAAGGTCCTCACAATAAAATTTAAAGAATTTCTCGAGGACAATAGTGATTATATTTAATATATTAAAAATTATAGGTCTTGCTAGGTGGCATAGAGCAAAAATTCAGGTTTAAAAAATATTTTTGGGCTAAGCTCAAAAAAAATTCCGCCAAAGAGTTAAACCCTTCTTGGTAGGTAGAATTACAATGTCAACCAGGCCCTGCTGATCTGGTGTTGTTAAACGGCTCGTTTTGACCCGTTTTAAAAAAGGCTAACTCAATATTTTAGCCAGAAAAATATTGCCTAAGCTTCGAGATTTTAATAATATATATCTAGACCTTTGCTCCTTCTATGAGCAGAATATTCAGACTTACTTAATATTTTTCTGGATAAAATATTAAGTTAGCCATTTTTAAAAATCGGCTCAAAATGAGCCGTTTAGCAACACTATGCTCACTATGAAACCTTCCAAATCATTTTTAAAACTTAAAAGCCAATATTTATAAACTAGTTGAGATTAAAAAATAGATTAATTAGTCTTTTTTATGATAGCATTAATATATGCTCATATAAAATTTCCATATATTTAGTATATTATTAGGTCCTCAAATGAAGGAACAATCTCCAAAATAGACTGCAAACAAGGTGACTTAGTACAAAAGAACAAACTATTAATATGTTTAAATTAATCAAAGATCATATTCCTATTTACACATTATTATGATATTATTTTATTTAAATAAAAAAATAATATAAAACATGTATTTTGATTCACTATAAAAATGAATTGATAAATAATATTAATTCTCTATCCATGAACTTGCCACACTCTAATAATATTATCAGTGTACCCAGCAAATAAAGTTTGACCATCAGCAGACCAGGCCAATGATATGCAGTGAGGAGCTTTTTGAGGTTTATCTGTTTTGGTAGATGATATAACTTCAGGTCTCAAATCTTCTTCCAATCTTTTTTCTTCAAGATCCTTTAAAATAAGTTATTTGTAATATTAAATAATAAATCATGTTTACCCAAATTTTAATACTAGGACCTGCTGCAGCACATAGCCAATATCTATTAGGGCTAAATACTAATGCATTTATAGTATCCTTTGCATCCAAAGTATAAGAGTGTTTATTATCATTAAGATCCCATAACATTGCCAAACCATCCTTTTGAGAAATAAACATTTAAAATAAATAGTATATAAATAATTTTAATACTTTTCCTCCAGAGGCACATAATGACCCATCTGGTGATACAGTCACAGTATTTAAATATCCAGTGTGCCCATGATGGTTTACTTTTAATTTACAATTTGATAAATTCCAAACCTTTAATATAAACTTAATAAAAATGGCTTTAATAAATTTAAAAACCTTAACAACTTTGTCCCAGCCAGCTGAAACTATAACAGGATTGGCTGCACATGGTGAAAATCTTACACAAGATACCCAATCACTATGACATTCATCCTAAAAAAAGGATTATTTTTATGTTTACAATAAAAAACCTGAATTGTATATTTGCAGGCACCTAAGATATTCCATAATTTTATTGTATGATCTCTAGAGCCTGATATTATTTGACGATTGTCACATGAAAATGCAACACTTAAGACATCTTTTGTATGTCCTTCAAATCGTTTAGTTGTAACACCACTACATAAAGGATCATTTTATTTAAATGAGAATGTATTAATTACGAATCAAGGTCCCATAATCTAAGCGTCTTATCCCATGATCCAGATATGGCAAATTGACCATCTGTGGATAAAACAACATCAGAAACAAAGTAATTATGCCCGTGCAATGATCTATGTGGATATCCATATTGTTGATCATCCCTCGTTAGCTTCCATGTTATCAGCGTTTTATCTAAAATAAGTTTACTTTGTTGAAAGTTTTTTATTTTACCTCTAGATGATGAAACGATAACATCAGGGTACATAGCGTTTGTCGCAATTTGAGTAACCCAGCCATTATGTCCTATTAACTTGCCTTTCAATGATATTTTAGTAGTGGATTGAGCCATGATTTACAAAGTGGAAATCACGATTTCAAAGCTGATTTTCATTTAAAATATTTTCACCAAATAAACTCGGTTAGTAAATCTTATTATTAGAATTTTAAATGTCTAAATATAAATATCTTTAATATTTAAGTAATATTTTAAAATACTAAAGATAAGTAAACGTTAGAGATGAAATATTACATATTTAGATGTTATTAACGAATAAATCAACTGTTAATATTATCTTATAAAATAATATGAACATTATAATATATCACTTAGTAATTTAAAGATTATTCATTTTTAATATATTGCTTACTAATTAAATTAAAGTATTGTCAAATAATAGCAAAATTAAAATTTTATGTGGGTAAGAGGGGGGGGCAGTTATAATATATGTTCTGTAAATAGTATAGAGACCTCAAAAGAATACATCTACTAGTGAGTCTTAAAATCAGTGGCGTCGCTAGGGGGGGGGCGCAGGGGCTTGAGCCACCTGGAAAATTTGAATAGTGCCCTAAAGCAAAAATTTTTTTTAATTGAATCTTAACCACTTTAACTAAAAATAAATAATTTTGATTGCCCCCTGAAAGATTTCATTTATAATTCAATTAAGAAAAATATAGATTTAACTTTAAACCCTAATTAAATAAATATAATCATTTATTAATTGAAAACTAAAAAATTTAATATTGTAATTAGCAGAGTTCAAAATGACTAATCAACTGTATATTTATTTTTAAATTTTATTATTATACCTATTCAAAAAAATATTTTTTAGACCCAAATAAGTATAATATAGGCGTAGCCATCAGAAATTTATCATTTTTTGTGAATATCATTTTAAGCTAATAAAAAATATCCCCCTTTGTCCTTTCCCCACTCCTTGACCCCCAAAAATGTATTCACTTATCTTAAACAATAATTTGAAAGAAAGAATGTAAAAGTTGATATTTTTATAAAACTATTCATCATAATTTATACATTTTTGGAGAAATAAAACATTTTTTTATAAAAAGTTAACCAAAAATGTTTTTTAATAAATGGAATATAAGCCAAAGATAAGTCTTAAGACAAAAGTGAAATGTATTATAATTATTAAATAAATCCATAAAATTACTAAATAATATAATATATCAATTATAATTTTTTATAAAATGAGTAATTTTAATTTATTTATCTTAATAAAAGTAAAATATAATTATAAAACTATTGATAAAATTAAATAAAAAATTTAAACCACAATACAAACAGTGGAATATTATATGTCAGTTTATCTAATTTTATCAATTATCATATGACAATCAAGTAATTTTTACCAATATAGCGAATTACATATTTTATAGAAAACTATTAAATATTGATAAGGACATCAGGAAATATCTTTTAAAGACATTGTGGGATGAATAATATGAAGATTAATTTTTTATCATTTTTTATTTGAAATAAATAGATGGCGTTAAATAATTGTTGCTATATTTATTATCAAGAGCATTGATTAGCAAAATTTGTTAAAATATTAACTCTAATATATTCTCTAACTTTCAAATATGTCTGTAAAAGTGGAATTTTACCTAGTATTTTGTAACTAATTCTATATAATAGAGGAATATCAACTATATGTCTACTTACTTTTTATAAATAAATTTCTTATACTTGTTTGGAATAAATTATTACCATGCTTTTATATAAATGTATATACAAGTAATTTATTATATTTTATATAAACTAATAAAAATATGTTTCATATTTATTTTTTTTATTAAAATTAACCTCCTATCTAGTAATTTAATGACTGTATATAGACTAAGGTAACCCAGCCGAAGGCGAGGCAAAAGCGGGCCAAAGGCCCGCCAAAATGGTCTGGGGGCGAAGCCCCCAATAATTTTAATCCCCCCCCCCCCCGAGGAAAATCCTGGCTACCCCTATGAAGTATAATAAAAAGTAAGTAAGTAGACATATAGTTTATAATCCTCTATTATATACAGTTGTTATAAAATTAGATAAAATGCCACTTTTATAGACGTATTTGACAGTTATAATATATTACAGCTAATATTATAATGAATTTTACTAATAACTGCTTTTGATAATAAATATAGTAACAATTTGCTTTTAAGTATTAAACGCCAGCTATTTTTTTATAAAAAATTTTAAAAATAAAACATTTTATTATTCATCCTAATAAATTTAATATCTTTTCTTTTCTTTTTAACGTTAGGAAAGCTATTTTTTTCTTTTTCAAAAAACAGTTTTGAGTTAAATTTTTAATACAAGTATATTTTTTATATTTTTACAAACTACTATTATTTTAAGATATAATATACCAACTAGAGGTGGTGGGGCAATATATAAAATCTTAATTGTTTCATCATATCATTCTGGTCCTTATTTTATAGTTCCATAATGTTTCATATCTAATATGGCATCCCTGCCGTGTAAATAACTCAAGGCTTCATGCACAATTATTTCTTCGAAAAATTTTTAGTGTTTTTATTTTATCAATTTATCCAATATAATAAATTCTGATACTAGTTTACATCGTGAGGTGAGGCAGCATCTATTATTTGTGTTGCTATGTAATTTATGATTATTACTACAACGGCTGAAACCATATGATTGCATATTTTAGATAAACAATAATGGTTAACGGTGTAGTCGGTTATATATTATATATCATTTAAAAGGGATGATAATCTTTTAGAAATTTAATATCTCACAATAATTTTCTCGATTACTAATCTAGCTACCATCATGTCATCTAAAAGGAAGCTCTAACCTCATAATAGTGTTATGATTTGGAATAGTCATTTATACCATAGGCGTATCCAGGATTTTTTTAAGAGGGAGGGGGAATTAAAAATTAAGTGGGAGCTTCGCCCCCAGACCCCATTTTTGGCGGGCCTTCAGCCAGCTTTTGCCTGGCCTTCAGCCGGGTTACCTTAGTCTATATACAGTCATAAAATATTTTTACAATATAGGAGGTTAATTTTAATTAAAAAAACAAATATGAAAAATATTTTGTTAATTGTGTTGTTTATTCAAATTTGTGAAATAATTTATTGAGTATTAATTTAAATGTTTTGTTATATATACCAGTTGATTGAAATGTTTTAGTATATATACCAGTTGATTATTATACATGTTATTATTATTATAATTTGATTTTTTAAAAGTAGAAATAAAATTTATTTAAAACAAAATATAACTAGTTTTTTTCTTGTTTCTTTCATATTTTATTAGTTTATATAAAATATAATAAATTACTTGTTATTAAAAAACATTTTTGGTTAACTTTTTATGTATACAAATGTTTTTTTCCAAAAATATAAAATATAATAAGTTACTTGTTTTTAAAAAACATTTTTGGTTAACTTTTTATATATATATAAATGTTTTTTTCCAAAAATATATAAATTATGATGAATAGTTTTATATTTTACATTCTTTCTTTCAAATTATTGTTTAAGATATATGCATACATTTTTGAGGGTCAAAGAGTTGGGGGAGGACTAAGGGGAATATTTTATTAGCTTAAAATGATATTCTCAAAAAGTGATAAATTTCTAAGGGGAAGATTTCCCCTTGACCCCCCCCCCCTGGCTACGCCTATGCTTTATACTATCTTCTTCAAGAATTGTTTATTTAGTTTAGGCCTATAAATTTTTTCTAATTAGTCCATGCTATAAATGTGTAAAATGGTAACAGATAGTTATATTAGTTTGATAACCTTTTGTCAATGTAATTTTATAAGAATTATATTATTGCATTATGTGATTTTTAAAAACTATTATCAATTGAGGCATATGTATGAAATAATTAATCTTCTTCATCACTTGTAATTCTTTAAACGCAAATTTTTTTATATCAGTAATCGAAAATATTTTATAGATTTTGTAATAAAAATTTTATTTTTAGAAATGTCTTGTATTGTTTTAATTATTTATATGCTAGTTTAATTTGTATGCATAATATAATAAATGAGAAAATTAAAATTCAGAATAATTGTTCAGAGTTAACAAATTTAAAAAAAGTATAATATATTAATATAAAACCCGGCCAAAAGCCGGGCAAAAGCGGGCCGAAGACCAGCAAATTGAAGAGTATGGGGGCGAATCCCCTCATATAATTTTTTTAGTTTAGCCCTAAAGGCTAGCGACGCCCCTGCTTGAAATCTGGCAGCTAATTTTAATTAGAATATTATAAGCAAAATTGCGTAGCTCGGCAATCTTTCCCAGACAGCTACTATATAAGAGAGAAAAACTTGAGGTACTATGACTGATATTTACCCTTTACCCCAAAAATATTTTTTACTCCCTATCCAACCTGGGATTCAATATAAATGTTTTATTTAAGTTAAAATTGAATTTATGATATATTAACCACTTCGTATTGAGTGTTTTTATATTAACTAAGTCGATTATATTTATCTTTAATACATTAAATAAAATCAAGAAGAATTATAATTTAAATTATTAAATATAGAGATTAAATAAAATTCCTTAAAATTTTAAATGTAGGTAATTGCAAGAGAACTCCAATTTTTGTAAAAGGGAAATCAGAAAAACCCGAATTATTTTAAGATAATTGTTTAATGTATTAACTATCCCTTTGTCCCTTAGGATTTAAATCAAATTTTATGTAAGAATTTTTAAAAAATTAATCATCAAGTAAATAGTTATCCACATTTTCTTGTTAAAAATTCATCATCAAGTAAATAGTTATCCACATTTTCTTGGCTTACAGTGAATTATATTTAAAGCAGAGTGACAAGTGAAAACCATTACTTATATACAAATCCTCGCTTCTTGAAAATTAATAGACTCATAATCTACCAATGGGCTACATGACTGCAAAATAATAAATATAATATTGGTTACCAAGTTTAAAAATATGTATGATTTTTAAAGTTTTCAAAATGTATTTGAATAATAAATATTTAAAACTATGTATTTGATTTTGCATGTTTTCAAAATGTATTTGCTTATGACTGCATTGGATATTGTCGCTAAAATGTAATTGATTGTTTATGGAATATATGGCGAGCGCTAGCCAAACAATGACATATTAAATAATTGTTAATTGTGTTGTTTATTTAAATTTGTGATCAGCTGAAATAATTTATTTTAATGTTAATTGAGTATTAATTTGAATTTCTATTGAAATGTTTTAGTATATATACCAGTTGTTGTTATACATATTATCATTATTATTATTTGATTTTTTAAAAGAAGAAATAAAATTAATTTAAAACAAAACATAACTTGTTTTCTTCATGGTGCCCAGGCACGTTTTTGTAAATAAAAAATAAAATATATAAAATTTGCCTTAAAATTAAAAAAAAAAGTAAAAAGAAAATTAAATTCGAAGGACATGACTTGTTTTTTTCTTCTTTTTTTTTTAAAAAAAAAACATAGTCAAATATTATTCTGATATATACATATACAAAAGGTAAAATTGCGTGATCACAAAATGTTAAAACTTACAATTTTACGCCAATTTATATTTTGATACGCTTATTATGCTACAAATTATAGTATATAAATTGAATACGAATTACACATTTTTTCATGTTATAGTATTTTCTGATCTATTTTGATAATTTAAATATAAAGACATAATATTATGTGATTTTCTTTTATAACTTAAAATTAGAGATTTAGAATAATCTAGTTTCTTTAAAAACTTAAATTTAAGAATTATTCAATTTCCTTTGACGACTTAAATTCAATGAGATTGTCTAATTTCCTTTGACGACTCAAAATTAAAGCATAAGATTTTTTTTGATTAGCTTTGACAATATAAAATTTAAAGACATAGAATTATTAAATTCCGTTTGACGATTCATAACTTAAAACATATAGTATTTTCTTAAAGTAAAATTTTTATTATGGACAATAAACTTAATGCTAATTATGGACAATGCCCTGGCTCTGGGTGGTGGACTAGAATGAGATGACTACCTAATCTATTGACATGATCAATGCCTAATCTATTGAGATGACTGCTTAACTTGTTGAGATGACTACCTATTGAGATGACTACCTTATCTATTGATATGACTGCCTAATCTATTGAGATGACTGCTTAACCTGTTGAGATGACTATCTATTGAGATGATTACCTTATCTATTGATATGACTGCCTAATCTATTGAGATGACTACCTAATCTATTGATATGATCAATGCTTAACCTGTTGAGATGACTACCTTATCTATTGATATGACTGCCTAATCTATTGAGGTGACTACCTAATCTATTGATATGACCAATGCCTAACCTATTGAGATGACCACCTAATCTATTGAGATGACTACCTAATCTATTGAGATGACTACCTAATCTATTGAGATGACTACCTAATCTATTGAGATGACTACCTAATCTATTGAGATGACTGCTTAACCTGTTGAGATTACTACCTATTGAGATTGTAAAGAGGGAAGTGTAGACATAAGTAAAAATAGTAAGATACCTTTCAGACCATCAAGAATTAAACAAAACCCTCCTTATTTAAAAGATTTTATAACTTAAATTATTAAAATAAAATATTAAAACGCAACTTAAATTATTAAAATAAAATATTAAAAAGCAAATTTTATTATTAAAATAAAATATATAAAACGCAAAATTTGAAAAAACGCGAAATATTATATAATAATTTTTTTTGATTTATCATTCTTACGGAATTCTACATATTTATCATTCTATATTCCAAATTTAAAATTTTATTCCGTATTCCATATATTCAAATTTGATCAATTATTCCTATGATAATGATAACGTACAGCAACTTATCAAACCTACGAAAACGTATGGACTCACGCGACTCAAACATAGACTTATGCGCCCACCGAGCAGCAACTTGATACTTTGTCGAAGAGGGGAATGTTAATTGTGTTGTTTATTTAAATTTGTGATCAGTTGAAATAATTTATTTTAATGTTAATTGAGTATTAATTTGAATATCTATTGAAATGTTTTAGTATATAAATACCAGTTGATTGTTATACATATTATCATTATTATTATATGATTTTTTAAAAGAAGAAATAAAATTAATTTAAAACACAAATTTAACTTGTTTCTTTCAATAATACTTATCCAGACTATCGATTTATTTAATTAAGTGCATTACAAAGTGATGTGGAATACAGATCAGAAGGCGACACGTCATTTCGGTTCCCTGTATAAAATTTATAAAATGGAATATATATATAAATCTACCATTAAATTTTAATATAAATTATTTACATGGGAAACTAGAATGGCGTTCCGACTGATCTAGTCACATATAAATTTAAGAATTGTCAGTCTAGATATTATTATTTCACGAGGTCTTAGGACTTAATACATTGAAAACCATCAATGACTAGGAGTCAAAAAAACAAGCTGGAACGTTGACTAAAAATAAATGATTATTTCATGATAAATTCTTATTTATATCATTTTTATTCTAAAAATTTTGTAAAGGACACGCTATATTTCTCAATATTTTTAGAGGACCGCGTGACCCTCCTAATCATTATTGGTACATCATAAATTTGTCTATTATGTATCTTATTTGTATTCACAGATTTCTCTGATAAATTAGGCATGATGTTAAATTTTGGATGATAGATTAAAAAAAAATACCTTAAAGAAGCGAATTAATTGCAATCTTAAAGAATAAAACTAAGTCAAAGGGAAAGATTTATAATATAAAAAAAAATATAGCTTTAATTTTTGAATAAAATTTTAAGTTTATAACTGAAGCGGAAAAGGCAGATATATTCCATAACACTAAGCAAATGCTCAGCATTTTCAAACTCTTAAAAATCTCTAACTTAATCGTTAATTTTTAAATTTTTTAAACCATTTTCCATTCCTTAAAGCCATTTATACACAATAAAATATCAGTTTAGATTATTCTTAGACAATTTTTGAATTCTGACGTTCTTACCAGACAATTTTTTTCAAACAAAGAAGTATGCTGAAAATGATTAATTTAATCAGTTCAAGTGAGCATTTATAAAACCTATTGCTTACATTCTAAAGTACCGCGAATATTTATATCTAGATATCTTTTTTTTATCTTGTAATATATCTTCTTGATATTTTTAATAAGATATTTTATTTTCAGAAGAATCTTTTTCATTTTCTTGACAAATGATACAAATACTTTTTTTTATTTATGCTTAAAAAATTAAAATAATCTAAATTTTTCTTTCCCTGGTTCATAATTAGAAAAATTTATAATACAAAAAAATCTATAACTTATTTTAAGATTGATAAATAACTACACCAAAAAATTAAAAGCATACATTTTATATATTAATGCAACTGAATAGTATACCATAATTATATATATTTTAATTGATAGAATGATCAAAACTTATGAAAATAAAAATGATAAATCAATTTAAAATAAGTTCTACCAAATCAAATCTTAAAATAAATGGAAAATATCTTAAAATAAGTTCCCCAAAATCTAATCTTAAAATAAATAGCGATTGAATGCCAACTGTAAAGCTTGGCCAAGCCTTACAGGTAAAAAACTTAAATAGCGCACTTTACCCTTAGTTGCTATTAAAAATAATCTCTATGCAATATCAAACGCGAAGTCTCTTGGAAGGTTTCACTATTGAGTTATGGGAAAATGTACAAAGATTTGTAATACGTGGACGATAATTTTCAGAAAAGATAAGGTAGGTAACAAATAATCTGTAAAAAGTTCTATGCATAGCCAGGTGGTATAGCCTATATTCATGCACATTTTAATTTATTATTTAAAAAAATTGATATTCCAACATTAAAAAATATAGATACTTAGTATATTGAAGATATTGTAAAGTTTTAAGACCAGTTATTCACTTTAATAAATATTTATATACAAAAAATTTGAAATAAATTGATCTTTTCTCTACATGTTATGTTCATTACAAATAAATTATATATAAAAAGTATCTTGTATTTATGATACAATCATTTAGCAAAAGATCCGATTATCTTATATTTTTTTGACATTTTTAGTAAGATACTAGTATCTGTACTAAGATCCACTTTATCAACGCATCGTATCTAGATTCGTTTTTAAGGATCTGCCCAACCAGTGGCGTAGCTACGGGGGTGGTTTTCGGGTTTGGACCCCTCCCAGAGCACATTTTTTTTTGAGATTATACGTTCAAAAGACTTAAAAGTGATTTTATATGAATTATATTTTTCTGGTTTTGATGTTTGTGGAAGGATATTATATTACTATTGAAATTATTCTGGATAGTATTATTATAAAGTCATTGAGAATAATCTACTAAATTATAATAACATATTATTGATGCATTTAAAAAATATATTTATTATATATTATCGAAGAAATGGTTATGATTTGTAAGATAAACCAGGCCAACCCCCCAGCTTTTATATGTATGGACCCCCTCTAAGGATAATTCCTAGCTAAGCCACTGTGCCCAACTCTGATTGTTTATTGTATAAGAAGTATGTGATAATTAGTTATGTATTTGAATTTTAAGTTAATTTATGATTAGCCACGATTTATATTTTTATATTTATAAAATCTTAAATTTTGATTTGGGAGTTATTTTAATTTATAAATTTGTGCAATAGTGTTGCAATTTATAGATTCTTTTTGATGTAATTTAATTCGACGGATTCAAATTTTTGGATATTTTAATTTTAAGAAAATATATTTTTACTTTATTATTGTTCGCATCATTATTTAAAGTCTGAATAGCTCCCCTATAAATGGGGAGCAAATTGTAATTATCATTAATATTGTATTTTTTTTATTCTCGTTTTTAAATTTATTTGAATAAATTGTTATAAAAATTCTTGTGGAAGCGGTCACAAGCAATAATACACATTTAAAGTTAAAAAAATAGGAATACTATTATCACTGCTTTATAAATATTGCATTACTATTATATACAATAACTAACTTTTTATGATTGTATAATTACGGTTTTATTTGTACGTTTGTGTGGAATTATAGAAATAAAAATATAGAATTATAACAATCTGAATAACTGGAATGTAACATTAAAAGAGTATTAATCAAGAGTCATTGAAAAAATATATTTCAATAATAATGCTTTGAAAGTTGAGGGGGAGGAGGGGGAATGAAATCTAATTTTAAAATATTTAATAAATTTTACAGATGCGATCAAAATTTTGCCTTTCGTGAGGCAATGGTCTGGGTTAAAATATAATCTGAGACTTGGAGTAAAAATTCCGGCTCGCGCCTTCTTTCATTGGTATCAAAGTCGTTAACGTGCAATTTTTCTAGAGTACTTAAAAAATAGAATAAGATAATCATCGCTGCCCATTATTCACCTCATAATTGATTCTTAATTAGAAATATATTAATTAATGAATAAAAAGTGGAGATGAAGCATAAACTAATAGGATTTATTTATCATTACGCTACATAAATAATTTAAAAAAATTCTCAATCCATTTTCTTCTTCTTCAAAACACAGGCCCTTCATCTGAGTCATTTTCATCGTCAAGAAAATTTTCGCCATTGTCAAAATAGGTTTCAGCGTAATCATTTATCTTTATGTGTATTTTTTTTAATGGTAGAATACGATATATATAATTGATATTGTGATTATAGAAGAAAACAAGTCTGGTTTAAAAAATTTTCTTTTATCGAAATATAATATTTGAATAAAGATTAAGTTTCCAATATGATAGTGAGCACCAGGGAACAAAAACTTTAAAATTTTTTGCGGGATTCAATGTAAACACTAGTGATATGCATCGTGCTTAATTTTTCAAGCCCGGTCAGGCTCGAAATTTTTTTAAAAAAGTTTTTCCGGCCCGGCCCGAACCCAAATGTTTTACAAAGTTTTGGCCCAACCCGAATCTGATTTTTTTAAAAAAAATTTACCGGCCCGGCCCGAATTTATTTATATATAGAAATTAATTTTTATAATTACTCAAAATAAAATATATATGTTATATGTAGGGGTGGTACCAATACCAATATAATTTTGGTTTACAATACCAATACCAATATAAACCAATTTATATTTAATGGTATTGCTTTTACAACCAATACCAATACCAATTACCTAAATATATTGGTTTTGATATATTGTTTAAATACAATTATAACCAATACCAATATTAAAAATAACATAATTATTTGGGTTTATCGTGGATAATTATATCGTGATATTTTTTTTACTTTCATTGCAAAAACTGATTACATCTGTTATTTCTTCCAAATACTACTGTATCAATATTTCTGTTATTTATAATTATAGTTTATTTTTATTATGGAAGTAAATTTTTTACATGATATCTATCAATTTTATCTATTTATTTAGGATATTATAATAAATGAAGACCAAATAGAGTTAATAAATATAGATGCTGTTGGTACTAATAATAATAGCGATAAAAAACAAGAAGAATTATCAATATCTAATAAAAGATGAAATTCAGCAAAAATTTGGAAATTTTATACTACTTGTGATAATAAAAAAAAGGCAATTTGTAATAAATGTAAAAAAAAAATATCACTTCCCAATTTTGGAACCTCGGGATTATGGACACATCTTAAATCCATCCACCCAACATTATATAAGAAATGTGAGCAAATAAATATTGGCAGTAAAAAAAATTAAGACAATAAAATCATTTTTACTTAATAATATAAATAATAAAGCTAATTTAAATAATTTAATTATAAACTTTTTCATTCAAAATAATTTAACCTTTTCAATAGTTGAGTATATCACTTTTAAAAATTTAATAGCATATTGTAACCCTTCACTAACATTAGTTTCTAGAAAAACACTAAAAATAGAAATTATGAAACTTTATCATAGTTCTTTATCAATTTAAAATCTGTACTTTCTAACATTACATCTAAATTTTCCTTAACAATGGACATTTGGTCCTATCCAAATAAAATACCCTTTATGGGCATAACAATTCATTATATTGATAATGATTTTAAATTAAATAATCATTTATTAGATTTTATTCCTTTTAAATCAGCACATAATTCTATTAATATTTTTAATATTTTTAATTCTGTATTAAAAGTAAAATTTGAAATTGATTTTTTTTGCATTACATTAGACATGCAAGTAATAATTTTGCATTTCTAAAAATTTTAAAACAAAAAGATAATTTTGCTAATGTGTGCAAATACTTTTGCCATATTATACATTTGGCTGTCATGGCTGCATTGGAACCCTTAAATACAACTTTTAAAAAAATAAGAAATTTTTAAAAAATTTTTAAACTTTCTATATCTAAATTTAATAAACTCGAAAAAATATATCTTGAAAAAAATCCACACTTAAAATTTTCTCACCCAATTTTGGATATACCAACACGTTGGAATTCAACATACCAAATGCTTGAAAGAGCGATATTGCTCAAACCCTATTTGACAACATATACCAATCATTTACAAAATACCAATCAAGAAAATTATATTAATGCCTTAGCCTGGAATAATATAGAAATATACCGAGAATTTCTGGAACCATTTAATTTTGCTACAGAGATGGCCTCATGTGCTAATACTCCAACAATTTCAACAATTATTCCTTTATATTCCAGTATTTTTGAGCATGTGGAGAGTTATAATAATAATCCTAATGATATTTTAAAGACAGCTTCTTTAGCTGCCTTAACAAAACTTAATAAATACTATAATTATAATAAACACCTCTTTATTATTTCAACACTGATTGACCCAAGATTTAAACTATCAAGTCATTTATTAAAGCATAATAATATGGAAACTCAGTCATTTATTAAAGCATAATAATATGGAAACTCTTATTGGATATCTTACTAATGAATACAATATTTATAAAATAAATAATAACAATTCAGCGGAACTTACAAATGAAGCACAAAATAACAAAAAATTATCCTTTTATGACAAAATATCAGGTGAAACCTCATAATAATAACAACTTAGAAATAAGTAAATACGTAGATGAAGCCACAATTTCCAATGATACAAATCCATTAGATTGGTGGAAATTAAATAAAAATAGATATCCAGTATTATCAAAAATTGCCAGAGATTATCTAGCAATTCCGGCCACCTCGTCTAGCTCTGAAAGGGCTTTTTCAGAAGGACGGTATGTTATAACAGACCAACGTTGTTCACTAGATGAGCATACTATGCAAGCTTGCCTGTGCCTAAAAAGTTGGATGCGCATGCAAGATTCTTCTTAAATACATAAAATTATTTTCTCTTCTTATATTAAAATTACATCATTCTTTTGCATTATATTTTGTATAAATAGACAGTTATGTTACATTTTTAGTTTACTTATTTTACTATGTTCTTTGTGATAAATAAAATGGTTCAAAATCAATACGTTTATTATTGTTGATACAAAAAATACATGGTTAAATCAAAATTTTTTATATTCACATCACCTAATAAATTCCTAGTTTAAAAAAAGAATTTGTATTCAGTAAAATTTTGAGAGTTGGTTCTTAGCCCTGATTTTATGGTATCATGATTTTTTTCCCCATCTTTATTTAAAATTAGAAATTAAGGGTTTTATAATCACTATTTCTATTCTTTTAATTAGTAATTTGAATTTAAACCAATACCAATAGTTACCAATATAAACCAATACCAATAGCAATACCAATACAAGAAATAGAAAATATTGTTTAAACCAATACCAATATTTTAGACCCAATACCAATACAATATTTTGTTAATATTGGGTTTTTACTATTGGTTCCCAGCCCTACCACCTAGTGGAATTCAGGCATATTAGATACCTACCCAACTTTCTACAAGATTTTTCAAAAAATTTTCAATATAAAAAGGAAAAACTGATGTTTAATGTTTAAAATGATTAGATGAAAAATCAATATAAAACTCGGCTCAACATTTAATAATGAATAAATTTAAATAAAATAAAATTTTATTTTCATTAACAAATATTATTAATATTTAAAAAATAATAATATTTATATATTAAATTTAAAGGAGCGGTGGAGCGGCGCTCTTCCTCTCCAGCCTTAAAAGGAGCTACTCCCGCTCCTCATTTTTAAAAAGGAGGGGCGCTCAAGCTGTTTTTGAGAAAATGTAGCAACTCTGCTATTATGCTTTAATAAGTGACTTGATAGTTTAAACCTTGGGTCAATCATTGTTGAAATAATATATAGGTGTTTATTAAAATTATAGTATTTATTAAGTTTTGTCAAGGCAGCTAATGAAGCTGTCTTTAAAATAGCATTAAGATTATTATTATAACTCTCAACGTGCTCAAAAATACTGGAATATAAAGGAATGATTGTTGAAACTGATGGAGTATTAGCACATGAGGCCATCTCTGTAGCAAAATTAAATGGTTCTAAAAATTCTCGGTATATTTCAATATTATTCAAAGCTAAGGCACTAATATAATATTCTTCATTAGTATTTTGTTGATGATTGGTATATATAGTGAGATAAGGTTTGAGCAATATAGCCCTTTCGAGCATTTGGTACGTTGAATTCCAACGTGTTGGTATATCCAAAATAGGGTGAGGAAATTTTAAATTTGGATTTTTTTCAAGATATATTTTTTAAAGTTTATTAAATTTAGATATAGAAAGTTTAAAAAATTTCTTATTTTTTTTAAAGTTGGATTTAGAGGTTCCAATGCAGCCATGACAGACAAATGGATAATATGGCAAAAACATTTGCACACATTATCAAAATTGTCTTTTAGTTTTAAAATTTTTAAAAATGCTAAATTATTACTAGCATTATCTAATATAATACAAAAAAAAATCAATTTCAAATTTTACTTTTAATACAGAATTAAAAATATTATAAAAATTAATACCATTATGTGCTGATTTAAAAGGAATAAAATCTAATAAATGATTAATTAATTTAAAATCATTATCAATATAATGAATGGTTATGCCCATAAAGGGTATTTTATTTGGAGAGGACCAAATGTCCATTGTTAAAGAAAATTTAGAAGTAATTTTAGAAAGTACAGATTTTAAATTGATAAAAGAACTATGGATAATGTTTCATAATTTCTTTTTTAAGTGTTTTTCTAGAAATTAATGTTAATGAGGGGTTGCAAAAGCTTATTAAATTTTTAAATGACTCATTTTCAACCATTGAAAAGGCTAAATTATTTTGAATAAAAAAGTCCATAATTAAATTATTTAAATTAGCTTTATTATTTACATTATTAATTAAAAATGATTTTATGGTGTTAATTTTTTTGTTCACATTTCTTATATAAAGTTGTGTGGATGGATTTAAGATGTGTCCATAATCCTGAGGTTCCAAAATTGGGAATAGATAATTTTTTTTACATTTATCACAAATAGCCTTTTTTTTGTTATCACAACTAGTATAAAATTCAGATTTTTGCTGTATTTCGTCTTTTATTAGATATCGTTGATTCTTCTTGTTCATTATCGCTATTATTATTAGTATCAATATCATTATCTATATTTATTAACTCGATTTTATTTTCATTCATTATAATATCCTAAATGAATATAGATAAAATTGATAGATATCATATAGAAAACTTACTTCCATAATAAAAATAAACTATAATTATAAATAACACCAATATTGATATCACAGGAATATTTGGAAGAAATAACAGATGTAATATGTTTATGAATGAAAGTAAAAAAATATACCACGATATAATTATCCACGATAAAACCAAATAATTTTATGTATTTTTCTATTTTAAATTTTTAATATTGGTATTGGTTAAAATTGTATTTAAACAATATTTCAAAACCAATATATTTAGGTAATTGGTATTGGTTGTAAAAACAATACCAATATTTAATTATATATTGGTTTATATTGGTATTGGTATTGTAAACCAATATTATATTGGTATTGGTCCCATCCCTACTAGGTGGAATTCGTATTATGAGTCTATGGTTTTGCTAGATAAAATATTAGATGAAAAACAAAAGGACCTTGATGAGTTGTGTGATAACCATGGGCTTATACGTTTTAACTCCCAAGAACGTAAATTTATTAAAAAAGAGTATAGTCAAGTAAATATTAATATAATCGTTATCTTAGTGAAATAAATAAATTTTAGGTTATGAAGCATATGAAAAAAGCTCTAAAAATCCTTGAAGGGGAGCTTCATATGGACATGGGTTTCCTAAGTCCAACCATTTCTAAATTTATTTCAAAATTAAACGAATTAACAGATTTAGAGTTTTGCCAACCTCTTGTAAAGTCTCTTATAAGCGGTATTAATAAAAGGTTTATAATAAAAAATAAATTATATCTATTTAAATAACTTTATTGCAGATTTTCAAATATTTATAATGATGATAATATCATTGCAGCGATTGTCCATCCTGCATTCAAATTGAATTGGGAATGGATAAAAAATCCAAAAAATATGGAACTAAAAGGCAGATTAATTAATTTTTTAAGGAAACAAATACCCGACGGAAAAATAGCTACTACTAGTTCACGGGAACCTTGCAATGATTTGGAAGATTTCTTTGAATTCCATGAAATTGATCACCATGAAGATAATATATTGGATAGATATTTTTTAAATAATGATAGCAAAATTACTATTTTTGAACAATTCCCTGAATTAAAAAATATTTATATAAAATACAATACCCCGCTTCCCTCTAGTGCTCCTGTGGAGCGCCTATTTAGTATTGTAAAACAGATCTTAGGGGAGGGGCGTGAGTGTTTGTTAGATTCTAATTTAGAAAATTTATTACTTTTAAAAGCTAATAAAAGATTATAAATATTTTGATATATCATATAATATAAATAAAACGTTTTGATAAAAAAATATGATTTTGTTTCATGTACCTTCTAAAAAAATGAAAATCAAAGGAGCGGTTATGGAGCAGCACTCCATTAGTTGGAGCGGGAGCGCTCCTTTTAATATGTAGTAGCGGGAGCGGGAGCTCGCTCCTTTTGAGAAGGTAGGAGCGGTAGCGGGAGTTCGCTACTTTTAAAAAGGAGCGTTAACAACTCTGCATAATAGTATAAAAACTCTTATTGGATGTCTAACCAATGAATATAATATTTATAAAACAAATAATTACAATTCAGCTGAACCTACAAATGAAACACAAAATAACAAAAAATTATCCTTTTTTGACAAAATATATCAGGTTAAACCTAGTCACAACAATAATAACTTAGAAATAAGCAAATATGTGGATGAAGCCACAATTTGTAATGATACAAATACATTAGACTGGTGGAAATTAAATAAAAATAGATATCCAATATTATCAAAAATTGCCAGAGATTATCTTGCAATTCCAGCTTCTTCATCTAGCTCTGAAAGGGCTTTTTCAGAAGGAAGGTATCTTATAACAGATCAACGTTGTTCACTAGATGAGCATACTATCCAAGCTTGCCTGTGCTTAAAAAGTTGGATGCGAATGAAGGATTCTTCTTAGATACATAAATTTTTTTCTTTATATTACAATCTTTTGCACTATATTTTATATAAATAGACAATTATGTTACATTTTTAGTGTATTCATTTTGCTATATTCTTTGTGCTAAATAAAAAGTTTCAAAATATACGTTTATTATTTGATTGGTTTGTTGATTTCAAAAATATATAGTTTCAAAAAACAATTTGGATTTAGTAAAATTTTGGGAGTTGGTTCTTAGCCCTGTTTTTATGGTAATGCTTCATGATTTTTTTTTCCATGTTTATTTAAAACTAGAAATTAAGAGTTTTATAATCACTATTTCTATTCTTTTAATTAGTAATTTGAATTTAAACCAATACCAATATAAACCAATACCAATAGCAATACCAATACAAGAAATAGAAAATATTGTTTAAACCAATACCAATATTTTAGACCCAATACCAATACAATATTTTGTTTATATTGGGTTTTTAATATTGGTTCCCAGCCCTACTATAGAGTGGCACTCCTTACTTGGAGTGGGAGCTAACTCTTTTTATAAAACTTAATAGCGGGAGCTAGCTCATTTTGAGAAGGCAGGGGAGGGAGCTAGCTACTTCTAAAAAAGGAGCCTCAACAACTGACATTCTTATTTTAAAAAATAATATTTAAAGTAAGCTGGGGTATTCAGATTTTTTTTAACCTCATGATAAAATGATTTTGTTCTTTTGAATGATTATGATCTTATAACAGAGCACAAATAATTGGCAGCTTTTAATGTTACAAACTCTGGTTCCTACATAATACCACTCTGATTAAAAAATTGTTACAATTTCATCATTAAAATCTTTGGAATAATTTTGCATTATTTTCAATTTAAGGCTCACAGATATATTTTTTATTCCGTAAGCATGAAAGATTAGACATTTTGTAAATGTGCCCCCATTACTATTCATGGCAGTTATAGTAATTCCCTTTTGGAGGTGAAAGTTTCTCTAATCCCCCATTTTATCTGCCCATTAAATATTTTAATATTGACTTTAAGCCTCCTGCTTTAATTAAAAACAAAAATTGAAAAATATGAATGGTCATTATGATGCATTTTCTAATGAAAATGATAATAACAATATTATAGAGGAGCCAGGGTTAATGGAATTAGAGGATGCAAAAGATATATTTAAGAACAAAATCTTCATTTAAAAATTAAAAAAACCCCAGCTCAATTTGAATATTATTTTTTAAATTCTATGGCTAGGAGAAAAGAGAGAAAAAAAGGCATAAATATAATATTAGTTAACTTCGTATATATATATTTTTGTCATAACTCCCATTTCCACCCATTTTTAGGTCTATTTGCAAATTCTTGCTATAATTAATATTCTTATAGACTTAATGGCTTTTTTCAATATAAAGACCTTACCAAAAACGGGTTTACTAGGCCTAAAATTCTACACTTTAAAATGGAAAATGTGGTTGCCATTGGCTAAATGTTTTATAACATTTTTATTCAATTCCATTTAATATTTGTTAAGGAATTAAAATTGAGATACTTATTGTAATGAAGGCATGATGATGATATATATATTATCTGAGCCTGAATTATCAAGTATTCTGACTATAAAATAATTAGACATAAACAACATAAACATAAAACATAATAGAGTAAAATAGATCCAAGTTAGAAAGGATAATTGTTAAAAAATATTTGAAGGAAGGATTGTAATCTTTTATTAAAAAAATTCAGAATATTTTAAATTTATAATTTCTTTAAATAAAATTTTTTAATTTTTTGTAATTGATTGAATATAAAAAAGAATCCATTCTTCAAAAGAATGTTTACACTAAAATTTGTCTAAAATATTATTTATGAACATGTTCTTTGAATGCATCCATATACAGTATGCAGATATTTAATATTGGGACAGGATCAATATTTAGCATTTATAAAAAATATACAGATCAGGCCAATATTCATACAAACCCTATCCAATACTTTTTATTGTTTTTGGTTATATTATAATTGTATTTATAATTAATATATTTTATTTTACCATAATCATAATAATAATTAATTTATAAAAGGAAACAAAATTAAATTTATTTTGTAATGTATAAAAAAAATCAAATTATTTTAGAAGATTACAAATTTTATTATTTTTTTTGTTATATCTGCAACTAGAAAATAATTTTAAAATATTTAACGAGTGACATTAATTAGTGGTTTATTATCCAAGCTTGGATATTTTGCCCAGTTGGCTGAAAAATTTGGGCGTCATTGTCAAAATTTAGAAGCATAAGTAAAAAATATTTTGGCTAAGATCCTGATAACTGTTTTTAAAAATAGGCTAAATTGAGCCAAACAGCATTATATTCAGACATAAACATCACCTATATTTTATGAGATAATAACCTTTTGAGAATAAAAAGCCAAATCATTTAATAATTTTTAAAATCTTATTTTGAATAGATAATATTAAGTTTATGGCATTTATTCAAATATTTTTGATAAACAAAATAAATTTAAATATCAGATTTGCATCAGTTTGTAATATAGGAAATATTGAATTAGTGAAAAATTTAGGTATTGGTCTAATTTATAATATAGATAAAATGAATTAAGTAACTTCTTCTTCATCCTCAGTTTCAATTAAACTAGCATTTTCTTCTTTACCATCTTCAATATCATCATTTGTTTTCTCAGGATTTTGAGGGTCATTAGAATAAGGAATGGAATCTTTATGGGCTAATTTTTCTTCAACTGATTGAAGTTTCTAAGTGAGTTATAAATTGTATATTTTTAATACACTAAGATAATATGACCAATTAAAATAAGAAATACTTTAAGTTTTTCATCTATGTTCAGTTTCTCAATTCTTAATTTTTTTAAATCCCTGTTGATCTTAAGTGGTTTAGGTCTTAACTCAGCTGGTAAATAATTCCAATCTTTAAAAAAATATAATAAAATTGATTCTGTCATATAAATTTGTTACCAAAATGATCTTCTGCATATTGGAATATATCTAGGGGTTTTATTTTATATTTATCAGTATATCGTGCAATATCAAATGATTTCTTCTTTATATCTTCAAAACTTTTATGGAAAGGAGATTCTTGCATATTTTTAAGTATTTCTTCTTTTATATCTAATAATTCTCTCATAGAATCATTTATATCTAATTTTAATGGCTGATGATCTAGAGGCTATAATAAAATCAAAGTATTTGAAATTTCGTCATATAATATATGTAAAGCTTAAAAATAGAATATAATGCCTATTGTTAAAGAATTAAATAGTAATATACTGGATATAGAGGCGGCGGAGCTTCAACATTAAATTGTGTTGGAAATTCATTTCGGTTCAAGCCTAAATTACTAGATATTTGACTTATCGAACCTTTACCCCTGCCTCGCGACATTGTGAATATATGAAATATATTTCAGTTATATTAAAATCAGATGACAGCTAGTAAATTTAATGAAGATATTTTTTATTTTTTCTGCAGTGGATACGCCCTCTGAGTACCTACTTAATTGTGGGATGTCTCACCAGTGTATGATAGGATAGGATAGGTAATGTAATTAAGACTATGCCAAAATTTCAAAAAAATAATTTATAATGTAGAAAACTAAAATAAATAGTTGATCCGGTGCCTTCCTACAACTAAGCTCTCAACTTCCTGAACCAAAAAAAGAACAATATATATAAGTTCAGAAAATTTTGTGATGATCATATTTTCATACCAATCATACCATATTTGATAAACTCGCCCTACTAGATGCGTAGCTAGATTAGTGCCTTAGGTTCTAAAGCACCCTCCATTTAAATGAGCATCAATTTTTAAAATAAATACGCATACAATGTTTTAGAAATAAGCGCCCAATTTTTAAATTTAATCCCATTTAAACAAATCGATATTTTATTTTAATACATTTCATACAAACTTTTAGGGTTTTTTAAAATAAATATTATATTCGTTTTGGTCTTAAATCATTTTATCGCTATAATCTCTTTCATTTCGATTTAAGCAAAAAACCAAATTACTAAAGATTAAATAATATTTTATGAAAAATATGGTATATCCAAAATTTTCTCTTTTTTAGCTAACACTATCCAAAATTACCTTTTTTTTGCTCAACATTCCAAAAGTATCTTTTTTAGCTAACATTTTAAAAATATCTTTATTTTTTTAGTAAACATTATCTAAAATTACCTTGTTTTTTTAGCTAATATTATCAAAATTACATTTGGTATTAAAAAAATTCGAAATTTTGAGGGGGCGCGAGCCCCTGCGCTTCCCCCTAGTGACCTTACTATTCTAAAAATTATTAGATATCTGCTATGCATAAGCAACTCTAATGCATAGAACAGAGGACGTTGAGTTTGTTTAAATCAAGGAATTCAAACCTTAATTGTAGCCAGACCTTCGAACCCTGATATAGTAAGCCAAAACCCCGAATCACGAATTTTTTTAAATTTAGGGTTCAGGGTTCAAGATTTTTTTAAAAATTTCTATTTCTTTATTTATTTATTTTTTAATGAAAATGTATTAAAATATCATCAATTTGTAAAATAATAAAATTAATTAAAACATAATTGTTTTATTTTTATTTTCAATATTAAAAATATTTTTTGTGAAATCTTTTTCTGTGGAATCGTTCTTTATTTTAATTTTTGTATCGGTTTATTTCAGCTTAAAAAAGAGATGATAATTTATTTTGACTATTTTTTTTTGTTAAGAAATAAAAAAAAATAATTTAATATATTATAAAATTTTATCGAAAGAGAGTGAATGACTCGTTTTTTGAAATAGAAAAATAAAATATGGTTAAAACATATCTTCGAAATTTTTAAAACTTTACCCTTCAGATTTTCCACAAAACTTTCTCTTAAAAAAAACTTTAAACAAAACATATTGCGTAAAAATAAACGTGTAAAAAAAATTCTGATTATTTTATTTTATACTATTTGATTTTTTTCATTTTCCCTGTCACCATAAAAATTTTATTTATTGATAATAATTTTTTTTAAAAAATAAAAATGACATGTATAAAAACGAATGGATTTTATGTAAATTTGAAACTTTCCTGAACACCGAACCATGAGCCCACCTGAACCCGAACATGGTTCTGAGAATTTTCACTGAATCTAAACCTTACCCTTATTTTGTAGAAAGGGAGTTCACAGCCCTGTTTTAAATTCAATATAAATATGCATTAATTATTTGCTCATTTTTGAATTTATAAAAAGTTGTACTCATTTTACAATTAATCTGATATTCATTTTTGAATTAGTCTCACACCAATTCTAAAAAAAATGTAAAATCAAAGAAAATTTTTGATAAGAAAATCTAAAATAAAGGTTTATTGGTTATGAGATAGTAAAGCACTTAATTAGATTCTCTATTTATGTTATATATTATTTTTGAAAGAGAGTGAAGCATTTAATTATATTCTATAATATTTATGTTATATATTAATTTTGAATGAATATATGTACAAAACTAATTATTGTAAGAAATATAATTCGTGGACATGAACCAGACTGTAGGACATAAAAGCGGCTTGTTCTGCCAATGGGAGGTATGAGGCAAATACATCTACGCCTGGTCATTCTTCAAACGCTTAGGCTCCCAAATCGGCACACTCTCTGAAAAACCTTAAGAAGAGTGGTTTTTCCCTGATAAAGGATCGCCATAGCAATTTTAGCCAATTGCATTAGCTTTAATGGAACGAAAAATTTTTTCATTCTTATATTCAGATAGTTTTTTTAAAAATTAATTATTTCCAGTCTTTGCACATAAAATTAAAAAGAATTGCCAAAATGCAAGTTTATATAAAAATTTAAAATTGAAATACACTTTCATAAATAATATGCTCAATCATTTAAAGGAAAACATTTTTTGAGGATTTAAAAATGACCGAAATAGATCCTTGAGTCAGTATTTACTATTATTATTAATTATAATGTGGGGAAATTCCATTTTAAAATAAATACTTTAACTTATTTTAATATTAATGGATTTTAAATATTTTTTTAGTTAATGGGGGAGTTTGAGTTACAGTTGTAACAGATTTATCTTGCATTCACAATTAGCACGAAGTCTTGGCGAAGCATATAAAATATGTTAATTAATTTTACATTATTTTTGTATACTTCGCATCGAATTCGTGCTAACTGTAAAGCAGGGTTAGGCTGTGTCCTGGTTCTTCTTATTTTTCAAACAGCTGGCTGTTTAGTCGACTATATAAATTCGACTAAACTAAAAAGTAAGAGAGAAAAAAAACAAAATAATAAAAATAAAACAAAGGAACGAAAAAAATAAAATGCCATTAAACACTTAAAATAAACTATAATAGAGTTTCCTATTTCAAAAGCTGCAGCAATAAATATTATAAATAAGTTCAACCAGGACAGAGCCTTATAGTTGATATTGTTTATCAAATTATAATTTGTTAATTATTAGTATATTGTATTTATATTATAAATCAGGATTTGGAACCAACCTAAGCTTATTTTCTGAAACATTTAAAATGTTATTCTGGGTTGTTTTCCGATTTCCGGTTTCAAATCCTAACTTCGACTTTGATAATAGAGTAAATATTTTTCTCCACTAATGAAATCATAGTTTATTGGAAAAATATATACCTAATATAACTGTGGTTCTGAATATAGAGTTTTGTTATATCAAAATAAACAAAGTTTTATAAGCAAATTTATACAAATTTCCCTTGGTATACGATTGTGAATAAGCGATCAATTTGGCAGTCCTTTTTGATTTTCTTGCAGAACCAAAGTAACCTTGTCATGTCTTTGTGTGTAATCTTTAAGTTTATATCAATTGTATAAATAATTTTTTTTAAAACAAATAGAGGTGACAGGGGAAAAGTAGATCTTCATAAATACCTTTATAAAATTTGAAAATATTACTGAAAAATATTGCTACTCAAACGGTACTGACTAAATAATGTATTTAAGGTGTATAATTTATTTCTTAACAATCATTTTGATATTTCAAGTAAAATAAAAGCACAAACCAAGTAAGGGGTACACAGGATTATATAAGAAATATTATCGTTACTAATAAATATTATACATGATTACCGAAATAACCGAAAATCAAAATTTTTATATTGTATAAAAATTGTATTTTTTTGGTATAACTAATCATTACATACTCTGGTCGGGTTTTTTCCCATTCTTCATTCATGATAAAAGTTGTTATAAAGAAATACTCAAGATGATCTTATGATATTAAACTCACACCAGGCATAAAGGAGGGTAAAACTTTTATTTGATATATTATACATGATGCTTGCTTTTAATAGCCGAATTCAGGAGCTATACCTTTAAAAATAGGAAAGGAATATTTGCATCATTTATACCCGTATAAATCGAATAATTCCTTATTCGTATTTTGTACTATTATGCAAATAGTTAAAAATATTGTGAATAATTGGAATATTTACGAAAAATTTTATAATTATTCGAACGAATAATATTGGCGTTCTATTTGTATTTTCGAATCAAATAATTGTGTTATTTATATTCGTAAAATACGATTCGAATCCAATGAATAATTCGTTTTAAGTATACCCCAGAGCCCAGACGCAATTAATTAAACATTTATCTTTACATTTTCGAGATAATATAACATATTTTTCAAGTATAAAATTTTTAATGAGTTGACACAGGGTAAGTATATTTTTATCAACAGATATACATTATAAAATTGAATTATTTTGATTAACTAGATTTAAAATTAATAGGATTAGGACTGATAGGTCCCTGTTCGCTAAGCTCCGATATCCGCTATATAATTTTAAAATTGATCAATTAAATACTTTTATATTCCCGGTTCTTTAAAAAAATGATATCTTTTATTTCCACCAATTCTGAATCAATCTTCTCCTATGGCTTTAATTGTTGTTTGATTCGATGATTTTTTATGCTTTCCGGAATTTTTAATTTTTTTTACAATTATTTTGGTTGCCATTGGGCGATTCCTTTTTCAAAGGTAAAATAAAAATATGAGCAGTTTATTCAAATATTTTCTCAGCCCGAATTTTTCTAATCATACTTCTTTTTTTTGGTTTGGTCTGGGTTCCGGGGACAGACCTATAGGTCTCCTGTAATAGCTAAATTTAATGAGGCGTAAAGGAAGAACTCATTTATAATAAGTAAATAAAATTATATTACAAACTTTTTCCTTTATTAGATCCTCGAGTTTGAGCCCTAATTCTCAATAATTAGTAATCTTATCCTCAAAATTGTTGAATCATAAAATTTAAAAAAAAATTACCTATCTAAGGATATTTAACAAAAAAAATGCAATTCTTCACTAATTCTATTTATGTCGCTGCAAAACCCATGTCCTTATACCTAGTCTGTAATGTATCAATGAGCGTCTTTCAACTGGCTTAGGCTTTTCGTTATCTTCAATGATTATTACTATCAAGACTCATACCATAATATGGAAAATAATTTATGTTTGCAGAGTTGCAAAGCAAGGCCTCTGGGGTGGAAGGTGCGTATGACGCCAAAGAGTCTTTGAAATTATGGGGGGTTCCTCTTTTTTGCTAATTATTTAATTATTTTTATTTAATAGAGAGTTTAGAATAGAGTAAGGGGTTAGGTAATAAGGTCAGTGGCTTAGAGGGACTTATAGCAGCGTACCAAACCATAATAAATAAAATTACACTACTTTTAAATTCATATATATATTATTTAAATTTGACCTCGAAATAAATAAAATTTAAGGAATTTTCAAATACCTTTATAATTTATAATTACTTTTAAATTTTTTTAAAAAAAAAATTAGTAAATAAATAATTTCTAAATTTTTTTTTTCAAATATATAAAATTTTTTTCAAAAATCGAATCAATCGATTAATTTATTATTTATTAAAATGCTAATCGGCGTCTTATAAATAGAAAATAATTATTTTAAGTAGGGATTGGATTTTTATGTTTAAAAGTTTTCGCATAGAATAACTTTAAATAAGTAGAAATGAATCTCAAATAACGCTTAAGTGCTCCTTTGATTGTAGGATCCCCAAAAATATTAATGTAGACCCCCACCATTGGATTAGAATATTTGAGCAAATTTACGAAGCCTTCCGCAGATTTTAGCCTATTTGATACTCTGTCGTAAATCTTTTTATTTTTAGAAAAAAGCATAAGACCGACATGAGGAAAATTTAATGCTAGCAACATCGCAGTTTGAGTGAATATCATGCCTGAATATTTCCCGTTTTTAAGTTTCATTAATTTTCCTTTTAACTGCAGGCCTCTATTCAATAAATATTTGCCTTTAACTCCGACCGAGCTCTTTAAAAATTGATTACCAATTTTTGACCCGGGTATATTCTTTAAATGGGAAGCAAAATCATTGGCCGATAAATTTTTGCCAATGGAGCTAATTTCTGGGTTAAGCGAAAATTTGCTATTCGTTGAAAAAACGGAGGGTGTTTTAGATAAAATCGATGCCGTGTCAGGCAATGGATTAAATTTGCTGAGAGAAATAGTGGATACATTAATGGGCACTACAATTTTCGAGGGGTTTATATTAGAACTAAGGCTAAGATCAAATAATTTTTTACCAGGCCCCATCACTGTATTCAAGGTAGATGATGTTTTTTCTTTCATATCTTTGACCAAACTTAATTTTGTAAAGGAACTTCCAATAGTCTTTGAAGGTATCGTGTTGGTTGAGATGATGGGTTCATTAGTAGAGAGTGTCATATTAGGCGAAACGGATGGAATGTTTATATTATTGGGGCTTACATTGGAAATTTTTTTAGTATTCCCTGTGACAGCATTTGTAATGGAAATTATTTTTGCTTTCACGCCAGTGATTGCCCCTACCCTTGTAAAGGTGTTTCCAAATACTTTTAGCAATAGAACTGCATTTCCGCCGAGCGTTAAAGCCATGGGAACCATATTCATCATTGTAGTAACCGGAACATCATATTTATTTTTCCAGTCCGACGTGTTGACGTGCGTCATATTTCTGGGATTTGCTATAAACATCATATTTTTGCAGCTTATATTATTACCCCTTCCACCCATGGTCATATTGTTAGTGAAGGCAAGAGGGCGGGTTCCGTTCATGTCGCAAACGCCAACAATTTCTACTATGAAAAGGTACGGAGCGGCTAAGAATGCGCTAAGAAGAGTCACTCCCGTATTACCATAAACGATGGACTTGCCTGTGATGTATTTTGATGAAATCGTTGGAATAACAATTGCGGACCCGCGCTCTATAACGGCGATGGCGGTCACCCAATTTGTAGAATACCCCGAGAACCGATCTAAGGCACCGTTAATTTTATACACTAGAATAGCCTTTAGCTTAGAGCCGAAGCCTCTTGTAGCGGTATTGGTAGCCGAGGGTAAGAATGACAAATTTACACAGGATAAAACGCTCAAGAACATCAGAAAATAAGTATGGATATAATGTTTTAGTGAATTATCATTACCTTTTTTGAGCTTTTTTATACCTAAACGACCGATAATGTAAACTATGTTTCCTACGATGGCCAGGATAATAAGAATAGGAGATACAAGTCTGAAAAAAATATTTTTTACAGTTTCAAGGTTCATTTCCTATGTTCTTCTTATACTTTAATGGTTCAAAGATTGATTTAAAATTTTTTTTACAAATTAAAATTAATTTGTTTCCATTTTTTTTCGGTTAAGAAATATTTTAGCCTTTGTTTAATTTTTTTAACCAAGTATATTATATATTAAAATTTAAAATTATTTCATTTTTTTTTGAAATAAAGGTTAATATTTTATAAATATAATTAATGCAAAATTCTTTTACTGTTATATTAAGTAAGAACAAATAAGATATTGGGCCAATATGGCATTATGTTTCGAAAATTGTCGCATTACGAAATTGCAATGTCTTCATCAGAGAAAAATTTGGTGGCAACCTTATTCACGCTACCTCCTTTTTACTGGCTACACCAATATTATTCCCTTTAAAGATATGGGGAGGAAGGCACCTACCTATCCCACTCAAAAGCATCAAATTATCTATGGAAGTTATTTTTAAACTCTTAACTAATCTATATATTTTATGCAAATAAACCCTTTTCATTCTATATTTAAACCTGTTAATATATAAAGTGGTAGATTCAGAAAGTGTCATATTAAAAATCTAAAACTGGCAGATGAAGTTTTGATCCTAAGCAACATGTATAATTAAGTTGATAAACTTTTGATTGGGGTGAGAATTCTTTTTTTGGCGATACCAACACCCTTAATGCCGAGTATCGGGTTCTATGCAACAGATATCTGACAGGGATTTTAAAAAATTTACACAAATAACACGTACAATAAGTTGTCTATATTATTTTAATTCATTTAAAAAAAAAATCTTTTATATGTAATTATAAAGTGCTTATGATTTTATACTCCCATGGCTAAAATTATTTCCATTGGTTATTTACACAGATTTTTTTTTAAATATTATAGAAATCACTATCTTAAATGTTATCATTCATGGCAGCCAAAAAGAGGCATATCGTCGAACTTGGTAACTAACACAAGAAATGTCAGATTCCTTTTCTTTATTTGAACATTTATTTAAGCTTCTCTCATGCCATTTAATACTGTGTTGCCATACCCTGTTAATACTTTAGTAGTTCGGAATTTGGGACAGTCAAATTTTTGTTCGCATTTTTTCTCTAATCAATGAGTGTCTTAGGCACCTGTATCAAAATTGATTAATAAGTCATTCACTATAACTAGCATGTTGGCTCTCTTATGTCACATACTGATTAATCGTCTGCTATCACAAGGAAGATTCCTTTACTTTATTTTAACCATTTATTTACTAAGGCCTATAGTAATGTGTTGTATCCCATTAGTTCAGTAGTTCGGAATTCGGGACAACCAATTTTTTGTTCACATTTTTTACTCTAATCCATGAGACACCTGTTTAAAATTGATTAATTTAATACGCCATTAACATTAATAAGTATGTTGCCTCTCTATGCCGTATACTGATTTTATCGTCGAACTTGGTTAACTTCCACAATGAATATCAGATTCCTTTACTTTATTTGAACATTTATTTATGTTTTTCCTAAGGCCTATAGTAATGTGTTACCATATTCTATTATTACTTTAGTAGTTCGGAACGGGACAACCAATTTTTCGTTCACATTTTTTTTTCTCTAATCCATGAGGCTTGGACACCTGTATTAAAATTGATTAATTTAATACACCACACTTTAATGAGTATGTTGGCTCTCTTATGCCGCCATATATTCTTATTTTAAATGAAATATATAGAATACCTGTCCATAACACTATAATTCGTTCAAGAACCAAAATGACTTATAATAAGATACATAATGTGTTATCATCGGGCACTAAATACTCGTCATTTAAAGCATTTATAAAAATTCACTAGTTTATTAAAACCTAATTGCTAATTTAGAATAACTTTCTTCTAACCCATTCTCCTCACATTTGGGTATCTGTAAAAAATCTGCTACCTTACCCTTTTTCATAATGATCTTTTACTTTTATTCTAGTTCCATTTCCTTGATTTGTCTCATAGTTGAACTCCTAGTATTTTCATCTGTTTGATTATTTTTCCGATCTTTCAAAATTATGTAATATAGTACCTAAACAACCATCAGTCCTTGATCATATTCATACCATGCTGCAATAATGTCCTTGGATTATTCTCTCCTAGCAATAACCAAGCTTTTAGCTCTTTATTCACAATCAGCTGTTTATAATTCTCCTGAATTCTTATCATCATTAATGAATTTATTCAAAATAATCAATAATAACCTCATCATTCAAAATTGTTGCTGGCCTATAGTTATTGTATGAGTCAAATTAATTTTTTCTACTACATGAATACTTAATTTACCATCCCCTGTATGTCATCGTCACAAATCTGTCCCTCTTGTCAAAAAACAGTACATATTAGGAAAAATGGATGCTTACAAGTCCATGGTCCTCCTTCACTCAGATGCTCACACTCTGGCCACGATCCTTTTTCCCTTACCAATACTTTGATTATCCCCCCAGAAAATTCTGTTCCACTTCACCACAATCCAAATTCCAGCTTCTCAGATATTTTTCTTGATCATCCCAAACCAAATATTATTTCAAGGATCCCCAAAGGTGCTAGATTGTCTGATGCTAAATCTTTTGCTGACTGCCTATTTTCTCTCTTGCAAACTTTAGTAATGAGCAAGAATGGCTAAAATTCCTATATTTTGGATATAATACTTTCAGAGTGCCTGACAAAAATTCACCTAAATCCCTCACTCAGCAAATCAAAGATGCTGCTTCGATGAAGACCCCCCATCTTCATGAAAACAAAATCTCACAGTCAGTCTTAAACAAAAGAAGATTCTCACGAATAGAGTTGAAGGCCAATTTGATCTGCAAGAAAATTGACAACCTCAATATTAAAGGAGCACTCAGATTGGTGTCCACACATGACTCTTTAGCTGAGCCATCCATGTCCACCTATTTAAAGTTA
Organism: Gordionus sp. m RMFG-2023; assembly: GCF_954871325.1. Lineage (NCBI taxonomy): Eukaryota > Metazoa > Nematomorpha > Gordioida > Chordodea > Parachordodidae > Gordionus > Gordionus sp. m RMFG-2023. The sequence goes on along the minus strand of NC_088778.1, from coordinate 26,389,805 downwards.
TGTCAAAAACACCCCTTAGCCAACATCATCCCTATTTCTCCTCAACCTCACTCCACTTGCGCTTCTCTTTTTACTTCTGAAGAAGTGAGGGAAGCCATTCTCTCCTTTCATCGCGATTCCGCTCATGGGCTCGATGGCATACGCCCCATTTTTCTCCAGGACATCACTTCCCCCTCTACATGCTCACAAACATCCGTTCTCCCCAAATTAACAAACTTCTGCAACAAAATTTTAAACGGTGAGGTTCCAAATTTCGTTTCACCTATCCTCTTTGGTGCCAGGCTAATTGCACTTCAAAAACCTAATAATGATATCAGACCCATTGCTATGGGTTCTACCTTTCGCCGATTAGTAGCCAAGATGATATCATCTCGAATTAAGCATGATGCTTCACGTCTCCTAAGTCCCTTCCAACTTGGTGTAGGAATCTCTGGTGGCTGTGAAGCTGTTGTACATTTGTCCAGATTATATCTTGAAAATTTACCTTCTAATGAATCCTTGATAAAAATTGACTTCTCTAATGCTTACAACACACTCTCCCGGAACTCCTTTTTGAGTTCCTCAAGTAATCTTTTTCCCAGTTACACTAAGTTTTTTTATTCGTGTTATCAACAGCCCTCCACTCTTCTGTTTGATACCTTTAAAATCCCTTCCGTCGAGGACATTCAGCAGGGAGACCCCCTAGGTTCCCTATTCTTTTGTTTAGGTATTAATGACATCATTAAATCCATTAATTCGGTCTGCTCATTATCCTTGCATTCCTGGTACATTGATGATGGTATCCTCGGAGGATCCAATGTTGAAGTCAATAAAGCTGTGAACATCATCAAGGAGGCCGGATCAGCTATAGGACTCTCCATTAATCCAGAGAAACCAGAATTTATCCCTATCAATACAATCGAACCTAATACTAACAAATTCAAACTAACGACTCTTGACGGTCTCTATCATCTGGGAGCCCCTGTTGGTGGTAACTCTGCTATTTCTTTCTTTCTTCAGTCCACTTTAGATACTTTATTAGAGCTGGCAGATTTATTTTCCCTTCTTCCTTCTCATAAAGCCTTTTTCCTGGTGAAATTTTTTTTCAATATTCCCCGTATTCTTTACGCACTTCGCTCAACTGCCATATTTAAATTCCCAATTCTACTTGGAGTTTATGATAATGGGATCAAAATCCTTATCGAAAACATTCTAAATCTTAAATTCGATGAAATTGCTTGGACACAAGCTTCTTTACCCACAAAGATGGGAGGTCTGGGCCTCAGATCTCCATCCGATCTCACCTTAACGGCCTTTATATCCAGTTGCCTACTAACTAAAAACATAATAAATCCCAAATCTTTAAAACCCAACTCTTCTTTTAATGATGTAATCATCGAATGGAGGACACGAATTTATGCGGATCACCCTCTTCCTGAATCTAATAAGCAGAAGGACTGGGATAGGCCTATTATTGCACTCTGCGTTGAATCACTCCTTTCCAGAATGCAATTATCTGACCGTCCCTTATTCTCTTCTTTGCTTAATGGTTCAGGCCATGTTCTCGAGGCCATTCCGTCTATTAATCTACAATTACAACTAAATAAAAACGAGCTCACACATGCAAACGGTATCCGTTTAAATTGCCTTATTACCCAACCCCACATATGTTCAGGTTGCGGCTCCACAGTTTTGGGCAATGGAAGACATAGTATTCATTGTCGCTCATGTAAAGGTCGAATTGTAAGACATAATCTATGCAATTCGATCATTCTTAGAGCTCTCAGATCTGCTCAAATCCCCTCCACTCTTGAACCATCCGGTCTTTACAGATCTGATGAAAAACGGCCTGACGGTATTTCGCAAATTCCTTGGAAGCGCGGTCAATCCCTGGTCTGGGACTATTCTTGTATTGATCCACTCGCTCCATCAAATCAAACAGTCAATATACTCGAGAAAAAGGAGACACTCAAAATAGCGAAATATTCCGAAATCTCTCAAGAATATATTTTCATCCCCATTATTTCCACTACCCTTACCACTTTTGGGTAATATGTCTTATCCTTTTTCAAGGAACTCGGCTCCCACATTCGTCAACTAACCGGTGAACCCCGCGAGGGCTTCTTCTTAAGGCAAAGGCTCTCCATCGCTATACACAAGGCTAATTATATTAGCTTCATAGGCAGTCTCTCCCCACAAGATTATCCTTCCTAACCTCAATATATTTTTTTTAATTTTTTTTAACACCGTCACAAACATATCCTCCAATACTATATTTATTTATTTTTTAAAATGTTTTTTTTTATATGTATATAAATATATATACAAATTCAACTTGTAATTCGTTATACAAAACTTATCTACAATATTTACAATATGTCATTCATTGCTATAACCAGAGAAAATTTCTATCAAAATTTTTAATGTTAAGTTGAATTATTTTATCAAATATAATAAATATATCTACCTTTGAAATACATAAATTTTTATATATTTTACATATAAGTTTTTTTTGTCCAGTATCTTTATATTATGTATAAGCGAAATAGCACAGTTGTTAAAAGAACATTTCTAGATATTGACACGTAGCCATAAAATGTATCTAGATATAAATATAATTTTCCCAAGGTACATTTAAGATACAAATTTTTATTATAATCAAATATGGTGTGCATAATCAAAATTGATAAACTATTGTTAAACCTCACATTTTGAAGTGAACTAAACATTTTTTTTTACAATTTCATATATATTATATATTAAAATATATAATTAATTGATTATAAAATATTCTCGTTGCTCAAAGTTTCCAATTTTTTATTTTTGTTTACAGTAGGTGATTTAACAATTAAACACATTTTAAGCCATTCTAAAATGTATTTCCCTTGGTGCCCTAGAAGGGAATGTTGTACTATATTTTATGAATAACACTTAGAATAAACTTCAAATACAATAAAATCTTAATATTCGTATTCTATAAAAATTCTTCAAATTTTAATGGACTAAAATATTTTATCTTCATCGAGTCTCTAGGAATAGTTAAAGAAAATGAAACAAAAAATCTTTAAAAAAATATATATTTTGAGGGTGCATTATTAATGCTAATAAATTATATTTTTTGGCCATCCATTGCAAATATCTTGTTTGTTTAAATTAAATAAATTCGGGGAGAACTATTACGTTTTTTTAAATTATAAAATGGATAGCTGCCAATTTAATCTTTTTTAGATAATAATTATAGTATTCTAAATAACATTTATCACATTTCCATATACATTCGATTTCGAATCTCCTTTAATAGGCTATGTGTCTGCTTTGTCGATCTTTGCAATTTTTACCTTATTGTGGTCTCCATTTAGGATCATGTTGTAGACGTATCCAGTTTTCTCAATTTCAGCCTCTTCTATTTAAGAGATTTTTCTCTCTAAGTGGTTTTTTTCCAGTTCTTATCGGACCTAGCTCCAAATTTTCTTCCTCCTTTCCTGACTTTCCATTTCTTTGGCCCTGTCCCTTTTTCTCAGTTGATGGGCATGTAATCGTATGGATTTATCGTTGCTTTCTACTGAATATGAATCTACTAGGTAAGGATTTTATAATCCTTCCTTCCATCCGTAATTGATTTCAGTGTGTAATCACACTGGTTATAGTGTCACAAACTCTCTCATTTGAGTGTGTTCGTCATGAGTCCACTCTCGTTATTACTTGCTCATTCCATCTCATCCATAATGAATGGACGTAATCAATCTAGTTTTCGATTTTGCCCCTATTAGCATGAAGGTCCAGTCAATTGATCAGTGCGGACATCTGCTCACATAAGAAAATATCGACCTTTCAGTATTCCTAATGTAATTTGAGATGATATGGTGTTGAATGTATTAATTTAATATCTTCTAGAGTACAAGATCCTCGGAACTCTCCAGAAATAAATTAATGCTTATTATCTGAAACAATCTGTCCTAACGTTCCAAACGCCGTAACCATTTTTTTAATGGCTTGATCTTCGCTAGAAATGTGGTTTTCTCACGTTAACTCGACCTATACCTGTTTGGGATGTGCATAAATTCCAACTAACGATGAATATACATGCATAGGTTCAGCAAAAAATTCAAATGAATGTGTTCTCATGGTGTATTATAGTGATGTTTCAATTATAAAGAAACCTTCCTTATGATTGTCTTATTAATTTGAAAATGTCTACTTTGACGAATATGTTGTTTGAAGCCAAACAGTTGGAATTATAGATCTTCCATTCCATTCAATCCTTATGTGGCCAGGATTTTGGTAAGAGAGAAAGAACTATTAGGTGAGTTTTTTATTGCAGGTATTTTGCTATATTAAAACTCTATAAAAATAATTTTGGGTTTTCACTTTTTTTCTAGAAATTTTGAACTATAATCGTTAATTAAAAATCTATTAACTTTACTAGTTTTTCATTCAAATTTTTCTTTATAGTGATTTATTGTATACATTTTAGGGAGAGAGGGTGTGATGGGTGTATAGGAGGGAGTTTTATTAGCTTAAATGATTTTTACGAAAACAAGATAATTTCTGAGGGTGGATTTCTCCTTGCCCCCCCCCCCCCCCAATGGCCACGCTATGCATTGAATAATGTATCCTCCCAATAATTATTAAAACAAAATAATCCCGAATCATTTTTGGCATATCCTATCCATATACGATCTATGTGTTTAATTACTCAATTTAGCAATTTATCTTTTCTCGTTTCTCTTCGGAGTTTAATTTGGGTTAGATTAATATATATTTTTTAGTGATCATTTTGTTCCATTGCTATTGGGAGTCTTGATAACGTATCTGCGAGTATTTTTTCCTTCGCTCGACAATGGTAGATATTTTCTATGCAAAAAGAGTTAGTCTACTCATATATTTTGGGTAACTTACGTTTATCATATAGTTTTTTAAGGGTTTGTGCTCTAAATGCATAAAAATTTTCTACCATCGATAAGTATAAATTTTTTATTCCAACCAAATTCGTTCTATTGAGGCATTTTTTTCTCCGACTCTAATAGTTCCCGATGCAAAAAGTTTTGTTTGCTATAACCGTTTGACATTGGGCATAGTAGGAGAGCCCCTAAATTAGTGTTGAGTGCATAACATTTCAATCTTATCGAGAAGTCTGGAGAATATTAAATTAATGCCTGATCTGTAAATGAATGTTGTTCCTTGTAAGACCAAAACCAAAAACTTTTAACACTTGATCGGTGCGGATATACCGTGTTGTAATTGCGATATAAATCATTGATGAGAGTTGGCAAGTCGAAAGGATTGTAACTGTTCTATATTTATAGGGGTTGGAACCATGCGAATGATATTTTTTCCCTGAGCTGGGTGAATGTCATTTTTATTAGCAGGAAGGAAACAGATTATTTTAGAAACATATTTTTGACGATCTCATTTTATCATAGATTAGTTCTTTTAAGATCCTTAAGGCCTCATCCCAGCCAAATTACTAATTCCCGTGTGAATAATATTTTTTTGGTTACATTATGCACCAATATTCCTCTTATATCTAAAATTTCATCAATATGATCTTGAAAATTGTTGTTTATCAAATTTTATTTGAGTTATATTTACTGCTTCTATACTCTTTTGCACCCACATCAAAGCTGTTGATTATAATTTGATTCATCATTCTTATTCATTAATTAGAATGATTGGTTCATTACTTTTAAACCATTACAATGTTTGGTTTTTCATGTTTCTGTTCTTTTTATTACTATATTCTTATTATCTATTTTTATATACAGATACATTTTATAAATATATATCTAGGATAAGATACATATTTCTTGTTTTTTTGACTCAATACATGATTATAATTTTTTTAAAAAAAATATATAGATAAGAAATAAATTCCTACAACTTAATCAATTATTAATTTAACAAGTATAAAAATTCATTTATAAATGTTTGATGACACCTATGTAAATAAGACTCAAACTAATTATACTCTACTAAAATGTCTATATTTATTTTTTTTTAAAAAATATGTTGTATTTGTATTAATTATTAAATAGATATTTGAATTTCGATTGTATTAAAAAATAAACTTTACAAAAAAAGAGAGGATACATACAATGTAAAGTTAATTATCGATAGGAAAAAAAATATATAAAGAGTATTATATAAATGAAATCTAAACAGCTACAGCAGTCTTCTTTTTTTTAGTTTAAAATCTATAATTTTTGTTTTTTTAACAATAAACTTTTATTATTAATAGAATTTGCTTTTTTTATAAAGTTAAATTTTTAATTTAAATATATATAATATTTTTAAAAAAAATAAAAATAAAAAATCATCCTGAGATAAGAAATGTTTCATTTTTATTTTAATTATATTTTAAAAAGTAGAGGTGTTTCATGAAGTTTTATGTAAAAATAAAATAAAAAATAGTGTGTAAGTTTTATTTTGAAACATTATGTATTAAGGAATAAAAGAAAAATATAACAATATAAAAATTATTATATTATATACTACGATTTATCTATTATGTAAAAAAAATGGCAATTTGTAACATTCTTTATTATTATTTATAAATCAAAATATCATAAAATATAGATAAATGATTAGACAATAATCTTTTTAAAAAAATATATATATCAAACTTATGGGATAAAAACTAAATTTTTTTTATATAAAAATTTCCCTGTTAACTAATAAAAAGAAAAAGCTAGTAATTAAGCAACTTTAATTTTATTTAAAAATATTCTTGCTAGACTGCAATATAATTGTCAGATGATATGATAATAATTTTAATTTTACGCCCCTTTTTTTGAGAATTTTGCATTATTTATCAAAAAAAAAAATTTTACAAAAAAAACGATGAAAGAAGGGGTCAAAATGTTGGAAATTTTAGTAAAAAAAGGGACAAAATTTAATAAACGACAATGTTACATGAATTTCTAAAGCAAATTGAAAAGGAATGTTACTTCTATATGCCACTACTATATTTCAGTTCTTATCACTCCAGTTCTTGATTGATCGGCCTATTCTGATTACAGCACGAAAAGTATCTTCTAGATGTCATCGTAAAGTAAAGACTTTTAAATATATAAGTATTTTTACAGGTGTCGGGCGACAAATATAAATTCCGAACCGGATAACTTGTGCAATATATTTAAATAATATATTACCCCCCCCCCCTCCCTTCATTTTAATTTTGGGCTTCCCGAAATCTTATAGTGTCCTAGCTAACAATTTTTTTTCACACCCCTGCTCTAAAATAAATATTTTAGAATTTAATAGTTAGTAGGGCAACTCGGCGTCAGTATAATAATTAGATTCAGTAGCGTCACTAGGGGGGGGGGGGTGAATGCGCATAAGAGAAAAAAGGGTGATTTTGAAATGAGCTCAATGAGATTTTAAAAGCTAGTGATGCCACTGATGAGACTAGGACACAATCTGTATCTTTATATTTTTATACTTGTACAAAATTAAGAAATCTGTAACAAAACATTATTGCTTCCTCCTTTTTTTTTGTTGATTTACTTATCTTTATCTTATTCTTATCTGGTATAATAATAATATTTTGAAGAACATTTGTTTTTATGGTGCAAATTTATTTTTTTGAATATCATCCTTCATCCATAAAAAACACATATTTGTGCTAGTAAAAAAAAAATAATAAAAAATTATACAAAATTTTATTAAAATTTTATCGCTAATGAGAGAGAATAAAGTATGTTGAATTTCTAGTTGAGTTAATGAGATGCTAAATAAAAAATATAAGAGCAAATAAATAACTAATAATTATTATGCTGAAAATGTAGTTAATAAAATGTTTTTTATAATTGGTACGTTAATAATGAAAAGTATAATTCTAAATTGAAGTCGAGGCATTTTCTGGCTTGTGGTCAGCATAATATTGAGTTATCGTTTTTTGTACCATCATGGCGTCTTGAGGATTTTCCTGTGGACAGGTAGTACTATTAGATGGGGTTGCCATAAGTTTTATTCAGGACTTTAATTTAAACCTTTTACTCAATCATATACTTTTGTGGGTTTCACTTTTTTATATAAAAAATTTTGAATTAAAGTTTGTTATTTTTTAAAAAAGAAATATCTTATACATTTTATGGAAGGAGGGGGCGGGGGTGTAGTGGGAAAATTTTTATTACCTTAAAATTATAATTATTAGAACAAACAAATTCTCGATGAGGGATGAGGGGTCCTACTTCCCCACCCCTTGTTTAAGCGCCTGTGTGCTATATACGTTATAATACACCATCACATCATTTGGTTGCAGAATACGTGTTGGTTTTTATTATCCATAGATAAATATTCCCATTTAAATATCATCATTGTTATAAAAATATTAACTTAAAGCAGTTTATTTTCTTTGTTACTCGCTCAGAAACATTATTTAAAAAGAAAGGATTATTATTTTTACAATTATCAAAAATAAAATCCCAGATTGTCTAACTAACCCTTAATCTTATAGAAACAAATCGTTACCACGTATTTATTACAAAATAAGGTCATAGTTTATCAAAAAAAAATAATATTATTATCACTATTAATACTAATAAGGAATGAAAAAAGGGGCAGTTATACTTACTATATTAAATTTTAATCAAAATTTTATAGTTTAAAAAAATTAAAATATATAGAAGTCAGCTATTTTTAATGTCATTGGCTGTAGACATCATTCCACTTACGAATCCAGGATTTGGCTAAGGGAGGGGGAGGTGGGAGCACTATTAGGTGAATTTTTTCCCCATGAATTTTATTGGAGATTTTTAAGTCTACTTATTGTAGGCCTTTGGCTACATTAGATTTTTATAAAAATAATCTTGAGTTTTCACTTTTTTTTTTGTTTTTAAAATGCTTTAAAAATTTTGAATTATAGTCGTTATTTAAAAAAGTTGCTAATTTTTCTTTCAAATTCTTTCTTATAATGATATATTTTATATATTTTTTAGGGAGAGGAGGGTCGAGAGTTTGATGATAGGGGGGGGGGATTTTTATTAGCTTAAGATATAAGAACAAACAAATTTGTGATGGGGGGGGTGGATACTCTCCTGCATCATTCAGTGAAAAACATTTCATATGAAATGCATTTTAATGGCCTACCTCAATGAATAAATACACTTTTTAATGTACTTTGGAGAATAAATCATCCCGTATTAGTATTAATGTCCGTGATATTAATATACAAAGTGAAACTTCCATCCATAAGGTGATAACTTATAGGCTATTGAGGCCCCAAATTCGGCCCCATCGGATCGGGCAACTTTTGTAAAATATTTCCATGGGCCGGACTAAAAAATCCGATCAGAAATTTCTACTCGACCTTCAATTCACTCAACCAGGGCAAAAATGACCTGAAGAGATTTAAGATAGCGATAGAGGTGACCTATGTATTTCAATATAAAATTATGTCCTTTTTTTTTAAAATTTAAAAGATGCAAAATTTGAACTTAATCTTTAACACCCATTTAATTAATTAATTTTTTACTACATATATAACAAAATTTGTCGAGAAGATTTATTCTCAAATCTGGATTTAAATCATGTTTTTCATATCTTCGAAACTAATGTTGTTAAACGGCTCGATTTGAGTCGATTTTTAACGGCCAACTCAACATTATAGCCAGGAAAATATTGCCTAAGCGTCAAGATTTCGCCAATAGATGTTCAATTCTATGTGCTATCTATGAGAAAATTCTTTAGGCTTGCAGAATATTTTTCTGGATAAAATATTGAGTTAGCCGTTTTTAAAAATCGGCTCAAATTGATCCGTTTAGCAACACTATTCTAAACGGCCGAATCAATCCTTATATTTTTCAATGAAATATAAAATCTCAACATTTTTTTTTAATATAAGATTTTTTTTTTAACACATAAAAAAAATACATAAAATATTTAAATTAAAAAAAATTTTTCATTAATTTATTATTATTACATAAATTTTCATTTTTATCTTCATAAATTTTTTTTTTAATATTTAAATATATATAGTTCAATTATTCACATAGGAATAATAAATTAAATCTTTTACCCAAAAACAGAAAAATTTTATTTCGTTATCTATAAAATATGTAAGATGGTTTTTTATATAATAAAAAAAAAGATAAGTGTCGTCTCGTGAGTGATGCTATCATGCCATTGCCATGCTTCAAGATAGTTCTCCCTTTATTTTTCAAAAAAAAAATTAAAATAATATTTTCCAATTGTAATATTATTAGTATAATGTAGTATATAATAAAATAAAATAAAATAAAATTAAACAGGAAAAGGAAAAAAAAAATGTTTTATCATTTAAATCCAAAAGTAATGCTAAAAAGAAATGGGCCGGGCCAAGCTTAGAGAAGGCTAGCGAAAAAATTCACAACTAGGCCTGATGCCGGATTAAAAGGGTGAATCTCTTCCAAAAGTTTATAATAATACTCTTATCATATAGAGTTCGAATAGCATACGATTTTATTATAGATCCCTTAATTTATGTCCTTCAATCTTTTTCTTTCTCTATCATTTAATCAAATTACCTGTTAGGCTCCATCCGTGCCATATGGACATCCTTCACCAATCAATGACACCGAGGCCTCTCTGTTTGATTATAAAATTTCTTTCAACTAGATCATCTTGAGTGAAGGTCATTTTTTGGCCAGTCATCACCTTTTACTATTTTATTTAAACAATATATTATTAATATGAATTTTAAAGATATAGAATATATTTATATCAGAGACTTATCCAAGTCAAAGCCAAACTGTTATTTTTTTACCTGAACCCAAATCGATATTCCTCCGTTTTGGTTCAGGTCCTGACTTAAATTAATAATGTTTACTATTTATAAATATTAAAAACCTATTATTATATATATTATAAATTATTTTATTATAAAATAGAAAAAGGAATAATAGTCATTTATATAGTTAATAAAAATTTCACTTTATGATGATTAATGGTCATTGCCACTGGCGCATCCATAATTTTGCGGGGAGGGAGGCACTGTTAGGTAAATTCCTGTAAATTTTGTCGGAGATATTTAAGTCCACTAATTGTAGGTCTTTTTGGATATTAGATTTTTAAACAAATAATGTTGGGTTTTCACCTTTTTTTGTTAAAATGCTTTTTTCAAATTCTTCCTCGTAAATTATATATTGGGGAGAGGAGGGTGTGGGAATATTTATTAGTTTAAAATGATATTTACAAAAAAGGAGAAATTTGCGATGAAGGAGGGGAGGGGCATTTGTTACTCGCTTGTCCATTGCCTTCGTTTATTATTATTTAATGGTCTATATATGGTGTTTGTTTAATTAATAAAGCATTTAATTTTCGATTTTTTATGTGAATATTAAGGATTCTATCTTTATAAAATTTTATAAATTTGAATGGCTAAAATCTTTGCTAGCAAAAAAATGGGTGGGGGAGGGGTGGTTGATTGTTTTTATTCAACAGGATACTAATTTTTAAAATATGAATTTTTTATTGGATTAATTCAATCAAATAAACGAACATATATATGGTACATACATGCGTGGTTATACATATTTTGTAGAAATTTTTAGAAATTAATCGAATAGATAAGTAGTTAGATGGGGCGGCCCCACTATGGTTATTTATCCGCAGTCTCTTCTACCTCCTGAGATTTTAATGATGCCATTATCGTATTCCCTGTGTCGGAGGGCTTTGGCTTCATATGACCCCTTCTTCTCTTAATTTCAATTTCTAACTTCGCTATCTTCTTTACACTTTATAAAAGGTCAGTCCCAGTACAACTCCTATTTAAAAATGATCTTATTAAAATGATTTCTATTATGTTCACCAAAATATAAGCGCCCTTGAATGATCAATTATAGAGGTTTCGTTTGTATAATAAAAATCTTATTAATAAATTAATATATTTTATTTTAAGTTTTTTTTATTGATCATAAAAATTTAATAAAAATTTTTTTTTCATAAATAAAAATATCTCATTAAATTTTATTAAAATATTTCTTGAGTTTTTATATTTAATATATATTAAGACTAATACTAAAAGTGCTTTGAAAGTGTTGATTCTAATAAAAGATTTAATTATAATAATAAATAATTGAGTGAGTAGGATCGATGTAAGGAGTGTGAGGAAGGAGAGGGGGGGGGTTGTTCTTAAAAAATTTAATTAAAATTGTGGGGAGGAGTTAAGATATTATACCAATGTAGTTTGTTTTTAATACCTATACAGCTTGAAGATCTATAAAATAAACTTTTATTAACCTCCCAAAAGTGATCATGCCAGATTGATTTTAATCCAACATATGGGTTATTAACAGATATGTATAAATATTACTAATTTAATAAAAGGGAGTCAATACAAGATAACGTGGTAATGCCTTTTGGAGGTTTCAGTTAAGCTTTTAAACGAATTTTTCATTATTCATATTAGTTTCGATACATTTACGAATACAAATAAATAATTAAATTGAATAGGATTTAATTTAATCGAATGTGAATAATGGAAATAGTTATTCGACTAATAATAAAATATTCGTTTTTTGATCGAATAATTCGAATATTCATAAATTTTCGTGACTGGATTTTTCGGGAATAAATTATAATTCACATAATATTTAATGTTATTATCATGAAATATTTATTAATCTTGAAAGTTTTTCCCATCATAGCTTATACCTTTCAGGGCCGGGTATGGGCTTAATATTATATTTTCTAGCGGGCTTAAGTCGGGTCTGTGTCATCCATTTATGAGATCCATCCCTGTCATCCATTTTTTAATCAACCTGTCGTTTATTTTTTAAAAAAATATCGGATCCATCAATCGCCGTCATCCATTTTTTCTTTCAAATATCGGGACACGACGTATTCCTTTTCGAATTGGTTTGATTCGATATATTAAAAATGTTATATGAAAAGTTTATTTATTAATGCTTAGTGTTCTCAGAAAACCTGGCGAAATTAAGATTTAAACTAAAATAAAATATTACCTAAATCTCGAGATGTCGCGTATAGATTGGCAATCAAGTGTGGTCCAATGATATATTATAATACCACTGGCGTACAAGATTTTCCTATGGGAGGGGGGGGGGGTTACTGTTAGGTGAATTTTTTCTTGTACATTTTGTTGGAGATCTTTAAGTTCAATTATAGTAGGCCTTTGGCTATATTAAATTTTTGTAAAAATAATTTTGTTAAAATGCATTTTTTGTAAAAATTTTGAATTATAGTCCTTATTATTAAAAATTTATTTATTTTTACTAATTTTTCTTTCAAATTCTTTCTTATAATGATATATTATATATATTTGGGGAGAAGTGGGTGAGGGGTGTGAAGAGAAGGGGTTTTTTTAGCCTAAAATGACATGATATTTACGAAAACAGAAAAATTTGCTATCCCCAATCCCACCTCACAATTATTCCACTCACGCGAAAATATATATTTACAAATAATTTAAAGTATTCTGGATCCTATATGACGTGTCACGTGGTATCGAGCTGCGACGCTTTAAAATGCATATTTATGAAACTTTTTGATTAAAATCTTGATTTAGCCCTTCTTTTTTTCTTTCTTTTTCTTTCTTTCTTTCTTTCTTTCTTTCTTTCTTTCTTTCTTTCTTTCTTTCTTTCTTTCTTTCTTTCTTTCTTTCTTTCTTTCTTTCTTTCTTTCTTTCTTTCTTTCTTTCTTTCTTTCTTTCTTTCTTTCTTTCTTTCTTTCTTTCTTTCTTTCTTTCTTTCTTTCTTTCTTTCTTTCTTTCTTTCTTTCTTTCTTTCTTTCTTTCTTTCTTTCTTTCTTTCTTTCTTTCTTTCTTTCTTTCTTTCTTTCTTTCTTTCTTTCTTTCTTTCTTTCTTTCTTTCTTTCTTTCTTTCTTTCTTTCTTTCTTTCTTTCTTTCTTTTTTTTCTTTCTTTCTATTTTTTCTTTCTTTTTTTTTAAAAAAAAGCCTCTTTAAATTGAAGTTTTTGACAACGATATATTTATGATTCTTGATCTTATAAATTTTTCTTAAAAAAAAATATTATATTCTATCTTTTTATTTCTTCTCCTAAATTTTTAGCTCATTTACTTTTGTAAATGTAATTATTTCATTCCATTTATTAGTTTTTTTTTATATAATGATATTATAAAATCGTATCGGTTATCATCCTGTGTTAATTTGATAGCGATACGCCTAACACTGTTCGTCATATAGGCATATAGGCACATACGAGAGCAGTGTTGTTAAAGAGCCCGATTCGAGTCGATTTTTTGGACATCTCTTTGCCAAACCTCGTAGCTTACCTAATATTATTTTAGCTAAAATCTTAATCGGGCCGTTTTGAAAAAATCGAGCTTTTTAACAACACTATAAGAGATGTCTGCAATGGTCGGGTATTTAACCCGCTCCTCTCATATAAAAAAAATAAAGAAAGGAATAAAAAGTTAATTTTTAACGAATATAAGCCCGTCCCGCTCATTCTATTCCATAAATCAAATTCACAGTCCACGTGTTGTTATTTTTTTTAGCCCACCCCTTGCAGACCTCTAAGTACACATCTACTTTCATTTTTATAAACTTCAAATTTCAGAAATAAATTGTTCATCTAAAACTCTATTTCATTTTCAAAATTATTGATCATCATAATTTTAATCAATCATATGTTCATTTGAAATCATTTTTTTAAAAAAAAATAATAACCAAAAATAAAGAAGTGAATTATTTCCCTTTGAAAGGAAAAATATAAATTGTAATCAATATTATATATATATTTTTTTGAAACAAGAAGTAGGAAGGAGGGGATGAGGTTAAGTTTAAAATGGTTTATAAATTAAATAAAATAAATTTGATATCTTTTAAAAAGGCTTTCGTAAAACATCTTATACAATACCTAAAACCTAACCCTTCCAACTTAATCCTCTTATAAAGCAATAATACTTATATATTATTATATTGTATCATATGCGGCTTCTTTTTTTTTTTTTAGTTTAACGAAACGAAGCGTATGATTTGATTTTCCTAATGTTTGTTTTTTTTTCTCCTGAAATTTCAAAAATATTCTTATTATAAGTGTTTTTTGTTTTACTATTATAATAAAATCAATATATAATATTATATATATATTATGTATTTTATATAAGCTAGAATTGTTACAAAATTGATATGTCCTCAAATATAAAGGTGAATAGTGGATTACTTTTAAAATATGTATAATCCTATAATTAAATTATACATTGTAGTAAAATGTGATAAGAATTATTATTTTAAAATATACAAATTGTATTCATAAATAGTAAATCCCATTGATTAATAATTATATTTATACTTGGCAACAATGTAGTGGTATAGACAGGGGGGGGGGGGGGTAGAACCCTCACCCATAACCCCCGATTTTTAAATTTTTTTTTAACAATTATAAATTTAAAAATATAATTTATATTGTTAAACAAATAACCTAAAAAGAACAAGCAACATCTATAAAGATCATAGATAATCATAAGATTCAAAAATATTTTGAATCGGGGAAAAAAAAGACTCAGGTGAAGGGGTGTCGTTGTTTTTATTTCGCTTATAACTCTTTTTATTTATTAATTAAAAAAACTAATTTGACGAATTAGTAAGTAATAATGCTTTAGCAGGCGCATAGCTATGGGGTGATTTTACGATCGCTAATTTGCTTGTTCTCATAAATAGCATTTTAAGCTAATAAAAATTTCCCCCTTGTTTTATTTTTAAGATTTTTATTTTATCATATTGATAGTAGACGCTCTCTTCTTGTATATTCTATCTAACATTCATTTTTTTATAAATATAAAAAATCGTGTAATGGATTGTTAAGCATACACTACACTGCTCATATTTTCAATTTCAGAAAGAACGAACGAAAGAAAGAAAGAAAAAAGAAATAAATAAAGGGAAACTATTTTACTAAATGCAAGCTAAAGTCAAAAAGGCCGAACCTGAAATTTTAAAAATTTGGACAGGACTTAACATTAAAAATTCCATGATTGTGCCAAAAATGGTTCCTTTTTTAAATTTCAGGCCTAGATTTTCAAAATAGATTTTAAAAAAACTTCCAGATGCTTAAAATTTTGATCTCTGTATGTGTCTGATATAGATACAATAAATAAATCAATGCTAGGCTATTTTTTAAAAAATTTTACACGATTTTTATAATACATCTGATAGCGATTTTAAGATATTACATTACCAATTAATGTATATTTAATTTTCATGGATTGCAAAAAAATTAAAAATAATTTTATATAATTATAATTTTTTTAAAAATCGGCGAAATAGGAAATCATCTTTTTCAAAAACTTAGATGGATCTCAAATTACACCTGTAATAAATTGCTTTTCAAATTGTATTTTAAATATCAAATTTCAACAAAAACTTTGTTGATAAGGCAAAAGAAAAAAAAAAGAACATTATATAAAGTGACATGTTTCATTGATTCAAATATCTCATCTCATTTTAAAAAGCACGAATAGTTTTAATAATATACTTTATATTTTTTGTATAATTTTAACTATTATTTATAAAGGTCGAATAAAGATAAACTGGCAAAAACTAATATAATTAATTTTACATTGAAAGAAAGATGGTCTCTATTTTATTTCATTTTATCGATTTAGATTTACACAAGTGTAGAGTCGTTACAATGAAGAAAAGGGTATTTTAAAACCCCCCGCCCTCCATTATATTTATGCACCTTTTTCCAATTAGAATTTGTGATTTAAAAGAAAAATCTTTCGTAATTTCAAGTTTACTCATTATTTTAATAAATTTTACTTAAAAACAGGGACCCGGAGTGAACCATAACGAACCGTTAAACCATTATAAACCGCTATAAATATCTGAACCATAACCGTAATCGAACCGATATAATTATTTTTTGAAGGAGTAAAAAGAACCTTTATAAAAAAAGGGTTAAATCGGTTCAAACCGGTTCAGTTATTATATTTTGGAAATGAAAATAATTTGAATATCCAGAATTATATAAAAGTACTGGCGGTTCCCGCAATACAAAAATCTGTAGAAAGGGCCTTTTCGGGGCTAAAATTTGTGTAATCGTCTCAACGAACAAAAAGGAATCCATTTATATTAGAAAATATATTTACGTTCAAATAATATATTTAAAAATGAGTTATTTTGAATCTTATATATTTTTTTTATAGATGCTTATAATAAAAATAAATTAGAAGATGGTGTTGCTTCAATAAAAAAAAATTATAATCGTAATGTTCCTTTATAATTAAAGAACCGTAACCAAAACATAACCATTATAATTTTTCACATCATGAACCGTAACCAAACTGAACCGTTATAAATAACGGTTCGGGTCCCTGCTTAAAAATGGAAGAATTAAATTAGTCATTTACATTAATGCAACTTTATATAAACCTACAATCATTGCTTGTTAAAAAAAACTTTTATCTAGTAAAAATATATCAAGATATACAGCTACACTCTTACAAAATATATCTACTTAAAGATACGTACAGTTACTTCACGCTACATTTTTTTTTAAAATTATTAAAATAAAAATGATGTGTGAAAATTGGAAATCTGCTGTTAAGTATCAAATTTTATGGAGGTTCATAGTTGGTTCAAAAAGATTTTTGATTATTTCTTTCATTACATTTTTTTTTTGTGGTAGTCTATTTTTAATGAATTAAAGGCTAGGGATTCTTAAATCTTGACTATTGAATTTGCTTCAATTTATCTATGAATATTTTTTTTCCTCCTTAAACTTCGTTATATTTTTAAAAACTATTAAAAGCAATAAAATCAAGTATGTTTTTCATTTTCAAACGAACTGAGAGAATTACTTTTTCACCGACGACAATTGTGGATAGAAATTCAAAAATACAATGTTAACTTCTAGGAAATCAACAAAAAAAATAGTTGATCCTTACATATTTATTAGGGCTGTGCCGATATTAAATATCGGATCGGTACCGATATTTGGCGTTTTACGACAAATATCGGATTGGGCCGATACCTGTAAAAAACCGATCCGATCTTTTATTTTTTTTTGCTATTTTATATTATATTATTTTATGTTATGTATATTTATTTTACATAATTAGAAAATTTTCTAAATAATTTTTTAAAATTTTATATCTTTTTTAAAACAGATTTATAGTATTTTAAAAGTTTCTTTTTATAAAAATAGGAACACCCAAAGTTTTTTTTATTTTAAATCTTTTTAAATAACGCCAATTTTTTTTTTATACTTTAAATAAAAGAATTTTTTTAAATATGGTATCTGAATTATGGAAATATTTTACAAAAGACAAAGATAATTTTGCAAAATGCGTTATCTGCGGAATCATCTGAGTCTGCCTTCAGTACAGCAGGAGATATAGATAGTCCATATCGTAGAAGCTTATTCCCAGAAAATCTGGAGACTCTCATATTTATTTAAAAAATCTAATATATTATAATTTTATATATTAAATATTACAATTATATAATTCATACCAACATAAAATTGATATATTATTAAACATATATTTTTTTTATCTTGTAGAAATAAAAAATTAAATTAAATTCATAATTCGATTTTTTGCATAAAAAATATTGATTTCATAATTACACTTGGTTCAAACGGGGGTGATTGAAAATCAGTAATATCGGATCGGGTTTGAAGCAATATCGGAAAATATCGGATCGGATCGGTGAAAAATATGTGGATCGGCACAGCCCTAATATTTATCTGTTTTATTATTTATGTTGAAGTCAGGTTTACTGAAATATTATATACTCTTCTTTCGGAAAAATACAATAATGCTGTGTTCTAGTTCAACTTAATTTTGATACTTATTGCTGTTTAGTCCTAGACTAAACAACTTTTGAACTAGGACACCGTATTTTGGTTTGTTTTAACTTTTTTTTTCCTTTTACTTTTTACAACAGCCGGCTGTGGAAATGAGTGAAGCCAAGACACAGCCTAAAAATACTTTTCTAAAATATTTGCATAGCCATCTTAAGATAATACATTTATAAGTAAAAAAATATTAGCATAACTATCCTAGGTAAAAACATGTAGTATATATATAACAGGCTAATTTATATTATATAATCAATTAATATGTTAAGAATGTAAACAATATACAATACAAAATCTATAATGTCGAAATCATTTATGAATATAAGGGGAAAAATTTAGAATTTTGAATTTCAGTTATGAGAGAAGTGGGCTTTTTTTGAATCAAGAGGCTTTGTGGATGTATCCATTAACAAGCTGCTCCTTTTTTATTATTAGTTATGCTTATTTTATTTTTTTAAAATTAAATTTCGATAAATCGACCCAGAAAATTCAATAGTTGATCTTTCTGATGTTCGATTTTTTCTTCTTCTTCATATATTTCTGTAATTGGTATTAACCATTTAAAATTTTTACTGTCATAATCCATTCAGAGTTATATGAACGGAAATAGAAGCTGGAGTCCTCTTTTAATATTTCTAGGGAACCCTAGAACCTTAAAAGTTGCAAGTAATTTATATTTACATTTAATATTTGATCCGTCTGATGTTGTGCCGATTTGTTTTTCATTCGTTCTTCTAATTAGTATTAATCATTTATAATTTTATTGTCATAATCCATTCAGAGTTTTGAACTAAAGCTGGAGAAAGAACCCAGAAACCTCTCTTAAAAATTAATTGGGAATCAGGATCTAAAATGTTAAGAGTGCAAGTGATTTTAAAGGTTTTATCGGCTTCCTTGCAAAATTAAAAAAATAACCAAAGCTATTATACGAGGGGGGGGGCTGTCATTAACTCGTATAGGTTCTCACATCAGGACGGGTTCGTGGACCACGCTTAATGAATGAATGAATATAATCTTTAAAAATGTTTTAGTGGATCATTTTAAGAGGGGTTTATTGTTTATTATTGGCTTAATTTTTTTGGATTATTTTCTTTGTTTCTGTCTTTCTTTTATGATTACTTGTAATAGAGTTTAGAACCGGAACTAGAACCATTTTTTTTGAAAAATATTTGGATCCAGTATCAGATTTATTTTTTCGTGTAAGTTCCAAAACTCCCCATCCATTATATAAAATATAGGGTTGTTTATTTTTTATCGTACAGAAATAAACTCAAAATTGTGTATCGATGATGATACATATATTCAAGGAATGTTCAACTGAGAGAATTTTGTTTAATTGGATGAGAGGTTGGTTTTTAATAAAAAATTTAGTCAGTTTTATTAACTGTCAAATCTGACAGGTCATGTGATTGTAAATCAACCAATAGAAATAATAAACCACTGTTGTAACGCCAATTTTTTTTTGAGTTGAACCATAATCATATTATTTTTTTTATCCATTTTAGAATATGGCTAAAAATTCATTTTTATGGAAAATCGAGATCGATCCGCCATCATATTTTTACGGGACTATACACGTCCCCTACGATATGGTGTGGGAGGATATTCCGGATAACGCTAAGTTAGCATTCGAACGTAGTCATTCCGTATTTTTCGAACTCGACCTGACCGATTATAATACCGTACGAGAGTTGGAAAGATGTCAACTCCTTCCAAACGGGCTCACATTAGACCAAATTATACCTAGTCATTTGTACAAACGTCTTAGGCGGCATATTGCGTCGATTCGCGATTTAATTCCTTTTTGGTTAAACGATAAAATGACGTCACAGTACGAGGTTAAAAATTTGGACGAAAAAATTGACAGCCATTATATAGACAATCGATACAAAAAAGATAAATCCTTGCAACATCAAACCTTTAATATTGATAATAATAATCTTAAGTTCCAAAAATTAGTCACACTCGGCTTGATTACCTCAAACACGATACATTCTATCAACAACATTCCCGCGTCCAACCACATATCCCACAAATATAGAAAGATTAGGACTCATTCCAGCGCGCGAAAACTCAAGGAAACGGATGATTCTGCTTCTAGACATAAGATGGGCGATCAGGATTCTGAGGCTATATTTCAAGCCATTACTGCAGATTGGCGTCGTAAAAGACCTATATGGATAATGTTGATGCTAAACGCCTTGACTGAAAACGATATAAGAGCTAGAGGTACCCCCGTCCTAGACCTATTTTTATCCCTTAAAGCTGACAAATCTAATAAAATCGTTGGAGCCATCGAACGGGTCGAAGATCAATGTACCCCGTTAAACGATTTGAATTCATCACAAGTATAATAATAATAATAATAATTGGCTGAAATTTTAAAAAACCAAAATAACTTTTTTAAAATAATTTATTATGAAAAAAATGATAGAATGAAACTTAATATCATGAATATTAATGTGGGTAAGAAATGCTAAAAGATACTATATAATATTTTTTTTAAATATAACAAACTTTTTTTTAAAAGGCTAAATTTTAGTTTTTTTTGAAATTATTAGTGCCCTATTATGTTAATAAGAATTTATAAGAAGAAAAAAAAATTGATAACCACCAAAATATTTTATATATATATATAAATGTGATCTCGACAAGAATATTGATTTATTATTAATAATGAAATCAGTCAAAATTGTACAAGGGTTTTATATTACATTACAAAATATTCTCAATATTTAAATGAGTCGAAGATGAGTTAGGTATAATGCACAATTTTGATGCTGTATTATATATGATAATAATTTAAGTCTCTGCTGACCAATGTAAATTATCGAGTGTTTAGGCGAAGTTTTTTTTACATTCGGGTCTTCGCGTAAATTTATAATTAAATTTGGTCTATTTTCTTTTATACATTACGGTATTTTCTCTCTTCTCTTTAAAGGTAAGTTTGCAGTTTACACCCCCCCCCTCCTCCATGTGAGTTATATAAACGCAAATAAAACTATATCATGAAGTATTAAATACTTTTTAGAAATGTTATTTATATAAATTTTTTTAAATTATTGATAATATTTATAATTCTCGATTGTATATAATAAATCATCATACTCCGAGGTATTGATAGCCTTGAACCAAACTCTCACCAAGCACGAACACAATCTTAGAGCTTCCACCGGTGTCAAAAACCAGATTGGCGATTCATCTCAAAAACATGCATTTGATTCAGAATATTTGGATAAATTGCATACCTCCACATCCGATATAGCCAATATCTACCTGTGTGGCAACGTTGACGTTTTGATACATTCACCCGACGATGCCAATATGATTTTATCCAAGAACGCGTTTTATTCCAATCCTGTAAAAGATGCTAACGATGATTTTCAATCTATCGAATTGCCGGAAGAATACGATCATCATTATAGAGCAAAAGACAAAACAACTATCGGACCTCATATTATAATCGACAATTATTTTAGGCAAGAATTGATAGCCGGGAGAAATAAGAAGATGGCCGAAAGAGCCATCGAAATTATCAAGAGAAACGCCGGAAAAAATAGCGTATTTTTCGCATTCGGAGCTGGTATACATTTTTCTCTCATGTTTTCCCTTATTTTTTGCTATAGTTTAAAGATTTGTTAAAAATACTTTCAGCCTAGCACGTAAATACTTTTTTCCTGGCCCTTAAAATATGTTTGTACAAATAATTCTTAAATAGAAGGAAAACGACATAAACATGACTAAATAAGCTATAAAAAATTGGAAACGTTATCCTTCATTCAAATTTAAAACGAATTTGCGGCGTAATATATATAAATACACAAAAATACAGCATATTTTGTAAACTTCGCTGCAAATTCGTGCTAACCATGAATTCAGGGTAACCCCTCGTTCACAAGAATGATTTCGTGGGCGAGAATACAAAAATACCGCATATTTTAATGATTCGCCGCGAATTCGCTCTATGAATGAAGGGTTAAAATTCTGGCCCGGGCCAAAAAAATCTTGAATTTACTCGTTGATTAGGAGACGTGTTTGTAACGGTCGTTTAAAAAAATATATTTAATGAGATTATTCGTATCGCTAAATTTTATGTTTATTCATTAAATTTATATTAACTTAAAATGATTTGGGCCGCGTCCTACTAGCTAGACTAAAAATTTTTCGTTCTGAATTCTGTTTAAAATAGCATCCTAAACACCATTTTTTTAAGTGATATACTTTGACCACTGACCTGGAACAAATGAATTTTTTTTCCTTCCTGTTCCGGCCAAAAATATACGTATTCATATTTATCTAAATCTAAAAATATTCGCTATTCAGAAACGGATATTTTGAATTCTAAAAAAACGCATTCATAAGCCTTTTTTATATTTAATTAAATTTAAACAAATATATTTACATTACTAAATAATATTTTATAATTATACCAATATTTTTCATTTACAATAAATTTTTAATGTAAACCGTGTCGGTGTTTTTAGTCTGTTCAAAAAAATAAAATAATTAAATACACCACCCAGCGACATTCTAATTTTGTTTTAAATTTAATTTTTAATATTTTAAGCTCACTTTCTGGGAAACGATACTATCATAAATCATGTAAGGGAAGCTGGTTTTCTAGTGAAGCACGTACTACCTCACGAGCCCCTTACATCGTAAAATTAATTTTAAAAATAAATTATAATATTATTTTTTTGTAATCATATTAATTTTTTGTTTTTTTTTTCCAGTGGGATCAATATGAGAAATGCTTACGTCAAATCTAAATATTATCCCAAAAGTCCAAATTATAAATTCAAATCTAAGGTACCTTCCCAGCCGGAAACATCACCACAATATAATTCTCTCGCGACATCT
This sequence comes from Gordionus sp. m RMFG-2023, assembly GCF_954871325.1. NCBI lineage: Eukaryota > Metazoa > Nematomorpha > Gordioida > Chordodea > Parachordodidae > Gordionus > Gordionus sp. m RMFG-2023. The sequence goes on along the minus strand of NC_088778.1, from coordinate 26,366,198 downwards.
ACCATAATGAAAAAATATCGTTATTTCGCTCTACCTCCCTATGCGTCTTCCCATTATAGGTTAAAAACAATAAATATTAGGGATTTGAGCCTCTGAACGATTAATCGTATGAACGTTTAAATTTTAATTTTGAGATTATTTATTGAGGCTCCTAGAATCGTTCATTCATGATCTTTCTAAAATTATAAGTTCGATGTTAATTGATATCAATGTTATTAGATACAAAAAAAATACTTACTCTCATATAACCTTAATACGATAAATAAACTTATATGTTTAGTTATGCAAACATATTTTTCTAGATTCCCTACTTACGATAATAACTATAGACAAAATCCAAATTTTAATGATTTGTGGGTTCGAAAACATTATGATGAGTATAAGTAAATATAAATTTATGAAATTTATTCAAAGTATTTGACTTAAGCAGCTAATTAGTTTCACCTTATAAACAAGGCAGTGATTAGACTTATTTGCTTTTATGGGGAAAAAAAAAATTACGTTTGTTTGAGCTTATATAGCGAAAATTTTTCCCATAGTCATAAATATAAGATAATTGCATTATCATATAAAAGTATCTTTTTACAAATTATGAGTATAATTTTTAAAAAAATATACCATAAATTTAAATAGGATGAAATATAAGGAAAATTTATAACTTTTAAAAAACAAACTTCTTGAACATCAAATTGACATATGGTTTAAAATAGTATAGAGTAAAACTTAGGTCAACAATATCGATCATGTTCAGAAAAAGATAATAAAGGATAGAACTAGCAAAAATTTAAATGGTAATTGCTTATCATTATTCTTTATTGAAATATAGACATTTTTTTTTCTAAATCCTATATTTGGGATATATCTTTATTAGTATATAATATATGTAAAACTAAAATTTTATATTTGATGTAATTTTTTTTTTAGCTTTTGTAGTTTTTACTGTTATAACGGATCGTATTTATTTTATAAGTAATGTGCATAAATATAAACACATTGTTTTATTTTTTTGATTACAAATATACAATTTTACCCTGTAATTCTAAATGCTAAGATGTTCTTGATGAACCAAACTCCCTAAGCTTGCACAAAGGTTCTAGCAAATAATCTTAATTGTTCAACACACGAGGAACCAGTCATACGCTCAATATCGTATCATTAACACTTGTTACTGATGAATATTATACATAACTAGTGTTGATAATTAATTGGGTCTACTAATGGCCCGACTTTTAATATTTTTGAAATTCTGCCCCCTTTGGCTTGAATGATAAATTCGAAATGAACTCGTTATTTAAGTTAATGTAAATTTTTACGATTTACATTCTCTAAAAGTTTGGCTCCATCCGCCTAAACAACAAGACTAGCTGTGATATATACATAGACTGATGTATGGTGCAACAATCATGTTGAGTTGAGTGTATGAATTTATTCATGAGTGTTGCACTCTAAACTGTGTGCCAGCCTAAGAGTTGTGCGGATCTTGGAATTTATATTTAAGGATATATTCCGAAAACAATAGGATGCAGAATAAAGAGGGTACTTCACTAATAAAAGAATAATGATAAGCAATTCCAACTTAAACTTATGTTTAGTCAATCGCCGGTCTTAACCTTTTCTACCCTGTTCTGGACATAATCGGCAGATCTTATATCAATATGATCCTAATGCATTATTTTAAAGTTAATATTTCTAAAGTTTTAAACTATTTTTATATTTCACTCTTCTTTCTCAAATTGTGTTTCGGTCTGAGATAGCGTAATACGATTTTAAAACCTACTTAATCTTAAAATAATATGACTGTATTTAGATGACTTATTGATGTTAGAAATAAATGTATATTTATTTATGTTAATATGCATTATAATTTATTATCAATTATTTATTAGAAAAGGAACTACATATTCTAATGAAAGATTTTCTGATGATTACAGAAATTTCAAGAGGGATATTCAAAAATCTAATATTTCGAACAAATATTTACTAAATATATCAATAATAAATATTTTTTGGTCGCCATTTATTTATTTAATATATATGTTCAAGATATAGTTTATACTTGTTCTTCTAGTAATTTATAATAAAATAGATAAATTTTTATTTTTTTTTTCCTTTTCAAATTGAAAATTTCATATAGTCAAATATAAATTATCGAGTATGGTGTAAATTATTGAGTTATTTTATTATTTGTAAATAAAATGCTAGTTCTTGTATGATCTTTATATACCTTAGCAGAAATGAAATCGTTTATATTATGTCAAATTTGACTAATAAAACATTATTATTGCACTAAATAATTTTATTTATTTTACACTATGGACCAGTTTGGTTGTAAATAAATAATTTTTTTTATTAAGGCTGTGTCTAAAATTTAAAAAAAATATAAATAAACACATTTTGAAGAAGAAAAAAAATAACAATGATTTTAATGTAAAAAAAAAATAGTGCTAAATCATTTTTCGTCATTTACAAAAAATTATTTTTTAAAAAATAAATAATAGAAATTAATAAATTTGAATAGGAAAAACTAGTAACAGTAAGTAATATTAAAGTATGTTATTTTCCGTATTTTATTCTCGTTTCTTTGGTTGTGTTTTTTTTGGTTTTGTTTTTTTGTGTTTTTTTTTATATTAATTTTCATAAAACTTGGCTGTCTCCAAAATGTTTTATTATTAATTTGCGAAAATTTATAAATCATGAAATTTTTTTAAAAACATTTTGTACACAGCCTAATAAAAATATATTAAAAATGGCTACGCCACTGAATACTTCTAGAAATCTATGGAAGCATTTCATACTTTTACAATAAAATGAATGGCGAAGGGACTGAAAAAATTTATTCTTTCGCACTTATCTGATTTTTCGCAATTATAAGATAAATATAATTTTTTGTTAGATATTAGTCATTTTGTGTTATTATTAATAATATATAATTTACCTATATTCTAAGCATTAAAGCTATCAAATGAGTGAAAGTAGATAATACAATTTTACACATTGAGAAATGCTTTTTATAAATTGTAATATTAAAATTACACACATGATATTTTATTTTTCTTTATTATATTGAATATATAAACAGATAAATAATTTTTATAAAATTAATAATTGATTTGAAATAATTTGCAATGATTATTTAGATACAATGACAACCTTCTTAATGATTCTTAGTCCTTCAAGTTAGCATACATGCTTGTTAAAGATGCCGTATTCATTCAAAACTTTGCTTTAGTTAGGCAAATAATGGTTCAGTTATCTTTATTAAATCATTCATGTAATCCCATTCTGAAATATCATACCCTTATTATTTATTTAAAAAAAATAATTTTCAAAGGTCTGCACTCTCTCTTTTATTGCAGATTGTATAATATTTTGTTTTTCCTAAATCTCTGCCGCCTATTTAAAAATTGCAGATATTTATAAAAATTAGATCTTCGTCAAATGTTCTACTGCACATTCTATCCTTTTATAGCTAAACAAGCCCATTCAGGCTGCAATTTTTGTCTTCATCTGTGTAAACGTACCAAATTAATAATGCTGCCTCTGTTTTCGGGAAACTACGTTTCCAGATTTTTTTAGTTGCTCCTATAATAGTGTTGTTAACACGTAAATAGGACCTCACATTTTTCTTAGTTAACTAATATTTCGCAATTAACCGATTGACATTTAAAAGTATTTATACTTAAGCGACATGTTATTAAGCGGATTTGGAGGTAAATACATTGTGGAGCTTTTCCCAAATATAATAAGATTGCTGTATATTCTGTAAACAATACCAATTAATACAAGCATAAGTGAGAGGATCCTTTCTTCATTAATGAGAATAATAACTTATCTCAGAAGTACGACATCAGAAAATGGATTGAATGGAGTAGGTCTGCTTAATATAGATAGATATTTAATTCCCAATACACAACCTACTAAAAAAATGCGCAATCGCATAGAAGATTAAATTTCCATATGAACGAAATTTTAATAAACTTTCAAAATCATTATATAATGTTTAATTCAAAATAATACTGTTCTATTGTCGGCTTTTATAGTTATAATATTTTTTAACAATATTATATTCGCTCGAAGTGTTCATTTTAAAAATATAATTTGCTATAGTAAATTTTAAATCATGATTGTTTCTAATAAATTCTGAATGTGAATGTACCAAAATATATTATTAAAAAATTACCCCATAAAGTAGGAATAAATTAACAATAGCCTTATAATGATAACCACCTTCTATAAATTATATTAAATAAACATTTTAGATCCTAATAAGATATTATAACCGAGTGGTATTCTTAATTAGCGATTTTATCAGTATATTACCAGCATGCTTAGAGCACTGCCTCTCTTATAACACTATTGAAATACGTGAATCTCGTCTAGGATGCCTAAAATATTTATCTACTCTTTTAACGATTTACATCATTGAACAATGATTAAATTTGATCCATGACAATAGCATAAAATAAAAGCTGCCTTTGGGACTAAAGTAATAAAAACCTGCCTCTATCGATCTATTCACTCAGGTATTATGCACCATCTTTACCCAACAAAAATAGAAGTATATTTATATAACTAAGCTTGAATCTAATATTTTTTAATATCAAGCTCAATGGTGTTACCCGTACAATAAATATCTATTTATAACCGGGTTAGGCGTTTTACTGTTTTGAATATATATACTATCTGATTTCAAAACATATATGTACCATCAACTATAACTGAAAAATATCTGTTAAATTCATTTTTTTTTGAATTTTTAATAATCATATCTATAATGGTATTTATTTATTATTCGATAAAAGATTGAAATATAGCTTGGATTTTAATCCATTTGTTTTATATCTATTCTTTTATTTTTTTTATATATTATTTGAGAACTTATAAAAATTTTCAAATATCCATTCAAATTTTAAGAAGCAATAACATTGTTGCCCCCTTTCCACCATTGTAGAGACACTGTCTTAACCGACCACTTATAAAATTAGAAAGGCCAACATTTCTGACGTTATCCATGCAAAATCTCCGTTTTTGTTTCCTATCGCTATATTTACGTGTAAACTTTATTCCCAAAAAATTCTTATAATGCGATTTAACTGATTAACAACCTCTTACTAAAAATTTTAAGGGCCCACATTGTTTGCGTTATTTATTGAAAATATTTTTTTTTGTTTTCTATAGCTATAATCACTATAAAACATTAGCCCAGTTTGACCATTTGCCGACTCATAAGCGACCTCTTCCAATTGAACCCCCATTTCTGGCTTAAATCTATGGCAAAAATATTATATTACAATAAAAGGGAATAAATATATATAATTAAATGAAAGTAAGTATCTTTTTCTTTATTTGATATCATTTTCCCATTATGTATTTCAAAAAAAAAACGTTAAAAACAAATTAGAAATTATGTAAAAATAAATTAAATATAATTTGGTATTTGTGTGATGTGAATAGAAAAAAAATCAATAAACAAATTATATTGAATACTACAAATTAAAATGAGAAAAGGGGATTTATAATAGTTGATTATATGATGGAATATTTAATGATACTTGTTAGAGGGGTATGTCGTTTCGATTAGAATAAAATTTTGTAAAAGATTTAGTGAGAGATTTTAAGAAATGGGACAGAAAAGTTAATATAAAGTAGTAAAAAAGGAGACAGAGAAAGATTATGTCATCATGCGGGCAACTGATACTTTTGAAACCTAAAAATTCTAAAAAATCTTGTCAAAAAAGAGAACAAAAAGGACTATCAGTATTATTAAAAATCAAAAAATAATAAGAACCTCGACTTATATTCTTTTTATATATCATTACAATTTATAATTTTAACATCAATAGATTTTTGTTTCAGTTAAACTCCTTTCTATCCCCCTTTTTCAATCAGATTCTTTCCAGTGTTTTTCTTATTTAATATCAATTAAATTAAATGGCGTGATTGTCAATCGGTATAAAAAACATGTCTAATTTATTCCATAAATCAGTTATAATATGATTTTTAACAACAAGATATACAGAGCCGTTACTGCTAACCAGTGTTTTTAAATGGCACATTTTGAGCTTATTTGTAAAAACGGCTAACTCAATATTTCATCCAAAAAAAAATATTACACAAGCCTGAAGATTTTGTTTATAGGCGGAACAAAGGTCTAGATATATCTATTATAGAAATTTCGAGGCTTTTTTCTGGCTAAAATATTGAGTTAGCCGTTTTTAAAAATCGGCCCAAACAAGCCGTTAAAATGACTAGCTAAAGTTTATTTCTCAAAGAAAAAAATTTTAAAATGTATTATTAATAGAAGGAGAGTATTCTTGCTCTTCAAAAGTAATTTTTTATTAAAGTCTATTGCCATTTATAGGTGTTATAAAAATGGTAAAAAAAACATTTCACATTCTAACCTGTCATATTTTTATTCAGGCCCACATCAATATGACAGGGAAGTAACGGTATATAGTTTTCTAATTTTAGCAATATTTTTTTGTTTTTGATATGTATGGTATAAACTTAGAACAATATCTCGAAACATTAGAAGGTCTTCCTTTAGAGATGAAAAAGAAGTTTACTCAAATGAGAGAGTTAGACAGAAAAGTTATTGATAATTTGAGATATATAGAGGATGTATCACAGTCATATATTTCACAATTTTCTGGTTTACATGCCAACGAAAAGACTGAAAAACAGAAGGCAATTGCAAAAAAATACAAAAGATGCAAAGAAATGTCGGATTCCAAAATACAATTGGCCATTCAAACTTATGAAATGGTTGATAAACATATTCGCCGGTTAGATGCAGAATTGGCCAAATTTGAGGCGAAATTAAAGCATAAAGCTGCTATAATAAACTTATCCAATCAAAATAATCTTGCTATTAATACAAATGATAATCATGATGGAAATAAAGTCAATACAAGTGTTAAGCGTAAATTATTCCAGAATAACATTACTCAAAATGATAGCATTGTCCAAAAATCAAATAGTAAAGTCTTAACTAAATCTGCTGATTCTATAAAGAAAAAAAAGAGTAAAATTTTAATACCAATTTTGTTTAATATTTGTTATTTAAGTGAAAGAAAACAAATTTATTATCAAAAGGAGATTGGAAATTGAGGATGATGAGACACCAAGAATGAATTTAAAAGGTATTAATTATATAATGTTTATTTTGAGTATGAAACCCTTAATTGGACAAATCTAAAAACCAGAGATTGGAACCTTTTAAAATTTTAAATTGAAAATTTATAACTACTGCTAATTGTATTAGCTTGATATTATATATGCAAAGCTGAATCTTAGAAAATATATTGATTAAAATAAATATGCATATTTTCAATTAGGGTTGAAAGACATTTTTAGAAATAGTGTTCATAATCATTTTAGGCAAAGACTACTTACCCCTGTTTTGGGGTAAATAGAAAATTATATTCTAAACTAGGTATCCCCATAATGGAGTAAGTTGAAATATATATTAGATTAGGTTATGGGGTAAATAAGAAGGTTTTTTTGAGGATATATATTCCAATGAAAAATTAAAAAAGTTTTTTTAAACTAACCTTGTTTTTTGTAATATAACCCTTTTTTACACTTTGATAATAAACATTGCTTTTTTAAATGTAGTTGACTTTTTCCCCAAAATAAAGAGTTTATTTAAAGCAAACCTTGTTTTTTTAAACTATCCTTGTTTTTCTTGTAATATAACCTTGTTTTTTTAGGGAGATTGGGGTATCATGGTATTGATATGACTATGGCAGAATCTATAGAATTTAAGAAAATTTATTATTTAAATAAATTACCATAATTTGATGCATTTTATTACCTTAATTTCTCCATAATGTTGAGTTGTTTGTCAAAATATTTAAATTTATCCTGTGATAGATGTAAAAAATCTGCTTGGGATGTTAATTTCTATATCATTTTATTATATTTTTCTCTTTGTGTATTTTTTTTTGTAATTATAGGTGTTTGATTTATGATAATATTTGGGCAGCTCACTTTAGGTGTGTCAGGATTACATGAATAGTCCTGGAAAGTATTTGTCCAAATTATGTGTAGCTCTTAAAGCCATAATATGACAACAAGGCAGGACAATTTTGATATCTACAGGAACATTGTTCAAATGATATCTTAATCTTATACTATTTATCGAATAAATCAATAGGTGTGTATATATGAATACCAACAGCTAGCATTTTTAATGGGCTACTCTAAGCTATTTCATAAAGTAAATTTTTATATACATATGCAGTTATCAATTTAATATACTTGAATTCTGGAGATAAAGGATAGTGTTGTTAAAAAGCAAAAGCCTAATAGAAATGAATCCATTAATAATAAATTTAAGCAATTCATTGCAAAATTTTTAACGTTGAAAGTTTTTTCAAATATATTTACAGCAATAGTAAGTTCTATGGCACTTGAAAAAAAATTATTGAAAGGTTATGGGTGATATAAAAGATCCACTATTCACTTATGACTCTCTCCAGAATTCAAATATATAGTAGAGATTTCTTAACAGCATAAGCATTTTAAAAAATCCTTTATGAAATATCAGTAGAGTAGCTCAATAATATTCCATAGGTTGGTATTAATATATTCACACCTGTTGATTTATTGGATATAGAGTATAAGATTGAGCTATCATTTAAACAATGTTTCTATTAGGGGTGTAATACCACTTTTTGAAGGACGATCCGATTTGATATTCTCAATATTAAATTGATATTGGCCGATTACTGATCCGATATCATATCTAATTTTGTATTCTGTATAGATACCAATGGTTTTAATTTTAATATACTTTTTATTAGTGTAACATCTATAATTTAACTCTACCATAGCTTATGTCATTTGAATATATATTCAATTTTATTGCAATTCTAAAAGTATATAAAATATTTTTTATTATTGAATCACTTTTATTATATAACATTAATCTATATACATAATAAGTAAACAAATATATTATAAAATTTGAAATTAATAATTAAAATAATATTTAACATAATATATCATAGATTTCTTTTTAGAAATACTAAAATTTTAAATTTATCAGAGGTCAGCCTGTGGCGATGGTAACTGTCAATATCACCAGCTTCACTAAAAAGAGATTATCGCACTTTATAAACAGAATGCACAAATAATAACAATATGGCAGAATGTTTATTAATTAATTATTATTATTAAAAAAACATACATAAAAATGGATTTCGAATTTATTTATAAAAATAAATGATTTTAAATATAACTTTAAAATAAAATTGTATAACATTTTATTTTTGTTAAAGACGCCATTTTATATCAGATAGGATTGGGAAATTTTATAATATTGGCCGATAACCTATATTTTAAAATGGGTGAAATATCGGTATATCCCTAGTTTCTATTATGGCTTTTACATGACAAATACTGCCAAAATACAGTAAAAGATGGACAAAAGCCTATTTTATATCTTGTAATCTAGACAGCGGGCTTCCCAATATTCCCATAAATCAGACACATATTAGCACTACAAAAATGATTATCGTAAAGAGAAAAATGTAATGAATTTTTGGTATAATTTAAATTTCCCTTTTTAAATAAAATTGGACCCTGCCCAGTTTTGTAAATTTTTTTATACCATTCTACTAGCCCTTGCCACCACAATGCTAAGTATTTTTTTGACCTTTTTTTAATAAATAAAAACAATTATATTATTTTCAAATTCTTGGCTAATTTTTATACATATGATTAATCTATTCATTCATTTGTGATAAAAGCTACCAAAAACAAAAGGTCGAACAATATCATCTCTTCCCCGTTCGAGCCATCATCTTCCAATTACAACTCTACACCCAACACATCCTTGGATAAACTCAACCAATTTTCCTCCTTGCATAAATCGAGTCCAGCTGTGAACGATTCCCCAACTAACCTACTTCCTTCGACTAGCTCTTTTCCTTCCTTTTCCCACCCCTCTCAAATTTTGGATATGCCCGTCGATCCAAATGAACCAACATATTGTGTTTGTCATCAAGTTTCTTATGGGGAGATGATAGGTTGTGATAACCTTGATTGCCTCGTGGAATGGTTTCACTTTGGTTGTGTAGGCTTGACACATAAACCCAAAGGAAAATGGTATTGTCCAACGTGTAGCCTAATGTTTAACAAATCCCACAAAAAGAAAACATCTAGTTAAATTATATTTATCACCAAAAATTAATTATTTCATATATTATAAACGAGAAATTATATTAATTATGATTTATTGTTATCAGATTTTTATTGATAAAAAAAAATTCTCATAATTTTATTATATTTTAAATAACAAAGGAAACAGTATTTTTTGTTTTAATTTATATCAAATATTATACGTAAAATGTAGTTGGTATTATGATAAATTGGGAGATGGATATAAAAATATTTTTATTTGAACCAGTGATGAAGCTTCATGGGAAGCATTGCTTACCTTGAAATTTTCCTACAAAATTCTTAAATAAATTTAATATAATCTTTATAATATGTTTACAAAAAAACTAATCTGACTTCGTTAATAATTTTTATAACGTTAAAAATATTTTATTACGTTAAGAAGAATTACTATTATTTTTACTACGTTAAAAAAATTATTATACTACATTAAAAAAAATACATAAGGGAAACAAATTTAATATTGCTTATTTTTTTTAATAAATAAAGAGAAAATCATGCCGATGTATTGTGTATTTAAAAAATAAACATTGGGGAAGCAAATAAAAAATGTTTATTTTTTTTAATAAATTAAAGGAAAAAAAATTTTTTGTATTTTTTTCCTTACTTTTTTTAAATAAAAAATTTTTTCTTTTTTAAAAGCAATAATTAATGTTTAATAATTTTAATTATATTATTTAAAATTCATTAAGATTATCAGAGTTGTATAAAAAATATCTATATACTATTTCAGTGGTATCTGTATCTATTTATAGATACTTTTTAAGATATACTTTATTTAACGCTTTTTTTATTTAAAAAATAAAAATAATTAAGTGCAAATTTGTTCTCGTACGTATGAGCATATAATTTAAATAAATATATATTATAAAAATATTAAGACTAAAATATATATATAATATTAAAACTTATATATAAAAAACGATATAAATACTATTTTTTCCCTATTTATATCTATAGATATCAGTTCAAGATTGTGAAGGATATTTTTATCATGCAAAGGATTTTATAAATCCTTGCTTAGCCATGATGCGCATAATTATAAACAATACCATTGAGATGCACAAAATTATTAAGAATTTTGTAAAATAATTTTATAGATATTAGTACCCCGCCAACCATAATTTTTTATTAATTTTAAATCTATTTTTGATTTCGATAACTTATTAAAAAATTTAAAATCTAGCAATACTTGATCATTTTACTCAAAGACAAATTACTTATTTATATACTTTTTCCTATGGTTTGACTAATAAAAATATTTAAAAAAATCGATTGCTTTCCTATTAGTAAACTTGACGTTTCATCACTGTTATAGTAGTGTTTTATATTCTAAAATGTCATAGGGGTAAAATGATAAAAAAGCTGAAAAATAGCAATTTAAAAAAAACTATTATAATGAATCACATGATTTGATCTTTATTTTCTGAATAAATGGATATAATTCTTATTATTAGAACGCATATTCCTCCCGTATAATTTTACTTATACAAACGGTCTCATCTATCATTATTGTAACATTTTAATAATTTAAATCAATAACTAGATTTGATTAGATTTTAAGAAAAAATCAAATATATAAATTTACAATAAAAGTTCTCATGTGACATTTAATATTTTTTGTTTTTACCAAGGATATTGGAAATAAATAATTAATCTTATCCTTTTCATGGAATTGGAATATACGGTTTTGATAAATTATTTATAAATAAACAATAAGTAGCAAGTTTTAGGCATTATTTCTTTAAATTTCAAAATTAAATTCATATAAAAATAAAATTTTATAGGTAATAATGTATCCATAAATTAATTTTGTTATTAATAGTTGTTTATTAAAATAGTAGCGTGCTATTGTCATTTTAAAAAAATAACGTGTTATTAGCTATCGTTGCAAAAAAGGGTAGCCTGCTATAGTAACTCTGAAATGAGGGGCTAGTTAATGTATTTTTGATTAAGTTTATGTATATTTTCAAAAAATAAAGTGACATTTTTTGGCAAGAGCCCGTTATAATTGGCTATAAATATATCAGTTATAGTTTGTACCAGGAACATTCCTAACTCTTTCCTTAATGATGCACTATCTAAAGGCGTTAAATTGAAAAATCAATGTATAAAATTGACATTATAAGGACATGAAATATTCTCTAAGTTTAAGACTCATCTTTTATTGTGTTTCTAAACGAATCGAAGTTGATCCTAAGGGCAGTAAATATTTTAGGGAAATCACTAGTCCTTACCATGCATCGGTAACAAAGCAAATTCTAAAAAATGTTATTTATATTAAAAAATAAATTAAGTGTGTGCAAAAATAATAAACCAATCATATAAGCAACCCTATATTTTGAAAAAATTAACATAAAAAAAATCACATTAAAAAATGAATAAAAATAAATATTGTACTTTTACAAAGAATCGATAAAATCAGGGGCGTCGCTAGCCTTTACAATCTCAGGGGCTCAACTAAAAATTTTATGGAGGGCGAAGCCCCCATTTTCTAAAATTTGCCGGCCTTCGGTTCGCTTTTGCCCGATCTTCAGCCGGGTTATATATTAATATATTATACTTTTTTTAAATTTGTTAACTCTGAACAATTATTCTGAATTTTAATTCTCATTTATTATATGCATACAAAATAAACTGCTATATAAATAATAAAAACAATACAAGACATTTCTAAAATTAAAATTTTTTAATACAAATTCTATTTTTTTACAGTATAAAATATTTTCGATTGCTGATATAAAAAAATTTGCGTCTAAAGAATTACACGTGATAAAAAAGATTAATTAATTCATACATATGCCTCATTTGATAATAGTTTTTAAAAACCACATAATGCAATAATATAATTCTTAGCAACTTACATTGACAAAAGGTTATCAAACTAATATAATTCACTGTTACCATTTTAGACAATGTTTTATAGAATGGACTAATAAATAAAAATTTATAGGCCTAAACCAAATCAACAATTTTTAAAAATGAGAGTATAAACGATCAATCCAAATAATAAAACTATATGGTGGTTTGTAGTTTCCTTTTAGATGACATGATAGAAGCTAGATAAGTAATCGAGAAAATTATTGTGAGATATTAAATTTCTAAAAGATTATCTTCCATTTTAAATGATATATAAACGACTACACAGTTGACTATTATTGTTTATCTAAAATATGCAATCATATGCTCTCAGCTCATAGTAATAATCTTAAATTACATAGCAACACAAATAATAGATGCTGGTTAATTTGCAGTATGACAATTAACGATGTAAACTAGTGTCAGAATTTATTATGTTGGATAAATTGATAAAATAAAAACATTAAAAATCTTTGTAAGAAATAATTGAGCAAATATATTGAAGCCTTGAGGAATTTACACGGCAAGGATGCCATGTTAGAAATGAACATTTTGGAACTATAAAATAAGGACCAGAATAATATGATGAAATAAGTAAGATTATATATATTGCCGCACCACCGGTATATTATATCTTTAAATAAAAGTAGTTTTGTTGATTGATTTAAATTTGAATATTATTTATTTTATATGTTGATTGATTTAAATTTGAATATTATTTATTTTGTATTTAAGTTGTTCAATTAACTTGTAAATTTTATATATATATAATGTTTTTAGATGAAAAATATAGTAATAAAAATAGTTAAAATAAGTCCTTACATTTATTATTTACATGGTGCCCCGGTGGTACGTTTTTCGTTTTAAATTAAATTTAAATGATAAAAGTTTTAAAGAAAAATTTAAAAAATATCCTTACCTTGAATTCTTTTGTTAAAAATAAAAAGTAAACGAATTACTTATCAAATTCGTCGTTCGATATTGGAGATGATAAAAGGACAAAAAAAATTTTTTGACTTTTCTTTTCGATAGTCAAAATTTTATCCAAATTTACAAATTTATAAAAAGGTAAAAAAAAATATATATATATAAAAAAAATAAAAGAGTATATATATACAAATAAAAGAGTTATATGATAAAAAATATTTTCTCATCAAAATAATGTTTTGTTTTAAAACTTATGATATACCTCAACACGTTATTATTGATAATATGTTAAAAGAAATGGGAATATCTAAAGAATTTTCTTATGTACGTGATAATAGGACAAACGAAATTGTTTTTTATTTTAAATCTTTACGAAAAATGATTAATGCATTTATGTCTCTAAATGGGAAACCATATATTCTTGATGACAATAATTTTATTTTTATATTTTGTAAAATTATTGAATATTAAAATTTAAATATCTTTATGCTTTAGATATTTGACATTATATTTATAGAAAATTTTCCCTATAAATTTACGCAATATTTAACTTATAGAATATCAATAAATTTTTTTTTTAAAAACTTAGTCACGAATTAGTATTAAATTTTTCAAAGACAAATTATATTGAAACTTAGCGGATTAAATCCTCTTTACGAATTCGAATTAGAATTTTTATAGATAAACTATTAAAACTTAGTGGACCATATTCTCTTGATTAAAATTAAAATTTTTATACAACTTAAATTTGATTTTAATGAACTACAATGTTTTGCTTTTACGATTTTAAATATTGAAAGTTTACTTTACTCAAATAAAATTATATCATGGACGAAAAATTAACTCTTACACACACTCAATATGTTCCTAAATTTCCCAAGTTATCAGGAAAATTATCTGAGACTTACCTTAACTTAATAGAAACATACTTTGAAGGACATATTGAGTCAGACTCATCAAAAATTAGGACACTACTATGCAGCTTACCAATTGAGATTGTAGACCAAGTTACGTCGATATGTTCTAAAGCACAGTTAAAAGATTTTAATATTGTTTTTGGTAAATTGAAACTGTTAATTCCAAGTGAGGACATTAATGTAAATATAAAGAACTTTAATTTAGCGGTACAAGGTGCCGAGGAGTCCTTCCATACTTTTTATTTTAGAATTTCAAAACTTCATAAAAAATGCGATTTTGATAACGATACAAGAATGATTGAGAAATTAATAACTTGTTCTTTAAATTATAATATTAGAAGGAAGTTAAATAAACATAAGCACGAAGGTTTAGATAAGATGATGAAATTAGGAGTGGAGTTAGATGGCAGCAATATTAAACCAGACGTTAGCGATACAAATTATGTAGACAATAATAAAAAATTGGATAAAAATAAAAAGTTTTACAATTTAAACATGGATAAAATACCATGCAAAAGTACTTTTAGTAATAATGAGAATAATTCTAATGATTATGAACGTAATAATTTTAAAGAAAATAATTTTAATTATAATGGACGTAACATTCATAAGGAAAATTTTGATTTTAAGAAGAGGAATTATAATGATTTTAGGCCTAATTATAGTGCTAGCCGAAACTATCAAAACAATATTTTTCGAGACAGTGAGGGTAACTCTAGAAATTTTCGTAATAACCAATCTTCGAATAACAATTCAAACTATTACGGAAGAAACTCCATGTGGCACAACAACAATAATGCAAACAATTATAATAGAAACAATGCCTGGCAATACAATAACAATTCAAACAATTATGGTAGAGGTACTTGGCAAAACAATAATTATAATGGGAGAAACAATTCCTGGTCTTACAACAATCAAAGAAATCAGAGTCAATATAATAATCGATATGGTTATCAATATCAATCCTATAATAACAACAATAATGGAGAAAATAATGCGTGGAAAAATTATAATCAAAATATTAATCAAAGAAAACCATTACAATATAATGACGTGAATCAAAGTAACATCAATTGTAACATGAACATTGAAGAGATTGTTGAAGAAAAATATAACCCTACACAAAATAATAATGGTAGTGATTTTAATATCAACAATTTAACTGAGTTTAAACTTAATGATAATGCGTTCATGACCACTTTAAAAGTAAATGATGCTGTTGTTACTATGCAGGTTGATACGGGATCCAAGTTTACAATTATACCTCATGATATGGCTAAACAAATAGGTATTAAAGATCTTAAAAAGTCCACTCTACAGCTCACAGCTTATGATGGAAACTTAATCAAGTTATTGGCGTCACTCAAGTTAAAGTAACCTACGAAGGTATCACCAAACACTTGCAAGCCGTGATCGTTAAATCTAATAAAAATGCGTTATTGGGACGTATGTGGATTAATGCCTTTAGTAATATTTTGAACAAATTTATAGCAAACATTGATACCAACTATGAAGATGAAATAAAGAAATTAATAAAAGATTGCGAATCTAAACTGACTAAAAAACCGATCAACAAAGGGAATGTCAAGATATATCTACGTAACGATGCCAAACCGAAAATCATACCACCTAGACGGTTACCTTATTCAAAGATAGACGCCGTTACTAGAGAACTTATGAGATGGATAGGAGATGGAGTCATTGAGCCTGTAACAGATGTCCGATGGGCAAGTCCGATAACCGCTGTCTACAAGGATAATGGGAGCGTGAGGGTTTGCGCCGATTTCAAAGACACTGTCAACCCAGCCCTTGAGGACTTCAGATACCCACTTCCAAGAAAAAATGATCTTATCGCTAAGCTCAAGGAAGGGAAGAAGTTCACCAAGATAGATTTCAAGGATGCGTTCCTACAAATTCCCATCGATGAAACCTGCAGAGACATATTAACTATATCTACACACAGGGGGTACTACCGGTTTACCAGACTTCCTTTTGGGTTAAAGACTTCATCTGCGATTTTTCAACAAATTATGGATCAAATTTTCAGTGACATGAAAGATGTCATATTTTATATTGATGATCTACTAATTACAGGAAGTAGTGACGAAGTTCATTTCAACAACATAAAGAAGGTTTTTGAAAGAATACTATCTCATGGTTTAGTGCCTAATTTTGCAAAAAGCTTATTTTTCAAAAAAAGTCTAAGGTTCTTAGGACACGACATCGACGCCAAGGGGATCCACGCCAACCATGATAAGATCGAGGCGATCGTTAAAATGCCGGAACCAAAATCAGCCGCGGAATTGTCAACGTTTCTAGGTATGGCCGGGTACTACAGAAAATTTTTGAACAACTTCGCTGAAATAGCTGATCCTTTATACAAGATTGTTAACAAAGAAAAATGGGAGTGGAATTTAGAACACTCCAAAAGTTTTGATGATCTAAAGACATTGATTAGTCTTCCTCCAGCTTTGACGTACTTTAATCCTGAACTACCTATCGGAATTGCGACTGATGCATCTAAAAGAGGTTTAGGAGCTGTTTTGTTCCACACTGAAAAAGATGGCAAAGAAAAACCGATAGCTTTTGCATCAAGAACTTTAGCAAAATCTGAAACAAACTATACCAATATTGAGCGTGAAGCTTTGGCCATTATGTTTGCTATCAAGAGATTTCAAGAATACTTGATAGGGACTAAGTTCACTATTATAACGGATCACAAGCCGCTAATCCATATTTTCACCAAAGGGCTCAAAGATAATAGCACCATGTCATTAGGTTACAGAAGTGGAGTATAATTTTGGGGGGTTACAACTTTAACATCAGATATAAAGCTGGTAAATACAATGTTGTTCCCGATTGCCTCTCAAGACTACCACAAGTAATTGATGATGACGTTATTGATGATATCGCGATTATAAATGACTTTGGCGATATACCTCTTAGTTTTGACCGAATACGTGATGAAACATCCAAAGATTTTGAATTATCTCAAGTTATGAATGACATAAGAAATAATGTGCCTATCCAATATAAAATTTATGAAAATATTGAACAAGAACTAAGTATCATTAAAGATTGTCTGTACAAAAGCGACAAAATAATAATTCCGTCAAGTCTGAGAAAGAACATACTGAAGGCGTTACACAAAGGTCATTTGGGAGCAGGTAAAATTAAATCCTTAGCCAAAGATCGTATGTGGTGGTCTGGTATGGTCAACGACATTGATTTGGAAATCAAAAGTTGCGATGATTGTAATATTTATCATGACAATCCAAAGAAGATACAAAATCCATGGGTAGCGACTAAACCATTTGAAAGGATACACATAGATTATGCGGGTCCGTTTTTTACAAAGAATTGGTTGATAATCGTTGATGCTTATAGTAAATTTCCGGTTATAGTTCCGGTAAAGAATATTACGACTGAATTCACGTTAAAGGAAATTTATAAAACTACTTCACTATTTGGTATACCTGAAACCATTGTTACAGATAATGGTACCAATTTCACGAGCAAAGATTTTGAAAAATTTTGTAGCAATTATGGTATAAAACATGTACTAACGTCGGCCTACCATCAGCAATCTAATGGACAAGCTGAACGTATGGTAAGAACATTTAAAGCTCATATGAAAAGAAACATAAAGATTGGCTTAGAAACTGCGCTGGACAGATTTTTGTTCAACTATAGAAACACGCCGAATGACACTACGGGAGTTACACCGTCCAAAAGAATGTTTAACCGCGACATTAGAATAAAGTGGGATTTATTAAAACCTTTGGAGGATAAAGTTGGTGAAGTCTTCATGTCGTTACCACGAAATCGAACTTTTAATAGAGGAGACTATGTTTGGTATAAGAAACAGGGTGATGATACGTGGTGCAAAGGCAGCATCAAGCTTAAAGAGAGTAACACCATGTTTCAAGTTTATACTGATAAAGGGATAGTAAGTAGGCATATTGATCAGTTAAGGAAAAGAGAATGTTACAACAGTTTAAAATATTATGAAAGTGACCCTAAAAATTCCTCTAAGGGGGGAAGTGTGGACACAAAGAATGAGATTAAGATACCAATTACTAGACCAATAAGAATTAAAAATAAACCTGATTACTTAAAAGATTACGTGCTTAAAATTTAAAACGCAAAAAATATAAAACGCTAAAAATATAAAACGCTAAAAATGTAAAACGCATAAAACGCTAAAAGTATAAAACGCTATGATTAACTTAACACCTAAAAAATAATATAATAATCATTATGATTTATCATTCTTTATTCTGGATTTTATTCCTTATTCCATAAATTATCATTCCTTATTACATATTTTATTGTTCCGAAATTCAAAATTTTATTCGTGCATATTATTCATACATTTGATTTGATCAACTATTCCAAATTACATATTCCGATTTATTCCAAATTCCAATATTCAACTGGATTAATGATAATAACAATTTTGAGAAATGTGAACAACATACGATAAGGATATCAAACCAACGATAACGTTCAACGATTTTATCAAACCTACGTGATTGATTCAAGCCTACAATAAACGTACAAACTCACGCAACTCTAATAAACGATTTTATCAAACCTACGTGATAGAATCAAGCCTACGAAAACATTTGAGACTTATGCGCTAACCAAGATAAAACGAGTACAATCGAAACAGGAAAAAACTTCTAGGACAACAAGCTCTCGATGACTGCTGAGAAGAAGCTTCGTTATTTGTAGAAGAGGGGGAATGTTGATTGATTTAAATTTGAATATTATTTATTTTATATGTTGATTGATTTAAATTTGAATATTATTTATTTTGTATTTAAGTTGTTCAATTAACTTGTAAATTATATATATATATAATGTTTTTAGATGAAAAATATAGTAATAAAAATAGTTAAAATAAGTCCTTACATTTATTATTTACAAGTTTGTAAAAATATCAAAAATATACTTGTATTAAAAATTTAACTCAAAATTGTTTTTTAAAAGAAAAAAAGATATCAAATTTATATTTTTAAATATCAAATTTATATTTTTAAAATTATTTATAACTAAATAGATGGCCTTAAATACTTAAAGAAAATTGTTACTATATTTATTATCAAAAGCTTTTATTAGCAAAATTCATTATAATATTAACTATAATTTATTATAACTGTAAAATACGTATATAAAAGTGGCATTTTATCTAATATTTTATAAAAAACTGAATATAATAGAGGATTATAAACTATATGTCTATTTACTTACTTTTTATAATACTTATTTGGACCTTGAAAATATTTTTAGGAATAGGAATGATAATAAAATTTAAAAATAAATATACAGTTGATTAGTCATTTTGAACTCTGCTGATTACAATATTAATTTTTTAGGTTTTCAATTAATAAATGATTATATTTATTTTATTAGGGTTATATATAATTTAAATAATAATAGTCAATTAAGCTTCAACTGTTAATGCTAAATTAATATTTAGGGAGTGATATTGATATACTATTTTTAACACAAAATTTGATTGCTAGATGACATAGTGAAAATATAATTTATATGTATTAATCTAATCTAATATATAAAATAATATTCATTTAAAAAATATTTAGATAGTCTTATTAATTTTTAAATAATAAAATTAAATCTATATTCTACTTATTTGAATTATAAAAAAAATCTTTTAGGGGGCAATCAAAACAATTTATTTTTAGTTGAAGGGGTTAAGATCCCATTCAAAAATTCTATTTTTGCTACAGGGGGCTATTCAAATTTTCCAGGGGACTCGAGCCCCTGCCCCCCCCCCCTAGCGACGCCACTGGATAAAATATTTATTCACTTACGTTGGGGAAACCTTTAATGTCTATAAACAAGCTTGAATTCTTATCAATCTAATCACATCTTCGTGCAAAAAATATATAGAAGCAGATAAGTCTTACCCCCCACTCTCTCTTCCCTTATTGACTTTTTAATTACTTGACTGGAAAAAAATACTCCGAAATTTTAACCAAATTATTGTTTTTCTAATTTAATATTTTATTTTGTATTATTTATAAATGAAGATATACTAATTTTGTGGTTTCGTGGTTTATAAAAGGATATGAAAAAAACATTTAGTTTAAACGTCAGTTATTCTTTCTTACAAATTCATAAATTATAATGTAAAAGAAACATTATCGATCTCGATGAAATTTGTAAATTTCATTACTTATCTAGTAACCATAAGATTGATTAATGTTATCTATTACAAATCGGATGATGATATTATATTTATTGATCCTGAATGTACTCCCCAAGCGTCAAATTTTTCCAGTGATGGTCGAAAATGTTTACATATTGGTGGAACTGTACCTATGTCTGGGGGATGGCCAGGTGGACAAGGTTGCTTGCCTGCAATATTAATGGCCTTGCAAGATGTTAACAAAAAAATGGATTTGCTACCTGGATATTATTTAAGATTTCACTATAATGACAGCAAAGTTATTTTTGATAAACATATAAATTTATATATTATGTAAATAGTGTAATCCAGGTTTAGGCACCAGAGTATTATATGATTTACTCTATAATAAACCGACCAAAATAGCTTTACTATCTGGGTGTAGTGCTGTTTCAACAACAATGGGTGAATCAGCTGCAATGTGGAATTTAATTGTGGTAAGTATTTATTATGGTTACATTTTTCATTGATTTTGTAGACCCTGAAAGGTGGAAAACATAGGATGTATGACTTAATTAATTAAATATTTATTTCCATGATTTGTTTTGTAGATCAATTTAATTAACTTTTAAAATAAAAAAATTGAAGTCTGCCATAAAATAAAAAATTTAATTGTCAAATTAAAAAATGAATGGAAAATTATAAACCCAAGCTGAACCTAAAAATATTTCATTTACAAAAACTGGGTTTGCTGATTTGGGGAAACATTACTTTAAAATACATCATCTTATAAGTTAAAAATCATGTAATAGATTGTACATTAAGTTAAAAATACTAGGCTAGGCCATAAATTGTTAAAATCCAAGTAGGGGATTAAATTTGAGTGTATTTATCTAAAAAATACATCAAAATCATATTTAAATTTTTTATTAATTTTTATAACATACATAATAAAATCATATATTTATATAACACAACCTTAATATACAGTGTTTAACATAAATTTTAATAGCATATTAAAAATGTCTGAATACCCTCAATTAGTCATTTAAAATTTTATATAATTTTATTGATATGTGTTAAATATTCAAATATTGATATATAAAACCAGGGATCTAAACCTCTAAAAATATTTATTTGGTTTTAAAAAGAATGTGGTTTAGGGTGACTGACTTGTATAGTATATACCAGAGTTTTAGATATAAAAATATTGCATCTATATCTATTTTTAGTTCTATTTATATCTATAAATAGAGGTTCCCATTCTAAATTGCTAAAAGTAATAATAAATTAAATACTACTAGAAAAATAATAATTACTAACAAATAATATATCTTATATCTAAGAGTGAAATTATAATAAATTTTAGTATATAATTACAAATTTATATTATTAAGCAAGTGTTTTACAAATTTAATAAATATTTTAAATGACAATAAATATTTCATCAATAGTTATATTAAATACTTAATACAAATATATATCTTAGAAATTATATTATTAAACAGACACTATACAAATTTAGTAATTATTTTAAATATCAAAAATTTCTTTAATAGTTAAAATACTTAATAAAAATATATATCTTAAGGATGATAATATAATAAACTATAATATATATAATTGCAAATAATTTAGAGCACTTATAAAAAAAAATTAACTAAACTAAAAAAGATAATAGTTAATTTTTTTGTCAAATATATTGCAATGTATTTTTTCCAGAAAAACTTTAAACGTTTTTTAAATTCAAAAATCTGATTTTACTGAAAATGGAAAGCATAATATTCCCTATGAATTTTATAACTTTTTAACTTACTATAATATATATTCTTTTTTTCCATAGATTTTTTATATAAATTATAAATGACATTGCGTTTATTATAAATTAACACTTTCATAAATTTCAACTTATATGGCATATTCTTAAGCTGCCCTTTGGAGAAATATATTAATATTAAAATGATCTAATTTATATTTCATCTAAATTTGAGTTGCTAACTTTTTAAGAAAAACCCTGAGGCCAAGATGACATTTTTCTGCTAAAAATATAGTAATTACCCAACTATAATGTTAACACAATGATCAAATTTATATCTTACACAAAATCATAGTCATTATTTCCATAAGAATTTATTTATGGATAATTATGTGCTATCAGGCATTCTATCAGCGAACTCAAAATCATGCCAAAATATATATTATAATAATGCATTATTGTATATAATAAATTTTATTAAATGAATTCATGTTCTAAAAATTAACTTTTTTACATTAACAATATTTTGATAGCTGATAGTAGAGAAGTTATTATTCTTTTAATTGCAAATATTTTTAGGAGGGAGGGGGGGGGTATTGAATATAGCAGACTCTTCTTTATACAGCTTGACTAAGTTTAAATGCTGAACTTTATGCCAAAAGGCTTACGTAAAGTGGAAGAAGCAGCCTAAAAATAGATTATGTTACAACTATATATAATTTAAACTTTACCCTTTACTAAAATATTGAGAAATACAAATTGTAGAGCAGATATCGCTCCTGCTTCATAATCGGTTTGTGCCATGTCTGGTAAAAACTGGATACCATTCAATGTCCCATATTCCACTATTATTTGAAATAGCTCAATATATGACTCCTGGATAATTATATATATCTGGATCTTCAGAGCATTGTTGGTTCAATGCTTTTAGATAGTTATTTATCCTCTGAATGATTTTTGTACCGTTGCTTTTACTGTTTGCAAAGTTTTTAATTTACAAAAAAGTATAGCATGATTTTCATGTTCATGCATTTGGATTCTGTGCATCCCTGAATATATTTACATGGTACTTTACAGTCAGCTCTTAAACAACGGTAGTAAATTGTATTCCTATATATGCCATTATAACGGTAAAGAAAACGTCGGTTCCTCTAAAATATAAGAAAATTTTTAGATGTTTATATAGAAATTTACCAAAAATATGTATATTTTTATTAAAATCTATTAGGGATTCTGCAAACCCATGATTATCCATATTTTCTAAATAATAATTGCCTATAAATATAATGTTAATGTGATATAGATAATTTCATTAAGAATTATTCCTTTCTATTTCTGAATTAAGAGGAGATGTATAGAAATCATTTGATATGTTGGGAGCATCTATATTTTATATATTAAGTTGATTTGTTATAAAAATGTTACTTTGAAAATCAGGAATATATGGGGAAATATATGAGCAAAGAGGTGATGAGTAAACTGATTGACTTTGAGTATAACCTATTTTAAAATTTATTTTTAGATAATGGTTATATAATATGTTGTACCTAAAATGGCAATATTTATTTAAGATTATTTATAATTTTTAACTTGGATTTGAAAGGGTCAAAGATTCTCCATCATGAGAATGAGAAGGTAGTTGAGAATCATCTACTTAATTTTGAGTTTATTGTAAAGATTATTTATAATTTTTAACTTGAATTTGAAAGGGTCAAAGATTCTCCATGAGAATGAGAAGTTATTTGAGAATCATCTATTTAATTTTGAGTTTATTGTTAAGATTATTTATAATTTTAACTTGAATTTGAAAGGGTCAAAGATTCTCCATGAGAATGCATTTGAGAATTATCTATTTAATTTTGAGTTTATTGTTTTATAATTGTGATAAAATATGTTTACCTTGAAAATTTGAACTCAGTTGTTCTATATTTGATGATAACATTGAAACATCTATAATATAATAATATATAATTGCAATTAAGTTTAAATATTTTGAATTGGTTTACAGGTGTCTAAATGACATTTAGTTATAAAGTTTCATGCGGCAATAGTAATATATGGCACTTTTACCAGATTTGTGCTGTAAATACTGATATCCCAAATATTCTATGTAGTCTATTTTTTATGTTTTCTAAAACAAATTTAAATGTAAATAAAATTTTCATATCTATAAATTATACATACTTTAATATCTAATTTCCTAAGCTTAAGTAATTTATTTATGTTTTCTGCTGTGGTTTGAATCTTCATTTTTTAAATAAAGCATTACTAGCCATCTTTGGGATTTTCACTGGTAACAAAATTGGAAACATCCCCCTTTTTTTAGAGATTTATTGTTTAGCGATTTAAAACAGATCACGCCACAAAAGGTGTGGTGGCAGAGCAAAACTAACCAAATTGTGACATGTATAACTAAATGTCATTTAGACACCTGTAAACTAATTCAAAGTATTTAAACTTAATTGCAATTATATATTATTATATTTTAGATGTTTTACCTTTATCATCAAATATTATCTTAGAACAACTGAGTTCAAATTTTCAAGGTAAAAATATTTTATCACATAATAATAAAACAATAAACTCAAAATTAAATAGATGATTCTCAAATACCTTCTCATTCTCATGGAGAATCTTTGACTCTTTCAAATCCAAGTTAAAAATTATAAATAATCTTATATTGTCTTTGTCATTTTAGGTACAACATATTTTAACATATAATTATAAAACAATAAACTCAAAATTAAATAGATGATTTGATACAATTTTATTTTGTGCCTTTTTTTATTATAAACGTTTTTTTTACAGTAAAAATATAATGGTTGATATTTTATATATAAACAGGAATATTTTCTAATATAATTTTGTGTTAGATTATAGAAGAGTGAGAACTGGGGGCCTTTAAAATTCTTATTGCTTAATTTAAAAATTATTTCTTTTTTTTAAAAAAAATTTGTGATATCTTTGAATTATTTACATATATTTATATATATTATTATTTTATTATTAACCATTTAGAAACCGGGATTAAAATTATCTCCACATAACTGAAATATCGATTTTTTTATTAATGCAATCTTATTTATATTTTTGAAATTACATTTTAGGAAGAAGTTAACACATAATTATCCACTACTAATTATATAAAAATTTTATTAATAACAATATATCAAAAATTAACAATATAACAAATATAAATATCTAAATTGTATAATGGTATTAAAAATATCTATAGCTGTTTCTGTTGGTTGTGCATTTCTATTAATCTTGATTATTTGCATTACTTTTAAAACCTCTGTTTAAAAAAATAATCTTCATCTGAATTGTAACCTTCCAATATATCAACTAGGCTATCCAAAAAGAGTATATAAAAGATAAATAAATTATAGATAAAAATAAGAATTACTGGATACTAGATGACTTTTTTTCCAATACATTCATAAGCATTTGTAAATCATTTTTAGCAGGTTTCCTTGTTTGAGGAGAGGATTCCTGAAAGTTACTGACAGTAGGTCTGTCAGCAACAGTGGCTTGCATGAAATTAATATATTTCTTATATTTGTATTCATGCACCCCTCCTCTAGATCCTGAAGGTCTGCCTAATTTTTCTTTATTGAGTTGATCCTTAAAATTTCTTAAACGTTTCTTTATGTAGTTAACACTAAAGTCATAATCTGGATATTCTTCTGATAATCTAAAAATAAAATTATAAATAATATTATATATTATTTAACTTAATTCCTATGATGGAAAGTTGTTACATCACAACGAATGTCTTCTTGTGATCAGGATGCGCCTGATTCCATATAATCTCTTCAGGTTCCAACATTTCGGCAAACCTCTTTGTAATTTGGTCATTTCATGATCTAAAATAATTAATATATGATGATTTAAAGATAATTATACTTACATTTTTGATGGTGTATTCATTTCTCCACTTCAACAAAATTTGAAAATAGTTGCAAAACGCAAGCAGGTTTACGTTTTTAAAAAAATATTTTAAATGAAAAACGGATATGTGCTCAATTTGAACGAATGCATTTAAAATGCATTGCTTGCGTTTTGAAACGCAGCGTTGCAACTCACAATTTGTACGCACTATAAGAGAATCTTGATCCTTTGACAATTATACTAAAGGCAACCCTTCCTGGGATACATTGAAGATTTATATAATTAGAATGTTCTATATGAGGATGGAGTTATTAATATCTACATAACACATTCAAAAAACATAATAGTGCGTACAAATTGTGCGTTGCAACGCTGCGTTTCAAAATGCATGCAATGCATTTTAAATGCATTCGTTCAAATTGAGCACATATCCGTTTTTCATTTAAAATATTTTAAAAACGTAAACCTGCTTGCGTTTTGCAACTATTTCCAAATTTTGTTGAAGTGGAGAAATGAATACACCATCAAAAATGTAAGTATAATTATCTTTAAATCATCATATATTAATTATTTTAGATCATGGAATGACCAAAATTACAAAGAGGTTTGCCGAAATGTTGGAACCTGAAGAGATTATATGGAATCAGGCGCATTCTGATCACAAGAAGACATTCGTTGTGATGGAACAACTTTCCATCATAGGAATTAAGTTAAATAATATATAATATTATTAATAATTTTATTTTTAGATTATCAGAAGAATATCCAGATTATGACTGTAGTGTTAACTACATTAAGAAACGTTTAAGAAATTTTAAGGATCAACTTAATAAAGAAAATTTAGACAGACCTTCAGGATCTAGAGGAGGGGTGCATGAATACAAATATAAGAAATATATTAATTTCACGCAAGCCACTGTTGCTGACAGACCTACTGTTAGTAACTTTCAGGAATCCCCTCCTCAAACAAGGAAACCTGCTAAAAATGATTTGCAAATGCTTATGAATGTATTGGAAAAAAAGTCATCTAGTATCCAGTAATTCTTATTTTTATCTATAATTTATTTATCTTTTATATAGACTCTTGGATAGCCTAGTTGATATATTGGAAGGTTACAATTCAGATGAAGATTATTTTTTTAAAACAGAGGTTTTAAAAGTAATGCAAATAATCAAGATTAATAGAAATGCACAACCAACAGAAACATCTGAAACAGCTTTAGATATTTTTAATACCATTATATAATTTTGATATTTATATTTGTTATATTGTTAATTTTTGATATATTGTTATTAATAAAAATTTTATATAATTAGTAGTGGATAATTATGTGTTAACTTCTTCTTAAAATGTAATTTTAAAAATATAAATAAGATTGCATTAATATATAGCAAAACATGATTAATATTTGTAATTATATTTACTGGCTAAAGTTAAGCTTTCACTCTTAGTTTAGTTTTATTATGATTGAGGGCAATTTAAAATATTTGCATTGTTGAGTTTAATATATATATAAATCTAATCTACAACCTTCATCCCCATTATTAATCCACAACTTTGGATCCCACTTTATTTAATCTATTACAATTAACACTAAGCTTACAAATATATAACTAAACTTAAACCATTATTTCATGATCAATACTTTATTCAGATTTTATTTAATATAAATAAATTTATTAAAATAGTAATATAAATAAATTTATTATAATAGTAATATAAATAAAATTATTATAATAGTAATATAAATAAATTTATTATAATAGTAATATAAAAATTTAAGAATTTTTAAATTTATCCCTAATGATTTTAGATTCCTGTGAGCTTGAGTTGTTTTCCCTGCTTGCCAAAAAAGGTCTTGTTGTAAGGTTAGCCAATGTAGGATCTGTATTGATGATAATATAATTTTAAAAATATATATAAATATGATTTTTTATATATATAAATATGATTTTTTATATATATAAATATGATTTTTTATATATATATTTAAATTTAAATATGGTTATTACCTATATCATCCATGGAAGCTGATCCTTCTTTGTTGATAATAATGTTATGTAGGGTGCAAATAGCCTTTATCACCATCTCTATGCTAGGTAGTCCTATTTCTATTGGCTTACTTAGAATGTCAAATTTTTTGACTATTCCACGCTTCTTTCTACACTTACTCGAGCATGGCACAGCCTCATGTTAAATTCCCTTTCTTCTGTTGTGAGATTTCTTTTGGGGTAGGGCTTCATCAGATTTGATAAAGGGAATGCATCATCCCCAACCATTACAAATGGCATGGCCTCATTACAACCTGGAAATGGTTTGGGAGCAGGCATATCAAGTGTATGGTTCATCAATTCTATTAATATATTTCTAAGATATAATAAAATTAATATAAAGTAACCTCTATATTAAGAGCTATTTCTAAAAACACCACCATCACTTTGCTTTCCATATGCACCCACATCTATATAAATAAATCTCCTGTTAATATCTGTTAGGGCTAACAGGTTAATAGAAAATCTATGCTTATAGTTATAAAATTGTGAGCCACTATTGGGAGGGCTCTTGATATATATATGCTTTCCATCTATAGCCCCAATACAATTTGGGAATCCTGATTGAAGCAGGAATTCCTGGGAAATCTAAAGATAAGTAAATATTAATCTTGATTTATTATAATAAATTTACTTTTTCCCAATCATTTTTATTAGGCTTAGGCATGTGAATATGTGCAGCAGCATTCCAAATTGCTGTGCACACTGATTTCACAATATAACTTATACAGGATTTTGAGATCCTTGAGCTATAAGCTAGTTGAGCAAATGATACACCAGTTATTAAATACCTATTATATAAATAATTAATAATAAATTAAATTTATTTTACCTTAAGGTAACAAACAATCGATTCTCAGCATCGATTTGTTTGTTACAATTAGTAACTTTCGGATTAATGTCCTCATATATGAGCTCCAGTATATAAGAAAATGTTGATCTTCTCATTCTTGTATAGTTATAAAATTGCGAATGTGTTAAATCGCCTTTAATATTAATATATTCTGAAAAAAGATTTCTTTTAACAAATATTTTGGATGTCTTGCTCTTCTTCCTTCCTTATTTCTTTGTAGTAAATACAAAGCAAGTAATTTTTTTTGTTTTAAATTTAAATTTTTCATATTGAAAAAATAAAAGTTAACGCATCAATTTATACATGGCTGCGTTTACGTTTTTTTATATGCGTTTTGAAACGCTGCGTTGCAACGCACAATTTCCAATGATTAATTTGCCGCAAGAAGCTGGGAAATATTGTGTTTTGTTATATTGTTAGAAGGGAATCAAAACACCTTTATGCCTCGAATAATAACCTTGCAGCAAAAAGTTGAGAAAAGCCTGGAGCTTGCTGTAGTTGTGCCTTCAATGATCACGATTCAGGAAGAAGTTGAGGAATTTTTATTGGGCAGCTCAGATTTACTATTTTAGAATTTTTTAGATCTAATAATTATCTATTGTAGCTGATAACATAACTCTGAAACTTTACCAATACCATTTAATAACATTCAATCCTAATATGAAGCATAATTTATTATATTCAAATAAATATCTATATATACACCATCATCGGATTTTTATCATTGTTTTAAGAGGTTAATTATTAAATATAAAGTTTACAATAGCACTTATAACTATCCACACGAATCTGAGGAAGAGCATTATGTAATTTTAGTAGTGATGAATAAATTTAAAGAACGGATTTGAGCATATCTCTATCAAAGCAAATGGTATGTATATTGGAAAAATGTAAATCTTGTTCACATCTAGTCTAATGTTTCCTGTCTGTATAATATTCAATGAGATCCCCCTTGCCTCTTATAAATTCATATATCTAATTATATAGCATGTATAAATTAACACTAGATAATAAAACAATTTTTAATTTGATATGAATTATTGATATTCTCTACATATGAACTACTCAAATGCCTTGCGAATGCTGAACAAATTGTTTATAAATTTTAAAAAAGGAAGACAAACAAGAAAATTAGATGATGCCTTATGATAATTAATCAATTTCCGAAGTATGATGGGACACTGATTCATCAGGATTGAAGAAATAGGAGAACCAGATTTTGAAAAAAAAAATTTTTGACCAAATTTTACCTAATACCAAAAAATTTTTAAATAAAAAACCCATCAAGCTGAAAAATATTTTAAATTTGAAGTTTTTTTTTCACACTCTGAGGAAGACAAAAATACCTGTACAAATATTAAATATAAATTCTAAACCAAAATTTCCTAATTCATTTTAAAAATTGATTTGATAAGAAATTATAATCCCAACAAATATCGCTAAAATTTATGAAGAAAAGTAGTTTCAGAACTGAAAAAAAACATGGTGACTATAATTTTGATAGGTCCCTCTTGATTGACGTATCTTGCAATTTTGATTTCTATCTTCATCAGTTTTTACACTGCATACCCCATTGATTGGGTAGGGAAGTAACATAAATTGCTTAATATATCAACTGTATAACAAGTAATGTGTAAAATTTTTAAAATATCAAACCTGTGATATGACTTGCTCATCATAGGTGATTGTTGTCTTAGCAGCATATAGATGGGTCATATCTAAAAATTGGCGAATTAGGATCAACCTACAGGCGAATGCAGAACTCTAGTATTTAAGCTCGAGTTAATTAAAAAAATTTTCTTTTCTTCTAGGCTGAGCTATATTTATATAATAGTTTTTTCGGCTAAACGCATTTTTACCGACATTTATAAAATCTATTATAGAATTTAAAGGTGCACTGATATATATCGATAAAGGTGACACTAGTCTCTGTTGTAAATTATGTAAAATTGTGTTTTGTTATGCAAATTGTTTTAGTTTTTTTTGACATAAAATGTACATTAAGGGTTAATTTATAATTTTTTAATATTCATTTTCAAGTTAATGGTTATATTATATTTTTTAACAAACCCTTTAGTATAAGAAATTAATTTTTGTAATATTCAGATTTTAGAAACGAAATTGTACTTTATTTTTTTTTAATTTAAAGATGAATTGGATGTTAAAGGATTAAAAAATTTGAATGGGATAAAAAAAAGAGCTATAAAGTATTGTTATACAAAATTATAATCACTATTTTTTTGTTGTAACTAAATTTTATCTTAATCATTTTGTATTTCACATTCATTGTATTCATTATATATTGTATCGTAAATAAATTAATTAATCTCAACATAGTATTACTTTCTCTAACACACACACACAATTCTTAAAAGTGACTATTTTCCATCATTTATGAATTATAATAATTTTTTTTACACGATAAACAAAAATTAATTTAATCTTTGAAATTTATAATTTATAAACTAATTTTTTGTATTAATTCTCTTCCACGAGATGGCGTATTTGAAATAAATTATCTAAAATAAACCTCAAGTAAATTATCTTAATATAATTTTGGGTTTTTTTTATGGCAATAATAAACTCTTTAGCATCAGCTAAGTGATACGAGTGAAAAAAAAGTTGAGTAATCGGTCTCTACCGATGTCAGCGCATCTCTATGCCCTGGTCCCCGATACATGCATAGCACAAGTCATTGTTCAACGCTAGCATTTTTTTCTCCTGGTAACCTGCTATTTTTTCTTTCGGCCATAAAATTAAAGCACTCCCATAGACATTGGAGAACTGGTTTCAATGTGCATATGCACCTAAAAATTGTGGATGATCTGCTCTCAAAGACATCCCCAATTTTTTTAAATCCAATTATATTTTTAAAAAAATTGAAATCTTATCGTATGATCAAAGAGGAAGAGAAATAAAAACCATTATTAACAAAAATAAGTTATTCATAAAAAAATATTTGTCCTCTTATCGATTGTTGATCTAAATCATATCTTATATAAATATTAAAAATTTCGTAATCATATGGAAAAAGAAAAAAGAAAGAAAAAAGGCAATTTAAATTTTATCGACATCACAACTAAATAATCTTTTTAGGTTAACTTTTAAGACTGTCTTATAAATGTCCGATATAGTATAATTTAAAAAAAAAAAAACTTTAAGCCCATATTAAATCATGAGAAAGAAATAATTAGGAAATGAATGAATGAAAGAGTGCTAAGGAAAACAAATATTGTTTTCCAATTTTAATTTCTCCAACCATTATTAAAAAGCGTGAATTAAACAAATCTTGTCTGCTTTTTTTAAAAAAATTAATAAATAACATTATACCATATTTTTTCGCAAATCATAAGCTTTCCTACGGTGCAAGTTCTCCCGCTCTATCGAATCGCAAACGATTTCCTACCTTTTTCCGCACCCATCCATCCCAAGCGCTGCATAACCCAACTAGGGTGGTGTTGTTTAAGAAATACGGCTGGAAAAGAATCGCCATTTTGCAAGAGCTACAGGAATTGTTCACCTCTGTATATTTAAAGCTCATTTAAGATTAAAAATCATATATTGTTTGACTTTATTTATCATTAAAATATTTTTAAAACGTTTTCTCCAAAATAATAAGCTTCCCTAACACTTTATATTAGTGAAACATTTTATTTAATAACGGTAATTTTAAATTTAGGAAATTCATATAAAGATAATTAATTTAAAAAAAATCTATGACATATTTTTTAAAAGCAACTTGAGAAACTAATTCTCTAATTTAGCGTTGCATTTTCCAATATGTAACTCTTTACAGTTATTTTGGATCACCAAAATGTAATTACTTTAAAACACTAATAAATAACAATGAAAAAATTCCATAAATGTTTGCAAAGACTTTTTACCTTTTTATAAAAGAATTAGTCCTATTTATAACTTAACCCATTCTAATCGGAAGTAGCTGACAGGGTCTCTCATAGATTTTTGGAAATAGGGAGGATTTTAGATATTATATCCATATAGTACTTTTTTTAGAAAACTAGTCTTCCCTTTCCGCCAGGTTTAAAACTACAGCACTAGTTTATATATTTAAAATTTTGACAAGTCTTTGTTCTTTACATAATATAAATGGAGATTATGTCAATCAAAATAATATCTTGTTAACTTCCCATCAAATAATAGACCGCCGAAGATTTGGAGCATAGGCTCAAAATGGCTGGAATGGAGGTCATGACTCGCCAAAGCTTTATATCGGATCCGGTTGACGCCGTTAAAAATCTGAAGCGGCAAGACGCCCGAATTATAGTGGGGATATTTTACGACAATTACGCTCAGCAAGTCTTCTGCGAGGTATTATTAAATGTTTAAGGGATATGTACAATTTTTAGATTTATTTAATGACTTAAATCGAATTAGAATTTTATTTAAACAACAACAAAAAAAAATCACAGGTTTACAAACATAAACTATACGGCAAAAAATACGTTTGGTTTATCCTGGGTTGGTATGCTGATAATTGGTTCGAGGACGCGGAGAAGAACACGAATTGTACAACCGAACAGCTGGTCTTAGCTCTGAATAATCATTTTACCATAGAGAGTCTCATGCTTAATCAAGACGATACCGTTACGGTGTCCGGAATGGTTATTTATTGATTTCTTTTATATAAAAAATTATTTTTATATCATCCATCATTCACCTATTTCTGTCTGGTATATGTGTAGAGCTAAGTTAATCAAAAACAATTTTTTTTTGATTCATATAAAAATGTAAGTTTTGAAATTTCTCAATTTTTTTTTTGTTTTGATTCCAAGACATTCATTGAATTATCATTCCCATGGATCAAAGCTTCCACTAATTGTTGATGCCTGGGAAAGCTACCAATCTGAAGTAGAGAAAAAGATATCCTATCTTCTTGTTTTATTTTTTTTTCCACATTTCGTTAATTAATTCGTTTCTTTCCATCGTTTTTTTTATATATTAATAAAGAAGCTATGATTCTTAACGACTAAGTTATCATTTTTAGATCTTTTAAAATTTAAAAAGTTCTTCACTGGGAAATTCTCACTAATAATTAAATTTAAAAATATTATTTATTTAATAAACTCATTCAATGTTTTACAAGATAAAGTACTGATATAAGATATGTGTTCTAACTATCACCTTCTAAACTTCGAAATCTTATATTATATAATTCGCAGACCGCCAATACTTTCCTCTCTAAGCTAAAGTCCCATTTCAAAGCTCGCAATATCGAACCCTCAACTGTTTCGGGCTTGGCCGAAGCTCCTCTAGCATATGATGCTGTTTGGGCTCTGGCATTCGCTTTGAATAAAACCATGCGCAAGCTGGAAACACGGCCTGGACCGCGAATTTACATGGAGAATTTTACGTACACTGACGAATACATCAGAAATCTCGTGTACCAATCCATGAGTGATACCAAATTTTTTGGAGTTTCGGTTTGAAAATCATTATTATATTTAATATATACTTTACTCAAAAACCCCCACAATTCTTCGCCAATATAGAATGGTAGATGCTCTATTTAAATCGCACCTAAATGCTTAGCGGATTTTCTTCCGCACGAGTCTATGGACTAAATTTGCCAACCTTTCAAATCCATGATACTCATTAATCTAGCACTCCTATTTTTTATGCTATGTCCAAAATATCAGAATTTTTTTTTTTAGAAAAATTTTATCAATAAACATGAAATAAGCGCATGCACTTTATATTTTTTTTAAATAGAAAAATAAAAAAACATATGGCCAAAATATATTTTTTAAAAATTTTCAGCTTTAATCATTAGATTTCTTTAAAAAAAAAATCTTAAAGTTTTGAAAATTTTTGATACAGATTTTGGGTGCGCATAAAAAAGAAAAAAATAATAATTTAAAATGTGGATCTCTTTGTTTTATAATGCATCCTAGATTATTTTGTTTACCACAAACTCAACTTATTAATTTTAAAAGCAACCATAATATTTATTTATTTATTTTTTTTTGGGGGGGGGGGGAGGGTTATTGTTCCCAAATAATGATAATTATGTCATTTATAACCAGAACGAATCCTTAGTTCGTCTTCTAAAAATGACTGATTCATTATATCTGAAATAAACTAAATGTAATCTAGGTAAAGTATAATGTGCATATAACGTTTCCACTTAACGGTTGAGTTCAAGTCGGATTTACCTCCCCCCCTCCCCCTTAAATTATTGCTCTCTCCTCATTTCAGATGCTTTTTTAATAAACAAGATTTTGACAAAAAACTGTCGTATATAGCTGACGAGCAGATTAATAAACAGTTATACCCTACGTATATTCAGGATTGGGCACGTTACCTCTAAAATTTTAGTGGATACCATTATTCAAGGGAAAAAATATAACGGTTAAATTACTCACGTTACTTCAAAAAAAGTTAACGGTTACGTTACTATTATTCAGAACATTTAATTACATGAACATTTGATTTTTAATAATTTATTTTACTGCAAGTTCATTATTGGGGGAGGGGTGCATTAATGGGCCTTCATACCTTTTCCCCGGTATTCGGCTGGGTTTACCCTAAAAATAATGTTTCTATCCACTTTTTTTTATGCAGGAAATTCTTAGAAATATTATCATCCATTTTAATTTAAATAACACAAAATTTATGCATTTTCTTAATATAACTTATGTAATTTCCTTATATAACTTATAAACTTTAATGATTACTTATTAATGTTAATTTACTTATCGTGTTCTAAATTTTTTATCAATTTTGAGGTCAACGTAACCTGTATCTTTTTGCCCAACCCTGTGTATATACTGTTATATAGAAGTTTACAAATATTATATAATAATCAATATATAAATATTAAAATAAAATAGGGTTTGCTAACATTCACAGACAGCGGGGATCGAATAGCTTGGACCATGCTCGAACAAATGATTAGTTAAAATACCAATTTATATTAAACATATAGTAGCAAAGTTTGGTTCTTTTTTTATAATACTCATTTTTATTTATTTTTTATTCTCGAAAATAATTAATTTTATTTTTTTTTGAAAATGATATTTTTTTCATAAATGATTATAAAATATTTACGCGCTATTAGAGCTACTTTTTACGCTATTTTGAATTTTTTTAATAAATTTTTTACTTATCTTTATTTCCCCAAATTAAAAAAAAAATATTGGTATGAAAATATGACTTAAAATTTCAAATATATATGTTATTTTTTTTTGCATTTCAATGATAATAAACATTTCCATACTGTCATCCCCAAGTCTAGAATGATCAGAAAGTATAAGCTTTAATTAACTAATCGTTCAACACTGGCAGAATCACACTGTGAATTGGTGTATCTGATATGATATGTAAATATAAATTAATAACAATTGCAGGTACCTGGCAAGTTTTAAATTTATATCACCAACTATGCTTCCAGGTATTGACAAATAATCACGCTTTGAATTGGTATATCTTATATGATATTTAAATATAAAATATTAACAATTATTTGTTATAACCTAGCAAATTCTAAATTTATATCACCAACTAAGTTACCATATCTTGTTAAAGAATAAAACTATAAATTGGTGTATTTTTTTTGGTACAAAGCTGGAAGCTTAGGTGGTTATATAAATTTAGTCGGGTAACTAATAATTGCTAATATAAATTTCATGATATATACCAATTCACAGCGTAATTCTTTGTCCATGCCTGGAAGCGGTGGTGACTGGTGATATAAATTTGGACTTGCCAAATAACTAATAATTGTTACTAATTTATTTTGAAATATCAGATCAAATGCACCTATTCACAGCGTGATTCTTTGCTCAGACTTGGTAGTTTATGCGGTGATATAAATTCAAAGATATATTTTAAAAAAGTTTTTCATTATATATTTTTTTTACAAATTAAATATAAAATGTAAAATTTTATATTATAAAAACTTGTAATATTATGAGCGAATATTATGAACAAAAGAATGAACATATTTTGTTAATAAATAAATAGGGATATCCTTATGTATTTGGAATCTTCATAAAATTTATATTCTAATGATAAATAACTTATTCGATATATGTATCATTAGACTGCAAATTTTATGGGGATTCCATATATATAAGGATATCCCTCAGGCGCGTAACCAATGGGGGGGGGAAGGGGGAAATTGCCCCCCCCATTGCAAATTTGACTGTTTTCATAAATATCACTTTAAGCTAATAAAAATTTTGCCCCACCCTCCCCCCCCCAATCAAAATTTTACAAATATTTGAATATCAATTTTCCAACTTATTATTCAAAAATATTTAGTCAAAGAGTTGAAATCAAACGATAATTTATTTTATTATTATATATATTTATTTTATTAAATTCAAAATTATTAGTGAGTTAGAATTAATAAGTATTTTTAATAATATTTTATAAATATCTATATTTAAATATATTTCAATTTTACTTCCATTTCGTAGAACAGAAGAAATAGAAATACAAAAGTTAAATAAGGCTGAGCATGAAAAAAAGTAATGTGTCGTCAGAAGCGATATCATTATTGAATTCAATTGATCAATCAGAGTTTATCATTGCTGCTAGTTGCATCAATAAATTATTTTTAGCTCACTACTTTGTATAAATTTACAAAAACCAAATTTAGATTTGGTTCAGGTTATTGATTTGGTGGGAAATATATATCAACAGGTAGATACAATAAGAATGAATGTAGATAATTATTTACATAATATTTATCTAGACGTTAAATCGAAGGCTAAATTTTATGATATAACGCTTATTAAACCTCGTCTAGCATCTAGGTCATTATTGAGATGTAAAATAAATATTGGCTCAACTGAAGAATATTATAAAATATCCATTTTTATCCCATTTTTAGATACTTTTTTATCGCAAATAAAAGGACGGTTTTTAGATAAAAAACAAGTCTTTAGCAATCTTCAAGTTTTATTACCCAAAGATCCTTCTTCGTTTTCTAATGCCACTATTGGTATTTATTTCTATGATATAGATACTAAAATAAATTTAATCAGTGAATTCGAATTGTGGTATAAATATTTACTACGTTTAGCTATTTTACCTGAGCATGCTATTGATGCGCTCAATCGGTGTAAAGAAACTTTGGCTCAATTTCCTAATATTTTGAAGTTGTTTTATATTCTTGCATGTTTTCCTATTACAACATGTACGAATGAAAAGACTTTTTCCAACTTGAGAAGGTTGAAAACATATTTACTACTTCCGAATCTCGGCTAAATGGGTTAGCTCTGTTAAATATCCACAGATATTTGGTCCCGACGACAAACGAAATTCTTGATGAATTGGCAACATTCCCACGATTAAAAATCTTATTATAATTATAGTATTTAATAAAATTTTTTGTATATTATTGTATTTGATAAGAAGTTAAAAAAAACTTGTTTTTTTAATTATTTTTTAGTCAATATTTTATACACACTACTATTAGTATTTTCAATAAAAAAAATTATATTCTACTTATATTGTATGAGAATTTAAACTGAGGCTAGTTTTTAAAGCAAATTTTATAAAAAAAATGACATTAAACTTTATGTCAACTTTACATTTAAAAAATTTTTAATAAATATAATATACCTAACAAATAATAAAAAATAGGCTTGTAATATCCATAAGCACGAATTAGTAAATAATAGTTAAAAATAGAAATATAATTATTATAGAATAGCAAAAATATAACTTTCTCCCGGCCTTGTAAAAGGGGTTTGGGGGCGAATTCCCCCAAAAAATTCCCCCCCCCCCTATAAGAAAATCCTGGATACGCCACTGATATCATTTATTTATTAACAAAATATATTCATTCTTTTACACATAATATTTGCTTAAAATGTTACAAGTTTTTACATATAAAAAAAATTATAATCAAAATATTTTGCTATAATATAAATATATTATAAATGAGTGAATAGATTAAATAATGATATAGATTAATAATTAAAAAATCTTTGATTAAATTTATAAGAAAAATCAACAAAAAGAGAATTTCATATTATAATCATTTTCGGGAAATTTGTCGATATGATTTGTACCATTTCTTAAATATCAATCTATATCGTCGACATTTTAAATTTTAGATTATTTTGAAAACTAGATTTATAATGCAAATTTTTAAATATAAATTTCAAAATTAGATTAAATAAAAAGAATATGATTATAAATTAATTATAAATATTATTTTAATAATTTCTATGTGTATTTATGCTAGCTACCGCTATAGCTATTTTTATCTTAAATTTGCATTTTACTCGAACTACCTACATACAGGACTTAACAAGAAGTATAAAGAAAATTTCCCTATGTGCTATTATACCTTAGATTAAAAATATATTTATCGTTCTTTAAGACCGTTTTATTAAACAAGAAGTACAAAATAAAATCTTTCGAAAATTATAACACCATTTATTACATACAAAAATAAGTCATTGAATTGTATAGAGGAATAAAAAGTTTGACACCCTTTGTCGTCAATATAAAAGTAAGTAAAAAGCTAAGAATGGTCATATGACAATTTCCAAACCCTGCATAATATAGAACTCGTCTTTTAATAAGGTTTTTAAAAAAAGCGCGCTCTAATTTGAGCAAACATTTTTTTTTAAAATATAATATTAAATATATTTTTTAAGAAAAATTTATTAACTACCGTGATCCTCATGGAAAATGTATTCTGCCCATATTTTTTTTTTAAAATTATTAAAATTATTTTATAAAGCTCATTTGTAAAAAAAATGGAATTATATAATGTTAGAGTTGTTCAAATATTTCTTTAAAATATTTTTTTAGGCATTTTTTTTTGTTCAATTTCCACCTATATTTTTTATTATAAGTTTTTTTTAATATATATATTCCTTAGATAGAACATATCGCAAATTGGCATTCTATCACCAATATGATGAAAATTTAACCTGGTTAAAGAACGCGACTTGGGAAGGTAAGAAGTTCTACTTGTAATTTTTTTTTACCAACTCATATTTTATTATTCATTTTTGTTTGCAATTGAAATTATATAGATCGTTCAATTTTTTAACAATATATGATAACGGGGTTATAAGCCCGAGTTTGAAACCGATGCCTAGAGGACCCGGGACTAGAGCCCCTACCCGCTAAATTTTTAGGCCCAACCTTTAAAGGTTTTCCAAGAACTTTTTTAAACAAGAGTAAAATTATTTAAATGGTCCGATGAGAGATAAGTTTTTACATTTTTTAATAGCATTTTTTTTCACCTTGATAAAATATAGTTTCTAAATCAAAAATACATTTAAAAAATATTTGTCATTATATTCGGTCTATACCTAAAATTTTAACCGACAATGGTTGTACCACCCCCCCCCCCCCAACCGAATATGGTGTAAAAAAATTTTCCCTATTTTATTTTTAATTTATTTAAATAAATTATAAAATGAAATCAAATATATAAAAAAGATAATATGAAAAATAGTAGCTCATATAATGCGCTATTTTTTTGGAAAAAGTAGCTAGTAGTTGAAATAGCAAATTTTTAGGCCCGACCCACTTTCAATTTTTTACTAAGGTTGCCAGACGGTTTTAATTTTTTTTTAAATAAGCCTTATAACAAAATTATATTTTGTTGGACATGGGGAGTAGTTAGATTAAAAATTCTATACTTTATGATTATTACTCCTAAGAAATATCAGAATTCTTAAACTTATATACAAAAAGAAAATTTTTCCCTGCCTGGGCCTTTTAATTTTTGCCCAGTCCTATCCAAAAACGATTTTCAGACTTTACCTGGCCCATGGGCCGAGCCGAGTAACTGGTCGGGCATTGCAGATCTCTGGTAGCTAACGTGTTATATTTCAAAAGTAGAGTAAACCAGGCGCGTACACGGAAATTTGTGTGGGGAGGGGGGAGGGTTAAATAAAATAATTTATAAAAATTATTCTAGGAGTCATTTAGGAATAACTTAAGTTTTATAAAATTTATTAAGACAAGTGACTACTGTTGTTTACTGAATAAAACAGAATTTATTATATGATAAGATATAAAATATCTTGTTTTTTTGTTCTTTTAACAGTAATCTTGACTAAATATTTTTGTAGGTTCCGGTCCACCGTCTGATAGGACAACAATTTTGAAAAAAATGATGGTCATATCCCATAAACTTTTTGTTGGCATATGCGTCGGGTGCTTCTTATGCATATTACTTTGCGTTTCGTGTTTAGCTTTCAATCGCTTCTTCAGGAATAGAAAGTTATATTGGAAGGGGTGAGGGGGGGGGTTATTTAATTAATTTATTTTTTATTTGAATAATTATATTTTTTATTGTATCGAGAGAGAAAGATCAGGGAATTGATATTAAAATATCAGTAAATTATTTTATGTATCTTTTTAAAGTATTATAGACGCTTATATATAATATGATGTAGAGTCTTACCCTGCATTAACAGGTAGCACGAATTCTCGGCGAACAACTATAATTTGCCGCGAATTCGCGCTAACTATGAATGAGGGGTTAGGTTACACAGATCTGTCCGATTCGACTTAGAATCGGTCGAACTTGGAACAAATCATTAAAAAAAAGAAATTTCTCATTTTAAAATTCTCTTCAAGAAAAAATATCAAATAAGTGCATAAGTTTGAACTCTGATCTTTGTTATTATAAAATTAAAGTTGCAGGGAGTGCTAATTACATAAATGGAATTTGACTTAGTAAATAGCGTTTGTCCCAAACAAAATTTATCTTAATTCATTTCATAAGCCACATCAATTTTAACCCCCAAAATTTTAATATACTTAGAATTATATCTCAATCGGCTCCTTACTTCAATGATATGATGCTGGTTGGAAACGTCATGTGTTTAGTTGCCGCTATGATGTTCGGTTTGGATGGAAGATTATTCCCGCTTTATTACGAAAAAATTTGCCGAGTTTTATTAATTTTTTATTCGAGAAAATATTTTTTATATTTGGTCGCGAGGTCCTTAATATTTAAACTACCAGCTCAAGGATTGAATCTACTGGATTTAAAATTCAGAGGAGAAAATATATAAGAACTTAGAGTTATATGTGTAAGTTTATTTCATCATCATACGGTCAAGCGCGATCTATCGAATGTTACAATATACAATATAATATGCATATCTACCCAAGACAATTAAAAAAAGTACATTATAATAATATGGCAATTGCTACATTTCCCTCCAATTTAACATGACTAAATTTCCTCTAACAAACAACGTCTTGTCCGATGATGCTATTTGTGATGTTTGGGGATATTAAATTATAATATAGTTGATATTATAATTATAATATAGTCATTAAAAGAAGTTAATTGTAGTTATTTGTTTTAAATAGGATTAGTGTACTTCAGTATATTATTATTATTATTTTAATTCAATATTATATTATTTTGCGCAATCGTTTTGTTAAAAAAAAAATTATTATATTATTAGTATTATTATTATTATTATTAAGTTGTATTGTGAATATAAAAAAAAAAAATAATAAAAAGTTAGTTATCGGGTTTTTGGAAAAATTTTCGTTATTAATTCTGGGAAGAAAATTTGTTGTTGATTTTTTTTGGTTGAGAGAAGTTATTGAAAAAGAAAAATTGGTGTATGTTTTAAAAAAGAAGAAATTAAAGTAAGACAAAAAAAATAATAAATATATTTGTTATAAAAAGTAAAATAAAAATAAATTAAAAGTAACCGACCAATTTTCATCTTGTAATATTTCTATAATTAGTAGAAATATCTGGGACCAATTTCTCTTTGTGGAAAACCGCTTTTATTATTGTAATTGCTCGTATTGCACTCCCCTTTATTATGCTCAAATCGACCACAAGCCACACATCTTAATCTCTCCTGCTTATTTGGACAATACGGAGCTATATGTCCTAACTTTCCACACCCAAAACATTTTGCCTCACGGCATTCTCTGAGCATATGACCTGGTTTTCCACAATTATAACAACTCATTACTCCTCTTTCACGCGGCACAAAATTTTGTTTTATCTCTAATTTTCTCCCCCGAGAATTCTCTCTGGGCTCTCTATACGGTCGTAACTCTTGATTACTTTCGAAATAACGTTTATCAGAACTATATAAATCTCTACTAACATCACTATCCGTCCACCCCTTAATTAATTCCTGAACAGGTAGCCACGTAACTTTACCCATCATATCCTCCTCCCCATTATGCCCCTCAATTGTTAATGTTTGTCCCCTTATTCTTACGCTGCGACTCCTCAATCTCCTGCCCCAGACTAGACTACATACCCATATTAATAGTATAACCAGCGCTCCCAAAATGTTATATTGTATCTCCCAGTATTTAATAAATTTGAAACTTTTCATTCCGGCGTTACAAAAAATTTATAATTAATTTCAGGATAAAAATCTTAGTTATCTGTAATGTTAGCAAATAGGATATTATTAATAGCGTAAATAAGCCAATTATGCACATATACATGCACACTCTATATGTTAATATTTGACAAAATCTGTGTAAATTTCCTGTAACAGTTTTATATCAGCCAAAATTTGGGCAGCACTCCCGTGTAACCGCTTATTCTAAAATTTGCGCGAATTTCCTACTAATAGATTTATCTAGGCCAAAATTTGGGCAGCACTTCCGTGTAATTGATGCTTTTGGTAAAATTTCTGGTAAGCCAAAGTCTCAACTTAACAACTATATAACAGTAAACTTCTGCCCAACAGGTAATTAATTATTCCAATTAAACTTCTGTCCCACGGGTATAACCTAATAATTTTCCAAAATAACTTCCGTCCACAGATAATTTATACTGTCCACGGGTATAATTTAACTAATTTTCCAAAATAACTTCCGCCCACAGGTAATTTATACTGTCCACGGGTATAACCTAACTAATTTTCCAAAATAACTTCCGCCCACAGGTAATTTATACTGTTCACGGGTATAACCTAACTACTTTTCAAAATATAACAAGACTCGACTTGGCCACCACTTTAATATTTCTACTAATTATAGAAATATTACAAGATGAAAATTGGTCGGTTACTTTTAATTTATTTTTATTTTACTTTTTACAACAAATATATTTATTATTTTTTTTGTCTTACTTTAATTTCTTCTTTTTTAAAACATACACCAATTTTTCTTTTTCAATAATTTCTC
The DNA here is from genome assembly GCF_954871325.1 of Gordionus sp. m RMFG-2023. Classification (NCBI taxonomy): domain Eukaryota; kingdom Metazoa; phylum Nematomorpha; class Gordioida; order Chordodea; family Parachordodidae; genus Gordionus; species Gordionus sp. m RMFG-2023. The sequence continues at coordinate 26,321,469 of NC_088778.1, read as the reverse complement.
TCAACCAAAAAAATCAACAACAAATTTTCTTCCTAGAATTAATAACGAAAATTTTTCCAAAAACCCGATAACTAACTTTTTATTATGTTTTTTTTTATCAATACAACTTAATAATAATAATAATACTAATAATATAATAATTATTTTTTTTAACAAAACGATTGCGCAAAATAATATAATATTGAATTAAAATAATAATAATAATATACTGAAGTACACTAATCCTATTTAAAACAAAAAACTACAATTAACTTCTTTTAATGACTATATTATAATTATACTATCAACTATATTATAATTTAATATCCCCAAACATCACCCTATTAAATTTTCTGATCGGTTTTTATCTAGCTTGTTAACGGTTTCCACTTCCCTTTCATCGGTCATCTCATCTGTAAATGATATCGCTAATGCAGAAGAGTTGACTTTATTATCATTCAGTATTGCTACTGCCATTGAGTCGACTTCGCTATCATTCTTCATTTCAAAGGACTCTTACATCTAAATCACTCTTGAATTGGCATTTATATGCAATATTCTTACTCACAGAACTTACTTCATTTTCTCCTCTTTAATCTACTAAATCAATCTTTGAACTAAAGAATACAGCTGGGGGTTTAAATACTAAGATGCAGATTTCTTTTACCTTTACAAAGGCCAATTGTGATACATTATTATTCGGATATGCATAATTTTTAATTTGCACTATTCTTTTGATCCTGAAATAAGCCATTATAATCTTCATTTTTTGGTTCTTATTGCCCTAATCTTTAATTAATGATTATTTTATCTCCTTTATTAATTCTTATTATTTTTGAAAACTGCTATCTCAAATATTTTTAGCCAAAATTAAATTACCCTAAACTTGGAAGATTTTTTTACTACAGTTGCCACAAAGGTTTAGACATATACTAAAATTTTGAGGCCTATGTAATAATGTATTGGCTAAAATTTTGATTTGGCCCATTTTTAAAAACACTAGTTGCTATAATATCAAATATAGTTGTGCATAAAAAAAGTTAATTTTTTAAAAATTGATGTTTATTTACTCTGTTCTGTTTCTAAAAGTTAGTTTTCATTTTTGTCGGACTCATAAATTTATATCGTCGGCTGAATAATGTAGTGGTCTATATCCATCAAAAAAAAAATTGTTTTAGGAGAGCATTTTTTTAAAAAAACACGTATTTATTTCTTTGCATTTAAATAGGAGATCACACCTTTAATAATGCAAATAAAGGATTATTCTCAATTATATTTCATCATTTTTATTGAGGAGTGTTGTTAAACGGCTCGATTTTTAAAAACGGTTAATCCAAAAAAATTACCCAAGTTTCGAGATTTGGTTAATAGATGTTCAACCTTTTCTGCTATCTATGAGCAAAATCTCCGGGCTTGGTTAGCCGTTTAACATCACTATGAATATACATAATAATATATACGCTGTTGCAGAAAAAAAAGTGAACACTCTAATTCTCAGCCGACGATATATTTTTAAAATAAAAATTATATCATTTTCATATTTATTTATAAAGATAAAAGTAATTTATTTCTTCGAATGAAAAAAGAAAAATATCAAATTTTGATTAAAATATTTTTTATTTTAACAAATTTCAATTTCCGTAGGGGAGATTGTGGTTATTGAGTTTGGGATTTTCGTTAGCTTATGGTTCTCTGTTTACCAAAGTGCTTAAGGTCCAAGCTTTGAAAGCTGCCATCAAAAAAGATAATAAAGTTAATATTCACTTATTTTTTTTTTATAATACAGGCCAGGCTTATTCCTATTCGGGGCTAGGTTGGGGCTTAAATTTTTTTAAATATAATATTCCATATTGTGAAATATAAAATTGATATATTTTAAAATTTTTGTAAGATCATTAATTGGGTATATCGTGTGTCTTTTATTTTTATAGTTCTGGTAAGGAATTTTATATAAATTATTGAGTGTCTTTATTTAAAAAAAGAGATAAATAGATTAAGCACACAATATAATGACAACTAACTAAGCCCGAATGCCTGATAAGATTCTTAGTTATCTTGAAGTTATTAATTCCTCTTATTATTCAAAATGCGTATTTTCACCATTTTTATAGGTCAATTTATTTTTAATTCTATTCATTTTTATTTATTTTTAAAAAAAAAGACTATTAGTCAATTGATCAAACATAGGCACAAACAAGTCGTCGATTTCATAGTATCCAAAAAGGGGTCGGGTATCGAAATTAACTTTTTGGTCGAAGTAAATCCTTGACGTGATTTTGTTTATCGTTACATATTATGTTTCTTCAGCTTTTAGGTCGCACGCTTTACTAAATATTAAGTAGTTCCCTTCTCAATTATTATTACCCAATTTGTATCAAGATCATACCCTATATATAAGGTTTTTAAATAGTGAAGACCAAAACCGAAACTGAACCGATACGGATATCGAATAACCAGATCGAATTAATTTTTTTTGTTTAAAAATTTTGCAAAACCTCAATTTGACCTGGGATCAGGAGCTAACTAAAGGTTGTCTTGACTAAGTTTTTTAAAACTATTTTTGATTAGAAAAATGGCATTTTTTTATTTTGGTTTTCTTATTCTTTTTTTTAGTAAAGAATGCACTTTTCTAATAAATTTTTTTTTGCTATTGGTCAGTTTTTTTAAGTGATATGTCTTTATTATTTTTGCATTTTTTTCTTCCAGGCATATCACCATTAAGTTATTACTTTAGGGAGTTTGGTCAATAATTATATTTTACAGATATTACAGGACCGTTGACCTATTTAATTTCGAAGCTTTTTTTTGAAATAAAAGCCCTTGTCTCATGACCACCCAATAAAAGAAAGAGTGCCGTTTAAGATTGGCGTAATTTTCAAATTCTAGAAACATGAAGTAGAAACACTTTTCAAGATTTTAGGAACAGGAAACAGAACCACTTTTTTAAAAAAAAGAAGATTCAACCGGAACTAAAACCCTCTTTCTTCCAGGTTCTAAAAATTGGGATATGTAATAGGATCAATTAACCCTGAAAATAAAGGCAATTGTGTACCATTTATGTGTTTATATCAATTTGTCAAAGATATCTAAACTTGTCGAAAAAATTATTTATTGTTTTCACCACCATCACAGGATTATTATTTTTTTGCACAGAAAATATTGATTTTTCAAAAAATGAGATTGTTTCAAAGATAGAATGATAAATAAAGAAAAACAAATTTCATTGCCATACGATCCAAGGAATATTATATAACATAACGTATAAAACATTAAAATCATGTAAAATTATTGCGAAGAATCCCACTCAACCCATTTTTCCAATGAACTTATGTGGCCAATTAATTTCCATGAGTGATATTTTAATATTTATTATTCTAGCCAAGCGATAATTGGAAATACAATCTTTGTGTACCGACATTCTTAGCCTTAGACATACTTTTTCTGATAATTTGGAGACTGTTAGACCCCTTATACAAGTCGCTCAAAGATTTCCCCATGATAGTAATAGTAAATCGTGACGATGAATTCAAGATACTGCCTCAGTTAGAAATTTGTTCCTGCCGTAAACTCGGCATTTGGTTATGTAAGTTTCATTATATTTTATTAAAAAATATTTATTTGTTTGATGGGGGTAAAGTAAAAAAAATTTTAAAATTGTTGAAGGTAAAATTATATTTTTTTTCCTTCTTCTTTATACATTTAACCAACTACTATTTGTAATTATTAACAGATTTGTGGAACCGGAGTGAATAAGGAAGCCATAGCCCCTCTTTCTGTTAAAAATCTATAGGAGTTAGGAACCAGAACTCCACTTTCCCTAGAATTCTCTAAGAAACGAAACCGTTATTAAAGAAGATGGAACCCACTGAACTAGATCTAATCTTATAACCGGAAACGAAAACCTCTTTAAAAAATTTTTTTAGAAATCAAGAACCGACTCTAAGAAAAATAATAAATCAAAACTTTTTTTAGTCCGGTTGTGCCAAACACTTTGATATATATCATTTTTAAATCTGTAGCATATCATTAAGAACTTAACGAGTATAACTGGGATCTCTGTTAGACATTTGATCATTATCCTGGATTATATTTCGGCATTAATGTAATTCCCAAATTTCCATGATTTATTTTCGTCATTAACTATATGGCCATCTTAAATTATTTTGCATTTATAGTGTTCCCAAATTGAGTAACTTATTTCAAAGCTTCATTCTTGAAATTGTTTCAACATGATTCCATTCCAATTAGTTTTTCTCAGGGTTGTGAACTCTCCTTCTTTAAAAGGGTTGCAGTTTGTGTTCTTGTTAGGTGAAATATCTCTGAACCAGGTTCAGGGTTCAGAAAAATAAGGATTTATAAAATTTTAGTAAAAGTAACAGAAACATCAGTTTTTTTTATAAACTTTATTTTTACTATATTTCGCCCTTACTATAAAAATAATTTATCATTATGATTGAAATATAATCGAATTTTAATATCCTCATACTAATAATTTTCAGCCTTTGAAAAAAATGGTGTTTTACGTTTTAAATAATTTGCATGTTCTTTTATATGGTAATATATTCTTTAAATAAATAGAAATTTAGTATTTTAAATATAAAGTTATTGAACTCTGAACCCTAAATTTTGAAAAAGGGTTTGGGTTCCATAAAATATTGAGGGTTCGGGTTATGGTTCACGGCCCTGGTTTTTCTCCTCGTTTAGTTTTATTTGTTGCCACTAGACACTATTTTAGTATGGTTAGGTGAGATCGCATAAGTTTGGGTTAACATTTTTTTAAGGTCTGCCATGCTTAGAAACGACTGATAGGCTTGTGGAGGGCAATTGAAAATTGGATATATATTAGTTAGAAAACCTATATAAATGGTGCGCTTTTCGATCACTGCATATACTGGAGTTTTTTATGTAGATATAAGTTGTTGTTTTTAGTTACACTTGATAAGTAGTTTGAAAGGTATAAAATCCAGGAAAGTTTTTTTTGGCTTAAAAGACTATCAAAACACTAATGAAAGAATAGCAAGATGCATGGCTTTTTGATAACTTAATTTTTAGGTTCGAAAGATACAATTTTAAATGTTAGTTTCAACGATTTTTTTTAAAATAATCAATCACGTTTGGTTTGATTATGAGTATAGGGTTTTCAGCTTTATCTGGGTTGGATATTTATTTATGAGGTTTTTTTTAAAAATAATTATTATATAATAAATATTCATTATATAGTTAATATTATTATTTTTTAAAGCCATTTTATACGGCATGAAGGGACTGATATTGATATTCGGACTTTTTTTGAGCTACGATACGCGTAAAGTGTTTATCAAACAAATCAATGATTCCAAATTGGCCGGCGTTGCGATATATAATATAGTGGTAATTTTTTTTAAAAATTTTTTATTATAAGTTAGTCTTCTCAAATAACATTTTATTTATAATATCACTTACTCGCTCTTAAAAATTTGTTTAAAGAAGACCACTAGCGGCAAAGCAAGCCCAAGGCTCACTTAAAAAAATATTCTTTTGTAGGTCATTTTAAAGCTTAAAAATCTCTTGGAGGCTTACCGCCTACCTTTCATATCGGTGTTGACGATTCATATCCCCTACCCATTTACATGGGGGTTAATTTAAACCAATAACATTGGTGAATTATAAGATGAGACCCGTTATCAAAAACGCAGGAAGAGTTTATAAATAACCGGTTATTTATTTTTAAAAGATTTTATGCGCCATAACGATCCCAATGACTATACTCATAGTTAACAATCACAACGCGAGTTTCGCATTTGTCGCCATAAGTTTATTAGCGTCTACCTTCCTCTCGACAGTTCTCATATTTTTCCCGAAGGTAAAAAAAAATTGACTCTTTAAATCATTTCTATAATATAATTTTACTAATCTACCTTTCTCTCGACAGTTCTCATATTTTTCCCGAAAGTAAAAGAAAATTGACTTATACAATTTTACTAATACATTTTTTTTTTTGAAAATATATATAAAAATTTAATATTGCGCAATTACAATAGGAAATTGTCTTATCTTGAAAATTTACTGTCCATTAATGATCACGGGTTTATGATTAATCTTCATGGATTATGTTTTGGAAAGCTGGAAATATATTACTTTATTTAAAAGTTTTATAAAAAATAATAATGCTAAAAATTGACTTAAATTATTAAAAATTTCGTGTTTTTTTTAATGAATAAAATTGTGACACCATTATTGATTAGAGCAAAATAAAATTGTCTAAATTTTTTTGTTATTTTAAAAATATTTTCGTTTCCCCTTAATTTAATTCTTTGTTTTATCATTTTATTAAATCTAAAAGTAATTTATATCGACAAACAATATCAAATCAAATAAGAATAAGAATAATATAATACAAATATATAATTTAAAGGTAAAATACCATTTTTGACAAACTTTTTCGTTTTCTTAATATATTGCAATAAAAATGTACAAAAATAAAAGAGAAAAAGAATTATAAAAAACTAAAGTAACTCCTCTAGAAAAATAATATAAAATATACACAAAAATAATTTTAAAAAAACCCACTGTGGTGAGTGTGGTACTTGTCATTGTTATAGTATACAAAAAAAATAATTATTTATTCGTAGTTAGATTTTATTTTATTGTTATTAGTAAATAAGAAAGAAAAGTGAGAAATAAAATTATAGTGAAAATAAAACATAGAATTATTGATCTACTAAAAGTATTTTTTTAAAAATAAAGGTTATAAAAACAATTACTATACAATATACCAGAAACAAAATTGTAAAGTGAATTACACTTATATATAAGCATCGTAGAACCGTAACTAAATTTACCGAACCAAAATACGGACACTTCTTCTAAAAAAACTGATCTTTCAATCGGTCCCGATCTAAAACCGATAGGACCATTTCATTGACGTATAGAAACCTCCATGATTTACAATTTTTTTTTATCATATAAACCTAAACACAATCAAGATTTTTTACATCTGGAAACGAAAAACGGATGAAGAAACTCCCGACACTTTGAAAGGTAATTTGTTGAGCAAAGATGAAGAAAATAAGTACCAACAACTTTCCAACGAAAACGACGAAATTTTGAAACAAATATCTGAAGTATGTATACAAAATTTACTATGTAAGAATGCTACTAGAAATCATCTATATTATTCGATAGAGTCCTTTTTAAGTTCAAAATAAAGGAATAATATTTTGAGTTTTTATATTAACTCAAAATAACGCGGAGTATTTTTAAAGATGTAATTTTGAATATCAGATTAAAACTAAGCATTTCCTTCCCTAAATAGCCTCACGGGGCGAATAAAAATCCATTCATGCAGATTGATTAATTTCGGAGCTTTATGAACTGTTTCTTACAGGAAAAATCAATGATTATATTTGAAGAATTTGCATAAGTTTTTCAGTGAAAGATTTTTAGGTGATTTTTAAGGAAGAGCTTAAGAAATTTTTTTTTATCATAAATTGATTTTGCTGATTAATAGATAATCTTGTCCCTAATATCTATTTCCACTTCGATGGGAATATTATCTACATCACTTGCTCTAAGTGATGATTTTTGTTAGCTTCGATGTGGCTAATATTGATAGCGGGTTTTTGTTATTAGCTATTCCCTCCATGCTATTTGCGATTAGATAATAGAGGGTGGCAATATTGTGTATAATAGGGTGGAAAAGTTGCTATTGGAAGTTTATTTATTGGAAATATAATTTCTCGGTGATCAGGAATATTGATGATTATTATTATTGCTAGAGGGAGCCTTGTTTTTGTATATGGCCTAAAATTCACAGTAATAACTAGGGATGAAAAAAAACAAAGTAAGAGATAAATATTTTTATTATAATTTTGCTGGTATTGTGCGCATTGGTTTCCATCTCATGTAATATATTGTTTATGGGTCTGGGAGGACTGTGATATTGTGAAAATGTCGGGTCTTGATAAAAAAAGATAGGTCGATATATTATTGTCAAAATTTTTATTAGTTATTGCAGTCAGTAAAAATAAGATTTTAATTTGTCAAAAAGATGCTATTCACATTGAGATATCGTCTATGATATATTTAGTTGATAACTAAAAATGTTGAATGTACTTTATAAGAAGTTTTGAAGTTACTTACTAATTTAGTTTAGATGTGTGTGGTTCGATTTAAACTCATTGAAACTAGCAAATATAAACCATCATATATACAGCGACGTTTTTCAAGTTCTTGAAATTTTATTTCAATATATTCAGAATATTGAATGATCATAAATTTTGCATGAAAAACGATGTTCTTTCTTTCTTAGTCATATCGAAATGGTATATAATATTTTTTTTAAAAAAACATTGGCTTAAGTAGCCAATGGCCATATCTAGAATTGTTTTAAAGAGGCACAATTTTTTTTAAAAAATAATTTATAACCAGACCCTCTTTTGGTTCAACCGGAAATCTAAAAATCGGATTATAATTTTTAGTCTTGAAAATCCGAATTTGTTGAAGAAAATAAATATGATTATAAAAGCTAAATTTCTAAAAGGCGTCCACCTGATTATATTTAAAAATTTCTATCTTTACGTTGAACAATTTAATCGCTCCTACTTTGCCGACGTTTCTCATTATTGTAGTAATATCATATAAAATATGCTTTTTAATGACCTTATATATTAATTTATTTTTTAGAAAGATGCGCAGATCCAACGATTGAGCGAAATGTTAAAGAAGAAACAAATGGCCAAATAAATGATATATTTTTTATAAAAAAAATATGTATTAATCTCGTATTATCCCCCCACCCCCATTATTTTATTTTTTTTTAGAAATCAAGAAAAACTTTTATTAATTTTAATTATAAAAGTTAAAACATTTTCGGATTTGAAAATTTTTATGGGATATTATGGAAAACTAATGCATGAAAAGTCAAATTATACTCCATATTTTTTAAATTTTATATTAAAACATAAAGTGCAATATCATTTTTTTTAAAAATTCCCTTCATGATCTCTTTAATATATAAAATTAAATTTAGTTAAATATTTTTATACATATTCCAAGAAAATTTTTATCCGGTAAATTTTTATATACATAAACTATATTCTAGTGCTAAATTTTGTCTATGTTTTGCAATATTTATATATTCTAAAATAAATTATATTTATAAATTTAAAATTCTTACATATTTATAATATATAATACAGTCATTGTCAAAACCCTTGATGTGAATTTTTATTTTCTTAAAATTTTAAGATCACGTCAATAAAGTTATTTTATTTAACTGAATAAATGATTTAATTACTATATATATCACATTTAATAAGGTTTTTATCTTTCAATATTTGATTAGATAAAGAATAATCCTAAAACAACCTATTTCTCCCAATTATGATTAATGGTAAAATTTAGGGATTCCATTTTTCTAGTGAACATATTTTGAATTTACCATTAAACCAGAAACTGGAACCATTACTTTTTAAAATAGGGTTAAAAACAGCAATATAGCGCCAAAAGGCATTTTAATTTATGCTCAATATGTTATAGTCTATTTTTGTTGTTATTTTAAATAATCATTTTATTGACCATTTTGTATTATTATTATATATTTCTTATATATATATACCCTCATTAGAAATAAGTATTCGAAATACATCGTCTGCTGCACTGTAAACCCTCATATCTGTCTTTTTCTCTAAAACTGACTTTTTTTTGTTGTGCATAAATTAGTTTATCAGACATATCCATTTAATTATATACCAAATCTATTGACTTAATAATAGGTATAATGAATCGATCGAAACCCGGGTTCGTATCCACAAAATTTACGAGTTACGAATTATCTTATTTCCTGAGAAAGTTAAGTTCAAGCTGACCCGTGCCGACTTAGCACGTGGCGGTGTTTATTTGCAAACGAAAGTTTTGTGCCCTATTGACGATCGTACGGTTATAAAAACATAAAAATGGGCTCCGACGATCAACTTATGTGTACATTAACACGAAAAAATATTGAGTTGAAAAAGTTAGATATTTTAGCAATGGGAAAATTATTAGCCTTGAGGGAAAATATTTTTATTTAGAAGATTTAAGATATGGCCAATATTATATAGGCCATTTCTAATCAGCATAAAGGATTTATTAAATTTTAAATATTTTGGACAGAACCTATTTACAATACTATGATAGCTAAAATTTATTGAAGACGAAAAAGAATATGTAATATTTGGTTAAAAATATTAGAACAATATATAGAAAATTCAGTTGGATTTGAATAAATGAGGTACTATCAAAAGAGATTTACATAATATAAAAATGAACATTTTTCATTCAATAATTCTGATGAGTTGTCATTAGTTAGCGCAATAAAAAAAAGACAGTCCGGATAATACAATTGAATTAGGAAGATGGGAACTTTAGAGCTCTTTATTTCCCAAACCCCTAAAATGAGGGAATTTTCATCTTTACCCAGATATTTGTAGGCAAATGAGTGGTTAAATTAGAAAGTTATTCTATAATAAAATAATATATGTACCCCATATATTAACATTAAAAAAATTATCTTTAAACCAGAGCTTAAATAAAAAATCATGAAGATGAAAAATAAAAGATTTTTTTAGAAGAAATTTGTGATTTTATTAATCATGAAAATTTTTTTAAAGCATAAAAATCAGAAGAGATTTACTTATAAAAGATTTTTTATGCAAAAATTTTTTTAAATATTTTAGGTTAAATTTCAGAAATCCTGTTTAAAGTATTCTCAAAATAACTACTTATTTCAAAAACCAGAGATCATTAAGTTTTAATATTGTGAAATTTGGCGGTCTAAAATTAGAACAAAACCATGGCCAATATTAGGGCATTGCCCATATCTAATATATATATCATCAATTAGCCAACAGCATCAGAACTTGTAGGTTCTTTATTTAACGAACAAAATATCAGTCCTGGACAGGACTAACAGATTGGAATTTTATATGGTTAACCATGGAGTTACTCTATAAAACAATGCTATTTTTTTAAATTAAAAAAAAATCAAATTATAATCGATTCATGATTAAAATTAGTGTATATTGTATGAATAATGTTTATTCATACATATGAAGCAGTCTAATTAAACTAAATTAACTATATTATAATACTTCTAATTTTCCTTGATTTATCTAGTTTATCCTCTCCCCCCCCCCTCCCAAGATATTATATTAAAATGTGATAAGATTGATAAACAATTGATATAATAAAAAATAGCCTATAATGGTTGTCATCAAAAATAAATTTTTATAGTTAAAATAACAAAATTTATTCTAAACATAGTATCTATAATTTATAAAAATTGTAAATATCGACATAATAAAAATAATAATTATATAAGTAGGCTTTACAAACAGTTGCATAAAAAAAATTGTCTTGATTTTAAAAAATAGTATAATTATATTAAAAATAATTAACATAAAATATTATTTATTTATTTTTATATTTATTAAACATCAAAAATTTTGTTTAATTTTAATATTATAAAAAAAAAGATATGTCAATAATTTTAATTTTAAAAATAAAAAATATGGAATTTATTCTAATAAAGATTTTTTAAAAGTCCCCCATAAAAAAACAATCAATTATCAAAATAATTTTATTGAAATATAGTAGAGTATAAACCCGTTTATAACGGCCTAAGAGGCCGGAAATATATAATATGAAAAGAGGGGGAAAACGTTAACTCGTTATAAGATACACCTTAAATTATATATTTCTTGGAAGCCGTTCGAAAAATGAAAAACGCTAAAAACTGGTAAAAAGGGTATTAAGGGGGAGGGGGGGTTTATTAACTATAGTTAAAAAATAATAATTCTAATCTCTTATTTAATCATATCATATTGGAAGAGAGACGAGTATTTTAAGTATTATTGATAATTTATGTCAATATAATTAAGTTTTTTTTTAAAAAAAAAGAATTTTCTATTTTTATTTGTTACAAGTATACAGCTAAAATGATTTTCGCTATTTAGTCACCACATCTTGTAAAGAGTAATCTGTCAATTTCCTAACTAAAATACATGAGTTATCTAAATAATTATAAGATCTATTAAAGCGTGGCCCGTTGATGGACAGCTTATCAAACTATTTCTCGATCGATGAACTTGACAGAATTCAACACATGATAAGTGCTACCGGATTCTAGTGTAGGCTGCATATCAAAGTTATGAGAACGAACCGCGTTGCCCGCTTCTAAAACATCGTAAGACAGTCGTTGTTGGGTTGCGGATTCATCACGAATGGGATTAGAATTATTGAAGACGTAATTAAATTGTTGGATGCCCTGATTGTTATTGTTGTTATTCACTACCACTATATCTTTATCATTCCCGAAATATTTTTTAGAGATTAAATGGGGGTTGAAATCATGTCGCTGGTTCAGGAGGGGGTTCGGGGAAATTAACAGGTTCTCATTCTCGCTACTAGAGAAATTGTAGCCCATGTTGTCAATGAGAACGGGCTTGTACATATTGTTTAGATTAGATAAACTGGCATCATTATTAATATGGGGTAAAAGATTTTTGTTTGAGGCTATGGGGAGGCAACTTGTATTACGTTGCTTAGAATTGACGGCATGAGGAAAGGGAATGTTAGGGTCATTAATGGAATCATTAGAATTTTTATCGTTGTCTAGAGCTATAATAAATAGTGGTTTTATCCGATAATTACCGTCCCCGTAGAGTTGGTAGCTTTTATTTTTTTTTGTGTTTAATTTTAGCTATTGTATTATTTAATATGAATATAATATTTTTTAATTTGTCTTACCATAAAACTTATATCTTTTAATAATTTAAGGCTGAAATGATGATTATTTTTTATTAACAAAAGCCAAACTTATATTTACTCTCTTTTAACATTGCCTTCAATTATTTTCGAACTTATAATTATTAGAAACGACAATGATTGGCGTCTCGTTAAAAGACATAAAATAAAAAAAATCTAGTTTTAACTAAAAAAAATAAAAACTCATTTACAAAAAGCCTAAATAGATGGTAACATATAATTTTAAATTTATTGGTAATAAATAACTCAAAAATCCGCTCCTAACACAAAAGTTTTGTAAATGTGGAGTGAAGCACTCCAAAATGGAAGAAAAAAATATTAGGTGTCCTATCTTAATTCTGAACAGACAGGCGCGTGTGTATTAGAAATAGTTATTAGTCCTAATAAATTTATTGTTAATATTTTTAAATAACAATAATATTTCATAAAAAATTTTATTATCCTTCCCCCCCCAGACCAAATTCCTGCGTACGCTCTTGTGAACAGAGAATTCTATTCCAGCTAAGATATTTTATTTTATTATTTTGGTTTATATTTTGAGTACCAAAATACACGATGCATTATATTTTTTTAGTCTAAAAAATCACATTCTATTCAAATATTTAGTGTTTTTTTTTAAAAAAAATTTGAATTTTATAATAATCAAGTAACACTTCAAAAAGATATAGATAAGAAGTTTAATACCGAAATCTTTGATTGTGATTGGTGAATTGATGTATAGTTTGCAAGTGACGACTCAATTTGTCAGAGCGCGAATATTTTTTCTCGCAAAGGTGACAAAAATATCGTAGCGTAGGAATGATTTTGATCTTCTATTATTTTTAAGGTCGTGAATAGGTATATTATTTTTAAAACAAGTAATAAAAGATCCCTAGTCTCTATGGATTTACATAGTTCAGTGTTGCAAGAGTATAAATATTTCACATGTTAAAACCTCGAGATGGAGATAATAGTAAACCCTGCGATATTATATAATAACCCGCTTATTGGATATGCGTTTATAAATTAATTGCTAGCATATTAAATAAAGTTAAGTGTAAAATTGTTCCTGAGAATAAATGAAAAGAAAAGCCATCATAAAAAATATGATGAAAAAAAACATTAAATATCTTAGGTAGTAGCATATTAACTGCTACAATAATTCGGTTGACATTTTCAATATGTATACCTGAATATAGAACTGATCTATATATTCTAAAGCTCTGCTAAGACCTATTTAAAATAAACCATAATAGTTAGGTCCAATTAGATATTTCTAAAAAATAAAAGGCCAGACTTAAAAAAAAAATTATGACAAATGAAAAGTGTCTCTCTTTTCCTTTTGGAACTTCGTTTAGACGCCATTTATCTACTAATAAAAAAATATATTATGACTCATCCGAATAAGACGTGAGATGATCCCTCCAATACTAGAGAGAAGGCTAATCAATATTATATTTATTATAGTTAGGAAAATTGCTTAATTTTAGACATTTTAGCAGGCTAAAAAAAAGACTAAACTTAGTTTCCAACCAAATACAATCACCTCCGCCTCGGCGATATTTTTTGAAAATAAAGTTTCGCTTTGAAGGATGAAGAAATAAATGAACTCGCGTCTCTATGCGGTGCGGATTTTATTTTTGGCACCCGTCTGTAGACTAAGCTGAATCAGCCATTTTTTTTAGCCATTACCCAACTATAATAAATAAAATTTATTCGTTTGTTTTAAAAAAAAAAACTTTTGGTGGTTTGGTGTTAGAAGAAGAAACGGACATCGAATTCGTGAGATTCGAGTTATCAACAACTTCGGAAGAAGTAAGCGGCGGAGGAGGCGGGTTGGATATTAAAGTTGGAATGGTCGAGACAACGTGTGTAGGATGTTCAAGCCTATAGTGCCTAGATAACACTAACTCTGATTTGCACTCAAATGGACACGGCGTTTGAGACTTATTGACTGATTTATTTATTTGTTTTGAAAAATTTATTAAATTGAGAATAAATCATTCTGATTAATATATCATTTTATTATTGAAAATAATCATTTGAAACTCGTCAAAGTATTATTCTAAAATTATGAGACCTTTATATAGCAGATTCGAAACGGGACACAAAATGTCTAATAAATACGTTTAAAAAAATCTTTGTTACCAATATAGATATTAACAATTAAACTATTTTAACCTAATACGGATGGCAATCTGCAATTAATATCATGGTAGTTTATATAAATAGTAAATGGACAAAATCTATTTTGACAAAAAAAATGTGTATCAAGCGGGAAATAGATACGATTTTGTAGTCATAAATATGCAAACAATTAATCTCGCCATTGTAAACGTTACTTTAAGCTCATCACTTTGCAAAAAAACAAAAAAGATTATTCAAATTTAAAAAATCGCTCCGAGTAAATAATTTAAAATTGAGATATTTAAAATTTCCCGAACAGTCACGTAATATCTTATAAAATTGAGTGAAATTTATAAGCGTTTTATTAATTCGCTCTCTCTTCATGATTAGGGAGATTATTTATTTATTTTTGAATAACGGTACTGGTTTATGTAATATATTCGCTCTTATTTATTTTGTTTTTTCCATTATTTGTGTTCGAAATTGTCATTTTGCTAATATGATTGGTTTTAACCACTATTATATTTTTATATAATTCAAATATAATTAACATATGTTATATTAATATAAGCCTACAAAATTGGATATATTTTAATTTTTAAAAATGGGCTTAAAATTATTTGAAGTTGGTAAATAAGCACAATCATTTGTTTGATGTGATTTTTTTTTACATTTTAGATCCTAAGCTAGACTGAATTAGTTAAGAATCTAGTCAACGAATTTTGGAATGTTATTTAAAAAATAGAGGAATAAGTAACGTTGTTAAATAGCCTGATTTGGGTCGATTTTTAAAACGGCTCGATTAAGATTTTAACCAAAATAATATTATGTAAGCCTCGAGATTTGCATAGCGGGTCAAACCTTTTTCCCATTTGTAAACAAATTCTCCAGGTTTACATGATATTATTTCGACTAGAATCTTAATCGGGCAGTTTTTTAAAGACCCAAATAGGCTTTTTTTTAACAATGCCATAAGGGAATAAAGAAAATATGTTTTACAGGACGAGATAGATATAAAAATATACCATATCATAAATAATAATCGAACAATAAAAAATGGTCGTTCTAACCCTCGATGCTGGCGGTACATCTGAATATTTCATTGGTTTTATCTTGACCGTGAATTATTTCAAAGTGTTTCTGAGCGTCGTACCTGTTCAAATTTTTAATGAATTAAAATATTTCGATAATGAAATCGAAAAATCGATAGGTCAGTAACGATTAAACCTGCTTACAAGGTAACTGATTATCCGAAATAATATTCTCGTCTTAGATTTTTGGAGTCTTACTCCCTTTAAATTACAAATTTACACGGGTGATGAATACCCAAAAAATGATTCTTTAGCAATAATTAGCTACGGGAAACTCTATTAAATAGTCTAACTTAATGGTTTCTTTTTAGCTAAAAGGCCTTTGAGCTAGTAAACCCCCTATTTTTGGTTTGTTTTAAGTATTTAGTGGCATTATTTTTCATAATTTATTCATTTATTTTTTTTTTGGTTATTTAGTCAATACTAAGGTCGACTAAGTACACAGCCCTAAGGATTTATTTTAAGCGCAAAATTAAATGTTAAATATTCATATATATAAATTTTTTTAAACCTAGATTTCGAGGTGATGTCACAACTTTGGCATTTAAAAGGGCGATGTTCTTGGTGCTTGTAGTTTATGTGCTTCTTAACGTTACCCGGCGTGGCGAATACGAAAGGACAGAAAGGGCATTTGTATGACGATGCTTCATTTATTTCATTTTTTTCGCATTAATTTAAAGAGAAAAAAATATAACTTATAACCCATAATCCCCAAAAATTAAAAGCTTGATAATTTTTTCTTATAAAAAGGGTCAAAAAAATATTATATATTCAATTAAATTTTTTTATATAACGTCATTACTATGATGCTTGCAGTGTATTTTCAGAATCTTTTGAGACGCGAAAGGCTTTTTGCATAACTGGCAGCGAAATTTTTGATCTTTAAAATAATAGCAAGTTTTATTGAAACCCCAATATCTCATTTTAATTCTTTTTAAAAAAAAACAACACTGCACCATTTTACCCCTTAAAGCTGGGACTTCAAATTTAAGATAGCGATATTATTCTTCTTTCAACAATGGTTGCTGTTAGTTATAAGGGAGGGGGGGAAGGGGGAATGGAAGGTTACGTTTTGACTAGTGATTCAAAATCGTTTCATTTCAGCCGATTTTTTAAAATGGCTAACTCAATATTTTAGCCAGAAAAATATTGCCCAAGCCTCTTCGCTAATAGATGTAACCTTTGTGCCATCAATGAGCAGAATCTTCAGGCTCGCTCAATATTTTTCTGGATAAAATACTGCATTCAGTATTTTATAAATTAAATGGAAAGATGCGTCACTACTTCCGACCATCTCAATATAAAAATCTTCAGGTTATCGTAAAATTTTATGAAGATCTCTGTAATATCCTTATTTCCCTACCCACAGAGTGTTTCTGGAACCTTCCAAGGATCCCCCAAACAAATAAAATATTTTTTTAAAAAAGAATCCTTCTTGAAAAGAAAGTGAAATTATTTTTTTTCCTCTTTTACTTTCTTCCGTGACTTGTCTCATGATGTGCTCCGAAAATTTATTTTTATTGGCATATAAGGATCCGCATGTAGGACAGGCTATCGTTTTTTCGTGAGTGTGAGTTCGCATATGCTCTTCTATTTTTGTTTTGTACCTATACTGCAAATTGCAATCTTGATATGATTTATTTTATTCATTTTTTTTTCATATGATATTTTTGTTGTTGTATAATTCTTATCTTTCATTTATAAATTTCCATTTTTAAAAATAAATTTCTCTATTTCTTTCCGTGGTGTTTATATATATATATCAAAGCACTGCTAGGGTTTATGGATCAAACCATAAAAATTTTTTAAAAAAATAATAAACCCGTGCCTCATATATCAATTAATAAGTTGGAAAATCTTTCTTCAATTCTCTCCTTTCTTTCTTTCTTTCTTTCTTAGTGGAGTGTTAAATATTCATTCACTGCTCATTGTTTTCAATTTTACCTTTTACATTCAAAAATAACAAAATTTAAAAAATTCTGGATTAAGGCTGGGCAATATGTAAAAATGGTTAAAGGTAAACATCTAGGCTAAAAAAAATATATGCTGGGACAGGTTTGAAAACGGATTTTTTTTCAAATAGGCCGGGATATAGATTCCTTCTGATTCTGATATATATATAATAGGTGATAAGAAACACGACTTGGACAATTATCAAATCCCTTCCAGGAGTTGGACAGGTCCTTAAAAAAAAGAAGATAGATTCAGATTTTTTAAAATGTACCATTACAAGTAATATTAAAAAATATCAAAAAGATATGTATCTTTTGCTAAATAAGAGTATTTTAGATGCCAGATACTTGGTATGAAAAAATTTATCTATTCCTTCTGCACAATTAGACATAAAGTTGATGAGGAGGTTTAAATAATCTAGTGGTTCAAAAAAAAATAGCTATGAATGAATTGTGTGTGACCCAACATTTAAAAATAGAGATAGAGAAATCTATGAACTATCTACCTATAGAAATACAAATGCTATAAAATATATGAGTATTAATTGTTTCAACAAGATGAATGATAAATTCCAAATACATAACATCAAATTCTATGGTTTATTCTTCTAGAGGAACTATTTTCGAAATTTTATTTAGAAATTTTTTAAAATTATTAGACATTAGTAAATAAATGATTTTTCGATAAATCCTCATGGAATCATTTATATAAATATAATTTTAAAACCAAGGGGCATCATTATGAAAAAAAACTTTTTTTAAACACAATCAAAAAATATAAATTAACCAAATATCAATATTTATATAATAATATCAGGTATAATTGAAGATTATTATTAAAGATCAAATTTTTTTCATGAATAATTTTTTATATATAAAAATCACAAAAAATATTTTTACAAAAAAATATATGGAATTTTTAGTAAAATTTGATCAAAAAATACTAAAAGCCAAAGAAAGAGATCAAAATCTTTGAGAATTTTTTATTTTTGCACAAATATTAAACTCTGGCCCAAAGATAATTCAAAAATATAGGCCAGTGAAATTTTAGTAAATATATTTTCTTCCATTCCAATAATAATGAATAATAATTTAAATTATAAAGAAAGGAAATGAAGCGACAAAATTAAAGAAATTTTAATACGATTCACAAACTTTTGAAAATTTATAGAACTAAAAAATAAAAATATATCCAAAATAGAATTCTAGAAAATTTAAAAATTTAACATAAAATTTCTTTAATATTTCAAAACTTCTAAAAGTTTTAAAACAACTGAAATTTTTAGCCTAAACAAAAATTTAAAAAATATTTGTAACTTTTGTCAAGAAAATGAAAACAAGATTTTATTAAAAATGTCAAAAAGATACAAGCACTAGATACAAGAATATATCTTAGATACAAGTATTTGTGTTACTGTCTAACTCTGATCCAATCCCAGAACTGTAGCAGATTCTAACTCTGGAACTGGCACTAAATTCTTTTCTTTTTTTATAAAGGGTTTATTTTTAACATATTACCTTTCCAACCACATATGAATTTGGGTGGGTTATATTTTTCAGCTTCTCCCTCAAGATCGTTCAAATGGTATTGAATGTGCATGTAAAATAAAAGGTGATCTTCAGTTTTGTACTAAATGATTTTTTTCACAATATGTAATTATAAAAAATAAAATACATTAGATGAATTGCTTAAATTTTAGAAGATCAATATATTGATATCTAAAATATAAATATAGGGCCACTGACTAATTTTCTGATACAGCTAAATTTAATTAAAAAATGTCTTGCTCAGTTTTGATAGAGAATATTTAGGTCTTTAAATTAAATAAAGGTTTAGCAAAAGGAATATCATTAATAAAATAATATATTACCTCACAGTTTACCCATTGGCATACAAGACGGTCTAATGGCTCAGGTAATATATTTGCACTAAATGGATCCAAATTACACATTTGATCATTTAATTGCAATACAGTTTGCCCAATAGATTTTAATTTAGAATGAAAGGCATGGAATAATACATGTCTGACAAACTCAGATGTTAGCTTTGTAGCAAAATTACAATTTCGCCATAGGCATGTATATTCTTAATTAAAAATATTAATTACATTAATAAACATATGATCTTACCTGATTGATAATCTTTACTGCAATTGACAATTTCTTTATAATCGATAACAATTTCAAAGATATGCGATTTGACGTGGATAAAAAATGGATTTAAATCATTATAATTTTCCTTACACGCATTCCATTCACAATCCAGATTAAATTTAGCTACAAACCGTTTTGATCTTACATTGTCCATAAGATTTATTTTTTATTTTTAAGAGTGAATGTATCATAGCTTAGTACCCAGCCTGATTAATGCTATATGGTGCCGAACATATATTGAAATAATCATAGTTTTATTTGCCAGAAAAATGATTGTAATATTTTGGTTATATATAGTAATGGGCATGTAATAAATATATTGATATATAAACATATGTTTAATGCCCTAATCTTCCTAAAATTATTTGCTATCCGGTGATGATATAATAATCAATGAATTTTTTAAATAAGATAAAACTTAGTTTGTATTGAGTTCCATACCTTATTTTTAATTATACATTTTATATTATTCAATCTTTTATCTTTTTAATCTATATTTCCTTAAAAAACAACATTATTTAATTATTTAATATATTTACGCCATCTAGCGTATATATTTTAATTATACTTCAAATATATATTAACTAATATTATTATTAATATTTAATTAATGAAAATCAAAAACTCATTTATTATTTCATTCTAAAGTTACTATATTTATTTTATTAGATTTATTAAAAATTATATTTGATAACTTAGATATAAAATTTAATCTTTTATAACACTTGCAATTACATACAAATATTATATAATAAATATCAAAATTTTTCATAATAATATTTAGTCTCAGATTCTTCGCAGAACGCATAAATCTTTCGCCTTTTACTAAAGATTTCCGTGCGAAGGATCATAAATGAGTTATTTCATCTATTGAAAATTTTTTTTATCCCCTTTTTAAGGGGAAACAATTTTACAAATTAATTTAGATACTCGAAAAATCATAAAATAGAGTTTATTGACTCTTTTTTCTTAGTTAGCAAAGCTCAACATTTTTTTAAAGAATTAGGTAAATGGATCCGCGAAAAAACCAATAAGCCTAAGGACTCCCTCTTCTTACGTCAAAAACTTGCTACCACCTTTATTCGCTCTAACTATCTAAGTTTTATTTCTTCCATTGAATAAGCTTCCATATTCCTAGTTTCCTTTCTCGTAAACTCTATTTCTACATTTTTTATTAATTTTACCTTTTAAAAAATTAAATATTTGCTATTACATTTTGACAACATATTATATCAGTAAATATTTAAATAAAGTAACCTATGATCGGAAGAAAAAAAATTTAGCGATAAAAGTTTTAACAAATTTTTTCTGGTTATCCATGAAATTAACCGGTTTTGCAAAAAAATTAAACTTGAAGATTTTTTTTGTCGCTCATGAAAATCTTCGGGAACTAACCAAACTGAAGATTTAGTTATTATAAATAATTAAGATTGGGCAATATGGTTGTTGAACTGCTCGATTTTTGAGATTATAAATTAAAATGTTAGCCAAAATAATATTACCTATGAATCGAGATTTTGCTAATAAATGCCCAAACCGTTCTACCATTGGTGAGTAAAATCTCCACGGTTGCTTAATATTTTTTGACTAAAATTTTGGTTAATCTTTTTTTAAAAAAAAATTGAGTCGTTTAACAACACTAATGGATGCCATCCTATTGCACTTCCGATCCTTAAAAGGTAGCCAACCTAGGCATTGCAGGCAAAATATAATATCCAAAGTTCTAAGAAGCAACATACCATGCCCCATTTAGCTTTAGATCTCGATATTTTAGATGTAAGAGGCATTCCATTACACTTGAATAAACCTATTCGCGAAATCTAACACCCACAAAAACTCTCTTTCGGTAGCGGAAATAAAAATTAAATAAATATTCAGAGCTTAACAATATTAAATTCGTTTCTGTTGTCAAATCTGCCCTCGGAAAATATGGCCACGAGGCACTTTTTTACCAGAAGGAGATAGGAAGAAAAACAAAGTTTTATTTATAATTAGATAAAGATTTTTTTTATGAAATTAGATGTATATTTTTTTTAAATAAAATTTTTTGATTTCATTATAGAAGATGTTTTATGCATATTTGAAATTTTAGGCAAAATTTGATCAAAAATTTTGAGCATTCTTAATTTTTAAAAATCTTCATTTTTCTTAATCTTCAAAAAGCCAAAATCTTTGAAGATCATTTTATTTTAAGCAGTAGGAACCCTGGAAATTAGAGCCCAGCTCATATCTGTTCAAATTTTGTTCGATCCTATCAAACTTGGATCAGTCGGATAGACAATTTGTCACACTCGGTCACTGAATTTAAACTTTATTTCGAACTGAACTTGGACCTCGGCAAATTATTATTTTTTCCTGACCATTTTTTGAATATTATTTTCAAAAATAACACAAACTATTTTTATTTTAACTTTTAGAATTTTTTTCCTGTTGAAATATGGTTACCTTTTTAATAGTTTTCAATAATAAAATTCAATCAGATTCAAGTCTTCTAGAATAGAATCGAACCTGATAAGTATTTTAAAACAAAAACTCAAAACATTTTGCTAATTTATGTTATTTTTTAAGCTTTCTATGGCATGATTATGATAGCTAAATAGGAATATCAAAATTTTTTGTTTTATCACAAAAATGATCTATTTTTTGATTGATAATGTGGTCAATTTCTTAGATACGCTAGAAGACTGGTTTAAATTTATTCAGCTTCAGTTTAAAGGTTATGTGTATCACGTAAGATATATGTACCTCATATTAAAAAGTTAAGTGTAGGATGCACAACTTGGTTAAATAATCTGTGCGAGTTGGTTTCTTGTATACAATATAGCTTAATTATTACTTTTTTATAAAATTTCTAGCTAATAATAATAGGTATTTGCTAATTAGAGAATATCGCCTATTAAAATTTTCTGCATATATAAAAGGCTGGATATTATTTGCATCCGTAAAATAATTTATGGCTTTTAATATTCTCACCATAAAAGACTTCCTAATCAGAATTATAATATACATCTATATTTTATAAATTTTTAGCAAAATCATTATTAACAATTTCACCACCTTGAACATGTGAATCTAATATGACCTTTTTTGTTCTCCTGCTACACATATTTAACAAAGTATTGAAAAATCAATAGATTCTTTAAAAATATTAGAAAATGATCACCCGTTTTGCTAATATTAAAGCATCAATAATCTATATTGCAAATATTTACAGAGGATAAAATTTTCTCGAAATAAAAAGACATAATATAAGTGTCAAATATTTGTTATTAAGGCTTTAACTCTTCTATGTGATATATGTCACCGTTTGTTTATAAAAATTATAGAAGGAAACGTTCGTTTAACTTATCTAATTGCATTTAGCATCCCCAAAGAATGGAGCGAAATTCGTCAATCGTTTAAGCCCCTAAATCTTTTGGTAATAGGATAATTTTTCAAAATGTGTAACTGAATTATAAAAATTTTCTAAAATATTTAAAAAATTTCGAACTAAGAATCATATGAAACATGTTGATACAACAACAATATTCAATTTAAGAGCATAGCAATGAAAATATAAAGCCATGTTTATGCCCTTGATTTCTAAATTGTTTTGTACACCTGAAAGATGTCCCTCCATGACATTATATCAT
The DNA here is from genome assembly GCF_954871325.1 of Gordionus sp. m RMFG-2023. Classification (NCBI taxonomy): domain Eukaryota; kingdom Metazoa; phylum Nematomorpha; class Gordioida; order Chordodea; family Parachordodidae; genus Gordionus; species Gordionus sp. m RMFG-2023. The sequence continues at coordinate 26,297,769 of NC_088778.1, read as the reverse complement.
CGCTTTGGGTGATACAAACATCCTGAATTTTGATATCCAGGAGAGTGTTTGCTATAGTACATGTTAAAGAGCTGGCATTTAATTTATATAATCTTCTAACACCTATAAACAACTTGTATTCACATCTTTAACCTATCTTATAGATATTCTAACTGTTCATGGTGATTACAATCTCTTGCAGAAATGGACATTATAAAATAATAATCAGAGTCATTTATATTTTTTATTATTTGTTCAATAATATGATTGAAAATGATAGGAATTAATTCGTTTTGTTTAGAAGATGAATAATGAGTTTTCGAAGGGATAACATAATTATGTAAAAAATTATTATCCATCTTAAAGCTTGAAAGCTTGAAATATTTCAAATTTTCCTTTATTGATATTATCTATTTTTTAAACTATGATCTTTTAAAGGTAATTTGGGTTTAGCATTTAATATAATAGTTTATATGACACGTTATACTTATTTTTAAAAAATATGGTGATGGTATTTGAAAAATTGCATACTAAGCCATTTTCCAAAATTAGTTCTAAAAGGGGGTACTTAAGCAACCAAATTACAAATAACGCACCTGCATTATATGGACTAAGAAATCTTTAGGTATAATTGAGGTGGAAATGGTAATTGCAAAGAAATTACCTTTGTTTACTTTCACCTGTAAAATTATGTTAAGATTGAGTGGAAATATTTGCACAGGTAAAATTCCGTGCTAAATATTTACTTCTTCAATCAGTATGTATAGCAACTTTCAGCCCTTTGGAGAAGGAAAAAAAATTGTTAGGGAGAGAGCTTAGCGCACCAATTCCCTTTGGCCCAAGACTCGGTAGCAATTTTTTTAAGATTTAGGCCAAGCTAGTATTGATGAAAGGTTTCGTTTTTATAATTCTGTATTAGATTTGGAGTCGTAAATGTGAATTTAAAAATGAACAGCTTAAGAGCCGCAGGAATCAATTCGATGGGTCGGCTCCAGAGTTGGTTCTTTGAGTTAGCTTTAGAATTGGTCGATGAATCTATCCCTAAAGCAAAATATCTGATTACCTTAATCAAACTGTTGTCAGTAAAGAACCTAATTACTACTAAGGAGCGTGAAGTCATTCGTGATTATTGTAAGTGTGAAGAATCTCTTATTCTACAAAGGTTGGAAGCATTAATAGTTGAAACCGAGTGGTCAAAGATTCTTTGCAGGAGAGGCCAACAAAATATTTTTAAGCAGTATTGGATAAAAATTTATTATTTAAATGGGTCTCATCTGACCAAGATTGATAACATGACAATATCTAGGAGATTATCCTGCTATTTGATAAATCTAACAAAAAGGGTAGGCCAATGATTGGAAGCTTGAGAAAGCAAAAATGGAAAGTAGTATAATGCCTAAACCACTTATATTAGAAGAAAAGGTGGATATCTGCTAATTCCTGTCAGTCAGATTTAGGTGATAATCCGCTAAAAAAATATTATTTTCGAAAGCTGCAAATTACTAAAAATTTGTAAAACTGGCGGGGTACAAAATATGTGTGAGATCAGTATCTTTTAGGTAATCTGGTTAAGAGATAGACCCTCAAAAATAAGATGCTTTTAAAGTTGTGGGAAATTTTATCAAAAGATGATATTACAAGTTAGGTGAGCAGGATCTACTGAACCTAAAAAAAATAATGTCTTGAGGCGGGGTGATTAAAAAAGGAAAAATAGGAATAGGGTTGGAGGAGGGAAATCTTATCTCTGATCTATCATGCTTTAACGATAGTTTCAGGATGGATTAAATGTCTCCTCTATAAAAATGATGACTTTTCAGATATTTGTGATGATGTAACACAATTTTTTGTCATACAAGTTTTTTTTTGGTTAAGAAAAGGGTGTTAGTTATGAGAGTAAAAATTTTTTTGATTGTCTTGTTGATAATACCATCTCTCCCCCTAGGTATTAGGGGAATAACATAGTATCTAGGTATGGATATTTAATTATAGCGTTAGTGAATAAAATCTTTGATTCCATTGTTTATCATCAATCTATGATCGAATCAAGATCTTGAGGTTCAAAATTATTTAAATATTTTTGTAAAGGCATGGGCCATAAGAATTTAATTTCAAAAACTTGGCCGCATTAAATCATCACTCACTGTTATATTTGTCTGGTCCGTCTAATTGGTATCCCCGAGTGGCTCGTGCCAGCAAGGCCCATGCAGCTCTTTTTAACTTGGGAATCATGTTATGTACATATAGGATGATTTGCTGTATTTATGAAAGAGATATCATTTAAGTAAGAGAGGGGGTGCTCAGTTTTTTAAAGAGATTATGAAGGTTTTATCATATGGAATTGGAATTTAGATGTGAATGGTATTAAGAGCAAGAAACAATATAAAATGATAACACCTGATATGAAGGGCTAATAATGATAAGATTGATAATGTTTGTTATTTGAATAGAAAGTAGTTTAATAAGATGTAAAAGAGTTAGCCATTAGATGGGATGACCAGCCGTAAGGAACGTCTTAATATTTAAACATCATTAACGCGATAATTCAGCATAACACCGATCACACCCTGGTAGCAATATATGGTAACAAATGAAGCCTATGCACGCCTACTTAGTTGGGGAATGATGTTGCCTATTTTCAAAATAAATCATAAACAAAAAAATTTAAACCAAAATGACGACATATTTTACGTCTATCCTTGGACTATTTATGGAAACCAATTATTTCGCAATTAATCAACTTTTTCAGAACCAGTTAGAAAAATTACCATACCACTGATTTAAAGATTTCGTACAAGATAAAATGCAACTTACCAAATAAATTTATGGACTTGGTTTAAGGTGGCTGGCCTAAAATTCTAATGGGAACTACCTTAAAGCACTGATATGATAACTGAAATAAATTATATGTAGAGGGTGATGTTGTATTAAGAGGAGATCGAATTATCATGCCTGAACAATTTGAGACAATGTTGTTAATGAAATACACAAAGAACAATCCGGGTTAGCTAGAACCAATTGAACAATAATATAAGTGATGGCCGAATATAACGAGCTGATAACTATAAACCAATGATGCATTAGATGTCAAGCCAAAAAGAATAAGGAGAAATTCCCATCTCAAATGGGAAGCCGTCATAATTACCAAGAAACGAGTAAATTCGAAGAAGGAACAAAACTAAAATAAACAAAAACCTTTCCATAGTAGGGTTATATATGTGCTTGTTAGATTCTCGAGAAGTATCAGAAAGCTATAATACTTTTTCCCCAATTAATGTCTAGCTAGCATCATATATTCCTATACCAGGACTCTCTTTCCCATTTACTTACATTTACATTTTTTTTGTTATTTATGCCAGTATTCCACTCTCACCTATTTTCCAGACCCCAAGAATGTGCAAGGATGAAAACAATTCTAACGATTGGTCTAATCCCTCTCCCCGCAAACCCAGTAAAAAATGAGCCTGATTACGACTCCGACATTTTGCTCACCCCCCCCCCCCTATATGCCAAAAATCTCTCTTAATAAACCAGGCCCCCACATGGTAGCAATCAGAAGTGTCACTAGCCTTTGCAATCTCAAGGGTGTCTCAAAAATTGCTAAAATTCTGCTACGATATTTGATCCATACCCTGACCTCCAATCTATCTCCACCTGATCGACCAATGCATTAACACTACCATTGTACACCTTACCTATTACAACGCCTGTCTTTATCATTTACCAGACCCAGATGCCCCAAACTAACCACATCACTGCCATGTCCTGTATCTTATTACCAGCTGCGACTAAGCCATATCTTTATAAAAATTAACTACTAAAACTAAGTCTGCTAAGCTTCGTCGTTTTCTCATCTATAGTTCTGTCTAGACTGGTTTTCCAAAAATATAAGTAAATACATAAAATTGTGATATATCATTGGTTGAATATGTTGATCGATGTTATTTTATTATTTATTTTGGCAATTGATTTATTTTATATTATATCAATTTGTATTTAAATTTAATCGGTGAAAATTATATATTAACATTTTTTTATACATCAATTTGTATTAGTTATTTTTTTTATTATTGTTTAAAAAAAGATATATAAAGGGATAAAAAAAATGTAATTGAGGATGGAAAAATAAAAATGTAATTTATCATATAATAAAATTTAAATTATGATTAAAAATAAAATGATAATCAAATAATAAATGTGGATTAATTCAATTCTAACATGGAGGCCAATCTACGTCCAACTTTGCGTAAGTACTATCTCAAAATTTGATCTTGATAAAGTACATTTATTCTATTTCACGCGTTTATCGATTATGATTCTCTTACGATGGAAGCTTAACAATTCCACATATATGACTGAATTTGTCAAGCTGGATTTCCCCGAATTTAGTAGCGATGACAGCGCCTACATAGGGAAATTGCAGAATTTCTGCAATACCAGCAAAATCTCCAACGGAGAAAAGGCCGCTTTATTTCTCCAAAGTCTTCCTGATAATGAATTTAATAATATTGGGGCAGTTTGCACCGAGGAAGACTTCCAGGACCCAATCACCCTGCTTGGCAAATTCAAGTTACAACATCCATCGAAGACCGAGAACGCTAAACTATCATTATTCTATGCTGCAACTTAAGGCAAGGATGAGACGACATACTAAAGAATGTAAATTTAATGGCATTCAGAGAATTATTGAGAAAGTGAGAGTATCTTCGTATTCCAAAGATGTCAGAAAAGCGGTCAAGAGCTCTATGGCCATAGAAGACATTTACAATCTAGGTCTAGAGGAAGACATCGCGGACCCAAGTGGCATAAAGGGCGAGATGAAATTGTTACATTTGAATGAATCACCTGGTGTACAAGAGGTTAATCACATGGGTAGAGTCAAAAATAGTTACGTAACAAAACCCATTCAGGACTCTCACGCACATGGTAAATTTCTTATCAAGCAACCCCAGTTTATCAATGACAATCCCCCGCACAGCATTTCGATGAACGTTACGATTTACGCTGCGACTATTGCCGTGACAAACGATTTGATGAACGTTACGATATACGCTACGACAACGACCGCGACAAACAATTCAACGGACGGCACAGCAACTTCCACGACAATTGTTTTGATCAAAGCTACCATAATTGTCACTATAACCGCAACAGTTTCGATAATCGCTTGGATAACTATTACGACGATCAAGAATAGCGGGTACAACGTCCATGGCAATCGCCACGACTCTCATTGTGACCATCATCAAAGCCCTGATCGATGGGATGACTGCTATAGAGGTGATAACCGAATACTATCCCCGTCGTGGTCAGCACAGACACAACCCTCAAAATATTAATGGTTTTCCGAAATATTCGTTGAGGCCCAACAGGTACAAAAATGACAATAATACTTACAATAGATCTTCTGATTACAAAGATCGTGATTGTCAATTGAATACGAACCATGCTATGAACATCGAAGTAATCGATGATGACGACGACTCAAACACAGACCTTAAAGAATATAATCTGCAGAATAGTGTACAATATGGGGGTCAAGGATACCACATATGACGCGTACAACGTGACATTGAGCATCAACAACATACCCACGTTGATGCATGTTGACACCGGTACCAAGTACAGTATACTCGAAGCTGACAGCTAAGGCTGTAGGCATAACCGCGATACGTAAGACGGACATGAGACTCACTGTTTATGACGACAGCGCTATCAAGATATTAGGTCTTGCCAATGTGAACGTTAAGTATGAAGGAAACACACATACACTGGAGGCCATTGTAGTGGATTGTGATAAGATCCCCCTGCTAGGACGTATGTGGCTACACACCTTCAACAACATTTTAAAAACGTTCTTAGTGGGTAATGTAGAGAATGATCTCGAGAAGATAATCTCGACAACAAAAAAGACCTCGAATCAACTTACTCCTACAAACCCAAAATGGTCAGACAAGAGAAAGTTCACTTGAAGCCCGATGCTGTACCTAAGTTCATACCTTCAAGGAGAATTCCTTGCGTCAAGATCGATGCAACGACTCAGAAATTGGATTGCTGGCTGAAGCACGACAAAATAAACCTTGCTCGAAAGGAAACTATGTCCGATGCCATGCACAAGCGACCCGGTTTGGAAATTAGCTAGGGGTTGTCTTTACTTTACCAAGCCATCGTTCGGTTTGAAAAAAGACTGCACCATGAACATGGGTGGCGTATTGCGTGGTGATCATGAATGTTAATGACGTTACCACTCAACTTATCCAAGGAAATCATAAGTTGAATTTCTTTGGAGGGTGGAATGTTGAATATGTTGATCGATGTTATTTTATTATTTATTTTTGGAATTGATTTATTTTATATTATATCAATTTGTATTTAAATTTAATCGGTGAAAATTATATATTAACATTTTTTTTTATACATCAATTTGTATTAGTTATTTTTTTTATTATTGTTTAAAAAAAAGATATATAAAGGGATAAAAAAAAATGTAATTGAGGATGGAAAAATAAAAATGTAATTTATCATATAATAAAATTTAAATTATGATTAAAAATAAAATGATAATCAAATAATAAATGTGGATATTAATTCAATTCTAACAAATTGTAGAAACGATAACATTTTACTATCATGTTTAAAGAAGTTGATTTAACATTTAAAAAAAATGATTATTTGGGTATGATTCGACAAAATAAAATTCTTTCAAGAATTGATTTGTTTCCTGGTCATTGTCATTGTAAGTTTTTAAATTGATTTTTAAAAACAGTGATTAATGTTTTTTTTGCAAATTGAAACATTTCACATTCCTTGCACCTTTGATTAGTTTATGATGACTCATTAAACGTGATGAGGGCTCAGCGATGTGATAAAAGGTATCTTTAAAATGATAGAACAGTTGTGCCATTATTTGCTTTATTATAATTTAAGCATTGCTATACTCTGCTGGCTTACTATAAATGTGACCTAAATATTTGTCTCAAATCAAACTGTATAAAGATAAACTTTGGGAGAGAATAAAAATAAAAGTGTATACGCATTACATAGACTATCCAGAAATTTACAATGGGGTTGGGGGGGGGGTTAGCTTTGGGTGATTTTTCCCTTTTGGAAAAGTTTTAAACCTAGAAGATCTTTCCCAGGATTATTTATTTTTGAAAAATAATTTTGGTTTCTAAGATTTTTAAATTTCTATTATTTATTATTAATATATCTTTTTTAGAATATAAATTAAACGAATTATTCATTATTCGATTCGCCTTTTAGGAATAAATATGAACAACAAATTACCCGCTCTGGATTTTAGCTTGGCCACACAGAAATCTTACATGGGTAAATTAAGTTATTTAGAGAATGAAAATATACCAAAATTTATATAATTTATATGATTTAAATAAATTTAGTTTCATAGTTGAGCTTAAGGGAAAGTGTGTAAAAAATACTTCAAATCGCCCTCCTCTCACTTCCTATCCTCTTTCCCATAATTTGGCTTTTGTAAATGGGAGTTTTTAATAAAATTATATACTCAATATTCTTAATAGATATTAAATAATTACAATTGACAATTAAGTCTATTAAGTTTTCTCGTTTGCATTATTTACCAGTTATAATATTATATAAAATAGGAGAAACCTACAAAAGGAATAATTCATCTAAAGCATCCATAAACAATAATAACAAATAATGGCAAAAAAAAAAATTTCTGTCGCAAAAAGTACAGTATTATTAACTGATCATGGTGATTTGAACAATGAAGTATCTTTTTCTATATTATAAAAAAATAGGAAAAGGTATTAATATTTTTTTGAAAAAAAAATTAAAAATTTTTAACGTGTTAAATTTCTTTTTTTTTTTACAATCACACCTTTTGTAGATTATATGATAATAAATATAAATTTTTTTTTGACAAGGATCAAACTAATTTATTGAAAGAGAAAAAAAATGGGATGGAGGGCATTAGCCTATTTTTTAAGACCATTTTTTGTTCTATCTGATTTATTTAATATTATATTAATCATAGATAATCTGTAATATGTAGGATTATTTAATAAAAAATACTTTAAATTATGCGTTCTAAATAAAATATAAACAAGTGTAACATGTCATAATTTTTAATTTTATTAGATATATTCCGAAAAATAATATCGGGAGGTGGATGTGGAGAGGGGGGGGGGGTGAATTTAAAGTATATTAAAGTTTTTAAAATCGAAATATTTAAAAAACTAATTTTTTGAAATATTAATTTTTCCTGGTTTGAAAATTTTATCATTATTTAACTTTTTTTTTAAAATATATATGTATAAAATTTAATAAACATGGTAAAAAATTGTTATGAAAGAAAATGTCCTTTTATAAAATCTATTTTTTTATAAAAAAAAATTATATCATCCAATTTTCATTATCTTATTACATAATTTTAATTTTTACATAAAAATATTTATTTTATTAATTGTAAACTCTAATTTATTTTTATATACTAGACTCTTTGTGATAATGCTTTTTAAAATGATCATTATTTATTTAGAAATAGTTTGGTCACAATAATTACATTAACCTTATATAAAGTAATAAATATGTATATCATGAAGGATTTCCATCATATATGAATTGTTTTCTTTCCTTTTTTATTTTACATTATAAAATTCAAAAAAAAAAATGGTTTAAAAACCTTTAAAAAATTTCATATTTATTTATTAATTTTTTTAAAATTTTATATAAAATTTAAAAATATTGTGATAATCCTGGATTAAATGTTACAGTGTTTGTCTTTAAATTTCAATAAAAAAATTTTTTGAAAAGTTATAATAATTAATCCTTACTTTTGTTAATCACAAGGGTAGGGCAAAACATATATCCTTCGTGGAAGATTGTGTCATTTCTTAAGAAAAAAAAGAATTATTAAATTCTTTCCGAAATTTCAAATTTACCTTAAAATTCCCAAATTCTTTTGATATAATAATTTAGGGGTAATTTATTATATATAAATATCATTGCCCTTAATATTATACCCAAAATAAAACTTTACTTTTAAAGAGCTTATAAATATACAATCTGAATTTATATTTTAAAAAAATGAAAATTACATTTTATTTTTGCGAAAAATAAATCCAAAATTATCAATCACACAATTTCTTTCTTTTTTCTTCCGGAAAATTTTCATTCCAAAGGGAATTATAATTATGAATATTCCTAACTCTATTTTGCTATTACTATGTCAAACATTGTCAATCACCATAATATATCTTTCGAACAAAGTCACCCCTGCAAAAGCCTCAGCATACAGAGGCGGTTCCATATACTGGAGACCCATATCACCTCCTAGTTCTACGAGAAAAACGGTAATCATTTATTATGTACAGTTTTATTTTATATTGCGTATTAACTTTTTCTAGAATAACAATTTATCCAATCCTTGCAGAAGGATTCAGGATATATCAATTTTAAAATCATCTGTGCTGGCTGAAGGATATGATTTTTAAATTTAAAAAATCTTATTTTTTTCAGAAATGACTCCAGTTACTTCAGAAAATTTTGAATCTTAATTAATATTATTTTTTTATAAATAGATTTTTCGTATTCATAGAATATTGCATTTTCTGTAAAAAACACATTTTTCAAATAAAATTTTAAGAGATTTCCAATCATTACTTAACCAAACCTGATCCCTTAAAAATTAGTCGCCTGAACCTGAATCGAACCTCTAAAAATTCCTATAAACCGGTTTGAATCTTTTGATATTTTAACTCTCTTAGATGATTACTAATCAATTTTGGCCTATTAGTTATCAGTAACCTTTTTAGTTGCATTTGTATTTTGATATTTGATGATACCAGCTACCCAAGTAGAAGGTGTTCTCAGTAATAAAATTTATCTTCCTCCTTATAGATATAATTAAATTGATGCGCTTGTTATACGAAAAGAGTTGAAACATTTTTTAGACTTTCAAACCGTACCGATATTATTATTTTTACTAACCAAAACTTTATTTTTATCGGGACTTGAACGTTTAGATCCATTGCATATAATATTATATAAATTAATCTCCTAAAATTAAGAAAAAATCGCCATGGTTTTATGATTCATTAATTTTTATTAAATATTTATATGCCCGGCAGATTTTTATTTGTTCTGATTTTTAGAGGGAAGTTTGACCTTCTTTGAAAGGCAGACGATAATGAAAAAGAGCAACAAATTATCTGACTTATAAAACCACTAGGAGTTTAAAAATAAAATAATAAATCGAAGATTATGTTAAATTAATTTTTGTAAAAAAAAAAATTTTTTTAAATCAAGATAACTTATTATTATATAAACCATTTTGGGTGAAATAAGGATCAAAATATTGGTCACTTTTTAAAATGTAACATTTTTTTTCGAATGAAGCATATAATTTTGTTAAAACGGCTTGATTTTTAGAGAAATAACCTAATATCTTAAATATATTATGCAAGTCTGGAGATTTTGCATATAGTAGAAAGTTGGTCACCTGTTAACGAAATTCACTGGCTTGCATAACAGTGGCTGGGGTTCATTTTTTTTAAATACATTTTTTAGCTAATATTTTTAAAATGACCTTTTTTAGGTATAAAAATTTCAAATTTTTAGGCGGCTCGTTAAATTTTTCAGGGGCTGGCCCCTGTGCGCCCCCCCCCCCACATTCGGTTACGTTACTGTATTATTTTGGTTAAAATCTTAATTTCAGAAAAAAGATTTCAAAATAGGGATGATTTAAATGCAAGAAAAATAACATCCATCAATTAAAAACTTTTTACAATTCTGAGAAATTTCTACTGCATAAATTTATCCTAATTATTTTGAAGCGATTATAATAAATGTCAATCTGATTATTTAACGATCATGCCATACTCATTAAAATGCTTACCTAACTTATTAATCTAACATTATACGCCCATCTATCTATAATGATGGGAAAAAAAGAAGGCTTTTTGAATATAATATTATTTTATGATTTTTTTATAGGTTTATTGACGGGTTCATCCAAAATTTAAGACTAATTTTGTATTTAAATTATATAAATTATAATTTTGCTTTTTATCACAATATTAAATTTATTGTAATCAAATTAGACCTAGGAGCGAATTATTTTTAAATTCGATCACAATCAAAGTTAGACAATAAAAAAATTCAAAGATTTTTTGAAGATTTTTTTTTGCCCAAAAATTGAATAAAAAATTTGTGATTTTAATCAAGAAAGATTTTTTTATGCATAAAAATCACAAAATATTTACTAATGATCTGCATTGGGCCCTAATTTTTCAAGCTGGCCCCGGCCCGAAATTTATTTTATAAAGTTTTGCCCGACCCGGCCCGAACCCGAATTTAAAAATTTTTACCGGCCCGGCCTTTCCGAATTTATTTTAAGATAGAAATTAATTTTTATAATTACTCAAAATAAAAGATATATGTTATTTGGCGTCTACTTTCTATAAATAAAATCACATATTTTTATTTTACATAAAAAATTCAAACATAAATTGATAAATTTAGATATATTTTAAAAAATTTCTAAGGTACAACCCGACCCGGCCCGAATTTTCTTAAAAAATATTAGCCCGATCTCTAATATTTACTAAAAGATTTTTCTTTTTTTTTTTACAAAAATGATTTGGAATTTAAAATCAAATAAAAATCCTTGTTTGAACATTCTCAAAAAAAAATTTCAGAGGTTGAACATTTTAAACTATGATTCACGCTTTCTTCTCTTTCTTTCTTTCTTTCTTTCTTCTCTTTCTTTCTTTCTTTCTTTCTTTCTTTCTTTCTTTCTTTCTCTTTCTTTCTCTCTCTCTTTAAGTGAAGAACGAATAATGTAAAAATTGTTTCTCGAATAATAACCGCTACATTATTCAATATTTTTCCCCTGTTTTTTATTTTTCTTTAGTTTATTTTCTTTTTGCAAGCATTTTTTTTAAATTTAATTTTAGATATTCAATCGAATTATGAATTTTGTCATTGGTTCGAAATCTAAAATTTGGTTCTAAGTACTAAATTATTTTAGAAATTGTTTTAGAATATTGAGTAAGAGAAGGGAAAAATGAGAATGATATCTAAAAGTTCTAACACCTTCTAATTTTTTTTATTCGCTACCCGTCAACTCACGCTAGCACTAAAAATATTTAACCTATTTCTTTTCGATAGTTTAATTATATCATTAAGCTTCTGCCCCTTTGATAGTTACTTTGCCCTTTAACCAATTTTCTTTGTTTATTTCCATTTTTTTTACCGCATCTTATACATCAGTTTATAACTTATCTTCAAACTCTTTCCATATACATATATCGCTGAAGAATTTAGCGCAACTTTGTCCCATATCTGGAACATTTTCAGGTGATACGAGCCCTATTAAGAGTATATACCTAACAACTGCTGAGAATAATATTGAATATTCTTTTGTACTCAATATCCCTTTATTTAGTTTACTAACATTTTTTCAAGACTCCAATTTTAAGTCAATCATACAAAAGATGTACAAATTAATTTATATATCTAAAAACGATTTTGTTAAATTATCACGTGATATAATAAAGATTTTATTAACGGTACATTCAAGCGAGTAACTAGACCCCCCACCCTATTGCAAATTTATCTCTTCACATAAATATAATTTTAAGCTAATTAAAAATTTTCTCCTACACATCCTCCACCCACCCTTCTCTCCTCAAAAAATGTATGCACTACTATATCACTATAAAGAAGAATTTGAAAGAAAAATTAATAACCTTTTAAAATAACGACTATAATTCAAAATTTTTAGAAAAAATAAAGACCTCCAATAAAATTTACGGCGGAAAACCCCGTCAAATAGTATTTCCTCCTGTATAAAAAAAATCCTGGATACGTCTATGAGTACATGCTCCAATTTTCTGAAATCATTTTCAACACCAAAATTGTATATAAATACCAAAAGGTTCTTTAAAATAAATCAAAGGGAGGAGTTTAAGCGTTGCTAAATGAATTATATTTGGCCAAATCTAATACACCTTAGCCAAGCTTTTAGCCCTAATAAAAATGACTTAAATCGTTAAGTTTAACGCTAAACTTAACGAATGAGATGAATTATTTTAGGAAACTGTAGTTGACCAAAGATAAGTAAAACTAATTTAAAAGTATCTCCACCCCTTCCCTCTCCACTCCGCCCATAAAATTAAAAGAAGCAACTATGTTTAAATATAATATTTATATAACTTATTTTTATATTTTGTTTAAACCACAATAGACAACAAATCTACATGATATTATAGTATATATATTTATTTTTATTCAAATATAATTTCCCAATAATTAGAATTTTAAAACACACACCTTATTATATCTAATTGGTCATTTAAAAAAAAAGTAAAATACCCTCAACCAATTAAAAATCATTTGTCATTTTGTCATTCTCGTTTTTTTTTAAAAAAATAATAAAAATTATCTTATTTCATTTTTTTTTTCGTCAACAAATTTATTTTATCGCGAATAAATTTTTGAACCTTATTTCTTGCACAACCTTGACTCAGTGTGAATAGGGTTAAACTTCACTCTTATAAAATATAAACATGACATTTTGTTTTTTTAAAAGAAAACACAGAAACATGATTTTTAAAGGTAAATTTTTGGAAGAATAAGTGTTTTTTTATATAATTCAATTTTTCTTTGTTTTATTCATTATTATTTTCCAATTTTTTTTTTCGTGATTTGTGGCGTCAGGGTGTATGCGCAAATAGAAAACTAAATAATAAAAATTATACCAGTGTTAAAAATAGGTATAAGAGAAACTAATTGGTTGCTATTAGATACAATTTGTAAGGTCAAGGTTATACCAAAAAAAATGAAGAAATTTTAAAATTCACCCTTTTTCTTAATTGGAGTTTGTTTGGTTTTTTTTAAATTAAAAAGTTCTTACCAATAATAATAGGGGGATATTTTTTTTTTCATTCTGGAAGGACAAAATTAAAAAAATTTGTTAAAGCTATATTGTCAATTTAAATGCTTTTAATTTTGTATTTTTTTTTTGAGCATAAAAATATATTTTGAAGTTAATTATAAGCTTTGCGATTTGCTTAAATTTTTTGAGATTCAAAATATGTCCCCCACATCCCAAATGAGTCTTCCCAGGCGCGTGACTAAGGAAGAGGGAGGGGGTGGACCCCCCCCCCTACTATCGCAAATTTATAAGTTAAAACCTATAATAAGTAGACCAAAGAACTACAATAAAATTTACCCACCCCTTATATGGAAATCCTGGATACGCCTATGAACCTTTCGAATTATATCGAAGTTCGTTTATATAGTGATAGCGTGCTTCCCAAAGACCCTGTAATTCGTATATGGTTAATGCCTGTCCTTTTCTTTTCTTAAGTGTGAAAGCGTACTTAGGGTTGGTGTTACTTTACTAAACAATCGCTCAACCTCAGCGCTTGAGGGTAAAGAAAATTATGTATTTTCAATCGGTTTTCCATTTCAAACATCGCATCTGGAATTTTTTAAAAAATACGATAAAAAGTTTATTTTCTTAAAAATAAATAGTATAATTTTTTTGTTTAATTATTTTTTTGAAAAATATAATTGCTTTAGTGCTGCTACATTCTTCTTTCCATCTAAAATCGTTATACTAATTTTAGAGATTTTTTAAATTTATTAATAACTTTTCTATACATTGTTTAACATAGAGTCAGGAAGTGGGGCGTTCCCTCCACTTCGAAAAATCGCTAGTTCTCGTAATTATAATTCCAAGCTAATAAAAAAAATTGACCCCCATTCCCTTTTAGTAAATTCTGGTTACGCCACTGTTTGATTGGTAAAGCGAGTCCATCACGTCAGGATATATGAATCATGCTAAACCTCCAAGAACATGCTACGAGTCCACCACATTATTTAAAGTTTAAAATACTTAAAATAAGTTTATCATTTCATGGAATGGACATTATGATAAATATAGATACAAATTAAAAAATTATTACCATATTTTTTGAAAAAAAATTTACTTTTTATGGTATATAAATGATATTATTGTTGCATTTAAAAAAAATATTTGAACTTTAGCGGCATTTATATTGTGATTGAAAGAGATATCACCGGTACAATCCTCTGTATAAAGAAAAGGTATTAAAAGGTATATTTTTGTCCGATTTATTTAAACTTTTCCTGGGTCTTCAGGACAAATGTTTATTCTAATATAAATATTATATTAAATTTTATCATTTTATTGTTGTTCCAATTTGACAAAAAAAAAGTATATTAAATTTCCTTTGATGGTATAATACAATATTTATTTTTTTAAACTATTTATTCATGTTAAATATGTAAAGAATAACTAAATATTTATGGTATGGATATTCACATCACAACAATTTTCTTTATTAATATTATATTGATACTGATAAGAAAAAAATTCTTACCTTTTCCAATGGATTAATACTTAATGTTATTGTCTAATATAGATATAGAATATAAGAATATGATTGCAATATCAAAATAATATGACCAAAAAATTTTAAATTATTACTATAATTTAGTGACATTAAATTTAATAATATCTTTCAATGAAAGTAGTGGTTAGACTTTAGATTTGTGTTGTTAAAAGGCTCGATTTAAGCCGATTTTTTAAAACGGCTAACTCAATATTTTAGCCCGGAAAAATATTGTCTAAGCTCGAGATTTCGTTAATAGATATTCAAACCTTTGTGCCACCTATGAGCAAAATCTTAAGACCTGCATAAAATTTTTCCTAATAAAATATCAAGTTAGACGTTTTTAAAAATCGACTCAAAATGAGCCGTTTAACAACAATAATCCTCTATTTATATATACAGCCTTAAAAAAGACTGGTAACTTATTTTCAATTAGCCATTATTAGATCTATGGTTTTTTTAAGTCCAGCGATTAAAAAGAACTTAAGACTTGAGCCAGACTAGCATCCCCCCCCCACCGATTTTATAATATAGATAAATATATATCTCTAACAAATCAAATTTTTAAAAACAATAGCTTATTGGAAAATTGTCTTCATATCACCGATCTAATAATTTGTTTACTCCACCTAATAGGTGGAAATCTATGAGGTAATTAATTACTTTGGGCAGAGACAATTATTTTATTTATACAAGTAAGATAGACAATTTTTTTAAATAACGATTGAACATTTTATTTCACCAATTCTTAAAACAAACCAAGAACCTAAATACGTGTTCTCTATTTCATTGAGTTTATAAATATAGTATACTAAATCCCGGGCCGGGCTTTATTTTAACTTTTTTTATATAAACCCAGGTCGGGCCTAAAATAATTTTTAAATAACCGGGCCGTATATTTTAAAACGGAATATTTTAAATCGCCATTATTAGCTATAAAAATTAAAAATAAATGTGATACATTTTTAAAAAAACTCTGGGCTGAAAAAACATTAAGAAAATCCAGGCCGGGCCATACAAACGGTACCTCTGCAAGTCTCGGCTAAATAGTAAGTGCACTAAGAATTACTATTGTTAAATGGTTCGATTTTTAAAAATGGCTTACTCAAAATTTTAGCCAAAAATATATTAGGCAGGCCTGCACATTTTTCAAGCAGATGGCGAAAAGGTTTGGGGATCTATTAGCGCAATCTCGAGACTTATAAAATTATATATTAGCTAAAATCTTAAATTAGAACTAGTTAAAATCGAGCCTAGGAATGAAGAAAAGGTCGTTAACTTCGTTGTAAAAAAAACAGTTTTTTCTTTCTCTTATAAATTATCTATCGGAATAAATATTCTAATTCTAAGTATATACACCATTTTAATGGTTTTATTTTCACCTTATTTTATTATCATACTAATTATATTTTTAAATATATTCAAAAACTCTTTTCGGTTAAGATTATTAAATTATTTAATTATGAAATGATTATTTATAATCACAATTATATTATAATATTAATATAACAAGATATCGTTAAAAATTTTTTTTATTAATATAAAACATTGCACTTAAAATTTAAAAATTCTAATTTCAAATTTGAACTTATCCTTAGGGCCGAATTTTAAGTAAGCCAGATTTCTCAAGCGATCCAAAATTAATCGCTAGAAAATTTTTAGCTGATTACCTCACAGCTATAATACTATTTAGAATATTTGTCAGGGGCATAACCAATTATCGCAAATTTGCCTGTTCCCGTGATTTCCTCCCATCACACCCCCCCCCCCAATTATTATTTTCTATATCATATAGAAGAAATTTGAAAGAAAAATTAGTAAAAATTAATAAC
Source organism: Gordionus sp. m RMFG-2023 (assembly GCF_954871325.1). NCBI lineage: Eukaryota > Metazoa > Nematomorpha > Gordioida > Chordodea > Parachordodidae > Gordionus > Gordionus sp. m RMFG-2023. Next base: position 26,280,554 of record NC_088778.1, on the reverse strand, counting down.
TTTTTAAAATAACGACTATAATTCATATTTTTTAGAAAAAAAACATTTACAAAAAAAAAGTGAAAACCCAAAATTATTTTTATAAAAATCTAATATCGCCAAAAAATCTTCAACAACATTTATGAGAAAAATTTATTTAATAGTGCTTCCTTCTCCCCCATATCAAAATCCTGGCTACCCCAGTGATATACGTAATCTGCCTGTTACGATTTTATCGCTTTGAAGGAAATTAGGAATTTTCCACTCCACTAAAAAAAAAAATTTCAGTGAGCCAAAAATAATATGATCTAAACCGTATGGTTGAGTTTTTCAAAAGACCAGATGGTTCAACTCTCATGCTTATCCCGTAAGTGATTTTTTTTTCTTCCTTTAAACATAGAACGGATTCGCCTCGTGACTAAAATTAAAACTAAAACAACAAAATTTAGCATCAGATAACATTTTTTCTTTATTTTCCAGTAGTCATACCCACATTAGTTAACTTTTGGTAGCGAGGATCTTTATCACCGTACACTTTGGCCACGCCAAAGGATATTTTTTTCACTTTCACCAAGAACATCAATGTTTAGAAATATGATGGCCACTTTTTTTAATTAATCGAAGGCTCAATGCAGCCAATTCTTTCTTTTTTTTAAAAAAATTTTTAATTTTTGGAGTTTATTAGATCTCAATTCTTTTATTTTTCTCTCGAAATTTTTAGACCTTTTATGAAATAATATAATTTTGAATTTCCATTAGATTTTAATTATAAATTTTTTATTAGTTAGAAAGAAAATTAAAAATCCAAGGAAATAAAAAAACCTCATAATATCTTTTTTAAATGTTTATATGTATTTGGGATAAGAAATCCCCGGGGATCCTGAATATCTCAATCTTGAATAATTCATTTGAGAGCGATTTTTCAAAAATCTGATTTGACCTGAAATGTATTTCAGCATGTCTATACTTACCTATCCTCTATAATTTAGACAATTTTTACTAGAAACCTTTCTTTCATCCGAGGCACACGTTGATACCATTTCAAGTTAAATCGAATTTTTTTTTCACATTCAAAAATGGCTCTCAATATATTATTTCAAAATGAATTCCATATCTCCGATACGACGTTATACATCGTTTTTCGTCATTTGTTTTATTTAATATTTTAAAGGTTATTTTTTTATAAGTGAAGTCCAATTTTGTCATTATAAAATGACAAGATATTTATTTAAAACCATGATTATGTATACTTGAAAAGAAGATGTGGGGGGGGGGGGGGGGTAATCGAATGTTTCTATATGATCTCATTCAGCATCAACGGTTCATTTAATAAGGGACAAAAACAAATTTCATTACTCTCACGATTTAAACTCAATAATATTTTGTATCCTATTGTTGAGTATTACATTAATTAATTGTGCAGATATTACATAATACGATATCTATAATATAAAATCTATTTATTATTTTTTTTATTCTCATTATTAGTAGTTAAGTTAGACTTTCGACTGCGATTTTTTTAAAAATGTTAGAAGTTTTGTTAATATCCGATTATAATATTGACAAAAAAAATTATAAAAGGATGACTTGTTTTTGCTATTTAATAAAACGAATATGAGATTACATAAGCTAGTAAAGAAAAATCACAATAAATCAAGTGGACAAACTAAAATAAGTAACCCATGTATAAAAAATTTTTTACATATAAAAAGAAAAGTAAATTTTGATATAATAATAAATCTATTAAAAATTTTATATATATTTTCCAAAATGACTTCTTATCTTTTATTAGTATAATTATATATTTATAAATTCTTTACCTTTGAATTTCAAAAAATAGAAGAAAAAAAAATCCTTAAAGGAAAAGTTATTTTCCTGTTCGTATCAAAGTTCGTCATTTCTGGATATATAAAATATTGACCGGTATATAGCTGTTTTTATTAAATATTATTATTATTAAAAATAAAATAAAATATATTGATATTGGGCATTGTTTGTGTGTCACAAAAAATTACCCAGGAATAATAATTATGCTCCTTTATCTTCTTCTTTCGTTTTGTCATTTATTTGAAATATTTCTTTTTATAAACTTCAAAAGAAGAAGAAAAAATATATCAAATAAAATTTCTTCAAAATCTTTGTAAAATATTAAATATAGTTGCAAAATACAGAGTTTGAGATAAAATCTTCAGATTTTTTGAACAAAATATAAAAATTTTTAAAAAGGATCATATTTTTCTTGAAAGATTTTTTATCCATAAAAATTACAAAAAATATTTTTCAAATTTTAAGGTAAAATGATCAAAATCCTGCTTGCGCATTCTCAAAAAAATTTTCATTTTAAAAATTCTTTAAAGATTTTATTTTCCGAGTAAATGTGGCTTATTGCTGTTCACATTTATATCTCTGTCCGGTATGAACCACTAAAAACCAGTTCCAGACCTTTTCGCGAGCAAACTTATTAGAATAATGTAAAAAGATAAGCATTTTTTTTTAAAACAATTTTCTCACTATTTTCTAGTGCTGTAAACATTTTTAAAAAAATCGAACGCGTTCGCGTTCAACGTTCATTGACAAAAATCGAACGCGTTCACGTTCACGTTCAAATTCAAAAAAAGGAACGCGTTCAAGTTCATGAACGCGTTCATACGTTCAAAATTTTATGATAAATTTTTTTTTAAAACAATTTTCTCACTATTTTCTAGTGCTGTAAACATTTTTAAAAAAATCGAACGCGTTCGCGTTCAACGTTCATTGACAAAAATCGAACGCGTTCACGTTCACGTTCAAATTCAAAAAAAGGAACGCGTTCAAGTTCATGAACGCGTTCATACGTTCAAAATTTTATGATAAATTTTTTTTTAAATTTAATTTAATATAAATAAATGCCTTATAATTTTTCAACACAATATATTAGCCATGATAAAAAATAATAGTTTTATTTTGATAATATAATTATAAATACAATATAATAGAGCGATAAAAAAATAAATTTATAAAAAAAATTTCTTATTAATTTTTAATAATAATTGCTTTTAAAAATTTTCATCTGATAGGCATGAACGCTTGTCAGTTAATACAGCTTAGCTATAATAAAAACTCGCTCAACAAGGGCAGATGAAGGGATTGCGGTGTTATACTTGATAAACAATTCTTTTAAAAGTGGGAATTTATTAAAAACATTTAATGTTTTCCATTGTTTCAAAAAATTGAGCTATGTTATCATCCTCCAATCTGCCCTCTTCTTCCTCGTCAAAAAAAAGGATATCTCGGAATTGATTTTAAAACAGTGAAATATTTTTGATATTTGGGCCATGGTAATTCTAATTCATCTAATATTGAATTTTGATTTTCAGAATCTGATGATGAAATATTTATATCCATGCAAATGCTAATCTATTAAATTAAAATATAAAATATTCAAATTAATAAACTTTAATCTTATCTTCTCTAGCAGTAGCACTATGGTAATTGCAATATGAAAAAGGAAAAAAAAAGTAAAAACAGCTGATTAAAAAATATAAGACTTTTTTGATAAAAAATTGGATTAAATATTAATTTTTCAAATAAATAAAAATATAAGACTTTTTTGTTAAAAAATGCGGATTAATATTAATTTTTCAAATAAATAAAAATAAAAAGTGTTTTTAAAATTGAACGAACGTAAAATTGAACGCGTTCATCAAAGAAAAGGAACGCGTTCACGTTCAAAGTTCGTCAAAAAAAAAGGAACGCCGTTCATCACCTTTTTTCAAAAAAACGAACTTCGTTCACGAACGCGTTCATTTTGAACGCGTTCGTTTACAACACTACTATTTTCCTAAAAAAAATTCTATTGAACCCATAATCATTTGGAATTTTATTTTAAGATAAATTATAAAAGATATGCTGTGATATACTAAATAGAGATCTGCAAAAGTAGACCCGGCCTCAACGTGCTTCGGGCCGGGTCGGGCCTTAGAAATTTTTTAAAATATATCCAAATTTATCAATTTTATGTTGAATTTTTTATGTAAAATAAGAATATGTGATTTTATCCATATAATATATATCGTTTATTTTGAATAATTATAAAAATTAATTTCTATATTTAAATAAATTTGGGCCGGGCCGGGCTTGAAAAATTAGGCTCGATTTTTTTTTGAAGTGATAAAGTTTATAATTATATATGTTAGCGACAAATGTATTTTTACCTGAAATGTGTTGTTTTTTTTTAAACTATAATTTTTTTGAGCGCATTTTTTTTTAAATTTAAAAATCTGGTTTTACCGAAAATGTATTCCAGCCTGTTTGGAATGCCTACCCTACGAATTTCAGATAAATTTTGAACTTAATATAATTTATACTAGTTTTTTTTCATAGATTTTTTTTAAATATATTATAAATGACTTAAAGTTTAACAGCAAAATTATCTACAATTCATAAGATAGGCATTCCAAACATGCAGGAATATATTCTGGTAAAATTAGATATTTACATTTTAAAAAATAATGCAATCAAAAAAAAGGATTTAAAGTTGAAAAAAATAACCCATTGTCGGAAAAAACAATGATTCTCTTTTCCTCTCTATTTGATCAATACGTATGAAAGGTTCATGTCATGACCTTTCCATCGTTATTTTCCGGTAAGATCAAATTTTTAAAAATTTTATGAATTGTTCTCCATAATAGATTTCTAATAACCATATGAGATTTACGGATTTGTCCTCATTTCTAAAAAAAACTTACCATATTTAGATCATACTATATTTTAATTAAAGTTTTATTTTAATAAATTATAAACAAAAAAAATACGTTTATAAGCGACAGAGAAAAATTTATATAATTTAAATTTATAAACTGTTTGAACCCAAAAATTCAAATTCCCAATGAACAGAATACTATACTATACTAATATACTATACTAATATACTATACTAATATACTATACTAATATACTATACTATACTATACTATACTATACTATACTATACTATACTATACTATACTATACTATACTATACTATACTATACTATACTATACTATACTATACTATACTATACTATACTATACTATACTATACTATACTATACTATACTATACTATACTATACTATACTATATACTATATACTATACTATACCATACTATACCATACTATACTATACTATACTATATTATACTATACTATACTTTACTATATACTATAGGAGAGAGCGGGGCATGTTGGGTACAGGGGAACGCATTTCACTCCAATTATAATTTAAGTTATAATAAGACCAGAAATTTAAAGAATTTCCAAATTAAATTTTCTAAAATAGTAATCGTTCTATAAAATATATATTAACTATTTCATATAGCCTAGGCTTTGTGGATTAGGATGATGTTTTATTTATTTAATTTTAGTAAAGAATTTATTTAGGTTTGAACGAAAAGTAGACCAACCTACCCTGATCTCCCCTATTACACATTATATATTTTTTTTAAATTCCATAAATTTAATATACAGATCGAAATTATATACCGCTTAACGTGGGATAAAAAATCTGTGCCGAAAGATTTTTGCAAAATCTCCCCATTCATAACTCAGGACGGAGAAATCGGGAATTTTCGAGATTTCATAGTTTGCAATGCCGGATGCAATGGTTTGAGAACCATTTTCGAAATCGATTGCAAGGAAGAAAGTGTGATTGACGGATGGATAACCTCACAAGGAAAATTTAATTATACGTTTCCAAAAAATTCGCAATATTTTGAATTGGGGTATGATAATTTATTATAAATATTTCAATTTTTAAAAAAATGCAATTTGATCAATATTCTAAGAAAATAACTAGTTGGGATTTTATTAAAAATTTAACTAGAACCTCAAGTTACATTTAGACATCTGCTGATAGCCCCGATACCTTTATATACAAAAAAAAAGATGATTAATACGATGTGGATGTCAAATTTGATATAATAGGCATTGTTTTTTTGCCTATTTAATAGGCAACTAGATTTTTTAGTGACAAATAATTGGGCAAATAAATATTTCTTTTTTTATTTGTCACATTTAAAGCTGATGGTGGGATCCAATCTGCCGCGATTGATTGATTTTTAAATCTGTTCATGAGAATGATTTTTTCATATTAATTGTTTTTAATTCTAGTATTGATATCTAAGAATATTATTTTTAATAAATGAAAGATTGATCTCATTAGAAGATTTTTAAAATCGTTCAGCAGTTAACTCGGTCAGATCGGATCCCACTCAGTAGCAGCACTAGAGAGCGGGGCACAAGGGCTCGAGCCCCCCTGAAAAATTTGAATTTTTTTTATACCACTAAAAAAAAGTTAATTTCAAATATAATTTTAAAAAATTTTTTGAGTACCCTGAGATTAATCTGATTTAGTTTTCGTGAACTATAATGTATTATGAATAACTATCAAGATTCAAAGGATGTTGCTGGATACCTTCTAAACAGAGTAAAAATTCTCCTTGGTCATTAATCACCAGCGGTAACGTGAAAGTTAGAGAAGACACCGGATTGGTTAATAGTCCTCCTGTACCGGTCAATTCTCCTTATCTCAAATTGGAAAAAGGGTGCTCGCATAAGTTCAAAATCAATAGTAAATTTAATTTTTTTTAAAAAAAAAATTTCCTATTGGTTAAATATATATTGTTTTTAAAAAAATATGCTTATATGAATACAACTTATTTTTCTTTAGAGTTTCAATTCTTAATTTTATAGAATAATCATGAGTGTAGTCATCTATTTAACACTACATGAGTGTTTTAAAAGTTTGTAGATTCAAGGGTTCTGAACCCGACTTGTAGAAGTTTTGATAGAGAGTTAGAGTACATCTAAAGTCAATTTAAAAATTTTTTTTTTATTATTTTTACACATTATATGGTTCTACTAACTGAATTTTGTATATTTTTAAAAAATACCTCCTTTATTTTCGAGAAATAAAAAGTTTAGGGCGTGTCTAGACCAATTGCGTCACTTGGCTGGGGAGTAGGGTGCTGCACAAGGGCTCAAGCCCTCTGAAGAATTTGAAGAGTCTCCTAAAAATTTTGAATAATTTTTAAAAATATCTTTAAAAGAGTTTAAAATTGTCAGCTAATAATAAGTCATTTTTTGAAATTATTAACTAAAAAAAGAAGGTTTTAAAAATAGCAAAACAAAATTCAGAAATTTAAAAAAAGTAAAATTTGAGTCCTTTGAGATTGTAAAGACTAGTTACGGCACTGGTACCAGACTCGTCTTATTTCTAAACAGAAATCTGTTTAACCATTAATATAGCTTCCTCTAAACAGAATTAAGAGAAAGGCTATTTAGATTTTAAGTTCACGCTTAAAACAAAACAGAATAGGGGTGTCCTAGTTCAAATCTAAAAATAGAACTTGGTCTAAACAGAAATAGTTTCAATGTTATTCAATACAGTTGGCCAGCTTGAAATTTCTTTAATTAGAAGGAAAAAATGGTTTATAATTAAAACCTTCTCTTTTAAAAAAATTAAATGCTTTAACCTGCGTTCACAGTTGGCGCGAATTCGTGGCGATAGGACACTTTTACCAATCTTTGCCCACCCGCGAATTCGCGTTAATTGTGAATGCAAGGTAACATCAATAAAAATGTTCACCTTGGACAACCTAAAAAAAAACTTAAATTGTATATTCAATTTATTATTTGACTTTGGGCGTAATATTTAATTTATTTTTTGACTTTGGACGTATAGAAATTTTGATTTATTTTTATAAGGCTATGATGAAGATGGTGATGAAGTTAGATGTCGACTAAATATTCCAAATAAGAGTTGTGGGGAGTCCTGCCAAGCGCAACCAAGCATCATTATTGATGAGGTAATGAATCATTTTATTTTTTAGTCCCCAAATTAATATAGGGTTTGGCTAGTGCTCCTAAAACAAAGATTAAGATCGGACACAAATATTTGAATTAATATATTAGAATAGAATTAAAAAGATATTATTCTTATTGGATAAATTCCCTAATATTTTTTGAATAGTAATTAAAAAATATAAATATTTTATCGAATAATATAATATTTTCAAAATTTCAGCCATATATTTTCAGTGAAAATTACTTTATTGACTTACTTTTATATTTTTAATACTAATTTCTATTAGTTTTTTTTTGAAGATTTTTTTGGAAGAAGAGATAATTTTTTTTATCAAATTATACATAAAAATGGCAAATTTTTTTTATTTATAAATATAATTTTTTGTAAATTTCATTCATAAAAATTCTTTCAAGAATGTAATCAAAAAAAATTTAAAAGATTTTTCATACAAAATAATTAACCTTTGCTAATTCCTGTAAAATGTATTATTTATTAATATATTTCAAGTATTTCAAGTATATCAAGTTTATTTTAGTATTATCATTGAAAATTCTTAGCATTATAATATAAATAATTATATTCTTTTAATCGTAAAATAGGAATATAGGTTTGAAAATTATTCGAAATAATATTTCTTCAAATTAATATTCGTATGAACGAATAGAATAATCCGAATTGAAATAAGTGAATATTCTTCTTCTCTTCTTCTCCATTTTATGACAATTTCCAGGTTTACCCAGGTAGGCCAGTTTTTCCTCTGATTTTTCTTTTCCATTTTTGAGGGTCCTGAGCAACAATATTTGTAAGATTCATGCATATCTGCCGCTATCACATTTGTCCACGTCATCTTAGGTCTTTCTCTAGGTCTTAATCCTCCTACTTCCATCAAGGTGCATCTCTTTACCCAGTTATCTTTTGTCATACGTTCCATATGCCCAAACCATCAGTCTATTTCGTCGCATTACAACTCCAATTATTTCTATATCCAATCTTGCTCGCAATTCCTTGCTAGTTTTTATCTCTCTCAGAGATACCTAACACATCCATCTAATCATCCTCATCTCTGTTCTTTCTAATTTGGCTTCGTGAGTCGCTTTCATTGACCATGTTTTACCGCCATAAACAAAACTACTCCTCACACAGCTTACATTAACTTTCCCCTTTAACTTCAGAGAGACTTTTTAATTTGTTCGAATAGACGACATCTCTCTAAACTTTTCCCATGCTTGTCTGACACTTACAACAACGGCAGAATCTACACCACCATCTGCGTTTAGCATATCACCCAAATAACAAAACTTATCCACTTTTCCTAGGGTTAACCCATTGCCAATATTCAGACCATCTTTCTACGTTATCTTTATTATGTACCCCATTTCACGTTCTACAAATAAAGGTCATTCTTGCTTTTTTCCCGCTATATCTATTATGTACACATTTCTGGTATCTGGTGCATTGGATTAAATTTATAGCAACTCCTTTCACACATACGCCACAAGGCCACTTACCTCCATCTTTAGATTTTCTCCACCAATCATCACCGTTGTCTTTGCTGCATTCATTTAGGCCCTTTGCTTTCATAACCATCTTTCATTTACTAATTTTATCACTCAATTCTTCCTCAATTTTTGCCATTAAACAAAGTTATCTGCATATAATAGCTCCCAGGGAAGTCCTTCAGGCATTTCTCTAGCCACCACATCCATTACTAAGATAAATAATAATGGACTCAGCACGGATCCTTGATGAAGTCCTACTTTCACTACTCCATCATCCGTCCGTACTGCAGTTAGTGCTCCCACATTCACTGCCATAACCAACCATTTCTCCACACCTGATTTTCTCAAGGCCCATTAAGTAATCTCGAGCCGCACCCTGTCAAATGCCTTCTTCAAATCAAAATACAGCTTTTTTCTTTCGCAAGATACTTCTCCTGCATATGTCTCACCATAAAAATTGCATCTAACGTGCCCCCGATGTAAAACCAAACTGCATTTCATCAATTTTTGTTTGTTCCCTTAAATATTAGTGAATATTTTCTAAATAAATGAAATATATTCGATTCCTAAATCACTATAATTGACTATTCAGCACCTGCCGCTGAAAAAATAAATCTTTACTAAAGTCATCCAACACTAGGGGGGGGGGGGTGAAATACAAGTTAATTGCGTTATTAAAATTCATGTTTTAAAAATAAATTTTTCCCCAATAACCAGTATACATGCGAAATAAAAGTCATAGCCTTAGGAGAGGATAATCTGTCAGGGATTTACTATACGGATGTTATTTTAGAAGACTTTGCCCCTAGCGCTTTGAGCATACGCAGTCAGGTTCATAAAAATAAAAGAGAACTTCCTCTAAGTAGAACAACCGTACAAATGATAATCGAAATATACGATTCCGAATTCACAACTTGCACATTGGAAGATCTCACTTATCAGCCTTCTTTGGCGGCTCTATCCGATTTCAATCCGACTCTCAATTCAGATTCTAAGAAGAAGAATTTTAATTGGGGATACCAACCTAGAAATAAAGTTAGGAGAGACGGGTTATTTGAACGGGTACCCGTTAATCCTCCGACAACCTCTAACAATGTGGAGTGCATCGATGTGCCTCTTTCCATCACATTTCAAGGAACTATTTACGTTAGAAGCCCTACACCGGATTTTTTGTAAGATATATATTTATTTTATACAGTGGAGGGACGAACCACTAGTAACGCTTTTAAGCATTATTTTAAAAAAATATGAATTATTAATAAAAAAAAAGTGACACCGAAATCGCAAATAATATTGGTCAAATAATCTATTATACGCGTTATATATAATTTTTTTTTAAATCACATAGCGTAGTGTCACTTTTTTTAGACATAGCTTATGTCCTGAAATAGTACACAGATATATCAAAAAGTTATAAATTATGAATTGTATTCATTATTTATTTATTTTTTTACTAAAAAGTGTTCAAAATATATTTACCGTATCGCCGACTGGACTCGTTTCTTCCTCAGTCTTTAAGGTATCTGACAACCCGCCTTTGTATGGTCAAAATGTAACTTGGAGTCCTACCGATGGCCAAAAGGGACCAAATAGTTTCTGCTTTTTCGCGGTCAATAGTGTTGGGTTTGCATAAAATATTTTTATTTTTATTTATTTTAATAACATTATCACAGTAGCGTTGTTTTATAAACGAATCGATTTAACCAATTATAAATTAAGATTTTAGCTAAACTAATATTGTGCAAGCTTGGAGATTTCGTAAGATGTACAAACCTTTTTGCCATCTATTAAAATATTGGGTTAGCAGTAATGTTGGTAAACGACCCGATTTGGGCTAATTTTTAAAAACTTCCCGATTAAGCTTTTAGCCAAAATAATATATTATAAAAGCCAGGAGATTTTGCCCATAGGTTAGAGATGTTTGGACCTCTATTTGCCAACGAGGCTCACATAATATAATAATGGGGCACTTTTCCAAAATTACCCCAAATTTTAAAAAATCGAGCCATTTAACAATACTAAAATTACAGATCCTATTTTTTTAAAAAAATGATATTATATAATATCTCATATAATGAGATTAAATGAAACTTAAAATAAGATTTAGAGAATGTGCAAATTTTAAAATAATTTTTTTTATTTTTAAAAAAAATAATAATATACAAACAGGCAAAGAAGTGCGACTTCTTGTTTGACATTGTACGTTACAGGTAGAAAAATTATTTTATAATAAATGGATCTAAATTTTATATTTATCTTAATAGAATCCAAGGAAAATGTGGGTGGATGTGGGAAAAGGCCTCAAGGTATATGTTTACTTCGTATATATTATCATATTTTTATAATATAAGTTCATTTATATTAATACTCACTTGCGCTTGTGATATTAACAAAATATTGTTATATTTAAATTTATTTGGGTATAGGCTGTACCTAGAAAATTTTTTTACTTGATATTGGGGGAGAGAATCTAGGAAAATAATTCCCAGGGAAAAAAATCCCCGAAAAAATTCCCATAGAAAATAATTCCCCGGAAAAAATTTCCTCGGAAAAAAATTCCCCATTTTTTAAATCCTATAAAATATTAAATTATTTTTATAAAATTAACAATATAGGAAAAAATATCCCCGAAAATAAAATTTGATGGAAAGATTTAATAGAGTGGCTAAAATTTATTATTTTTCTGATGGAGCAGTAACCAATATAAAAATAAAAGATTTCATTAATCTCTACAATCATGAAAATGATTATGGGATAAAGGCTGAGTGACATTTTTTGAAACCGCACAAGGTAAAAGTCCATGCGACATTTTGGGGGCGGTTACTAAACGGTTAGCAGCTCGAGCAAGATTGCAACGTCCATATGAACATCACATATTGACAACAATAGATTTATTTAACTATGCAAGAAATAATATCTGGGGTAAATTATATATTTGTGAGCAATAATGAATATATGAACATAGAAAGTCATCTTGAAAGCAGATTTTTGAAAGCAAAGAGAATTTCTGGAACACAAAGTTCCAAGCTTTTATTCCTCTAGACGAAAACAAAAGTCATAATTTATTAAAATTCCTTGGATAATTATAATATATGATATATTTAATTATAAATTTTTGATTGTATTATATGTAATGCAATTTGAGGCAAATAAAGTTATAAATATGTTTAGAATTATTTTGACAAGTAACTTCGAGACAAAATTTAACTAAAGTGTTAAACAAAGCTCATTATTCCAGACACTTATCAAAAATTTTGATAAAGATAAAAAAAAGTAAGGGCCTGTCATTTAGACATAATTTTTAAATTAACATTATTTCATAACTATTCATTAAATTAAAATATGATGATATTAATGCTAAATTTGTTCAATTTTAGCCATATAAAGAGTGATAACTCCTAAACCCATGTTCATCCCTGTCTAGGATTTTGTACAAATATAAAGCAGTGTGATATCTATCTATAGAAAAGAAATTTGGTTTTACACATCCGGTTTTCGATATTAATAAAATGTCCATCATATTTATTTTTATGTCATTTTAAAGAACTTTTATTAAGCTACAAAATAAAATTTAAATTATTTTTCTAACAAAATTATTTCTCGAGATATTTGAAAATAAATGAGGTGCATTTTGTCAAAAATGTACCATTTTTCCGCGCTTTAAACGGCCATATCTTAGCGGGTTAACAGTGTTGGAAAGTAAAATTTCATTTTTTTTCTTAGTTATATTGTATATATTACCAGTATACAAAATTTAAGAAAAATTGAAGGGGGTCGGGTTTAAACCTTGGTTGATTTGATATGGAATTCACCATATTTTTTGGTAGCGTTCAATTACTTGAGATAGTCTTTGAATTAAATAAGCTTTTGTAATATCAGTGATTTCAATACTTTTTTTGAAAATTAATAATCAGATACAATTTTTAAAATCAATAGTATTAAACATAAAAAATTTCCATTATGTTATTTTTGTCCGGGATTCAAACTGATATAAACGAACGGAACAGAATAGTGTCATAATATTCATTTTAATGTTATATATATTTTAACCTTAGTGGCGTGTTAGAAATACCCCCCCCCCTCTTCATGGTATTCAAGTCTAGATGAAAAGTGGATTATGGAAATAACCTTTCTCTTTCTAGGGAAAAATTTGCTTTTCTTTTCAATTTTAAATTGTAAAACCTCTTTCATAATTTTCATATATTTCTATAAAAATCTATCGTCACAAATCTATTCTTTTTATGCTATCTACTAAATTATAAAATATAAAAGCTAACAACCGATTTATCAATTCTCATTTAAAGATTACCCTTTTGGAATTAAAAAAGAAATACTCTCAACTTTCAGAAAATACTAACATAATTTTTTAAATATTTTCGTTATTTTAGCGGCGGGATTATTTTTTGATAATTTTAAAAAAAATATTCGGGGAATTTTTTCCGGTTTTTTTATCCGGGAATTAATTTTCCCCCATATTTAATTTAAAATCTAAAAAATGGGGAATTTATTTCCGGGGAATTATTTTCTATGGAAATTTTTTCCCAGGGGAATATTTTTCCGAGTAATTATTTTCCAAGGATTTTTTTTCCGAGGAATTATCTTCCAGGCGATATTATTTCCTGGGATTTTTTTTCTGGGGAATTATTTTCCAGGAGGTTTTTTTCCGGGGAATTATTTTCGGGGATTTTTTTCCCGGTTTTTTTTCCGGGGAATTATTTACCGCTTACCTGGGGGAGAGGAGGTATTTAGAAAAAGATGCATATTTTAGTTTTATAAAACACTAAAATTAATACAATTATAACTCTTAAAGATCATAATTATCATGATTTTTAAAAAAAATAGTTTGTTAAATGACTAATTTATATAATATTCGCTTATGTGCCTCTATAGTAATCTGTTTGTTGTATATAACTTCAAATTTTGAATATGATCAAAATGAATCTTTAAAAGCATTGAGTTTTTATAAAAAAAATTAATATATCTACGTATTTTTATGGTGCATAGATTATAGATTGCCATTAAATAAACTTCCACTAAAGGGAGGGGGAATAAAAATATAAAGATAAAGATAAATTTTAATCTCATATTTCAAGAATGATTATTTCAATTTTTCTTTAATTTTAGTATAAAATTTTGAAATTCCATTATTTAGCTCATATATTATTTTATCATTTCAATTTCAAAAGTGATTTGTACTAATAACGGTTTGGAGGTTTCGTTACAAGTAGATGATCCTAAATTCAACAATGGCATATTCTACGTCAAAAACTATTTCAAACAACCCGGCTGTCAATTGATGTTACCACCTTCTGGTAGGTCCGAGGCTCGACTGAGAGTTCCGTTAGGGGCTTGTGGATTGCAACTCAATCCTGTATACATTTGAATATTAATTTATTCATACAGCTCAATCACTAAAGACACTCAATATCTATTTTAAATTGGCTCCAAAAGCCACGCAATTTTAATTTATTTACATTTCTTTTTTAATATTAAATTACTATTTTTTATTATGTATATAAGGAAACTATGAGATATGAGACTATCGTTATTTTACAGCCGCATTCTATGCTTGTCACAAATATGGCTAAGGCGTACCACGTGATTTGTCAACCCGCTCAAACTATGGTAGAAATTCCCGTTAGAAATAAGGCTGACGTCAAGTAAGCACTTTCTTTCTTTTTTCTTTCTTTCTTTCTCAACATTTTACTTTTTTTAAATAAGATATATATAACCAAATGTCTTTTTTTCTAACTTATGATAGTATGATAACAACGGAGAGCACGTTGAGACAGACTCATATTCCACCTACACCCACGATGATATTCACAGATGAAAATGGTCAGCCATTGAACAGGGCTTCTCTGGGTCAAAAGATCAGAATTGGAATATTTCTGCCTAACCAAAGTATATTTCTTTTTCATATTTTAAATAATTTTTTCCGTTAACGCAGATAATTATGACATGAAAGTTAAATCTTGCGTTGCGAGAGCGCGTGAAAGTACGTGGCAATTCGAATTGATTGATTCGCAAGGGTAATTATTTGTAATATGTTAACATTCTATATCTGTAAAACTACTATTTACGCGATCTTTAGATGCCCTACCGATACCAGAATATTTCCACAGTTCGAATCTATTTCTAGGGGTGCATTGATAGCCAATTTTCCAGCGTTTAAATTCCCAGATTCTGAATATATTCAATTGGAATGTGTAATAACAGTATGCTGGAGACAATGTCCACCAGTAAATTAACCACATATTTCCTTCAATTGGGTTTTTTAAGACAAGATTTTTCAAATATTTATTATGACTGACTTTATTTAAGATAGGAAAACAATTTTTTTATCACCAATCTGATAGATAAAAAAAATCCAAATTTTATAATAAGATCTATTGTATTCAATTATGTATTTGTATATATATATACCACTAGATTAGCGATTTATTTAAAAGTGTACATACTTTGGAGTTAGCTGTAGGGTATTTTTATGGATTCCACATAGGCGTATCCAGAATTTTGCTAAGGTGGGTGGGTTGGGAGAGGGAAGCACCATTGGATGAATTTTTCGGGAAAATTTTTATTAGTTAAAATGATATTTACGAGAAGAGGCAAATTTAAGATGACCCCCCCCCCCCACCCTTCCATTGGTTACGCGCATAGGTTGGCAAGTCTACTAATTATCTTATTTATCATTATAAGAATGCTCATTAATATAAACCACAAAATAGCGCTACAGATGGCTCCTATCTATGTACTTTTAAATGCATCAATGAATCAAATCTCGTAGTATTATATACATCATTGGTTGATATATAATAATAACTAAAAATTTTATTGTAATACATATTAATAACATTTTTTTTAAACAGTTTAAAATTATATTCATTAACTGCACATTTTAAAAATTAAAATAAAAAAATCATAATTTAAAGCTGATATTAAAAACTTAGATTAATAAATAAGATTCAGCAGTTTATTACATTTATTAAGAATGTATATCCATCTTTCACCCGCGATAAAATAAATATAACAATTTAAATAATAAAATAGCAATTAAACCCGGTGTGCTCCCAACCTTATTCTTCCGTTAAAGGACCTTCAAATGGTAATAACAACTCGGCGTTCACTTTTAGAAAGGTGCCTGGCCAAGTTAGGGTTCTTTCGCCAGGATTTGTCTTAGATGAAAATGGGAGGCAAAGGCGCAAAATTCCTAACACGTCCTCGCCCATCTTCAAATCTCTCAATAAAAAGCAGCTCAACGACAATAAACCTTTTTCGCAACCTTTTTACAAATATGTTGGGATCAGAGATCCTAGCCACAATTTTAATGTGTTCGATCACAAAGACAGTGAGAGCCTCTATAGGTCAGTTTATCGGTCCTTTTTTAAGAAAAGCTTGGCTATGTTCAAAATAATATTTTGAAAATTTCGAAAAATTTTAATCAAAAGTTTTGAAATTTTAATGAAACATATCTTAATAAATGGACATTTTTTTATATTTATATTAAAAAAAGATTATATCTTTTATTTCAATAAAGTTTCAAAAGTTTGCGAATCAAATTTTTTGATATTTTGGACAGAGCCTTAAAAAATTTTTTGTCACGGGGATAAATATGTCCTGGGATTTTTGTCTGATTTTTAGTAAATGCACGATAAAATTAAATGTATTATTTTGTTTAGCTATTTTCAATATGATTTCATGATTTTAATTTTTTTCGAAGTTATGGAAAAAATATTAAATGATCTTGATCTTGATATCTATTTAAAAAAATCACGTTTTAGTTGTTATTTTTGACCTCAACGTATTTTTAAAAAAATTATACTTACTTATATGTAGGTACAGTAATGAGGATCAAGCGGATGACGGACTATCGCCTGAGAAGATTTTGCCTTTAACTTTAAAATCCCCGTTAAATTCTTCCACCAACGTACTCCGTTTTATTCACAAAAGAACTATATCTCCTGGTGTCACCGAATTTAAAGTTAATGCGAGTAGAAAGATTGGGTTAACTAAAAATGATAATAAGAAGGTGAGCGACTTGAAAATCTCTACAAAATACCTAGAAATCTTTAATAAGGATAAGGAAGAGGACCAAGAACCTACCAGAAATGAAACGTCTTCCTTTTTATTGAAAGATCGCTTGATTCAAGAAGATATCAAGCTTCCAAGTATACCCCAAGATACATATTTGCATATTATCTATTTTATTTAATTCATGGATTAGAGATGTCACCATCGGTCCTTGGTCCGGCCCAGGACGAAATCTAAATATCGAATTTACACCCAAAAACTGGCTGGGTTGTTTTTTAAATTTAGATTACGGGCCTGACCAGTCTACTAAATAACTGAATGCAGCTGACTACTTTTTCCAAAAAAAAATTTTTAATTCTTTTTAGTGTTGTTAAACGGCTCGTTTTGAGCCGATGTTTAAAAACGGCTAACTCAATATTTTAGCACATATTGTCTAAGCCTCTAGATTTTGATAATATATGTCTAGACCTTTGTTCCTTCTATAAACAAAATCTTCAGGCTTGCGTAATATTTTTCTGGATAAAATAATGAGTTAGCCGTTTTTAAAAATCGACTCAAAACGAGCCATTTAATAACACTAATTCTTAAATTATATTGTATTTAACGAATCAGACCAACGAGTTCTATACGAAACCAGCGACCGAATTCGTTTTTATTCAAGTGGGACTGATAAGCCTCCCGTGAAAAATGGGGCAGTTTGTTTAGGATTCGGGCACAGATATTCGTCGAAATCCAAAACAATGGCGTTCTTGCTTTCCGGACTTATGGCTTTCTCGTCGGCAATCATCGCTCTGCTGACTTATATATACCTTCAGAGGCAAAATTATAGCCCACTGGCTAAAAGACATTACAAGAACACGGGGAACTTATCAAATAGAGCATCCTCAGCTGATTCGATTATTTCTTGAAACCGCATATTAGTTATAAATAAAATTAATTAATTTAAGTATGTTATTATACTTATGCTATAGGAGAAAATGTTAATTTACCAAATTAAGCATCTAATATTGCATAAGAAATTAATTTATTATAATTATTTACCTTTTGTGTCTAAAGAATTTATAATTTAATTTATGGTCCCATTTTTATATTTATATAAAAATATAATATTTAAGCTTATATTATAATATATGACTATTTGGTATTTAATTTACATGTAATGCAATGAAATTTTGAATAAATAGAGATATTTTTTAAATTAATTTCTTATATGATAAATTAATGGAATTTTATAATGTTGTAAGTGTATGGAAATATTCTAAATACCAACCTAATTTGCTAAATACCGACCAAAATTTATTAAAATGTAATAAGATCCTTATTATTTAATATATTATAACGGAATCACGTGGTCGAATCCGGCCTCCTATATATCATCCCCCCCCCAAGGATGGAACCACCAAGTTAGATTAAGAAAAAAAATAACCATTCCTGGGATTCGAACCGATGGCTATGGGATAAGTAAGCGAAGCTCTTGCCGACAAGGCCACAGAGGCTTTTCAAAAATCGCGATTTTTCAAATATATATTATAAATATATTTGGTAGGGCCTATCCAAATGAAAAATAAACAAAATTCACATTTGATAGGTAGTACCTTAAGGTAGTAAGCATCATTAACCTGATTTTTGATTTCTTTTTTTTGTTAATTTTGATTTGAATATCCTTTTTTTAGAGCTTATAAATTGAAATTTTGAAAAAGTGTCCAAATTCATTTTAGCCTAGGGCCGCTTAAAGTCTTAATAGGACCCTGATTGGTTGATTAATCAAATTTTTCTATATGATATCTTAAAAATATTTAATAATTATATTTATAAACTTATTTTTTATACAAACTAACCCTAGCCTATTAATATCTGTGTTTTAGTAGTTTAAGGCACTTCAGGTAATCTAAGAAACAAATTTGATACAACTTTAAGACTTTGATTCCACTATAGGAACTCGAGTTTCTTAGGTTTGTTGAAATGCATGTCATTATAAAAATAGGATTTTATCCAGTAACTATATTTTATTACCGGAGCTTATATGAACTAAGCGGTTTTAATTATAAATTTAAACTCAATACCTTATTATTGAAATAAATGTTTATTGATACCTCGCGCCATTTAAATTAAGGTAATATTTATAAGATGATTGTGTTTTCTTCCTTTTTTTATAATTTAAATAAAATATCGGGTGTAAAAAAGTTAACATTTCGGGAAAATTATCTCCGGAATAAATATCTCAGGGAAAAAAATCCACCGAAAAAAGAAACCCCATTAAAAAATGGGAAAAAACACACAATGATTTTCTTTAGAAAAAGTGAAACAAAATATAATATTTTTCATTATAAAAATGATTTGCATCGTTAAAAAGACATTGGCTATTATTATTTAACTATTTTCCGTTTAATTTTAAATGTAAATAAATTTCTCGACCTCTATTCTTGATCATAATATATTTTAAATATATTTAATTTACTGGAAAAAAAATATTTTAAAATATTGGTTCAAACTTTAAATAGTTTTTAAGTTGATGCATTTCTTTTATTTTTTAAAAAATTATATATATATATTTAAAATAACATGTAAACTATTTGTAAAATAAAATTCATATAAAAACTATATTAAATAAAATAATAATTAAACATTTAATTAGGTATAATCAACGGGGCTTATAGACCCATGTATGGATATGCAGTTAGAACGGCAGATTTCAGTTGATATTCTCTGTCAAAGGTAGAAGCCTTCTTTTGGATCACCTGTGATTAAGCGTAACCTTTGCCCTATTGTTTTGAATAATTTTCGGGCTTGGGGTCCAAATGATCCACAGGTATCTGAGACTACCGGAACAAACAAAACATTATTAAGGTTGCTATATTTGTTTGTTTTTGTGTTTTCGGCTTTCGTGATAGGAAGAAAAAGATCTGGCAAAACGATCCACGCAAGTATAATCCCAGGCGAGAGGTAGACCTTGGTTCCAAGGGACTAGCGTCATACCATCTGGTCTGGTTTAATTGTCGAGGCTGAGGCCGGATGATTCCAGGGGAATATTTGAGGATTTCAAGGTTCTGTTGATGATTGAATTGATAGCATGGTGTCTGGGTCATCTGCAAACGACAGTGAAGGGGGTGGTGTCCAAGACTATCGGTTGATTAATCACCAACATTTTTACAAATAGAATTTTTTTAAATAGGTCTAGCGAAAGGAAAAAACACGTGATTAATTTAGATAGAAAAGGATGGAAGATATAGAATTGATTCAATCGAAACATGAGTTAATGTAGCAATGAAAGCTAGATTTAATCACTTGGATCATTAGTCTTTGACAAAGATCAAATCCTTCTTGTCCTCTGCCTTATGTCAAATCAATTTACCAAAATTTTCTTTAATTACGTATGGACTTTATAAATATATTCCATAAATATTTTTTCAAACTATTTTTAATTTTTCTCATATGGAAAAAATATTTGAATAGAGAAGCATTTAATTATTTTAAGCACCCTTATCTGTTAAACCTTACTCCCTAAAGCTGAATTACCTATCAAGCCTTATCCCTTAACATCTAGATTTAACGTTAGAAAATTATCGTTGTATTAAAAATATTAATCTAAAAATTATAATGAAACTAGTGTTGTTAATGTTACATGTTTGGTGGCTCATACTCTTTATGAGAAACTTTAACTGTAAATAGTTACATTTTGAGAAAGGTCAATTTCGCCTGTAACTAATTATATTTTATTTTGGGGGAAATGACTATCATTGTTACTAGTTATCTTAGTGATTTGCATCGGGCTAAATTTTTCAACCGGCCTGGCCTAAAATTTTCTTAAAAAAGTTTTGTCGGCCCGGCCCGAATTTAAATATAGAAATTAATTTTTTTTTAAATTATAATTTTAATTTGAAAATAAAAATAGAGATGAAAAACCTATTTTATCTGCCCAAACATCACTCTTGTGCTTCCCACAATCTTAATATAGTAGCAAGTGTTGATGCTGAAAAAGCATTAGAAAATTTATCTTTTAAAAACATATTAAAAAATACATTTGATAAGTGCAATAAATTTATGGATTAAACAAAATCAGACTACATCGTTTGCTGCTGATTTAAAGAATAATTTCCCAAGGTTGCTTATAAGGCCTGTTGTTAAAAATGGAATTCTTATTATAATTCTTTGAAATTGATAGACTCATTAGTAAAAGAAAATTCTAATTTGTTTGACGAAGTGTGTGACATGGGAGTATTAGCCAGGCTTTCAAGCAATGATGAAAATTTTTTGTAGGAATATTGTACCATAAGTCCTATAAATTAAAATAGATCATAGAACCTATTGCAACTGCGCTCACTATTTTAGAAAGTAAAGAAAAAATGCATTTGGGCTATTTGACCCCAACAATAACGATTTTATTTTTTTTAAAGATTTGAACATATATATATGAAGATTAATATCTTTCTGCAATTATACATTCAGTATTCAAGCGTCGATGGCCATGTATAAAACTTCTACAGAATGAATCTATAAAAAATAAACTTATAGCGTTATAGAAAAAATGCATTGAAAATCCTAGAAATGATAATGCAATTACTGTTAATTTCGAGATATCCTTTTTTTGACGAGGAAGTAGTGGATGAATTGATGGGAGATAACTTATCTCAATTTTTTGAAGTTAAGGACAAAATAATAAATGTTTTTAATAAATTCCCCACCGTTAAAAGAGTTGTTTATTAAGTATTACAGCAATTCGCTCATCTACCCCTATAGAGCGCGTTTTTAGTATAGCTAATGCCCTATTAACCACCAAGCGTTCCTGTCTATCAGATTAAAAGAAAAACAATTGTTATTAAAAATTAATAAGAAAATTTTTTATTAATAAAAATATCTTTTTATTATCTATATTATATGGTATTATTTATAATTATATTATCAAAATAAAACTATATTATCTTTTAACATGGCTAATATATTGTGTTAAAAAATATAAGACATTTATTTATATTAAATTAAATTTTAAAAAAAATTTATCATAAAATTTTGAACGAACGTGAACGCGTTCCTTTTTGGAAAATGGACGAAAACTTCGATTTTTGTCAATGAACGTTGAAAGCGTTCGATTTTTTTAGAAATGTTTGCACATAGGCGTAGCCGAGGGGAGAGGGGACAAGGGGAAATATTCCCCACCTTCAGAAATTTGTCACTATTTTGTGAATATCATTTTAATATAATAAAAAATATCCTCCTTAGTCCTCTTCCCACCTCCTGTCCCCCAAAAATATATGCAAATATCAAACAGTAATTTGAAAGAAAGAATGCAAAAGTTAATATTTCTTTAAACTAAAACTATTCATTATAATTCACACTTTTTTGGAAAAAAAGTATTTATATATAAAAAAAAGTTAAACAAGAATTTTTTAAGAAATGAAATATAAGCCAAAGATAAGTCTTAAGACAAAAGTGAAATGTATTATAATTACTATTAATAGATCCATATAATTACTAAATAATATAATATATCAAATATAATATTTTATAAAGTGAGTAGCTATAATTTATTTATCTTAATAAAAGTAAAATATAAATAAAAAATTATTGATAAAATTAAATTATAAATTAAATAAAAAAAATTAATGCACAATACAAATAGTGGAATATGTGTCGTAGATTTACAGTATATCTAATTTTATCTATCGTATGACAATCAAATAATTTTTACCAATAGTGAATTATATATTTTACAGAAGACTATAAAATATTGATAAGGACATCAAAACATATCTTTTAAAGAATGTAAATAGAAAAATACAGTAGCGTGATATATCTAATAATATACATCCATTGTGGGATGAATAATATGGTGATTAATTTTTAATGATTTTTTAATTAAAATAAATAATAAATAATTAAATGTAAATGTTGCTTATATTTATTTTCAAAAACATTGATTAGTATGTTTACTAAATATTAACAGTAATATATTGTATAACTGTCAAATATGTCTGTAAAGTGGAATTTTACCTAATATTTTGTAACCAATTCTATATAATAGAGGAATATTAATTATATGTCTACTTACTTTTTATAAAGAAATGTCTTATACTTGTTTGGAATAAATTATTACCATGCTTTTGTATTAATGTATATATAAATGTAAATTATCATATTTTTATATAAACTAATAAAAATATATTTCCTATTTGTTTCAGGTTTATTTTTTGATATAATCTCTTAACCAGTTTCTTATATTTTAAATAAACATAATATATTTTTTTAGAATTCGCCTACCATCTTTTAAAAATATTCTATGACTATCTATAGACTATGAAAACCCGGCCTAAGGCCAGACCATTAGGAAAATCCTGGCTACGCCTATGAGATAAATTAATATTAAAATTGCATTTTTATTTTCTTTTTAATGTAAAATACTAGTATTTTCTTATCATTAATTTAATGAACAGGAAAGGCAATTTTCATTTTTCATAATTTTAATTTAGGCTAAATTAGTTTGACTTAATATTGTATTCTAAATATTAGATAGACAAAGATTAAAATTTCCTCTGAATATTTATATTTTAAAATGGTATAACAATGAAAATGTAGAGATGAATACCAGGAGCATCGCTAACCTTTACAATCTCAAGGGGCTCAACTAAAAAAAATTTATAGGGGGCTTCGCCCTTTATGCTTTTGTCCGGCCTTCGGCCGGGTTTTATAATAATATATTATATTTTACTTTTTTAATTGTTAACTCTGAACAATCATATTTTGTAATTTATTATATTATGCAAATAAAATAAACTGTCATATAAATAATTAAAACAATACAAGACATTTCTAAAAATAATATTTTTTAATTCAAAATCTATTTATTAGAGTATAAAATATTTTCGATTGCTGCTATAAAAAAAATTTGCCTCTAAAGAATTACAAGTGATAAAAAAGATTTATTAATTCATACATATGCCTCAATTGATAATAGTTTTTAAAAACCACATAATGCAATAATATAATTCTTAGCAACTTACATTGACAAAAGATTATCAAACTAATATAACTATCTGTTACCATTTTAGACAATATTTTATAGAATGGACTAATAAGGAAAAATTTATAGGCCTAAACCTAATCAACAATTCTTGAAGAAGAAAGTATAAACGACTAATCCAAATCATAAAACTATATGGTGGTTAGAGGTTCCTTTTAGATGACATGATGGAAGCTAGATAAGTAATCGGGAAAATTATTATGAGATATTAAATTTCTAAAAGATTATCTTCCATTTTAAATTATATATAAACGACTACACATTGACCATTATTGTTTATCTAAAATATGCTATCATAAGCTCCCAGTCCCAGCAGCTTTAGTAATAATCTTAAATTATATAGCAACACAAATAATAGATGCTGGTTAATTTGCATTGCAGCAATAGCCATGACACTCACAATGTAAACTAACATCAGAATTTATTATGTTGGATAAATTGATAAAATAAAAACACTAAAAATCTTTGGAAGAAATAATTATGCAAATATATTGAAACCTGTAGTTATTTAAACGGCAAGGATGCCATATTAGAAATAAAATATTTTCTAACTATAAAATAAGGACCAGAAGATATAATGAAACAATTAATATTTTATATATTGTCGCAACACCTTTAGTTGATATTAGTGAAGGTCACGGTCCGGTCTTTGGTCCGGACTGAACCGATACCCTCGGACCGGACCGGACTACAGTCCTTAAGAAAAAGATCGATCCAGACCGTGGTCCTAAATAAAAAGACCGGTCCTGGACCGGTCTTTTTATTTGTTTAGAAAACATATTTTTTTAACCTAATTTGATTTGTTTTATCATTTTATTAAATATAAGAGTATTATATAAACAATAAAATTTATCCAATGGTATTGAAAAAAATGATTTTGTACTTGTAGAGGGCATATTAAAATTAAGAGTAGATTGTGTTTTTTGAGATATTTTCATTTTCATCATTAGAAGTATATATTTTATGTTTTATCAGATGTCTGCTTAAGGTACCTAATTATTTTATTAAGAATAAGGTTAAGTAATTTTTACAATAAATTATACAGACAGTTTCTTTAAAAAAAATAGAACTATATAATAACTAAAATATCTTAATAATATTATTGCTTATTTTGATTAATTTATTGCTTAATATAAACAATTATTTTGTTACTAGGTGCTGACGATACATTAAATTTGGTACTGCAGTGACATACTCTATGTTTTTATTGGGACTTGGACAAACTTATGGTTTTCATATTGTAAAATAAAAATTAACAAAATCTAAAATGACTCCTCTAGGAAAATATCATAAAATAAAATTTACAAAAAAATTATATTAATTGTATAGTAAAGCAAACTTAAACAATAATAAAAGACCGGTCCGGACCGCGGTCTGGACAGTAAAAATAAAAAAGGACGGTCCGGACCACGGTCCTCATTAAAAATATCGGTCCGACAATCGGTCCGGTCCAATCCCGGTCTAAGACCGATAAGACCGGACCGTTGACCTTCACTAGTTGGTATATTATATGTTAAAATAATAAAGTTTGTAATAATATCAAAAATATACTTGTATTAAAAATTTAACCGAAAACTGTTTTTCAAAAAAGAAAAAAATAGCTTGAGAAGAAAAGATATCAAATTTATTACATCTATTCTAAGACTAAGATGAATAATAAAATGTTTAATTTTTAAAATTATTTATAACTAAATAGAAGGCGTTAAATATTTAAATGCAAATTGTTACTATATTTATTAGCATTTATTAGTAAAATTTATGATAACATTAACTGTAATATATTATATAACTGTCAAATACGTCTATAAAAGTGGCATTTATCTAATATTTTATAAATAACTGTATATAATAGAGGATTATAAGCTATATGTATAATTACTTACTTTTTATAAAGAAATCTCTTATACTTATTTGGACCTTAGGAATAGGTATGATAATAAAATTTAAAAATAAATATATAGTTGATTAATCATTTTGAACTCGGCTAATTATTACAATATTAAATTTTTTAGTTTTCAATTAATAAATGATTCTATTTATTTAGTTAGGGTTATATAATAATTTAAATAATAATAGTCAATTAAGCTTCAACTGTTGATGTTAAATTAATATTTAGTGAGTTATATTGATATTCTATTTTTAACACAAAATTCGATTGCAAGCTGACATAGCGAAAATATAATTTATATGTTTTAAATTAATCTAATCTAATATTTAAAATAGTATTCATTAAATAAATATTTAGACAATCTTATTAATTTTTAAATAAGAAAATTTCTATATATTACTTAGTAGAATTATAAAAGAAATCGTTCGAGAGGGGGGGGGTGGGAAGGGGGGGGGCAATCAAAAAAAAATTTATTTTTAGTTCAAGGGGTTAAGATTCTATTTAACAAAAAAAAATTTTGCTTCCATGATATGAAACTTATATTTTTTTGCATTAAAATTATAAAAGTATGGCTTTATCAAAGCTAAACAAAGAGTAGCTACAGAAACATTAATATATGATAAATACATGGAATCTCTTATCAATACCATTTTTACCAGTCATCATGTCCACTTTTGGTCCTCAAGCTCAAAATCAAAATATTGGGCATACAAATTTCAGTTAAAACAAAGGATTCTAAAGGATTTTATCTTTGCCAAAGACTTCAATTCAAGTCATAAAATTAGCCTTATTAACTCATTTCCCTTTTAATTTTGTTTCAATTGTGATATAATGTCACCCAATTTGTTATTTCTTATGCATATTTTATTATATGTTAAATTTGTCAAAATTATTGCATTATGTGGAAAGACTTACATTTCCTTATAGTTTTCTAAATTTTTTATATTCATTTTCATACAACACTTTTAATTCACTTACCTTTAGTTCTTTAACATCTAAGCTCAAATTAAATATCTTGCATTGAAATAAAAATAAACACAACTTAATTTGAAATCAATGAAGTAATATTTTTTCAATAAATTTGATTTATAAAATAAATATATTCGACTATATAAGAGGTATAAAAAATATATAATGTATATACAAATAAAAAAGAGTTACCAAAAATATTATAAAAAAACAGTCATGTAAATATAATATATATTAAAAATTAGATTAGCCAATATCATATTTGTGTAAAAACTGCCATTTCTCAACACGTGTTGAACTTTTGTCCAACTCATCCTAGATATAGTCCCTTAAAATTATTAATTAGTATTATTTCAACTCTAGCTCAAATCAGGACTTATATATCAAGAATCAGTAAAATAGATACTTATTGTGATATCGCATCGGCATGGTACAGCATATTACTAAACAAAGGCCAAATTAAAAACATATATGAGCCATTTTTAATACATATTAACCCTGACCAACCTCTCCAACCTTTCAACCCTATATATTTTCTTTAACCAGGGCCTTACATCCATTTTTTGTATTTCAGAAAAAAAATCACGTCAGGATATATATGATAAAAGATTGGATGTGACACGACTGAAATTCATCCCCTAATTTCAATATATTTTTTAATCCTTACCACTATCCCCCTCCTCTCAACCCTTAAAGATATATGGAGTAAGGTGAACACAGGCCGTGAAATTATGCGTGACACTATGGATCACGGTGTTAGTGTAAATAAATATTAAATTATTAGGCGTGACTGAACGCGACGGGCTTTTCCAAAATTTCTGCTATGTGTAGTTGGGCGTGAACATAAATTTCCCCAATTACGGAAATTTTAATTTTTAAAATCGTATTTTAATGAATATGCTCAATTTTATAATATAATATACCTAATAATTTATGTTTCGAAAAGTGAATAATTTTTGAAAACAAAAAAACTTCTGCATTTTATTAAAAACATTTTTTCGTTTTAATTTTAATTGATTGAAAAATGAGAAATTTCTTAAATCTCGTTCAGAAATAGAAATTTGTTAATAAATAAATTTAATTTAAATATGTTTTATTTATCTTTACTAAATATATATATATACTAATCATTTGCACTAAAATTATCATCAGTCAAAATATAGGGAGATTAAATATCTTTAATAACATATTGTTTATATATCTCATATTTTATTTTCCGGTCATGGGTTACTTTATTTGATTATTTAATATGTTTAGTTTATTTATATTTAAAATTAACAAATATTTTAATTTTAATATTCAAACATTTTATTACTTAATATAATTATTTAATATAATATATAAAAATGAGTTTTTTCTTTGTTTAGATTAACAAGTTTTTAATAAAATATGCATTAATTTAAATATTAAGTTATCTTATCTCTATATCTGTCCTTAGGATAGTATTTTTCAAGCTTTTCCATTGCCTCTCAATTGTTTGAGTATATATTAAGGGATCTGATCTTAATACACAATTTTTTGAATGATTTACATAATGACCATAATAGATATACTTCATACAATGATTGTAGAGTCTTATGTATATAATTTTTAATTATTCCTAAAGTATGCATCTTCCCATAGACAAGTGACTCAGCAATTAATTGTTATCTAGCAGATTTCCCTAACAATCGAGCTAGTCCTACTAAATAGGAGTCTCTCTCTATCATATTTCCTTTTAAATAGATGACTAATCTATTTCTTCTGGTCGCCCAAAGTTATAAAATTATGATACGCATAAGTCAATGCCAACAATCATTTATAACTTTTCTAATTCATCCTACACACAGAAAAAACGGTATATCCAAAATAAATTTTTTTAGAGAATTTGAAGATGATTCTGATGAGGCATCAACATCATCTACCAATGAAGGTGGTAATAAGGATGAACTTAAAATATTCATCGATCATAAAAGAAATAGCAATTACAATATTTGAAAACAGGAAAATTTATTTCCTTCTTTGAGAAAATTAGCTAGTAAAATTTTATCAACCCCTGCTTCTAGTTAAAGGTTATTTTATATAGCTAATCGCTTATTAAAGGAAGGTACAATTGAAATAAAACAATAATGGACATTTTCTTTTTCAAAATAAAAATTTTGATATATAAATTGTAATTATTTTGTGTTATTAATATGCAATTAGAAAAATAAGTGTAAAAGTTGCAATAAAGTTTTGAAAAATTTAAATTGTGAATATTCGGGTGTGATATTGTCTTTTGAGCGGGTGGGTCTTTTTAGGCCAGCGTCCACCTCTAATATGGAAGCAAATGGTATCCCCCACTCAGGTAGACACTGTCTTCGAGCACCGAGCCCTGGTTAAAATAGCTTGTCATGCCTCTTTATTTGAGGTCTGCTATAACATATTGAGCCATAGCTGTTTTTAATAAAACATTTTTTTAGATAATTATTATCCATCCATATTTTCTAAAAGATATATCAAAAACAAGAACTTCCTGAACTATGCAACATTATCCTTTTTTTCTAGGGGTTTTATCAGCTAACATTTTGAATAGGATTCTCCACTGACTAAATAATTTATATACTACTCCATTATTTTTAATATATAGCGTAAATCTAACATATAACTAGGATATAATTATCTGATATATTAAATCACTTGGTTAAAATTCATAAGCCAATTTCAAATTGCTATAAATATTTATTGTATGAAATTAAAATTACACAAATAAATAATTAATTATTTTTTTTAAATATTTATATATCTTAACCATTTATTTATTTTCCAATAATAATTTATTGATATGATATATCATTTTAAATTACAAGTAATATTTTAAAACATCTTTATAATAAATATTTTATGTTGCAATAAATAAAACTGTCAAAAATAATTCATTTTAATTTCTTATTCCGCTTCGCATTTTATAAAATAATTGAAATTTTTTAATTGAACGCCAATGCTTTTTTGAATTTGAATATTTTAATCCTAAATTCAAAATAAATATTTCCATTAAATTAATATGAAAAAGAGCATATAAAAATTTCTCATGCATAGCCAAAATTAAAGGTAAAATTTTAAAATATAAATATTTTATTATCCTTAGGGTCGTGTATAATTTATGTTCTCAAATCAAATTCTTTGAATATTTTCATTTGAATATACTTTTTTTTGGAATTATTTATTAATGTAAGGCCCTTAAGCCCATACAAATAAAGACCTATTGTGTTGGAAACGATTATATAATATAATTAAAATAATATTTATAAGTACCTATGGAAAATATGTTTTGATAATATTTTTTTTAAAAAAAATAATCCTTTGTTATATTGTATTTACAATTAAGTTTTGAAAAAAAATAAAATTATAAATTTGTTGTTTTTTTATATATCAATTTTCGATTAACTAGCCATTTTATTTGTTTTGTATTTATTGTTATTTATTTAGCTCAAGGCATACCTTTATAATTTATATATAATACACCTTTTTTTTAAAAAAAAAGAAATAATTTTAATATTGTATCCATTTTTTGATAAACAAATTTTGTTATTGAATAAAAATGATAATTTTATCCCGCCTAAAAAAAATTTCACTATAATTTATATCATTTATCAGTGAGAAAAATTATATTTAATAATACTTTCTCATTTTTGTTTTTATTCTTACCTGCCAAGATTTAATTAATATTTAAAAAAAAAAATCTTTTAATTTAAAATAACGCGCAAAATGAAATATTCCGTTTTAAATTAAATTATTTTTTATTACAAAAATAAAAATATCTACGATGAATTTAATATTATAATTTATCATCAAGACTTTGTAGAACCGGCCTGGATAGGTGTTATGCTGTTGCATATTTGCATTAATCATAAAAATGCAGTATTGCACTCGTCCCGGCCTTTTTTACGATGGATCAAAAATGGCATCTCATACATCTGGCGGAAATACAATTTTCTTCCGATTCATGCATCTTAAAAATTTGGATATGTAAGCAATATTAGCTTTACCTTTTTTTTAAAAAAAAAATACATATATGTATAATTTTAAAATATAATATTTGTTTTGGAATTATAATATTAAGATTTTAAAATGTAAACAACTTTTTTGCTAAAAAAATTTCCAAAAGCAACACTTTTTAACATGCCCTAAAATTTATTACATTTTTAAATTGAACGAAAATATCGAATATATATATTTTTAGAAACTCCCAAAGGCTAGAAAACTAAACGTGGTGGAACTGGACAATGATGTATAAAAAATTTAATCGATGTATTCTCAAAAAAAGAATGTAGAAAATTTTCTTTCAAAAAATAATATATTTATATATATGCACGAAAATTTTATTCATAGTTATTGTGTAATAAAAATAGAAACTTTTAAATTGTTAAGGTTACGTGATGAGAGAAAAAATAATTTTAAATGTTACTATAATAGGTTAGGTCATAATAAAGTATTGTATAACTTCTTTTTTTTTAGCTACGAGATTGATTGACAAATTGATATCAATATATTGTTTATAAATAAATCATCGAATCAATATTTTACTTAAAAACGCAGGGGATATAGATATAAGTGTTATAATGTAATATTAAAATGATCTAAAAATACATATATTTCTCGTTAAAATGTCTGCTAATTTTTTGAATTTATTTTAACAAAAATTGCAACTTATAAAAAAAAACAAAATATTTATATATCCTATAGCTATAATATAGTAAATTATTTTTGAGACTATTTGCGAAATAAATTATTATTTTTTTTCCAAGAAGAAATCGGCAAAAAAATGTGTAAATCGAAATCCTTGTCATTTTCTTAAATTGATCGTATGTCATTTTAATTCCGAGAATTTTTAAAATAATTTAAAAAAAGATTTTTTTATGAAAACAACTGTTATATTTAATTCTAATTATATAATTTAGTCCAAGCTAAACTTGACCCGATCGAAAAGTTCATCGAGTAATCATGTAATAGCCGAGTAAATTTATCTTAAAAAAAATTAAAATTCCGATTTATTAGTTGTAAATATATAATCTATTAATTGTTGCATAATCATCTAATTTTATTTCACACCTACAAAAACAGCCCAGTCTGAGCGCTTAAAAATAAATTTAAATCTTTAAATTAGTTTTAAAAGGCTCCTATTTAAAATGGTTTTAACCCAATATTTTTGCCTAAAAATATTAGTCAAGCCTGGATGCTTTGCTCATAGATGACAGAAGGTTTGGGTATCTAATAACTAAATCTCGAGGCTTGCTTAATATTGTTTTGCCGAAAATTGAGCCGTTTACTACCATTACCACTATAACAAGGCGGTATGAATAAATATATATTTAATAAAGTATCAATAAAATGGCCTATAATATTTTAAATCAGACATGATAAATTACAACTTTTTATGTTTAAAACATAAGAGATCTACTGAGATTAATTTTTTTTAATATAGGTTTATGCACTCATGTTATCCGTGAACCCGAATTAGGGTTCAGGAGGAAATCTCAAGACTTGTATTATTTTTTTTTAAATAACCTACAAAATAGTGCCTTTAGAATTTTTAAGATCATCATGTCTAATGAGGCATATTTATTGAAAAATTTATAACATATTAGACTTGGCACTGGCTAGGTTTATAAAAATTTGGGGTAGTCTAGAGTAACGATACTACAACTTTCTCTGGAAGCTAATCCTAGCCTTAACAAGTTAATTTCGCCCGAATACCTATATTACTTTTTATGAATAATAATAACATTTACGGGAATTTTTTTTTTTAAAAAATAGCAATAATCATTATAGTGCTCACAAATTGAGTGTTGCAACGCTCCGTTATTATGCAAATTGGATTTTTTTACGGCAAGCGTTAAAAAAAAGCAAACTGGTTTGTTACAAAATTGTAAGTATAATTTATCTCATATATTAATTGATATTATATCATTTAAAATATATTAATTGATTTTTATATAATTTTAGAATATATTAATTTATATTTTAGAATATATTTATATAATTTTAGAATATATTTATATAATTTTAGAATATATTAATTGATATTATTATCATTTTAGAATAAGTATTAGATGGTTTATCATCTATTAGTTCAAGGTAAATATATGAACAGTGATAAATTATATTTTTATTAGCATGGAGATGGAGTTTCCACAGCATGATACAACTGTTGCTTAAAGAAGAAGTTGAATATGAATATATTAAATTCATGAAGCCAATGATAAAGGACAGAAAAACTACTGACAATTTTAGTCGAAAAGAATCTACACCAAAGGCTACTGGTTCAAAAATAAATGCACTCATGGGTGAAAGACTTTTGGAAAGAGTGCCATCTGCCATAAAATATATATTTTTATCTATAAATTTAATATTATTTTAGATTGTATCTACAATCAATGGCACAAGGCTTGGAAAGTATGAGCCATTCAAATAAATACTTTTTCAAATGTGAAGTATCAAGATTGTATCATACTTTGATGGAGCAATCAAAGGATCAAAATACTACATTATCACCGACATATCAGAAATAACTTTAAATCAAACATCATTAAATTAAATAAATTTTATCTTAGTGTGTTTATTTTTGTAAATATGTTTATTTATATATATGATAAAGTAATATTCAATATTATAGTGTCCATTTTTGAAAAATATATATAAATAAGCAAACTATTCAAAATTTATTTAGCATATATTAAAATATATAGATTATTATAAATATATTAAGGTATAAACAAATATATATTATAATAATCAAATTATGAAAGAATGAGATTGAGTAAACAGTTATGAAAATCCAATAGATAAAAATATCAGGGGTAAAGATCTAATATTGTATATATATTAAAAATTTTGACAATAATTAATTATTGAGATCAAAATTTGAAGCCTTTCTAGGATTTTAATTCATTGACAAATTTAGCCAATATTATCTTTGAAATTAAATTAAATATTATGTATATAAAAAGAATAATAGTGTTTGATTTTTTAAGATATATAGAAAACTTACTATGTTTTATTGAGCTAACAATATTTTATTTTGACATCCCTTATGTGATTATTATAAAAAAAATTAAAGACCAAATAAAATTGGGCAAAGTTTCTGGCTTTAAACCCTCATACAGATGGTACGATTATATTATTTTAATAAGATATTTAATACTCTTACATGTTCTAGTGTACATTTTTATTATTAAAGACTTGAAAATGTAATTAAATTATTTTATTTGTAAATTATAATGTTCTCCTCATCCTTGTATAATTAAAATAAGCAATTAGTTGTTTATCTTGTAAATTAAAGAAATCCATATTGTTTAATAAAAATTAAATCACGTTTCAATTTCAAAATAAGAAAAAAACGTACTGCTTTCAATTTAAACAAAGATGCGTTGCGTTAAAAAAGGTACTGCAAAAGCTCAATTTATGCGCACTATTATGTAATATATAAATTCACTTTGAATAATTTATCCGCCATTGTGCTTTATAGCATGGTCCAAGTTTACCTATCTTTACGATATAGGCTAGCAGCTAGTGTTGATAAAGATTTTAGCCAAAATAATATTATATGTAAGCCTCGAGGTTTGGCAAATAGATAATCATTTGTGCCATCTTTGAGTAAAATCTCCAGCTTACATAATGATATTTGGCTTAAATCTTAATTGGGCCGTGTTTAAGAATGGACCTCAATTGGGTTTTTTAACAACACTACTTAGCATCGCTCACTTTTATTTTTAAAGTCAGACTTGTGATATTTTTATCCGTGATCGATAAAATATAAAATATTCGTGGTTTTAGGATTAACAAAATTAAAAAGTTATCCGGCCAGATATCTAGATTATGTTAAAGAAATTAATAAGGATAAGATTTGAATTATATTTTACCGAAAGAAAAAGATGGTGATTAAATAGAACGAATAGTTCGAATATTAATTCCACGGAACATCGAATTTTTGAAAATCAAATGTTAGTCATATGACTGACTCAGTGGTCCAACCTGAGCAGGCCTCGAATACGAGTCTTTTAACAAATGTCACCGACAATTCTATAATCAGGCAACACTTGTTTAAATCTATAAGCCCGAACCCAAAAAATAATATAAACTTGAAAAAGAACGAATTTGAATAAAAATGTCCTGGTTTTAAAATAATTTATTTTTTTAAAAACAGGTTCGGGTTTGAAATTATTCGTTCTTATAAAAAATCCGGGTTGTGTCAAAAATTCTGACCTCAGAGGTTCCTAAATTATATTGAGAGAAGAAACTATCCTAGCCTTTTTAAATCAAGGATTTATATTTTTTAAATATTAAAAATAGTGTATGATTATTTCCTACGCCTAGTTCTGGTACACTTCTCGAAGTTACGTTTTAGCGTTTAAAACGCAGCGTAAAAGTGTGGATCATTCTGGTGCATCAAATTTTTAAAAAGATTCCGGTACCAAAGAATGTGCTATATAAAGGTCTGCGCGGTTCTAAGCCTGGTCCGCAAAAAGCCATTAGTCACGTATTCCAGGGCCAGCCCGAAAAAAAGCAAAATTATTATGCGACTGATAACTTGTATAAAATTATTTTTGGGCCCAGCAAAAAATTGACGGGCATGGAAAAAAAATCTTTTTTTCACGAACATATTGGGGACCGGTGGCAATGTGAACATCAAGTACAATATACAAAATCATTCTTCCCCGATTTTACCGTTTAAAATTTTAGAATTCCAGGTCCTATTAAATCATATAATTTAAATATTCCTGGTTTTTAATCTTTTATTCCCAAATTTGACATTTTATCATTTCTGGGTTTTACGAGAAACTTTCAATATCAGCTGACTAGTGTTGTTAAACGACAAGTTCCATATTTTAACGAAAAAAATTTACGCAGGCCCTTGAGATTTTCCTCATAGATGGCAGAAAGGCTTAGACATCTATTAACAAAATCTCGAGCCTTGCGTAGTTCTATTTTGGACAAAATCTTAATTTAAAATAGGCTAGATCGAGCCGTTTAACAACAATACAGCTGACTTTCAACTGGATTTTTACGTGACAAAGCTAATATACTCTCAAAGAAAATATTTTATGGGTTTAAAAAAAATTACATAGGGAAGAATGGGGAGTATTCAAGCCCTAAAAGGCAAACGTCAATAAAATTATAACAATTTGATAATAATTGAATAAACAATATCTCATTTTATTCCACTTATTTACTTTTAGCTATAATACATAAAAACAATTTAAAAAAAATTATACTTTTCTATCAATATTAATTTTTTCGAAAAATATATTTGGGAAAGGATGAGTTACATCCGGGGAAGAAAGGTGAGGCGCTTTGAGCTGCTAATATTGATTATTTTTAAATATAAAAATGATATATATATATATTATTGCAACTACTTTATTGATAAAAATAAGCTATAGTGGAAAATAATTATAAAAAATTAGTGAAATTTATTGACAATTTAAACCAAGAATGGATTAAAATTGCAATAGGATCCATGCAGGGAAAGCACATTTACAGGGACAAAGACCCATAAACATTTTAGGTGCATTTAAGATAATTTTATAGTTTTTTTTCACTTAGGAAATACGGATTTTCATTAAATTTTTTAATGATCTCATCATTAGTTGTTCTTTTTTCTAAAATGATTTCTTACCATATTAAAATTTCAAAAAATAAATTTTAAAAAGCTTAAAAGGTTTTATGAACCTCTGAAAAGTTGCCCTAGACCCTCAGTAATTTTAAAATTTAATTTTTGGTAGCATATTCTTTGTTCAAATATAGAATAATTTTATATAGAATAGGGGTTAATCTTTTATAGTTACTGGAAAATTAAAACATTTATCATTTTTTTTATTATTGATAAATTGCAGAATTTAAGAAAGTTACTTTTGAGGAGATAAATTATATATTCTGTTATAAAAATTTTGTATGTCACCCGATATTAAAAAAATTATCGCCTCAAATACATAATTTAGTTATAGATTTAAAAAAATAACCATTAGAGTTGAATACTATAGAAGAAAATTTCAAGGCTCACAAGAACCTTGGGCTCACCCTGGTCTCTCCTATTTACCGTATATAATTTATATATCTATTAAAATGAATCTCCAATAGAAAGAGGGAGGGTTTTTAAAATTTATTTGGGCCAGCCTCCCATGAACGCTCCTAGAATTTTTTTAAAAAATTTTTCCAAAAGTAGAAATAATATTTAAAAATAATTGTAATATGTTCGCATCAGGACTTCTAAGACATCATTAAATCGGTAGTCAAAAACTAATTTTTCCCCAAAAACGACTTGTTTGGAAATGACCAAATAGCAATATCATTGGTTTAGACGAAGGAGGGTTTGGGGATAAATCCTCTCCACCTTCCATGTAGAATATGATTTGGAAAAATTTTGTAATATATGCACAAAAATTTGCTTTTATTATTTTTTTTTTAAAATGATAAATCTCCATCAATAATTTCCTACTTCTATTTCTATAAAATCTTCTCAGAATTTTTTTTTTATCTAATTTTTAAAAAAGTGCGAAACATTATATGAATAAACAATATTATATTTAATTTTTTAAAATAAAATTACCGAAGAAAATATTTGTTATATATTTTACTAAAATAAAAATTGAAAAATGTTGGGATTGACGTTTGATATTTTTCCAATTTTCCAAGTGTAAAAGCGCACTTAGTATTATTTAACTAAACAATCGTTCAGCCTTAGCAGCGCTTGATGGTTAAAAAAATTCTCTAATTGTAATGTTGAATTTCATGGTAACCAATACATATTATTTTGATGTCATACCTTACAAAGATACTACAAGTCTATGATTACTTTTATGCTATTGCTATTAAATTATAAAGGTATCAAAACTAAAGCCATAGACATTGAGTTTCATATTTTAAAATACGATAAAAGAGGTTGATATTTTTTTAATGATTAGAGTCATTTATTTATATATATATTTAACTATCTACCAAACAGATCAAAGCCCTAAAATGTACTTAAATAACATTAATTCTGGCTATAAGTTTCAGAATTTATGCTTACATAACTTTGGCTTTACTATACGCTTGGTGTGATATCGTAGTTTTTTATATAGCTATTAATTACGTTATTTGTTGTTGTTATCGAAATAGATTGAAATTAATAAGTAGGCACTTAATTTAAAAGCAAACCCAGATATTTAGAACTTATTTTCTTACTTTATATACTACCTTTAAAGTAATTCTAATTTATACAATTACGAACTAAACATTGACAAAATTTTCAGGATAAATGCTTGCACTTGCAGTCAATTTTATATTCATATAAGGTTGGATAATATTTTATTGATTAACTTTTTTGCTTTATACTAACTAACTATGTTGGTTAAAGCACTCTTGAGAATTAGTGCTCCCAATTGTTAGTCTATTTTAAATGAAAGGATAAATATACCAGGGACCAGCAGACCAGGCCTGAAATCCTGTCCGAAACAGGTCGAAAAATGGGATAATTTTATAACTCCTCACTTGCTAGGGTTTAAAAATTTTTAAAAAAAATCGAATCTAGTGTCGTTAATAAACATGATTTCAGCCTATTTTTAAAAACGACAAACTAAATATTTTAGCCAGAGAAATATTGCTACTCCTCTATATTTGGCGAATAGACGTCCAAACCTTTGTGCCATCTCTGAGTAAAATCTTCAGGGCTTGCTTAAAATTTTCTTGATAATATGTTGTAGCCGTTTTTAAAAATTGGTTCAATCTATTTATTTATTTCTTTCTTTTCTAAATTAGTTTAAATATTCATTTACTCCTTGATTTTTCTTTTAAATATTTATTTACTCCTTAATTTTTCAATTTCCTGTTTAAAAAATTTGCAAATCAAATACTCAAAACAATGAAATTTTATAAATTTCGTGGCGGAGCCGATTAAAAATATTCGTCTAAGATGGG
Organism: Gordionus sp. m RMFG-2023; assembly: GCF_954871325.1. NCBI lineage: Eukaryota > Metazoa > Nematomorpha > Gordioida > Chordodea > Parachordodidae > Gordionus > Gordionus sp. m RMFG-2023. The sequence goes on along the minus strand of NC_088778.1, from coordinate 26,241,432 downwards.
CCTAACATTTTGACCACTGCAGGAAAAATATATTACATTTTAAAAAAAAAGAAAGTAAATAATAATAACCACGTGAAAAAATATAATTAATTAAATCATGATTTCTGATAGACGGGACCCGGTCGAAGACCGAGAAGGTTGGGGGAGGTTTGGTGAAGCCCCTCCAAGTTTTTTTTAACCCTCTTCTGGGTAAATCCTGAGTAGGCAAATGAGGTTATGTTGCATATGAAGAAAGTGGTTGAACGCCTTTCGCTTAGCACTTATAAGTGATATAATTCCGAGATAATAAGAGCGAGTTGGACTTAGAGAGAAAGTAAGCCACATAATTTGTGAATCGATAGGGCTATACCCAAACATTGTCATGAATCTCAATACAATATTTTTGAGATTTTTTATTGTGATATAATTTAATAAAAAAAATTAAAAGATTTTGAAAATAAAACGTCTTAAATTTTTATATTTTTAATTTAAGAAATTAATATTTTTTTATTACATATAAGGAAGTTGTGAGGAAATTTGAGTTCGGCTTTTGGGTAGTAAAATAATTAATGTTTAAATTTAAATTATTTTATAAAAATAAACCCTTTTTAACACCGGAAGTAGAAAGTTTTAAATAAAAATATTTTTGAACTCTTTCCACCATCTTAAATGTTTTTTTTATGAATAATTTTTATATATTAGAATAATTTAATCAATAAATACATTTGGCCATTATAATTTATTAGGTTTTTTTATAATTTTAATTAGCCATTATTTTGCATTCAATGTTATAGATATGCAGCCTTGAAACATGGTCCGGAGTGGACCATAAAAGGAAAACGTTAAAAGGTCATAGTTGGTCTAAAATAAAAATAGCTGTAAACTCGTGCTGGGCTTAAAAACATTGTTTCCATGAAACCGGAGCCATGCCAAGATCGTTTTAACATTTGTTAGCAGAACCGACGCTATTCTGACCGGGTTTAATTCGCAATTTACGTTATTTGATTTTGATTTTAGCTTATATTCATTTTTTTTAAACAATATTTCAAGGGGTTGGTATAGGGAGAATGCAATAAGTTTTCTGTTATACTCATAACTGTAAATAATTACTAAGAAATAATTTGTTTTATTTGATATGAAATTATAATTAATCTACTGCCATCAGGTATTCATTTTTATTATACAATTATCATTATATTTGTTTATTTTGATTTTGTATCAGTAATAATTATTATTTTGGGTGTTCAGTGGTAGTATATTGAGATATTTTGTTAATAAGGGCAATTTTTTTTTAAAGTCGGGGGGGGGGGGAAATATAAGTAAAATCGGCAATAGCTTACAAGGGTGTAAAAGCGATATGCCGCTAAAAACTTCCTCAACCTTATGATGTAAGTAGGTATATATTTTAAAAGCTACCCCCCCCCCCCCCTCTTTCCCATCCAAATAATATATTCCATTAAAGTACACAATAAATTTAAAAAATCGGTTGATTTAATAAAAATATTTCTCTATAACCCTGAATTCACAATTACCGCGAATTCGCTGCGAAGTATACAAGATGATGTAAAGTATTTATATCATATTTTGTACCGCCACACACGCTAACTGTGAATTCTGGGTAAGACACAGAAAAAGAAGAAAAACAACTTTTGATAAGAAAGAAAGACTCTTAATATTTATTTTTAATCACATGGCCTGTAAGATTTAACAAGTTATTAATAAACATAATTCAATTTTATTAAAAGCCATTTTTAACAGTAGCGTGCTCGAGCCCCTTGAAAAATTTAAAACTCCCCAAAATTTTAAATTTTTTTATACCAATTGTAATTTTGGTAATGTTTACTTAAAAAAAGAAGGTAATTTTGAAAATAATTTCAATTTTTTTTTAGCCCCATGAGACTGTAAAAGCTAGTGAAGCGCCTGATTTTAAATATATCTTAACAATTACCCATATCTCTCAAACCTTTAATTAACCCTAACCCATATCTCGCTAATCCTTGATCCTTAATCCAAAATACTTGTTTAATTTTAAATATAACTCATCCAATTAAAAAATTTCCTTGCCGATTCCTTGAGTTAAGTTATTATTCCAAATTCTACGTTAATCAAAATTGATAAGTAAAAAATTTTATTTGAATAATTTTATTTTTGGCCATTGACTTTGACGGTACTTCATATGGCTGTTCTAACTGATGAGCATGAACAGGGGTGTAATCAGGATCGTCCCCCCTTAGTAAAAAATTTTAACTTATCTCCGCCAAATTTTTAAAAAAGAGTAGGGGGTACGGCGTGCTCCTTCCAAAATATTAAAATTTTATATAATGGTATTTTAACATATTAGTAATATTTTTCAGAGATGCCAAGGTACCAATTTCAAGGTCAACCCGGCCCGGAATTCTTTTTAAATATAATATTCGGTCCCCCGGATTTTTTTTAGAAAAAAAGTTTTTGTCCAGACATGGATTTTTTAAAATATATTACATTTATTTTTAGTTTTTATAGCTAATAACGCCGATTTAAAATATTTTTTTTAATATAAGGCTCAGCCTCGGTGTATTTTAAAAAAATAAGCATGTCTATATTTTATGCCATCAAATAAATATAAAAATTTTATAAGCAAAATCGTAGTTGTAATTGTACATTTTTAATTCAAAAACTAACTCTTCCGTATTTTTATTCGTTCTTTAAAATATCCTAAACTATAACGATTATACCCTGGCTTTGTTTAAATCACTGTTTAAAATTTCTCATTGGAACAAAAAAGTGACAAGGGTTATTCATTGTAAAGCCTTTATTGACAGAAAAGAGAGCTTATATAGTCAGTTTAAAAAAATCAAAAGGCTAGAACAAATAGCTCAAGAATTTGGCATTCAGTTGTGGAAGATTGCATGCGTACTTTATGTATAATGGGTATTTAACAATCTTGGTACTGTTAAATCAGTTTGGAATAACTTTGAGGCCCTATATACTCATTTAAAAAATTCAGCTATTTCTAGCAACAAGTGCAAAATTTAACGGGCTGTCCACCCGATTATAAAGTAGTGTCAATTCTTATCAGATCTAGCCTTGATGCATGATGTCCTGTATTGAAAATTCAATCTCTTTTTAAGGCTTTAGGCAAGATAATCAGTTTAATTAAAGCTGAAAAATCAATAAAGCGAACTCCATGTTCCAAAATCAGATGCCTGGTATGTCTTAAATTTCTTATAATTTCTAAATGAATTTAATATTTCTAAAGGAGAACATAAAATATTGATACGTAATATTGACGGAAAACAGAAGACACTCTGGTATCAACGAAAATCAATTTATTACTGCCTTAATAGACAATATGGCAAATAGATTAATGGATACTGATTCTGATGTTCTACTAATTAAAAATACTATATTAAATTATAGTTTTATCTTTTTAGCTAACTTATCTTAATATGGATTCTTTATCAAAAAGATAATTGGCCAGCAGACCCTCACATTCGTTATGGGGAAGAGCAAATTAAATAACTGTTTCCCACTGAAGTTCGATTTTTTCGCATTTGATGAGGGAATATATAGTTATAAAAGTAATAAATTCCCCTGTGCTTCGAAAGAGTTTCAAAATTGTGAATACAATTCCGTGTAATATTGCTGAATGTGTGAGCGGTTTTCACCTTATGAATGCCATTATGATTAATTTGTCTGAAAATCATATGATAAAACAAATTCACAGTTTATTGATGATAAACGTTAACGGACATCTCTCATTAAATGGAATTCTTTTCCATATATTAATAAGTGGATCATAAGTCTCAGGTCAGCATTCTGCAAAAAAATCAGTTATTTAGTAAAAATATTTATTCAAAATGGATAAATTTTTACAAATTATTTCAGCTTAATAATACACCTAAATCTTATGGTTAATTTTAAAAAAACCAAAAAAGATTTATAAGCACTGGTGTAAACGGAAATAACTATTCAAATGATCAACTTATCCTAGATTTTAGATATGGCAAAATTTACTAACGAACCCTGCTTTTTAAGTTTAATCAGGAATTTAAAATATACCTCACGCTTGATCTTAATGCAAAAAAATAAACTGCTGGATGAAAGACTGCTCTTAAAGAACCCCTTCTCCCGTATCATAGACAAAAAATGCATATTTTACTTAATATTTTATAAAAGCCTTTACCATCAAAACAGTCACTTATTTTATGGAGTTTGAGTCTATTGACAGAATGACCTGGAAAATATATATCTTCAAAAGAAGACCCATAACTCGATAAAATAGAATGTAGTAACAAATTATTTAAATATATAGTATTTCATGCAATACCTTTCAAAATATTGTTGTAAATTACAATACATTTTGCTCTCACGTGTAGGTGTTGGTACAAATGTATTTCATTACATCATTTATAGCATATATTTGTATTTAAAATTTTAAATAATGTTTATAACAATTTTTAAATAATTTTTAGAAATAATATAACATTTTATGTATAATTATTATTTATAAGAAAATATAATGGATTAACTATCAGTGGCAAAAATTTTTGGGAAACACCATAGGGACATCTATAGGTAGTCCAATGACATATATTATATGTCATTGAGGTGGTCTAAAATAAAACTATAATTTTGCTTATCAGAAAATGCGCCAGAATGAAAGTCAGGCGAATCTTCACAAATAATAAATGGACATATATAATAGGGCATGAACTATAAAATATTTCTATTTAATAAGGAATCAAATAAAATCATCTTACAACAAAATACAGCATATAATTTTAAATAGTGTGACTATTTTAAATTTGAAATGTATAAATTTATAAACATATATTGGATTGGAAGACATCATGATATTTTGACTTCATACTGGTTTATCATTATTTGATTTTGGTAAATCTAAAATAATAATCTTATATTATTTTTTTTACCTGTTTTACCTATTTTAATTGAAATGATATAATATAGTATCTTATTAGTTTTTTATTAAGTTTTTTATTACAATAAATTTATTTAATTTGTTGATTTGATGTAAACTTGGCTAACAAAATTATTTTCATATCATAATCAGGGATGTGAACCTTTCGAAAAAAGAGTTCTGTAGGGTTCCATAAGAAATTTATGAACCAGGTTCAGAGTTTGGAGTTTAAAAAAATGCCTTTCATTATATTTTACCTTAAAAATAACTTATCATTGTAATTATAATTAAAATAATGCAATTAAATTTGAAAAATAATATTATATTTGTTTTAATTTTTTTTTGTTTAAGGCAAATTATTGTGTTATCTTTCAATAACAGAGTGAATTAATAAAATAACAATTCTTAGACCTTACTAAACCCTAAATCTAAATATGGTTTCGGGTTTGGGTTCTGTAAAATCGCGAAGGTTCAAAGGGTTCTAGTTAAGTGCGAGTTTAGGTTCTAATAAACTCTGATTATAATTGTAAATTTTTTAAAATCATAAAAATATGCATTTAAATGTGTATTTATGAACGAATAAAAAAAATCCCCTTTCTCATATAGATGTGGCAGTTATTTTAAATAGAAAGGCAGATTCCACTTTTGCTCCATCCTAACTACGCTGCTAAAATCTATATCCCCTATTATAATAAGAATATATAATGTCAGTAATATAGATATTTACTGGAAACAAAACCCCCCTCAAAAATCGATACCTAGCGCTTTTTTAATTCTAATGATACTCCCTTCAAATATATTAAAATAACTTAAATAATCAATTCTATATCAACTATCAAAAATTGTGATTGTAGAGGAGTTATTTTATAGAAAACATAAATTAAGAAAACTTCTCTCATTTTCAATGAATGCATTATTATAGCATATTATTTGCATGAATATGAGCATATATATAGAATGTCTAATCCTTATAGCGGGAAATTATCCATAAGTAAGTTTTCTTTAAAAATAATGACTTTTAATATTGATCGATATTTAGCAATCTATTATATTAGAATAGGTATACAATTAAATTATAAATTATGATAGTAATATATTATCAGTAAATCATTCAAATTTTTTTAATAGATAACACTAAATACCCCCCCCCCCCCTCCCACTGAACCCTCCCCCACTCTGCTAATGTAGACGCTATATAATGCAAATAGATTAAAATAATAGGTTCAACATTATTCCTTAGCAAGTAAATGGGAAATTTAAAATTTTAAATGAAATATTTTTGATTGATTTTAAGCGATAATATAATTACCTATCTATGTAAGTATACAACATAAGAAATCACTGAAAAGCAGTGGCGTAGCTAGGAATTTTTCTTAGAGGGTGTCCATAGATATAAAAGCCTGAGGGGCTTCGCCCCCCAGACTTCCTTTAACGGGCCTTCGGCCCTTTTGCCCAGCCTTCGATCGGGTTTATCTTACAAATCATAAGCATATCTTCGATAATATATAATAAATATATTTTAAATGCATCATTACTATGTTATTAATAATTTAGTAGAGTATTCTCAATGACTTTATAATAATACTATCCAGAATAATTTCAATAGAAATATAATATCCTTCCACAAACATCAAAACCAGAAAAATATTAATATTAATGGTATTTATTTGATATAAAGTAACTTTTAAGTCTTTTGAACGTATAATCTAAAAAGAAATTTTTGCTGTGGGCAGACTCTACATGACAGGATTTTCACTGTGGATGCAAACCCCTTAAAACCTTTGTCTACCCCCCTAAAAAATCCCGCCGCCTTCGGAGGCAGTGTCTATTTAATATTATTACACCTTTATAATTATATTGATACTCTTTTCAGAGAATTTAAAAGGATAACTTAAATTAATCTATCTCTACTACCAACTATCGATATTTTGTGAATATAAAGAATTTATTTTTTTAAATTATAAATTCAATTAAAACCTCCATTATTTACAATGAATCAATTATTATGGCATTATGAGCTTGCTGATTTGGAAAAACAATGTGTATGATTGTTTGCAATATATAGATTTGGTCAATAATTGTATTATAATAATTTATAATAAAAGCATTAATTTTTACAGCAATAAATGGTGTCCTATTTCATCTCAAAATTTAATAGAAAACCCCCCAAAAAATTTATCCTAACCCCATTAAAGCAGCCTATCCTTACCCCCTTCCCCCTCAAAAAATAGGATGGTAACTGTTACTACCCCTCCCGCTCATGTAGACGCTGGATGTGGGAGTAGTCCAAACCCTAAAACCACCCCCGTAGCTACGCCACTGTTGACAAGTGACAGACATTCGTTATCTGTTTTTATGGCTATTTAACCAAACATAAGTAGAAGAAGGCCAAAGAGAACGAAAAATACATACAATGTCAGCTTCGGCAATATTTATCCTGGATTTGAAAGGGAAAGTCCTAATATCTAGAAACTATAGAGGCGATATAAATCTAAATATTATAGAAAAATTTATGCCATTACTATCAGAAATGGAAGAGGATGGTAAATTAATTCCCTTTGTTAGCATGAATGAGATAACATTCCCATTTATCAAATATAATAATCTCTATTGTAAGTATTTTATTTTTTGATTTAAAATGATTACTCTATTATTTAGTGGTATCTGTCACTAAAAAAAATGCAAATGTTGGTCTAATATTTGTATTTCTCCACAAATTAGCTCAAATATTTGTCGAGTATTTTAGAGATTTAGAAGAGGAAAGCATTAGAGATAATTTTGTAGTGATATATGAACTTTTAGATGAACTGATGGATTTTGGCTATCCTCAAACAACAGATACAAAAATTTTACAAGAGTATATTTCTTGAAATGTTTAAATTGATACAATGCTCAGTTAATAGAGAGAAAAATTTAAATAAATATCTATTAGAAAGGAATAGTATTATTAATTTAAAATATTTTCTTATCAAAATTATATCTTCTTCAATATTTTTTTATAATGAACACTTATTATGATGATGTCTTAAATAGGTTCCTCTGCTATTTTTTTCTTATTCTTTTGGTTGTAAAATAACATCTATTTATCAATCCTAAATCATGTGCTTAGATACATCACCCAAGAAGGTAGGAAATTAGAAATGACCCCCAGACCTCCTATGGCAGTCACTAATGCTGTATCATGGCGCAAAGAAGGGATCAAATATCGTAAAAATGAGGTTTTTCTGGATGTTATTGAATCCATCAATTTACTTGTAAATTACTTTTAATTGCATTTTAATTTTATATTTTTATACGGTATTCAAGATAAAAAGTGATAATTAACCCATTAATGGTCAATGTTCTATATCTGCAACAGTTGTTTTTTATTGATTTTTTACATATAAATTTTTTGAATTATAATTTTACATATATTTCTTATAGCTCAAAGATTGTACTATAACATAATATGCCATATGTTCTAGGCCCTCTCATTGAAAGAGTATTTAGTTTTTATTAATGGAATTGACACAAATTTATTTCCTATACATGCTTTCTATTCTAATTAATTTTGGCCAATCATAAATATCAATAAAAAAATAGGGTGGCAAGGAGTATTTGATGAGAGCTCATTTTGGTTTACCTAGTGTTGAATCAGAAGATATCGAAGGCAGAGCTCCGATATACGTTAAATTCGAAATTCCATACTTTACCACATCTGGCATTCAAGTTTAAAAGAATTTTTTTTTAAAGCAACTTTTTTTGGTTTTATTATCAGGTTTATAAGTTGAGCTATATTCGCTTATTTTTAACTGGCTAAATATGGTTTTTTGCGAATAACCTTATCCCGAGGTTTTTTTTCCTGGAAATATATAGATTTTCTTCGGCATGCATCAGTAATTTTGAACCAATTTAGCAGCTGATTTTTAATTATTATCAAGCTATAATCGTAGATATTTAAAATAAAATCGAATCCCTATTGGTCAGTTTTTTGAAATATGCATTTCTTTTGCTACTTATTTTGCTGCTTGATATAGGAAAACGCGTATATATATATATATTAAAAACTACTGAATCGATGTTGACATAATTCGCAATATATTTTTTATAATAATTTAATGGAAGTTACTGAAGACTTCAGATAAGATCATAGTAATTAACTGTTTTTTTGCAATGCCAATAACATGTTTAGGGAATAATACACTACACCTGAATAAAGAAGGGCTAATTAATTAAATTTAGAATTTTTTTGAAACTATTCGACGCTTGATTAGTATATAATGTTTAATTCACTATGCCATCTTGTTATTTATTATTAAAAACGAATATATATAACTTAGGTTAGGTATCTAAAAATTATCGAAAAAAGCGGATATCAGGCACTCCCCTGGGTACGATACATTACTCAAAATGGCGATTATCAGATTCGAACGATATGAAAAAAAAAGCATAACCATTATTTTTTAAAAAAAATACATTAATTTTTCTTTGTATTTATGAAAAGTCCAAAATATTATGTATTTATTTATTATATTTTCGTATTCACAATTTTTACGGATGTAAATAAAACACCATATAATTCATTCATTTACATATGTTATATTATAGTAATATTATTTATTTCAAAAATTATAATAAAATATAGTTAAAAACGGTTAATTTTATAATCCCCCTCCCCCTTGTGACAAATAATTTAATAAAAAATTTTCTTATTTTGGGTCTAGGAAATTATTGGTAATAATAACTCAACTCAAGGATTGCTCAACTGAATGACATTTTTTAATTGAATTAAATATATTTAAAATAAAACAAGTATCTGGGTTAGGGTTAGTCAAATGGTTGAGAGATATATTAACAAAGTTTTTTATAAATTTTAATCGGTTTTTATTAATAATCTATCAAATCCGACTTGTCATGTAATTTTAAATAGACGAATTCTTTCTATTATTTAGAAATTTAAATTAATCAGCTGTGCGGGTAATTTCTTTTGAATTGGGCATAATAGAAATTAGTGCATAAATCTAACTGGTTTCAAGTTTTCTGATCGGATATTAATTTTGCTTGATTCCAATTTTGGTGTGAGGTTTGCGTTTAGCCATGACCTATAAATTTAATTTTTCATTAGTTACAACTGAGATATAATGAAGAATGGATGATGAACTTAAAAATAAAAAATTTTAAATTATATTTTGCTATAATATAATGTTGCTATTAGATTTTCCTAAGAAGTTGTATTATGTATTATCAATATAGTGTAGCGTTTAAAGCCATTATATCAGCTGACAGTTAAAAGCTGTAGGGGGCTCGACCTAATTTTTATATTGCTATATTTGAAAATCGTTTGTTAATTTAGCAAAAATATCTATAGGATTATTTTTTTAAACATCTAGGGTATCAAATACTTGGTTATTTGCATTACGCGAAATCACAGCTGGTTGATGACAGCTTGAAGTATATACTATGGCGATTTAACCATTTCGCTTAGTATTTATAAATTAGTCATATTATTGGCTTGTTATTGTAAATTTCGCAACGTTTGAGAGAATCTCGCTTACTATACAAAAAATAATTATAACAATATAGTTTATTTAAGTATATAATTAATTGAAATATACTTCCCGAACACCATCTTTTTGATTCCACATTTTGTTCAATCGTTGTAATTGCTAGTATTGACGGTGCATCCGATTGTGATGATGAACTTGTCAGTTATTTTAATATCTTATGTGATAAATTTTTTTCTTACCATACTTTAATTATAGGGGGGGGGGGTTATATTTATACACGTGGGAATTAAATTTTTATTTAAAATAGTATATAACCTATTTGAAAATAGAATATTTTGCAATTCATAAAGCATTTTATTTTCATCAAAAATGTTTGTTATAGGAGAATCCCTCCTCTTCTCGCCCTTTCCCCGCTGGATAAATCTTAGGCCGTCTATATAGTTTCCTCTAAACAGCCTAAAAAGAAAGAGACGAAGATTTAAGTTAAAGGGTAAGGAATACTTAGTTTAATTTGTACAAAAAGTTATATAAATAATTATTTATAACAAATAGGGTGCTCTATGAATGGTCTGAGCTAGAGGTCTGTAGTGAGCACGTTTGTAGTCTACATGACCGTCCACAATGTTTTAAAAAAATATAACGGACAGCCAAGCCCTCACAGTTTTTAAAAAATATATCTATTAGTCTAAAATTCTTTAACGGCCCTCCGCCTACTAGTCTAAAATTTTTACCCGCCCTGCCAATTATTTATAACCAACGCTCGCCCATATAAAATTTAAATATGCCCATTCTTTCAATTATTTTAAGTATCTAACAAAAAATGATTTACAAAAAAATTTTTTAACCTCCCCACAAAAAAGTTCTATAATTTAGAAAATTACCATATTAAGCATAAAAATAACTTTAAATTACGAATAAGGAGTTTATTCGATCAAATAAAATAAATGGTTGGAAGCCATCCCCAGCGCCAATCTCGGCCTCCTCATGACTGGCGAACAGCTACGTATATCTATAGCCCTCCGCCTCGGCTGTAATGTCGTAGTTCCCTCAATCTGCATCGACTGTGGGCAGCCCATTGAATCGAAGGCTTACCATCCCTTGCACTGTAAGTTCTCCCGTGGACGACAACCTCGTCATAAATCTATCAATAACATTTTACTAGCCGCCCTCAAAAAGTTATCCCATCTACCCTTGAACCAGTGGGTCTTTCAAACGAATATGCCATACGCCCGGATGGTATTTCTCTCATACCCTGGTCTAATGGTCTTCCGCTAACATGGGATTACACTTGCGTTGATTTTGCAGCCAAGTCTAATCTCTCATTTTCTGCTATCGAAAAGGCAGAAATCCTTAAAAAAAATAAATACGCTGGCCTCGCCAACACTTTGTTCATTCCTATCGTTACCAATACCCTAGGCATGTTTGGAAACGAGGCCCTCAATTTCATCAAAATCATAGGGAAAAAAATGAGACAGATCTCAGGGGACCCCAATGAAGGATTTTATCTTCGCCAGCAGATTTCCCTGGAAATTTGCCGGTCTAATTTTTTAAGCATTCACTCTTCTCTTGGATGATATATACCTACCTTTCTTTAAAATATATATATATATGTTTTTTATAGTATCCATTTTAATATATATTTTTTAATCCTCTGTAAATTATATAATTTATTTTATAATATTTTTTTAAAAAATAATAAAAAAGTCGAATATCAAAAAATATAAGAATTAATATTTATTAATATTATTTAATTATAATGCAAAAATAATATTTACTTTTTCTAAATTCAAACCCGTTCTTTGTTCTAAGAAGCTTCCAGCAATGTTAAATCCTCTCATTCAGAAGAATTATTAGCCACTGGAATTGCCACTATTTTTCTAGCTAATCTTGATAGCTTTGGTAAATATTTTTCTTATCGTTCCACCACAATAGGATGTCCGTTTGAAGAAGTGAGATCTTTAAATAAAAAGTGAAACCATTTAATAATAAATTTTACAAATAATTTAAATTAAAAAATTGTAAAATAAACTAAGTACCCTAAACAACCTCATCCTCTCATCTGTTGTGGTTTAATTTTGCCGTGGATTGGATGCTATCTATTTCAAACACTACATTTATAATTTAATACCCCTTAATATAATTCTCTTTGCTTTTGAGGAAATGGGTATAATCAGATTTTCATCCACATCGTGTTGGCCTAGAATTGGAGTGCTCCACTTGCGTAAATATTTAAGATGAGAAAATCCAAATTAAAGTTTAAAATCAAATATAGGAAAAGCTTATTGATCAATTTTGACATAGCTATAACTTTGACAAATTAATATTCTTTAATCTAGTTTTAATTTTTATATATATTGGGAATAAATAAGTAATTATCCACATCTAACTCACACTTCAATTCTATACCGGCGAGTTACATTCTTCAAAGCAAATCAAATCCAAACATGTTTGCAATATATTTGTTTTAGAGATCTCAAACCCCGAGTCCGGCCCGACCCGAAAGGGCTTCGGGCCTAATTCTATTTAGAATAATCAGATAATTTTATCCCGCCTATCGAAGACCTCTAACATGAGCTACAGAAATAAGTTTCAAAAATAAGATACCATAAGATATGGAATTGAGATTCGTCGTTTTTTAGTAGTTTGCGAATCCCAAGTTAAGATGTTATACTAAATTAGGCATCCATTATAAAGATAAAAAATTTTTAAATTTTTGAAATAGTAAAATTAAAAATTGAAAAATGGATAGTACAGAAAGTGATTACTTGAATGATGTTATATATACCCGAACCTGATTATCTAGCTAATAAAAGCTAAGCTGTGAATTTATGAGATCTTTATCCAGTATGCATATATTAACTTAAGGAACAAGAATCATTAAGAAGGCTAGAAGTCATTAATGTTCATTACAAATTAATTAATTTTATAAAAATTATATTTCTTTCTATGTAATACATTAAGGAACATGTGTGTAAATGTAATAAATAAATAACTTTTTTCTATCAATATAGAACAAATAATAAATATAGTCTTAAACTATTATTTTAAAATCAAATTTAAAAAGATTATTTAATATTTTATAATTATTATGATCATCTTTACTTGAAAATGATCTGTATAAAATTGATTTGTATCGTTGAGTTTTATAACTTAAAAATGATTTGTAAAATATTTTAATATTGTATTAAGTTATAATAATCTCAACGCAAGGTGGCGCTAATAGCTGATGTAAAACATTTTCATTATATCAGTTTTAGATTATATAAAAAGTGCTGGATACTAAACTTTACAAAATTTTCTCAGAGTAATTTGAAATTAAATCCACGAGAAAAAAATGGAAAATTTATATACCTTTATTTTGCATAGGATAAAGTTAAATAATTTGCAATTGTACATTGCCGAGTTAATCGAGATTAGAGATCTATAGAACCGATATTTTGCACGAATTCCTAAGATGAGTGGTTTTAAGAAGCCTGGCGGAGGCTATGTTCTAAAAGTTAGTTAGCAGGATTTTCGATGATTAAAATTGTTAAAAATCATATTTTATATTAGAGATCTGCAAAGTTAGGCCCGGCCCGTACCCGACCCTAACGGGCTTTGGGCCGGGCTCAGGCCTAATTCTATTTAAAATAATCGGGTTCAGGACGGGCTGGGCCTAATATTTTTAAAAAAATTCGAGCCGGGTTGGGTCGGACCTTGGAAATTTTTTTAAATATATCTATAAATTTATCAATTTTATATTGAATTTTTATGTAAAATAAAAATATTTGATTTTATTTATTGAAACTAAACGACATATAACATATGTCTTTTATTTTGAGTAATTATAAAAATTAATTTCTATATTTAAATAAATTCGGGCCGGGCCTGGTCGGTAAATTTTTTTAAAAAATTTCGGGCCGGACTGGGCTTGAAAAATAGGCCCGATGCAGATCACTATTTTATATATCGAATTTACAGCAAATATTTGTTATATTACAAATTAACCGAAGCCGGACTGGGTTTTACAGAGCTTTATTATAAGTTGAAGGAAATTGCTGTTACCATAGCTGATTTATCTAAATTTCTTAGTTGAATGTTCAGAGATCCGCATGAATCGGGGAAAAAAGTAAAATTAACAATTTATTTCAATTTTTTATTATTAAAAATGCTGACCTGGGCTTCAATTATTTTTTAAATGCGGTCCCAACGAGATCTAAATCTTAATTGTTTTCACGTGCTTAGGCCTGGACGCAGTATGAGCACAAAATTTCTTTGATAATGATTAAATAAAAATGATACAATTTTATTAAAAATCATCCCTAAGTTGAGCTATTATCATAATTTAAAGAAATTATATTAAACTAAATTTTAAAAAAAATATAATTGGTACTAGTTGGAAATGCCTTTAGCATAGCAGAAGCTGTGTTAAATGCTGAACTTTCCTAGATCAAAATTTAGAAAAACAATTGTTACAAAATAAATAAAAAATGATGGTTAGAAAATGTATTGTAATTAAATAATTATAAATTCTTCCATCATAATATTGTATTTTTATAGTCTTCCATACAATAAAAAATGGAAAAAAAATAATATCTGCTTTAGTATTTATATTTTATTGTTAAAATAACATAACGTGCCACCTTTTTTGAAAAAAATAACGTTCCTTTTTAAAAGTAACGTATACACAGAAATACTAAATATATATTTTAAACAAATGGAGATTAATATTGAAAAATTCAATTTTTATTTTTCTTACGGTGGACAAAAAATTTAAAAAAAAAATTATTTTGGGTGATTTTTCATAACTTATTAATTGTTGCCTTAGAATTATAAATACTAAAATATTTAAATTGAATTTACGAAAAAGATATTACAAAAGAATGGTTGGTACATGCGCTACAAAACGAGACACTTCTAACTATAAAATAGATATATATAACTTTCAAATAAATTTTTACGATGACAAGGATCAGAGAAAAATCTCTTTTTATATAAATTATAATGGCGAAAATAAGATAAAAAATAATGGTGATCTATGCACCACATAACGAGAACTAATTATAGTTACAACAACATAAATAGGTATAGCTTTCACAGAATACGACAGGAGTCAGCCAAAAATTTCATTCACCTTATAATGAACTAATTATAATTACAGCATAAATAGGTATAGCTTTCAAAATAATTCACAGAATATGACAGGAAGCCTAAAATCCCTTTTGTGTTATTTTTTTTAATGGCGATATTAAAATAAAAAAGAATGGTTGGTCTATGCAAGTATAATGAACATTATAACTACAATATAAATAGATATTATTTTTAAACCAATTTTCCAGAAAAATGATGATAACCATAAAAATTCACAATTACAATTGACGATATAAAAATAAGATAACTTTATTATTTTTCTTTATCACCAATTAAAAAAAAAATCATATTATTTTCCAACAATAGTCATTATTAAATATTTGTATATTACTATAAATCCGATAAATCTAATATAAATATTTTATAATTATGATATAATATAATAGTGTATCTTAATATAATATAATATAGCATATTATTATATTTATATATTAAATGAATAAGTATCTTCTTATTTATTTAATATAAACTATTTTTTTTTGAATTTATGATTTTTCGACTTGTACTATAATATTTTAAATAAATTTAAACAAATTATATTAATATAAAATGATTTTTTCTTTTATCGTAAATACTAATTGTGAATCAAATATAATAATTACAATAAAATATTTCTAGGAAAAGCGGGGAAAAAAATATTTTTTTTAAACAAGAAGCAATATAAAATAAAGAAAGGAACATGATTAACTATAATGTTTAATGATTCATCTATTTATTTTAATCTAATATCATATAGAAAGAGCGAAAGCAAAGGACAGGAGGTTTATTGACATTTTTTTCCCATCCAAGGAAAAGACTGATTGATGTTAAATATCGCTTCAGAGTATAAAGTAACATTAAATAAAAATGAAGTTTTAAACACAGTTTAATTTTTTAAAAATGTATAAAATGGCTATATGATAATAATGAACATTTCAAATGAATATTAATTTGTCAAAAATTATATTAAGTCCACGAAATATTTAAGCTATAACAAAATGTCTAAGAAATTAATTAGGGCTATTATGGGTGGGTGATGATTAAACTACTTATATTTTTAAAAAAAATGTGATTTCAAAAAAATGTATTTATATTCTTCATAAAAAAAATATTATTATATAAAATTGCCAATATGTATAAAAATAATTAAATATGTTGTATATGAATAAAAACGGGATAAAAAGTTGATGTTTTAAATCATCCAGAATGAAGGGTGAAGCAGTCTATCGTTTTATGTTATGTTTACAATATATTCGTCCCAAATTAACTATAAAAAAATAATCACAAAAGTGTATCGCCCTCTCCTTTAATAATGCCTTCGCAATTTAAGCACGTGTCGGTATTATAAATAACATATTTTTTTAACATTATTAGGGTTCAAAAGTATTGCGCCCCTCCATATTTGTCAGGTGGAACCCAGACTAAGTTGTTGGGTTGAGATGTCCGAGCGGAATCAAATTTAATAAGATCATCGTCATTGTTGTTAAAGTAGCAGTTGTTAGTGTTGAAATTAGACCCGTCGTAATCGTAAAAATTCCCTTGAGTAATGTCTTGTTGATCGTAAATATAATTCTGTTGATTGTTATTATAAATATTCGCATTGTAAGGGGCATCAGAGGGAAGACAGTAAGCCGAACTAGAAGGCAAGTAGTTGTTGACGCAAGGGGTGGCCATGGAATTGTTAAGATAATTGTAGTAATTGATACTGTAATTGTAAGGTGGGGGGTAGTAGTTTAATTCACTTGGATTTCCAAAGTAGAAGGTGACGTTATTATTATTATTACTAACTGGTTCGAAAATATCCTTAGAATACGTCGCATAATTTGCCACAAAATTTTTGTTTTGCGGACCCTGAGCTGTAGGTAAACTACTCGTTCGTCCATTTAGGGCGGACAGATATTCCTGATTTTTAATAGAAGGTTCTTGCGTCATCTTAATTTTTGGTAAGTAGTTTTTGAATGATTGTCCAAAAAGGTTAGGTAATGACGCGATATTCCTATCGATTTCGAGCTCCTCGACCGAGGCCCTACGTGGCATTAAACCGCTTTCAAACTCAGCAGCATTCAAGCACCGATAACCATTGATAGGCTGATTAGACTTGAGAGAATTATTGACACGTTTAGACATGTTACATTTTGGCCTAAATTTAACATTATTATTTGTATTATTGCCAGCGTGATTGACGATAACAGGAGGTCTTTGAGGCGTGGATTGACTATTAGCTCTAAAGTTAATATTTTTTCCTGCGGCAATTTTATTCTGTTTTTTATAACTATCAACATTTGCCAGATTATATTTAACCAAATTATTCGCAGAGTTTGAAGCCGAAACTTCGTGGTGCGGGCTTAAGTTCAACATCGAATTATTCTTTAACGTAAAAGACACATCTTGCTTGGTAATTGAATGAGTGTGCGGTGGTGATATATGATTATTACCGAATTTGAGATCAGATGAATCAATTTTGGGCACGTGTTTATTCGATCTAGCGATTTTTTGGTTCTTGATGGCTTGCAAATCCCTATTTATCAATTTTACTGGCGGGTTTTTGGCGGTTAAAATCTCAATCGGGCTTTCAAAATCAAAAGATAACTCCTCAATATCCAGATTATTCTCAGCATCCCCATTCCAACTTTCATCACTACTCACAATTTCATGTCTGACTCCTCTCTCTAAACCATTTAAATTTAAACTGCTAAAATTAAACACGTCTTTATTATTAGCGTGTCGAATGGGAGAATAATCGTCGAGCGTTAAAGTGTTGTTAGAGCAGAAGGATTTGCTATTATTACTATCATCACTGAAATCTAAAAAATGGGAACCGGCATTATCAATACAAGAACCTATAGGAGTAGGTTCTTCCTCTTCGTCATCCGGATCTTCATCGGAGCAATTGCGTCTAAGATACAATTTATCATATCATTTAATTTAATAGTAAGAAATTGTCAAAATGCTAATTTTTTAAATTTAAAGTTTGTACTTAAATATAAATAAAGTTTTGACAAATCCTATTCTAAGTTCAAATTATTTCAATAATTACAGACCTTATTTAGAAAAATAGAAGAAAAAAAGTAATTGTACTGATTCTTCTTAGAAATTGATAGTTCTTGTCCATCGAATTGAGCGCATGGAAGGGTTAGGCGGGGTGGTCCGTTATCCAATATATCCTTATGAATGGCGTAGCATTGCTGAATCATACGATTCACTGCAATCGCGTTTTGGGCGAATTTTTCGATACTGCCACAACTGTTAGTCCTTTATAAATAAAATTTATTTATAAAATTATAAAAATGGCATGGTTTCAGGTATGACTTGTGAAAGATATAAACTCAATTTTAAAATGGTGTATGGATCATTCCGATATTCCATATAATATAGACTAAGTTATCACACCTTAAAAAAAATAGAATTCTAATAATTCCAAAAAATGGATTTAAAAGTTTAACTATAAAGTTAATGTACGTAGCGTGCTACTTGTTTTACAGCTTTAGGGATAACGCGCTTATTTGAAGACTAGCTTTACAGTAGAGCGCCATTTTTGTCAAAATTTAGGCTCAGCCATTTGGAATATGTGTCATTTTCACGCCTGGTCAGGGCTGACAAGTAAAAAAACCATTATAGATTCATATATGAACTAGGAATCTTGCACCTTTGGAAATCCTTGAAATGATATTTGGCTTGGAATAGTAGAGAAAATCAGGAATTTGAAATGTGAAGAATCGATTGACTGATAAAGGACAATGGAGCAAAGCCAGAATGTGGGCATCTGACTGAAGGTGGTCCATGAACTTGAAAACAACCTTCACATCTAATATGTACTAATTTCAGACATACAGATTTGTGAAGAAAACATAAAGAGAATCTGTAAGTAAAAATTTTGAACAATGAAGCAGAATAGTCGAGGGATATAACATCAAGTTATTAATAGCAAACGAAAGGTGGTGACTATTACAAAAAAGGATTCAAGTTAGCATAAAAACTTGCGGAACAAATGAATAAAGATATTAAAATAATGCATATTCAGTAAAACGAGAAAGGATAAAAAAAAAAGAAAATAATATAAAATCGCGCGATAAGTTAAAAAAAATATTGAAAAGCAAATGTGAAATATAATAAATACTTAGGTCACATGGTAAACAGCAAAATATATCCGATTATAATCAAATAGAAATAAATCAATATCCCAGAAATAATTAATATAATTCACCGATTGAGTTGAATGCCAATTTAATTTCAGAGAAAATTGATAATTTTAAAATAAAAGGTGCACCCAGATTGTTATCCACGCATGACTCTAGCTAAGACTTCCCATGAAGTATGTGCATGTAGCATTTTAAATACATATTCCTGATACTACCCAAGGTTGTACATATTATATAATATATATTTAAAACCTCTGAATAAAATAATTTTTAACTATAGTAAATATTTATTTTATATTCAGCCAGAAGGCTGTGGTATAGTCAGCCTAAGAAGAATAAAATTTTAGAATAGTGCATGTAAATTGAGTGTATAAGCAATAAATAACCTCTTCAAAACGGTAGGAGTCAATAGATGTGTAGACGGAGCGGGATACTTAACCCAGGGGTGACTAGCTACGTCGGCCGGCTTAGCTCTCTTATCGGAATTCTCTATCAAAAGATGAGATATGAGGTCCTTCGCAGACGGAGATATGTGAGACCAATCCTGGGCTGGAAAATCAAACCTGCAGCTTTGAATCCTGCTGAAAAGAGAGTCCCTGCAGGCGGTACAAGTGTTGAGATCGCAATAAGCTGGTATGGTGGGAGAGATGGGTGAAGAGGGTTGAAATGGGGGAGATGCCGAAGGGTTGTAAGAGTCCATAGTGTTGGGATGGTGAGAGGAATCGGTGCAATGCCCGTAAAAAGGAGGGTAACCGCATAGCATTATGTAGCTAACATGAAAAAATTAAAAATTGCATTAAACATTCAACCGAATGATATTTTTTAAAATAAAAGAAGTTTGATTACATGATTACGCCAAGGCTCCACATATCGCATCGTTTATCGTAGTGATTTAATTGTCCTCGAAAAGTTCTAACAACCTCAGGAGCCATAAATTCCGCCGAACCGACCTTGTATCAAATAATATTTATTTTATAAATATAAAATTCCTGAAATCTCCGCATTTAACAACACGCTTTAATACTAAATATAATCGAGTTCGAAGAAGAGAATATAATCTATGATGTAAATTCCTTGCTAGCTAGAAGAAAAAAATACGATAATGGTTATACTGGTGTGGTGAGCTCGGGAGTATTGACGGGAAAATGAGGGCTTCCGTTGAGCTCAGAATCGCTAGCCAAGTCAAAATCCGTCAGTTTAACGGGCACGATACGGTCTTCAAATTTGCACAGCACATTTTCGGGTTTAAGATCTCGGTGCGCTATGCCTATTTTTTTAAAATATGTATTTAAAATTTAAAAAAAGAAGTAATGTTTTATAAAATAGTATAGAAGAATCTAAGGTTTGATGCATGGCGTATCTCCGAACCCAAACGACTTCAAAAAAGTTATAACAAATAATGAATGAATGTCTTATTCATGATTGGGTCCTTATGAGATTAGTATTAAGTATATCTTTGAATTAAAAAAAACCTATATTATGCAAAAACTCTAACGCGTTGGCTATATCCCCAGTTACGAGACTCGCTTCCGCCTCGGTGAAAACGCTTCTTTTTTCGATTTGGTTAAGCAAAGAACCTCCTTCCATTTTTTCGAACACTGAATAGTACCTAAAATAGATTTTAAAAAAATTTAAAAAATCAATCAATAATTTCCATTAAAAAAACAAAAATAGGACTGTGCCGATATTTCGATATTTTTTATTGTTTTTGATTTTATAATATAATCATATAAATTTTCTTTATTTTATAAATAATTTCATAATAATAAATTAATGAAAGGAACCAGGATATAATTTTTTGTTGTAATGCTTAAAAAAAATAGGTTATAATTTTAAACTCTTTGTTATATTATCTGCAACAGGAAAAGGATTTTAAAAATCCTTTAACGAGTTATTATTGTTAAATGGCTCGATTTCGCCAATTTTAAAAACAGTTAAAGTAAATTACTTAAGCTTATTAATTTTGACCAGAGATGGCAGAAAGGTTTAAACTTCAATGGGCGAAATTTCGAGGTTTAATTAATAGTATTTTGGCTAAAGTTTTGATTTAGCCCTTTTTTAAAAATAGACTAAATGTAGCTGTTTAACACAATACATTCACCCATAAACATTGCAAATGTGATTATTAACTTATGGAGTGGAGAATAAAAAAATAAAAAATACACTTAATCATTCGTGAAAGATAGTTGCTTTTTTTTAAATAGAAAATATTGATTTATTTATACACAAAGCTAGGTAGTAAATAAAAATCAATGGGATCGTTGAAAAATTTGTGGATGGCACGGCCCTAATTAAAAAATATTATTTAATTTATTC
Source organism: Gordionus sp. m RMFG-2023 (assembly GCF_954871325.1). Taxonomy (NCBI): domain Eukaryota; kingdom Metazoa; phylum Nematomorpha; class Gordioida; order Chordodea; family Parachordodidae; genus Gordionus; species Gordionus sp. m RMFG-2023. The sequence goes on along the minus strand of NC_088778.1, from coordinate 26,219,503 downwards.
ACTAGGAATGAATTTTTTATATTTTTAAATCTTTCATTTTTTGTATATACCCCTGTGTTCACAGCGCGAATTCGCGGCGAAGTATACAAAAATGAATGTGAAATTATTATACTTATATCAAATTTTGTATACTTCAGAATTCCCGCTAACAGTGAACACAGGATAACAGCGGTTTTTCAAGCGCGGAATAATGATAAGACAATTGGATAATATTCGCCAAATTAAAATATTATTTTTTTTAAAACCCGACCCAAAATAAGCGATTAAACATGATAGCCATTGGTATCTTGTGATAAGGTTTCCAAGAGCCAAAACAGCCCCCATTCCTCCCGCTCCCCTGGTCTTGCCTTTAAAATAAAAGGCAAATACTTTTATTTTATATCTAGTTAGTTAAAGTCATAAAACTTAATTTAATATCTTTTGTAAATAACAATTTCTCGTCTAAAAAATTTAAAGCTGCAAATTATAGATAAATTACTCTTTTTTTATGACGGTGTGATGAAATTGCGTCTTTCGTTATTTTGGTGAAAAGAAATTATATTATAATAAATTCGTAAATCTGTCCAATAGGTTTTTCCAATAAAATGAAAAAAGGTAAAATCATTCTCGAGGAAAGTTCAACTGAAGGAGATTTTTGATTGGATGAAATATATTTTAATTAAACAAATATCTAAAGTAAGGAATATGATTAAAACAATTTCATAATTGTGTACCAATAAATCGAGGTTTAACAGCCACCCACATTCCGAACCATCTTGAGCCCACATATATATCGACCTGATAGATGATAACTATACCTTGAGTCCTTGGCAAATTATTAACTACATGTGCATTTCTTCACTCCCCTTAAGCATCAATATTAATCCGCTAACCCAAGCCGAAACAAAAAAGATCCATAAATGCAAAAATCCCAACAACTTTTATTTCAATAGTCATTTCTACAAATGGCAATATTTAGTCATTAGCCTATAAATTTAAAAAAAATCTTGGCAGCAAAATTGGCGTTTTCCAACGATGCCAAAGAATTTCAATATATTCGTCAAAAAAATTTAAATAGACATCTTTAGATATAATTATGAAATTGTATATTTTTAACGTTTTAATATAATTATGAAATTGTATTTTTTTTAGCGTTTTAATATAATTATGAAAATGTATTTTTTTTAGTGTTTTAATATAATTATGATGAGATTGTATTTTATTTTTGTAGTGTTTTAATAAATTTTCCTTTAAAAAAATATAATAATTCTGGATTATTGTGAAAGATGTAAATTAATTTTAAAAAGGGTATAAGCTAAAAAAAAATCAATATGAATATTATTTTAAAATAATTATTGATCCCTTTGATAAATATCTTCGGTCGATAGATAGTTTATAAAATTGATGCAAAAAAATTATAGACCACCGTAAACAGTGTTGTTACAAGGCTCAAGCCGATTTAAAATAAACGGCTAACTCATATTTTATCTAGAAAAACATTATGGCAAACCTGAAGACTTTGCTGATAGAAGATGGCATAAAGTTTTGGACATCTATCAGTGAAATCTAGAGACTTAGACAATATTCTGACTAAAATATTGAGTGTATTGAAATGGAAATATAAAAGATATAATCATCAGAAGCAGAACAATCTTTTGTCAAAAAAAACGAATCCCCCAGAAAAATTTACAATGATATGAAAAAGATTAGTGATGTTAAGGTAACTAGTTACCTGTAATTAGTTACATTTTGGCTAAAAAATAACTGTAACTAGTTATATTTTTAAAATTGTAACTAGTAACTTTAACTAGTTATAATTTTTGAAATGTAACTGCCAAAAGTAAGTAGTTACTTTTAAAGATATATTCAAATAATTAATTTTATTTTTAATATGTTGTGATAAATTAATTTTAAATTAAATTTATTAATTATTTTGTGAAAATGTCTGATTGTTATAATTTCCCGTTCAAATTGATTTTCTTTTCTTAAATTGTTACATTGCTGCTGGGCTTCATAATTTTGTAAGCAAATTCAAGTAATTTAATAAATTTTAATATTATATTTATTTACAAATGTAGCACAATATATTTTTTTCCGTCAAGTAACAAGCATTGGAACTTCATATCATACGTAATAAAAAAAATTTTTAATTTAGTATAAGGAAAAACAGACAGATTATTTTAGAATTTAATATTAAATTATTAATCATTACTTACGTTACAAGAACCAAGTCTAACAAAAATATCATGTTATAGGTTTAATAATCTTTATGATAATGACAACATCATTGCTGCAATTCTTCACCCTTTATTTAAAACTGACTGGCCTTGGATTAGGCAAGAAAGGAATAAAGCAAAAAAGGAGGAAATTTAATAAATACCTTAATACCTCAAAGTGAATCCCAGACGAATGAATCATGCTCAAAACCAACATCACTTGATGTAGTTGGATTTTTTGACCTTAAGCGCCAAAATATTCTGGATAATGAACTTATAGAAAACTTTATCAAATCTAATAACAACACTTTTTCTTTATATAACGATTTTCCAACGTTATAATTACTCTTTATTAAATATAATGTTGTTCTAACATCAAGTGCTCCCGTAGAGCGCTTGTTCAGTCTAGGTAATCTCATTTTTGGAGATAAACGAGCACGTTTCCTAGATAATAACTTTGAAATTAATTTGTTGTTAAAAGCAAATAAACATTTATTAGATTCTAATTTTTATGAAAAATAAATGTTTTTTTCAATGCAAATATATATTTTTATATTCGATGTAAATATTCAATTTTGCGATATTTTTTTATATAAATAAATTGTATATTATTTTAAATAACTGATTATACTTTGTTTATCCTAATTTTTTTATATTAAATAAATGCATTCAATAAATAAATAATGCGCATATGAATGATGTATAAAGTAAGTAACTAGTTACTTTTGAAAATAACTGTAACTAATAACTAGTTACTTTTGTAAAAATGTAACTAGTAACTGTAACTAGTTATGTTTTTGCCAATGTAACTAGTAACTAGTTATGTTTCAAAAGTAACTTTTAACATCACTAAAAAAGATCTACAAATTTATAAAATTTATTTTTATTGATACAAAAATTCAATTAGATTATAAAATGTGATTCCAAATGGATTCATTTAAAAATATTAAAAAATAAAATAAGTATAGGTAATTCTTTTAAATTGCTACATTCCACCAACATTAAAAAAATCCTCTATTGCTCACCTATAAAAACTTAAATAAAATAATCACTGAGATTGTTTAAAATGTTATTTTTTGATATTTATTGAAATTTTATAATAAAATATAAAAATATAATTTATAAGTGGGGGAGTGACATATTTTTCCCACTTGTATTATATACATTATTTTTTGTTATGAAAAGAAAAATCAATTTCTTTTAGCTTAATACATAGCGAAACTTTACAAATATAACATTCCCAGAATGTCCTAATATATTTTCTTAAGGGATTCCGAATCACTAGCACTTTTATAGAAATATGATCCGATCCCTTTTTATTTGTATCATCAGCGACATATTTCTTATGAAATTTTAAATGGAGTAGATATTGGATTGCTTTGCTGCAAGTATGATGATACATCCAAGTCAAGAATCTTTTGAAGAAGATTTTAGATAATTATCGAAATAGAGACCTTATATAATCACCATAGCCGTAATCTGATATAAAATTTGGTGGGGGTATTGTAATTGCCCTCCAATTTAATTCAATTAGGTTGTCTACGACTTACTTTGAGTATATTTCAAAATAAGAATCTGAATCAGTAGAACATATATCAGACAAGAAAATTTTTTTGAAAAATTTTATGGGACATAAAATGACCGGTTACATTTTTTGTAACTCCCAAAAAAATAAATGATCATTTTTAAAAATATTGATATTTATGATAAATATATAGAATATATAAATGTTTCGTATCATTTTTTATTTATCAAATATACCAGAATGATGCTAAAGTAGATTTAAAAATTTTATAAAAAATATTTTGCAAAAAATACTAAACTTTTTGCGCGCGAAAATATTTAAATAAACATAAATAAATATAATTTTTTAAATGGGATAAATTCGTATTAAATAAAATAAAAAAAATCAAGCTGGGTTAAATATGTCCCACCGTGTATTAAAGGTCCTTTTTTAGGTAGGACAAATTTCAACCGGCTGTGTAATAAAGGGTTAAATGATTGAAAAATCAAAATAATAGTTTTAATGATTAGATTATGGTCAACTCAAGAATATTGCTGTTAAAACAGCTGATTTATTTAAATTTATATTCATCTACTTATTAAAAAGGATTAAATTTTATTAAAAACCAATCTAAACCCTAACCCACCATATCCTTCTTACCTTTAATCCCTATTCTTTACTTCAAATACTTGCTTAATTTAATTTCAACTAATCAAAAAATTTTCTTCAGCTGTACATTCCGTAAGTTGAGCGATTATCATTATTAATACCAACAAAATTAATCACGAATTTTCTCGCCGAATTTGCTAATAAATTTCGGAATCATATGTTTTATTTTATTTTGATTTAAAAACAATACAAAGGGTTTAAATGTGGTTCGTATTTTTTTTTTCAAAACAATTACATTTTTTTAAAAATATTAAATTTCTCCTAGCTGGTACAATTTGAAAATTAAAATTTTTTAAAAAAATTATTCAATCGAACGTAAAAAATACCAAATTAAGTTTCGCATGCTTGCATCAATGAATTAAATCGACGAAAAAATTCGCAACTAATTTGGCACTATGACGCGAGGTATAAGGCCATAGTTTTTGAAAGGAGGGGGAGGACGCCTAAAAATATTCCCGTAAAATTTATCGTGACGAAAGTTCGCCCACCCCCTCCTTTTATGAAAATGGTGGATACGTCAGTAAAATCAAACAAATTTAACTAAACAGAAGTTGGATGTTAAAATTTTTTTATTTATTTTTAGCTTATATAATATAAGAGGAAATATTTTCGAATTGCATCATCTAACATCCTTCTCTTTTTTTTACAAAAAAAAGATTTAACATTTTCCTTGTAACTTACAATCCATTTACATTAACAAGAAATTAAGAAGTCGCTATTATAATTAGAGATCTAATTGGAAACAAATTTTTTCGATCCGTAGAAACATAACATAAAATTAATTTTCATATTTCCGACCCACTTAAACTCGATAATAGAAAATAATAATTTTAAATAAATTACTTTAAAATTTATTTATTTTTTATTATTATTTCAATGAACAAATAATCAATATTTCCCGATGCGGCTTACGTCACAGGTCAAAGTCGCTTGATTTTCGGGTTTGGTCAAGTTTTGCAGACTAGTGACTCACATCACGTGAATTAACCGAATCCCAATTGGGTAATCTCAATATAAACGCATAAAATATTAATCCTCCGAAAAAAAATTTATTACTTTTTTTTAAAAAAAATACGAATTTCAAATAGGGCGGAGTACGAACCAATTCTAAAATTTAACATATGGGAACAGAAGTTGGAAATGGAATTTTTTTTTTAAAATATAATTAGATGCAGTTTTAATAAATATCTAAGTGTTACGTAAGCAAAAAAATCATTTATATTCAACAAATACGTCATAAAAATGGAATCATTAATAAAACTATGTTCAAATATTTTTTCAAAATTCGAAAAGTTTTAAGACTTTCAGAAGTTTTAAAATGTTAAAAGTTAAATTTTTAAAATTTTTCTATAATTATATTTTGGATATGATTTTATTTTTATACTTTTAAAAAAAGCTTATTTTTTCTTTTTCGATATAGTTCAAAAATTTTTGAATCGAATTTTCTGATATTTTGGACACAACCTAATTAAAATCATTAAAAAAATCTTTTTTCTTTCGTTCCTCTCCGTCCTTTCTTTTAAGATTTAGAATTTGGAAGTAGTAAGTAACCATGTGGAATGGAAAATAATTTTAAAAAAACAATGAATGGTTTAATATACGTTTAAGTTAAGTGGCAGTAATGTTTTTTATTCAAAAATCCAGTCAAACGAGGCCATTAATATTAAACAAAGTGACTAACTTTTCATTATCCTGGAAAAAGTGAATGAGTTGACAGACATTGGGATGCCCCTTGGTGAGTTCGAAGGTCTTGATCTCCCTGTGGATTCGTTTGGCTTGCCGCTCGTCGTCGATTTTGAGAATAATTTTAACGGCGTATTCTACGCCGGTTCTCTTGTCCTTGCACATGTTGACGGAAGCCGTGGCACCCTTTCCGAGCTCCTTACAAGTCATGGTGTATAGATCTGAGAATTTAGCATTTTATAATTAATTTAATTTATTTTGTATGTTAATAAGTAAACCTTTGAACGTTAGGTTCCTAGGTTTTTGACCATTAACGCGCCCCGTTTTCGGGAGAGCAAACGAACCCCGGATCAACGGATTGGAATTGTCAGAAAAGTTTTGTTTGATGGACAGCTCGGTCGGCCTCAATATTTTCATTATAGGAAATATGTAGCCGTTTTTGGTTTCGTCAATTTTCATCATGGTGGCGGCGGTGGATGAATACAAGCGATAAGGATTAGATTTTGGTTGATTTTTTTATTTCGCTCCCCAAATAAAAGCGGAGAAAGAAACCGTTTAAAAAAAATAAAATTATCGTTGAAAGTGAAAGCACAGGTAATAGTTAATGGGACACGTTTATCACATGGCGTCGGAATAAATCTAAAGGAAATAAGGGGTGAAAAAAAGTTCGCTTTACAGCATCTCTGACAGAATGAGTGTATTTTTTTTGTTTGTTTGATTGAGCAAATTGGTTTTCTTGGATAAAATACAAATTCCTGAAAAAGCGCTAAGAAATACTCCAGTCTCGATTTGTTCAAATTTATTAATAAACAATAATTTAATGTAATTCGTAAAAAAAACCTGAGCCTTTTATATATATTTTTATTAAAAAAACAAAAGTGAGCAAATTTGTTTTGTTTGTTTTTTTTTTAATTTTTTTAAAAAAAATGTAATTAAGTAATATTATAGTAAGAGAAGTATAAGAGAGTAACAAGGCAAGGTACGAAATGATGAAATTCTTTCTTTTCTTCTATTTTACAGCAGCGACATGTTTTGACTTCCTTTTTTGCGGATCGTTTCGAAAAATCTAGAAAATATTTTAAAAATAAATATTAACATAACATAATTATTCATTATCAAATCTATTTATAAATAAAGCGAGCTCTGTGATTGGAGGAACTAAAAGGGAGGGAGAAATTTTCCCGTTTTCGTAAATATTATTTTTAAGCTTAATAAAAAATATCCCCCCCCCCCACCTGCAAATTCAATTTTTTGGTAAATTTTTAATTTTTAAGCCTAGACCTAAGTCCGAATTTCTATTTATTTTGGGGATGTACTAATTGATATTATTTATCCTTTTTACTAAAAATGTTTATATTTTTCGTTCATATTCTGTCAAGGTTAAAGGGGGAGGGGGGGAGTGATAGGTAGGAAGATTTTAAAAAATTTGTATTTTATTACAATAAACAGAATTCCAAATTTTTCATCATCTTTTATCAAAAAATGAACATATGAGATTATATTTTTTTTTATGGTTCGTTTGATTTAAAAAAATATATATATCTGTTGAGGTTTTATAAAAGTTAGGGATGTACCGATATTTTTTATCGGATCGGGCCGATATTTCATCCATTTTAAAATATCGGTTATCGGTAAATATTATAAAATTTTCTAATTTATTTAGGTTTAAATTTCAAATAAGCCGATTTTAAAAGAAATGAAAATATCCATAAGGATTTTTTTGCTAACGAGGTCAACTTATGTACCCCGACTAAAAAAAATTTAACATCCCAAACTTTCCATACCATTTCGGAGAAGTGCGTTTTTTTTGAAAAGCAAGAAAAAATTTAGTAAAATTGAAATAATTCAATTTTTTATTTTAAAAACAAATTAAATTTCTTTAAAAATAAGAATGATATAAAATATTAAAATGAGTTCTGATTCTGAATTGAAAATTTGTAATATGATAATATATAATTTACAATATAATATATTGATTTATTGGAAAAAAAATGAAATAGCAATTTATGAGGTTAGAAAAGCTTTTTAAAAAAATTTGAAATTTAATCACTTCAAGTTTTATCTTAAGACTAAAGGCCATACCAGAGCACTCTAGCTTTACCCCTGGCAATAGAACGCAAAATGATTCTTCTGCCAAAAGTGTCAGCATTGGTATCCCCTTCTAAATAGCATCATGAACGACATTGTCTTAAAACGGTGGTATTTATGGTCGCATATATTATAGTTTAAAGCCTTTTCATTAAAACATATTGCCATTAAGGTTAGGTATTAATATGAGACTGCTAGAATTTCAAGACGCAAATGAATCTCTTATCAATAACAATACTCAAATTTTTTTTAAGAGTTGGCGAAGGCTATGAGACATTTGATGGCTCCAGGAATAAAATAAAAATTCTTGAAGATTAATTTATAACTTACAATGAAATCGAGGATCTTATTGCTATTGTTTACGATATCGACAAAGATAATACTTTCTAACCGTACATCATTTTCTCAAAATGCCACCCTGACCCCTAAAAACGTAAATGTCGATTCCATAAATATTCAATTGATTGACAAAATTCCTGAGGATTTAATTATACATACAAGTGCTGATGAAACGATAACAGAGGAGGGAGCGATACTGTTAAACTCTTTAAGTATATCAGGATTACCACCTCACAAAATTTCACAAGTTGGGATACCTATAATTTTGATGCGTAATTTAAATTCTGCTTCTGGTTTGAGCAATGGGGACTAAATTGATTATAATCTCTTTGCGAAGCATTATAATTGAGGCGGAATTTGTTTCTCGTAGCTCTCAGCACTAAAGTTTTAATTCCAACTTTTCTGGCTTAACATTTTCCATTAAGCGCTGCCAATTTCCCGTGAGACCTGCTTTTGTCATGACTCATGACTATTAATAAAGCTCAGGGTCAAACATTGAATAAATTTGGCATCTATTTACCTCATCCTTTTTTTTCACTGTCTCGGGTTTGTTCTCCTCATAAACTAAAGAATACCGCTATTTCAGATGAGGTAGGATTATTGAGATAACGTATATGAAAGCTTGGAGTAGATTTTAGGAAAGTCATTAGTGATCATAGAAGCTACTCATAAATTGAGAAGCAAAGAGGTCATAGCTATAAATAATCTCTTACAATTCTATTAAAAGATGATGACCTAAAAAAGGAACCTGTTTATGCCTACTTTGTATCTCATTTTTACTATTAGGCAAATTTAATGTTTGCTGACAATATGAGCATATTCATCATATTTGTTCTCATTGACACTCATTATGCACCTTCTGCAATGCAAAGGGAATGGTGAAAAATTGTCTAAAGCTCAAATAAAAAAAAAATTCCTATATGTTGCATGAATGGGAAAGTAAATTTTATCGAAATTTTCCCCTTCTCCTCCTTATGTTTATTTACCGGGGAGCATTGCATCCTACCTTTTAACAAATATAAGAAATTTCGCGCTATCATTCATTTCATTAGGAGTTAATATAAATACTTTATACAATTCTAGCTCCGGTAATTATACCTATCAAATTAATGAGGTTCACCATCGCATTGGTTCCCTCCTACCAACATTAGGGGACACACCTAAATTTGTCCAAATGTATATAGATAGTAAAAAATGAGATACAAAACAGGCATAATCAGGTTCCTTTTTTAGATCGTCATCTTTTAATGGAATTGCAGGATATTATTCACAGCTATATCCCATCTGCTTCTCAATTTATGAGAGTAGCTTCTATGATAACTAATGGCTTTCCTAACATATCTTTAAACCTAACATCTAATCCAAGTTTTGACATATCTTATCGCAATAATCCTCTCAAATCTGAAATAGCAGTATTATTATAGGTTATGGCAGTGATCATATAGCCAATAAAGATCTTATCCTGAAAATAGGTGGTCCTTTAAGACATATTAACGAGCTCCACTCTTCACGATCTCTAATATGTTCTTTCTTTTTTCCAGAGGCGATATTAGATACCACCCGTCTATTCATTATAGAAACTTCCATAACTTTGCATAATCATAATTTAGGATAAAATAGTCTAGGTTACTAAAAATGCCAGGTCAAAATATTGACAAGTCCTTTTGTAGTAACGATTTAAAAATCACTGGAATGTTGCTATGCTTTAGGGTTGTGTACTACTCAAAGGTTATTTGATTATACTATTTAAGGTTATTACTATTAATCCTTCCTCACCCATAATGGAGAAAAAATATAAAATATTTATTAATATAATAAAATAGCCCATGGGAATTTGGGAAGATTAAAAACGAGGCGCTACCATGGCACATGATTAAACAGCTGATCGAGTTCATAAAATCTATTGATGGGACTAATTTTTCTATTTAATATTAATTTTCATTATCTTTAATTCCAATAATTATTTAAAATTTTAGGAAATATTAATAATAGTAAATAAATTTTAAAAAACGGATCCAATAAAATGATTGTATATTTAACATTTGCTCAAAATCAAAAATCTTCAAAGATCCTTGCTCTTATGAAGAACAAAAAATGTGAAGATTTTTAAAATCTTCTTTGATTTTCCCTTTAATATTTTTTTAAAAAAGAATAAAAAAATTTCCCAGATGTTTTTTTAAATAAAATAGCATATTCTTTCTTTCTAAGAAAAGTTTCTTTCTTTTAATTTTTTTGCTCTTCAAAGATTGTTTGCTCAAAATTTTGGGCGAAAAAATCTTAAAATGCTTTGGGCGAAAAAATCTTAAAATGCTTTTGAAAATATTAAACCCTGGTACAAACTCGATCAGCTGTTAAATGGTGCCTCGCATTTACTGCGAATGCGGCATAATCATCATCCGCACGTTGAAGAAACATATTAATTTTTGTTTCTTCTTTGCTAGCCAAAAATTCCATTGTTCTATAAGCCTTCACGTGACCCCTACATCAGGTGGCCATTTTGTTGGAAATCTCATTGTAAATAAATATCATCTCTTTATTTTAAGCTATATTAACTTAATCGTTTTTCCCATCATTTACCCATTGCCAGACTACATATTATTATAGTATTTTATTTTACAACTTTTAAAATTTCAATTCTACTATTTATTCTTTTTATCTTACATTTTCAAATAATAAAAATATTTAACTTTTGTCCTTCATTTTAAGAAAAAAACGTTTAATCCCATTTTTAACTTTGTAACCTAAAGAAAAAAAACACTTTCAAAACTCAATCATTTGTATAATTACATATTTCCTTTTTCTCCTTAATTTTTCATTAAAAAAAAATTTAATCCTCCTTTGATCTTGAAATCGATTCTCAAAATAATATTAAATAGCATCTTTAATGCATATTGTAGCTCGTATAAAACCAAAGATCATGCTAGGAGGAAATTTTAAACAACCTCGCATAAAAACAAAGATCAAAAGATTTATGCGAGCTTGTGTTTTTATTTTAAACATTTTTTTTTGTATAAAAATTTTATTTTTTGCAGAAAACTTGTGCCATTTGAGCACTAATTTGGAATCAATTTTTTTTTAAATCAGAAATGCAAAGAATTTATAATTTATATATACGAAAATCATCATTTAATTTGTATTTTAATGATGAAAAATTAAATTAAAATTATTGCTCAGATTTTTTTAAAATATGAAATATGGTTTTGTCAACTTTTTCCAAAACTAAATATAATATATCGATATACACATCATGAAAATGTAAATTAAATGATGATATCAAATGTACAAAACAAATATTTGTCATTTTTGAAGAATAAAAAATTGATCCTAATTGATGCTCAAATGGCATAGGAAAATAAAAGTTTTATATGAGAATGTTTAAAAACACATTTTTTTAGCGAGTTCCGCTCCGCTATCGACAAGATCAATATGATTCAAAAAATATTTTGGTTAAAATAATAATAAAAAATGGAATATAAAAATGTGTTTTATTGACAAAAAATACAATATAAAATTGAGGAGTAAAATTTTTATGAGAATCTATTTTGTCTATAATATGATTTCTGGTCGGAGGATCCAAAAAATCAAAAAACGGGAAAGAAATTATAAGCATCGGAAGCGTTATATAGAAACGAGTTACATGTATTAAAAATAATATATGATACTCCCTTTTAGTATCTATCCACCATTTCAAAAACTTTAAAAATGCCAATCGTATCCAATACTTTTCTGTCATTCCCTTGCTGACTTATAATATACCTTTGTGGCCTGCATCTCCGAATCTAGACAAACTTGAGTTCGGTCGGATGACTCAGATAGCCTATGCATAAGTTTAACTTGCCTCATCAGTATTATATTATTGAGGCAATCCTTCGATTCGATTTCGTTTCGGGAATCGTGATGGAAAACGTGATTAAATATGAAAGGGAACCTGCAAGATAAGGAATTCGCCGAGTTTCTTTTTGGAATTGATTAAAGGAAAATTAAACCTTGTTTTTTCTATAAGCAGGAAAAAAATTCCCTATTTTTAGCCGAAGTAAAAAACAGCGAAACCTAGTTCTTAGTCGAAATCCATCAAATCAATCAGCCCTTAGGAACTTTTTAAAGGAAAAATATAAACTCAAACTGCGAGAAAGCGTAAATAAATTAATTCGCGCCTCGATACTTAGCGGATTTTCTTAAGCATGCGCCTGTCGAGCGAGTCGAATTTCATCCAACTATAATAACGAACCGACCATAATCAATATTGTAATGGTGACATAAAAAAAATTATTTTAATTTTTTTGTTCGTTTTTACATATTAAAATAAAAATATAAGTCATGTTTTTTTTGAATTTCGACATAAGAAAAAAAATTTGGACACAAAAAAAGTTATTTTTAAAAAAATAGAAAAAAATAACAATGTTCAAGGTCAATCGACACATTAATTTTGTCACCATTGAAAATAAATAATTAAAGATTTTTTTTGGTTTATATAATATTTGCCAAAATAAAGAAAAAATTTTCTCTTAATTATTTTAAAAAAAATAAAATTATATTTTGTCTTGTGGGGATAGGTTAACGTTTACTTGGCCCGGTTCGTGGAAATTTAAAAAAAAAGTTTTTAGGCCCAACCCATAAGATAATTTTGTACAAGCTGTTTACTTTTCTAAAGAAAAACAACCTAAATTTGCCTAATTCGAGATGCATAAATAAAATTTTTGAAAAATATTTTTGCACATCTGACCTGACGCGAAAATTTTTTTTTACCCGCGATGATCTCAAATCTTGGTTCTTTTTTCTTCTCTTTCAATTTATATTTTTATTCGTTATTTTGATGAAATTATATTTAAAAATGTATTTAAAAAATATATATATAATATAAAAATTTGCGAACAGGTGTTACTCTTAATTTGTATATTATTTTCATCATAAATAAAATAGCAATTTTTTCAAATAATGGGCTAAAAAATACAAAAAAAAAATGCGATGATTCTATATCTTTTAAAATAACATCTGACGTAATTAAATGTATGATGCAATGTTGACTTATTTATGTGTAGCAATTAAATTAAGATAATAAAATGTAGCTAATATAAAAATCTGTGATGTTTTTATGCTAATTCACCTATTCGAATCCGATCCAAATGAACGGATCTCGGGCGAACAGGAACGACTCAATTATTTACTCCGCCTGGGCCGAATACTAAAAATATTAAATTAGAGCTAAGTCGGGTTTAATCAATTAATTCAGCTGTATTATCACTGTTCAGATTTAAGATTTCCATTTGAAACGATTCACAGATTCGATCCGTGGAAGGGTGTAAAATTATCAATAATAAAAATCAGGACCCGACCAAAAAATACCGGACCGGATTTAAAATTGCTAGGAATTTTCTGCTTTCCTTAAATTTTTACTTTTTAGAGTTAAGATCGGAATCGAATATTTAGCGGAGAAGGGTGTCAATTTTTTAAAAATTTAGATTGAGGAACCGCAAGGACAAGGCTCTTTAATCATATCAACGTGTGCGTAATTTCTTGTTTGTTTGATTTACGTGTATAGAAAATTTTCATAATACCCAACAAAAAAAATCATTGATTTTAATTAATTTATTTCATTTAATCATGCCAACCCTAGTTAGCGTGTTTTGCTGAAAATTTCAATTAATTCCCGAATTTTAAAGTATATGTGTGTAAATTTAAATTATAATTTATAACTAAGTACAATTTTTTTTTTTTATAACAACTACCAAACGCTAGAACGATCTGGAAAAGTAAATTATCCAAACAAATACGCTGATTTATTTGTAACATTCAGATGTAGGCCTAAAACGAATTATTTCAATTCGCATTTTACAGATACGAATAGCACAATTATTTGATCCGAAGTTTCGAATCGAAAATGAATAATGAAAAAAGGTACTTGTAATAATAGGGCTTATGATTCTCGAAACTAGTTGATTTATTCGTATTCAATCAGTAAGACTAGATACTTGAAAAACTGGCTGTTGCCGGAGTCGGACAACAGCATGAATATAGTTGTTTTATGTATTATATTTTATATTTCTATGTTATAATGAGAATCATATTATCCATTTTTTTTAGATAAATTAAAATAAATTTAATTTTGAAGTTAATAATAATTAGAGAAAATAAATTTTAGACAACCATTTTTATACGCAATATTAGAAATCTGTGTTTTTTGTTTGTTTGAATTTAACTATATGAAATTATTGAGTTTTATTGATTATTTTTCGTAAATTTTGATATGCTAGTGTAGGGTTGTTATAAAGCTTGATTTTTAAATGATCCGAAAATTTAAGGGTGTGTCCAACCTAAGTAATGTCAAAACTTGATTTCTTAAATTTTAATATTAAATTTTTTTTTAAATAAAATTTTGACTTTGGACACACCTCTTAATCTATCATTTTTTATAAACTTTAAAATAAAATATAATGTTCGAATCGAATCAAAATGAAATATGCTACGCGCCTATTATATTCAACGAAATTATGCTAATAATTTGTAGGAAACATAATAAATGTTATTACTTTCCTTAGATTTTAATTTTAAATTCCAAAAAAAATATAACATTAAATAGGATAACAATTAGTGTTGTTAAACGGCTCGATTTGAGCCGATTTTTTAAAACGGCTCGATTTGAGCCAATTTTTTAAAACAGCTGACTCAACATTATAGCCAGGAAAATATTGCCTAAGCTTCGAGATTTCGCCAATAGATGTTCAATCCTATGTGCCATTTATGAGCAAGATCTTTAGGCTTCCATAATTTTTTTCTGTGTAAAATGTTGAGTCACTAATTACAATACAATTTTTGTAGCACTCTTTTACAATAATATTTAATGAAAATGTTATAAAGCCCAAGGAAAAACTAAATTTAAAAATTGATTTAAAAAAAAATTTTAGAAGAAAAATAAAGGTGATTTCTTAACATTTATACTTTACAAACATTAAAAATAAATAAAGAGTTATTACAAATAACAAATTTTTCAAAACTTATTTAAATAAATAAAGATTCTAAGCTCTATTAAAGAGGGGCATTTCATCATAGCATCAGAAAAAATTATTATATTAATGAGAGGTAAATAGGGTGGCAGTGATTTTTCCCATGGGATTATTTGATAAACAATGTGCAAATTTTATATGCTAAGCAATGGGTTGGCTAACTAAAATCAATATGATTTAAATCGTGATTTAAATCAACAAAACTTTTTTAAATTAGTGATTTAAATCAATATTTTAAATACAATTTTTATATTAAAATTTGATCAAACAAAATATATAATATAATAGTGAAAGAAAATATGTTAATCCTTTATTTTCAAAGTACTATTATAAAAAAGGTAATTTTTGATTATGTATATAATAATTTTCAACATCAATTCTCTATTTGAAATTTAAAATCATGATTTAAATCAAATCGACATTAATTTTGCTAATCCTACTAAACAACCAAATTTATTAAAATATAAGACTTATTTTAAAAATTTTAAATGGTAGAATAAGTGGTTCCTTCTGTAATGTTAAATAGTATATTCCACTGCACACAACCATCTAGTTAGCTTCCAAAAAATAAATAAATAAGATCTATGAGATAATATCATAATTCCTGATTAGGCCATGCAGGTTTTATCAACTAATATATCATACCCCAAATAAAAAAACCAAATATTCCTAGATTCAACCCGAGATTTATGAGGTATTAGGCCATGCATTAAACTCTTACACACCCATTTTTTTAGATATGTTATGAAAAATATATAAAATCTAACACCATTGGACAAGGAGAGTTTGGCCTCATATAATGATTGAAATTTCTATATGTTACAGTGAGCCAGGTAAATCCTCTTAGTAAATTTAAAGTTTTTTAATTATCAATTTGAGTTATTAAAATTAGCCCCCCCCCCTCTCACTTAATTTCATTAAAGGAATACATCTTATTAAGCAATGATTTTAAAAATAAGTATAAGCAACTAATTTATTAATATGATTTTTGAAATTTTTTAGAAAAAGCATATAAAGAAAAAGAAATACTAAAGGCCTACAAAAGGTACGTCTAAGCCCACCAATAAAATTTATGGTGGGATTGGGGGGGGGCACTCAAAAGTTTTCTGCCAATAATATCCTATGCCTATTATTAAATAAATAATTAATCAATCCTTTTAAAATATAAACATGTTATTGATTAATATATGACCTACTAAATTATAGCATAGCTGCTCTGTCAAGAAGCACATACAAGACAAAATAAATAATTAATCTGGTGATATTAAAATTAAAAAATTTATAATATAATAGAAAAAAATTATTAGACTTTATCTATTTTATTTTAATATTTTCAAGTTAAAATTTTAAAATGAAAAATAACATCATACATATATAAGTGGAATTGATCATTTAAGTGTAATAAATTAAATACAAAGGCTAAGGTAAATTTTAATATATAAAAATTAGTATATAAATTCATAGGTTATAAGTTATATTAATTATAAGACTAACACTGCAACAATGTTTTATACAATAAAGTTAAAGGTTAAAATTTTTTTACTCTTAACATTAAGTCAGATATTTAATTTTAAAAATATAAATATATATATATATATCATATTAAAAACTTACAATATACCTTTGCTACATTCTAAATTTCCATATTAAGTAAATTTAAATACCTAACTTTCATAATCTAACTAATTGGTATAAACAATATTAATATTTAATTCCAGTAGGGTTAAATATTATTAAAAATTTGATAATAATATGATAAATTAAAATGTAATATAATATTAAACGTACACTCTAAAATGTTTAATATTTATGATCATATTAAACTGATATACAACCAAAAATTTAGCATGCATTAATTAAATATATTAATATGAGAGTTTTTGAAAAAGTCTATAGTAATAACTGTAACTAATTAGATTTTCTAGAATATAATGAGAAAGATGATTAGTCATCTTTCAAAATATTTGTTATGCATCTGATACATTATTTATATGAAGATTTTTTTAAAGGTCACAATTTTCGATTAATTATAGCAGTATTTTGATATTTTTTAAGACCCTAATTCCTCTTGCCTTTATATTTATGCAATACCTTAATTCAACAAGTCAATCAGTAGCGTCACTAGGAGGGAAGAGGGAGGGGGGGCACAGAGGCTCATATCTCCTTAAAAATTTGAATAGCCCCCTGAAGCAAAAATTTTTTTAATGGCTCCCTTAAATATCCCCCCGAAACTTCGGTTTGGCTCATAATATTATTTTGCACAATGTCCGACTTTACTCAAAAATATATCTGGCTTCGGCCTGGGTCAGGCTGGGCCAATCTCTAGCTAGTCTATTTATTTTATCGGAATTAAAAAGTAAATACACACTATACTTTTAAATAGATCCTATAAGGGTAAAAAAACGGGGCCTCCACCCCATTTCCAAAAAATATCAATTATAATATGTTATTGTTATTCTATCAAATAAAACTATATATATTTATGACCCTGAAGACACTACAGCTAAAACCTTTGCTTGCCACCCCCTGACTATTTTTATGAAGAAAAAAAACTTCGTAGCTCACTTTGCTTTGGTCAATTGCTTAAGCCTCATTCATAGTAATCACGTTATCGCTAAAGCGATGCTTAATTTATCACTAATCAATCGTATAACTGTATTAATTAACATTATGTATTTGGTAATCTACACGTCGCTTGGGCGACATTGCAATGTTTAGCGTTTACTAAAAACGAGTCCTTAGGCTGTGAAAATAATTAAATAGTCGCACCCGGGATGAGCGAGGGGTTTTAAAGGACTACGTCTAGAACATTTTACTTAAGATTTCTTAGATAAAGTTTAATTCCTATTTTGCCATCATAATCATTTGCATTGTGATGTTACCGTAGTTAATCCGAATTCATTATCAAGCAATTGCATTAATCTTTTAAACCACTATACTGCTGGGACAGAGCCGCTTTACATTTTTAATTTTAAAATCGAATGGATTACTCCGCACCATAAGTTAAGTGCGACTTTTCTTCTAATTTATTCCAGCAGACAGCTGAAACCTTACCACAGTAAACGTGGAGGTTTGTAAGAGAGTTTAGTATTGTATCATTTTTATTTAGTCAATTCAAATTAATCAGTAAATAATTATAACTCTAAAATAATCAACGTAATCAAATACAAAATCAAGGTAAATAAAATTTTATAATCAAATAAATTAATAATCATGCTTTCTTTTTATAACCAATTTAAAGAGAGGGGGGGGGGTGGATTTATTTTACGAAAAATACTACCTAGCCCGCACTATTTTTTTGTACGAATTTTTTGGCTATCACATTTTTTATTATGTTAATATCTATATCTTTAAAATCCCTACATCTCTCCATTGGCTATTGTAAAAATATTTTCGTACCGCAATTATTTATTTCATTATCTATATTCATTTTCTGCAAACATTTACAACGCATATATATATTTTTTTATCTATATAAATTAGAATATAAATAACCAAAATAAAAGTTAAATTACAAAAAGTTAACTTACAAAAGATTAAATAATCAAGGTGAAATAGAATAAAAAGTAATTATTAAAAGAACTAGTTAAATAAGTATTTTTTACAAAATAAAATTAAGAATAATCTACGTGGGTCATATTATAAAAATATTTTTAATTATTTGAGAATTAACTCTCTTATTTATAGATTTAGTATTATAGTCAGACAGCTTTTAAAATACAAAGAAATAATCGAATTGTAAACTATTTTCAAATAATATTTATTAAAAATTAAATAAGCTTTGAAATTAAAAAAATATAAAAATTTGAATAGTGCACTGGCCTATTACAATTTTACGAAAAACCATAGATGCGATGTCCTGCCTGATATTTTGTGCATGAATTCTCCTACCCGCAAGACTATTTTAGATTCATTTTGTCTTTACCCAATTGTAATTTCTGAAAAAATCTCGCAAGGTCCGCCGGGCCAGGTTATCGAACGAACCAAGTTTTGCCTTACAGATCTATAACGGAAAAATATAAAGGTTACTATCATCATTAATAAAAAAACTAGTCTTTATCGTATTTTGAATAATGAGATTGGATGTCTCTGTCATTCTTTTATAATTTATTAGCGATAGCATAAAACTTGTCAAATAGAATCGTGGAATCGTGGAATCTTTGAAATATGTTATGCCAAAATAAATTAGATTGAATGTGGGAAAATTAAAAACAATTACTATAAATTATTTTTTAATTTCAAGTGCTAAGGTTGTATTAGAAAATTATAAGAACTAGTAGAAAGCTCGTCAAAAATGACGGGGAATGAGATTTTTATTCGTTTTTTACGATAGATGTTATGCCAGGTTCAAGCTCACAATATTAGGAAGCATCCAAGATCTTATAATTTTAAAAAAGTTTATCAAGCCCAGCTCAACCCTTAATAATTTGTAAAAGATATTCCCAAGTCAGGTGCAAGCTTATATAATTTTGAAGTTCCAAGCCCAGTCCTACTCATTATAATTTTGAAAATTTTTTCCCGCCTCGGAGATAGTTAAATTTTAAATATAATCACATGTACTGGAAATATCTGATTTACCAATTAGTCTAATATGGAAAAAAAAACATGTAAATTTTATATTAAGGGAAACTGGGAAGGCCTGGGCAACCACTTATTAGAGAATCATGACAAATAAAATAAAAATAACCGACTCTTATTCTTTTTTTGTAATATGATCAATTAAAATTATATCTAAAAAATATGTTGTTTATTATATAAGGTTATTGTTGTTTTTCTAATAAATTTAATGTATGTCTTGCATTTCTTAAATTATTTGTCAAAGAATTTGATAAGGGATATATATTTTTTTATGTTAAGTAAAAAAAAATGCTGTCTATTTAAATTACAAAAATGCCATTAAACACTAATGAAACTTATATGCAAATTATTTATATATTTTTTAAGATATTTTTTTTTATTGACATATAAATTTTAGATAATTTTTTTTAAAAATAATGAGGAATATTTATTATGTATTTTATAAAATTATGAGCAAATCCTCGTTGACATTTTAATTTTTGATGGAAAAAGTGACAAAATAAATCTGGGCGGTCGTCTGGAGAGGAAATAATTAATGTATAATTTTATATCATTTAGGGTTGTAGATGAAAGTAATGACGGATTACCAAAGCAGTGTACAAAACACAATACGTACTGATAAAGATGATATGCCTATGAACGCAAAGCGATATTTCTGTCAATGTCAGCCTTGGTATCCCCCTCTAAAATAGAATCATGAACGACAATGTTAACTAAACCATAAAACGGTCGTAAGTATTGTTATAAAGGCCAAGACAGAACTACTGCATATTTTTCTATTAATAAAGTTGATGAAATTGGCTGTACTGTACATTCAAGTTTGAACACGCAAAACGATATTTCTGTCAATGTCAGCATTGGTATCCCCTTCTAAAATAGAATCATGAACGACAATGTTAACTCAACCATAAAACGGTCGTAAGTATTGTTATAAAGGCCACGACAGAAATACTGCATATTTTTCCATTAATAAAGTTGATGAAATTGGCCGTACTGTACATTCAAGTTTGAACATTCCTCTAAATATTCATGAAAGTTTCTCAGAGAATCGGATAAAGTAATATTTATATTGACTAATAGTGAAGTGAATGATAGTACAGAATTAAATGTTTATATTTGTTAAAAAATAGGCGGAGGTGGCATAGGGATTGTGGTAGTGGTGATAGAAATATTATTTGGAGAAATGGGTGAAAATAAAATAAACATAGATATAAAACATAAGATAAAAAAAAACAAAATGAACCTCCAGATGAGTTCATTTCAAACGTAGTTCTTTATTATTTTGTCTACCAGTAACTCTAGAACGGGTAAGGCGTTTGTTTAATCGTCATTATTTTCTTTGCTTCTCTTTAATAATAGATTCATCATGTTTTGTAGCAATGTGCGGAATTAGGGTTAGCTTAGACAAATAAAGAAATGCAAAAATATAAATAAACTATTGTTGAAATTAAACAAACATTAAAATAATGTAAAACCGGTAGATGGGTCAATATTAGATGCATATATCTAGTAGTTAGAGGGCTATCATCAAAAAAAAATTTTGTGGGACTTATCAAGCCTAATATGATATTCTAAAAGTTTAAAAATAACATGATGGATCTAATGTTATTAAGATTAAGGTTAATTAATTGTAAGGTAATTAAAAAATAAGATTAAAAAAGGGGGGAAAAAGGAAGGTATAAATTATTATATTATAAAA
Source organism: Gordionus sp. m RMFG-2023 (assembly GCF_954871325.1). Classification (NCBI taxonomy): domain Eukaryota; kingdom Metazoa; phylum Nematomorpha; class Gordioida; order Chordodea; family Parachordodidae; genus Gordionus; species Gordionus sp. m RMFG-2023. The sequence continues at coordinate 26,197,747 of NC_088778.1, read as the reverse complement.
ATAATAAAAATTAAATTAAAGGAATTGATAAGGTTTTGAGAAATAGTGGTTAATAGATAATAGAGATAGATAGAAAAGAATGAGATAATAAAATTTAGTGATAAATAAAAATGTTTATATTTGTTAAAAAATAGGTGGAGGTGGCATAGGGATTGTGGTAGTGGTGATAGAAATATAATTTGGAGAACTGGGTGAAAATAAAATAAAATAAACATAGATATAAAACATAAGATAAGAAAAAACAAAATAAACATCCAGATGAGTTCATTTCAAGCGTAGTTCTTTATTATTTTGTCTACCAGTAACTCTAGAACGGGTAAGGCGTTTGTTTAATCGTCATTATTTTTTTTGCTTTTCTTTAATAATAGATTCATCATGTTTTGTAGCAAAGTGAGGGATTAGGGTTAGCCTAGACAAATAAAGAAATCAGACAAAAATATAAATAAACTATTGTTAAAATTAAACAAAATTAAAATAATGTAAAACCGGTAGATGGGTCAATATTAGATGCATATTTCTAGTAGTTAGAGGGCTATCATCAAAAAAATTTTTTGGGGGACTTATCAAGCCTATTATGATATTCTAAAAGTTAAAAAATAACATGATGAATGTAATGTTATTAAGATTAAAGTTAATTAATTGTAAGGTAATTAAAAAATAAGATTAAAAAAAGGGGGAAAAAGGAAGGTATAAATTATTATATTATAAAAATAATAAAAATTAAATTAAAGGAATTGATAAGGTTTGGCTATCATCAGAAAAAAATTTTTGAGGGACTTATCAGTATTATGATATTCTAAAAGTTAAAAAATAATATGATGAATGTAATGTTATTAAGATTAAGGTTAATTAATTGTAATGTAATTAAAAAATAAGATTAAAAAGGGGGGAAAAAGGAAGGTATAAATTATTATATTATAAAAATAATAAAAATTAAATTAAAGGAATTGACAAGGTTTTGAGAAATAGTGGTTAATAGATAATAGAGATAGAAAGAAAAGAATGAGATAATAAAATTTAGTGATAAATAAATTCATTAAGGGAGGGGAAAAAAATAAAGTAAGAGTTATTTATAAGGATTGGAGATTATAAATAGGTTAGGATAAGAATATTTAAATATTTGAATATACTTGGTAATCTTCTTAATTATTAGTTATGAAAGAAAAATATGAGTATAAAAAGATTTCATTAATGTGTAATTGATAATATGAGATGAAAATTGATAAGGTAATCTAAAAAATAAAGAAAGGATTAAGTGAAATAAAAAGTTTCATTCATATTTACAAATTTGAGGAATCCATATTAGGTATGTGTACACCATCAATTCCATTCATCTGTATGAATAAAATAAAATAAAATAAAAAAAATAAAAATAAATAAGTACTGATGACATGACGTAACAATGACATGACGTAGCGATAACATGACGTCACGATGACGTAGTGAGGACATCGGAAAATTATAATATAGATATTAAGTGCTCTTCTATACTTGGATATAAAACAGTCAAAGGTCGATCTTAAACGAATCATAACGTCATTGTGAAACGTTCCGATTTTCAATTTTTTAATTATATTTAATAACAAATTTTTTTTAAGTGAAACATTTTCAAAACATTCACAGATTTTTTTTCACGTTTTTCTAAATAAAATCAATTTCTGGGATGATTTAAAAAAAAATCTAATATAGAAGTTATATCAATTTAAATGTAATAAAAATGTAAATTTTAGGATTTCTTGGTCAAATGCGACCAACTTTAGAAAATCCGTAATCTTTTACTATCTTACCTATACATTCCCAAAAATATTGTATGTATTTCGTTCTTTTATTCCAATTTCCAGACATGTTATTGGATATGAAACTTAAAGTTAACTCAAATTCTCACCCAGTTGCGAATGTAAGATTTTGGAGACATACCCACTTAAAAGCTTATACCTACCCACTCTTCCCCCTAAAAATTGCCTTCGATTTAAATAAGAATATCTTAAATTATCATGACTCCATTATCAACTATCAAAAAATTGTGAATGTGAAAGTATTATGTAGAATATGAATTAATTTCCTTTCATTTACACTGAATGCATTATTATATTGTATTGTTTGGCATTAATATGAGTTTGATGCTAGAATGTTTAACCAACCATTTTTTATTACATTTAAAATGATAGCAAAAAGATATACAGAAATAAATTTTAATTTAAAAATAATACTACGGTTGTATACAATATAGATGTTTAACAATAACATTATATTCCTATATTTTTTTACAGCAATATATTTTGCCCTTTTATCTAAAAATTTAATTGATAACCCCCAAAATATAAATTGGAAAGAAAAATAGTCCTCCATTCGCCAATGTAAGCGCTGGCTGAATGCAAGCTTGCTGCTCCCCAAATAAATATGGAAACTGGAGATATATACTTATAATTCCTAGCCTCACTTCCACACCAAAAGTCAAACCATTCGATCGCCACCAGAATCTATAAGACTTGATTTCAGAGATAACAATAAGCTTTATAAATAGAAACTCATTTTAAGGAGCAACGGAATCCAACTTGTGATTGTTTCGAGCCTTCCAAATCCTTCAATACAAAGATAGTAATTTGTCGAATTAAATGTTTTATATAATATAATATTTAAAAAATCTGCTCAAGCCCCGATTTAAATGAGATCTGAAATGGTGCTCATCCAGCATTTTTTAAAAAATATTATATTATATAAAAAAAAAATTCGATAAATTATTTTCTTTTGTTTGGAAATAAATAATAAAAATTGCTAGTAGTATTACCCAAAAACCGCTTTGAAAAAAAAATCATAGAAGTGGCCTGAGCGGAAATTAAAAAAATTTATAAATATGGTAACATAACTAATATCACTTTAATCCATTCTTGCGCCCAGAGCCTAAAATTTCTTCAAAACAATAGGCCGGTAATCTCTCGATTGAGATATACATACCACACAGTATATCCATCCACAGTGCTATTAACTAGAGGCACTTTCAAAGCTTATATTAAATCATATTTTTTGATATTTGAAATAGTTTATATTGAGTGTTTTTCATTAAATCGTTTTCAAATAAAATAATTTGTATATTAAAAAATTATTTAATTTACTTAGGGAATTACTCAAATCGCCATGTTCCGATGCAACTATTATATTTTAGTGGGATCTCAATGAGAGCCTCTTTGCACCCTCTCCCTATAATTGTTGTTTTTAAATTGTTTATATTATTTTTTTTACATAGATATTTTAATATTGTTTATTATATAAGCTATCTTTTAATATATTTAAAAAATATATAAATAACATACTTATTAATACTCCACGATGTCACTACGCTCGATAACGGGGTAATTACAGGAGGTAGTGAAAATACGACGTTACAGCGACAATTAGAAATAATATAGATAGATGTAAATAAATTATAAATATATTTTTGTTATGAATAAATGTTGTCATAGAAAAATTAACTAAAAAGGAATAGTATTCTGTTTGGTGCTATGCTAATATATATAAAGGATCTAAGGATGGATCATTAGAAGATCTTGACCACAATCCTCACTTTAAAAGGATCGGTCCATCCATTCTGCAGTTTTAAGGTGCGAATGGTCCAATGAATAAATAAATTTTATTCTTTTTCAAAATATCATGATGAAAAAAAGAAAAATACAAATAATATAACTAAAATGTTATTTGAATAAAGTAAAATATATATCTGGTGCAAAAATAACTAATAATAATTATATAATTTTCAATAATATAAAGTAAAATAAATGATGAAATATATTATATAAAAAAAATAAAAGATGATTTTAAGACATTAAATTTGCTAAAATTTAAATCGAATTAAATAACATTTATTACCGATGCAGAAGATTATACTGGAATTTGAATAATAAGATTTATAAATTAATGTAAATTTAATATAACAACTAAAAATACAGACAATAATGAAAAATAATGATAATATTTTAAATTTTATGCCTTACATGATCACTTTTTCAATTATTTTATCCTATATATCAGAGTTGTACAAAAGATCTTCTTTGAAGATTTTTGAGCGAGATCTGGCTCAAAAATTTGAGCAAGATCTTTGAAGATCGTAAAATTTGAAGATCTTTTATTTTTTAAAAATTTTGTGCAACGATCTTCAAAGATCTTCATGATATTTATTTTTTTACCCCTTTATTAAAAGCCCAGATGTTTTTCAATTTTCATCAAGGCAGGAGGAGAGGTATAAAACATAAAAGAAATATTATATTAATAAAATTGTGGGCTTTTAATAAAGGGGTAAAAAAAATAAATATCATGAAGATCTTTGAAGATCGTTACACAAAATTTAAAAAAAATAAAAGATCTTCAAATTTTACGATCTTAAAGATCTATCTAGATCTTTGAAGATCTTTTTATTTTGAGCAAATGTACAACTCTGCTATATATATAGCATTCTAAGATTCTATGTATGTCTTAGTAGATTAATTTAAATGTAGAAAAATTATTTAAGTATAAATTATATTTTTAAGTTAATGGATTATTCTATAAAAAAAAACCATATAATGTTTTAAAAAAGAGAAATAATAAAAAATCCATCTATAAAGTCATTAGATACTTTAAGGTAAAAGTTAATTTTAATATAATTAAAAATTACGTTAAATCGTTTATCAACAAATTTTAAACTTTAATTTAAAATATTTCATAAGAATATCTTAAGAACTAAAATCGATGGATAAAACTCGATTACTTTAACAACCCGATATTAAACAATCCGTACTTACTAAAATTAGAATCAAATATTTAGATTGCACAATCTGCTAAAACTAGAATCAAAATCTACAGGAACAACTTTGTTTATTATCAAACAAGCATGATCAAAATATTGCCTAACACTTTTAGATATCTTAACATTTTGCTTAAAAGGGGGTGTAACTAAACTGAGAATTGACAGGTAAACTGCGAATGGACAGGTATAAATTTATTTATGGCCCATCAATTATATTTAAAAAATATAAATATGTATTTGTATTATGTAAATCAAATTTATTTTCAAAATTAAAATTATCTAAATAAATTAAATAGAGTAGTTCATAAATATAAAATATGTATAGAACAGATACGTTACAAAAATATAATACAAATAATATATTAAAAAAATCATAAATATATTTCCGTTAGATGGCGTAATAGACTAAAAACTTTGTTTTTAATTAAATAAAATATGAATTATAGGAGCATAATTTTTTATTTTGGATTAATTTATTTGGTACAAGCTATATAATCATAAAATGAAAAAAAATTTAAGTTACCGTCATTATTTTTTGAGTTATGATGTCAATTCTCAATTTAGTCAAAAATATTTTTGGGATTTTAAAAATATTTTATTTTTTTGACTCATTTTGTGTAAACTTACTCATATAAATATAAAATGAAAAAAATTTAAGTTTCCATCATTATTTTTTGAGTTATGATGTCAATTCTCAGTTTAGTCAAAATATTTAGATATGACGGAAAGTAAATTTTTTTTCATTTTATGTTTATATGAGTAAGTTTACACAAAATGAGTCAAAAAAATTATATATTTTTAAAATCCCAAAAATCTAAATATTTTTGACTAAACTGAGAATTGACATCATACCTCAAAAAATAATGACGGAAACTTAAATTTTTTTTCATTTTATGTTTGTATGAGTAAGTTTACACAAAATGAGTCAAAAAATAAAATATTTTTAAAGTCCCAAAAATCTAAATATTTTTGACTAAACTGAGATTTGACATCATAACTCAAAAAATAATGAGGGAAACTTAATTTTTATTTTATTTTATGTTTATATGAGTAAGTTTACACAAAATGAGTCAAAAAAATAAAATATTTTTAAAATCCCAAAAATCTAAATATTTTTGACTAAACTGAGAATTGACATCATAACTCAAAAAATAATACGGAAACTTAAATTTTTTTTCATTTTATGTTTATATGAGTAAGCTTACACAAAATGAGCCAAAAAAATAAAACATTTTTATAATCCCAAAAATCTTTTTGACTAAACTGAGAATTGACATCATAACTCAAAAAATAATGATGGAAACTTAAATTTTTTTCATTTTATATTTATATGAGTAAGTTTACACAAAATGAGTCAAAAAAATAAAATATTTTTAAAATCCCAAAAATCTAAATATTTTTGACTAAACTGAGAATTGACATCATAACTCAAAAAATTATGATTGAAACTTAAATTTTTTTTCATTATGATTATATAGCTTTTACCAAATAAATTAATCTAAAGTAAAGAATTATGCAAAAATCTAAATATTTTTGACTAAACTGAGAATTGACATCATAAATAATGATGGAAACTTAAATTTTTTTTCATTTTATGATTATATAGCTTGTACCATATAAATTAATCCAAAGTAAAAAATTATGCTCCTATTATATTCATATTTTTTATAAATTAAAATTAATATATTACGCCATCTAACGGAAATATATTTTGATTTCTTAAATTTAATATGGATGTTATATTTTCTATGTAACATATCTGTTCTATACATATTTTAAATTTAATGGACTACAATTTCTTCTATATTCTATTTTATTTATTTAGATAAAATTAATTTGGATAAATTTGATTTACAAAATAAAAACATTTATTTTATTTTTATAAAATAAAATTCATAGGCTATAAAATAAAGTCCATTCTCAGTTTACATAAATTGTAATATTAAAAATATTTCCAAGGCCAGAACCAATATAGCCTTAATTTTTTTAAAAAAGTTTTGCTGGCCAGTCTCAAATCTTTATATATAAAAATAATTTAATATTTAAAATAAAAAATATATCTCTATGCTATGAATAATATTTTACAAAATTTAATATAAATTGTTAAATTAAAAATATTTCCAAGGCCCGAATCAACCTAGCCTTCATTTTTTTTAAAAAGTTTTGCTGGCCAGTCTCAGATCTTTATATATAGAAATTAATAAAATATTCAAAATAAAAAATAGATTTATAAGCTATGAATAATATTTTACAAATTTAATATAAATTGTTAAATTAAAAATATTTCCAAGGCCCGAACCAACCTAGCATTAAATTAGTAAAATATAAAAAAAATTTTTACTTTGTATTTGAGAATTTATATATGAATAAATAATAGTTTTTTTTACCTTTATATATATTCTATTGAGATAAATAATTATATATTAAATTTTTCCATAATTGTAAACAACATTTTTACAATGGTGAATAAAATATTATGTAAGATATTTCGAGTACCGTTTATGTAATATACATTTTATCTTTTTAAAACTTTGAAATTTGTACTTGAAGTCCTACTTCCGTTTAATTTATCAACTAAATTTATTTAATAACCAAAGGTGTGCAACATAATTATGTAAGTCGTTTAATCTAAACTAAATTAATAATTAAATTTGACCGGAACCAGATTCATACAAAAACATTTGAAGGTATGAAGAAAAAATGAATTGTTCGACACTTTGTATCCTAATTTACCCAAGATAAAAATAATAAAAAAATGAGTGAATAAGAAAAAAATTCGTTAGCCTTAGTCTTTTATTAAAACGATTGTTAGACTTACTTATGACATAAATACCCAACAGTCTTTTTTAAACCCAACGGCCCTTTTAAGGGCCCCTAAATTTTAATTGAAGTAAACTAGTTTTACAATTCATATCATAACTCAAAAAATAATGACGGAAACTTAAATTTTTTTTCATTTTATGTTTACATGAGTAAGTTTACACAAAATGAGTTAAAAAATTAAATATTTTTAAAATCCCAAAAATCTAAATATTTTTGACTAAACTGAGAATTGACATCATAACTCAAAAAATAATGACGGAAACTTAATTTTTTTTCCATTTTATGTTTATATGAGTAAGTTTACACAAAATGAGTCAAAAAAATAAAATGTTTTTAAAATCCCAAAAATCTAAATATTTTTTGACTAAACTGAGAATTGACATCATAACTCAAAAAAATAATGAGAGAAACTTAAATTTTTTTTTCATTTTATGTTTACATGAGTAAGTTTATACAAAATGAGTAAAAAAAATAAAATACTTTTAAAATCCCAAAAATCTAAATATTTTTGACTAAACTGAGAATTGACATCATAAGCATAACTCTAAAAATATTGATGGAAACTTAAATTTTTTTTCTTTTATGATTATATAGCTTGTACCAAATAAATTAATCCTAAGTAAAGAATTATGCAAAAATCTAAATATTTTTGACTAAACTGAGAATTGACATCATAACTAAAAAAATAATGATGGAAACTTTTTTTTTCATTTTATAATTATATAGCTTGTACCTAATAAATTAATCCAAAGTATAGAATTATGCTCATATTATTCATATTTTTTTAAAAACTAAATTTTTAATATATTACGCCATCTAACGGAAATATAATTTAATTTTTTAAATTTATTATGGATGTTATATTTTCTAAGTAACATATCTGTTTTACATATTTTAAATTTATGGACTCCAATTTCTTCTATATTCTATTTTATTTATTTAGATAAAATTAATTTGGATAAATTTGATCTAAATAAAAACATTTATTTTATTTTTATAAAATAAAATTGATAGGCTATAAAATAAACTAACTGTCTATTCTCAGTTTACCTGTCCATTCGAGTTTTCCTGTCAATTCTCAGTTTAGTTACACCATTAAAAAGCATGTATACTATTTTAAAAACTTTGCATAGTCCAACTATTATAGAAAATTGTATTTCTTGTCATTTTTCATCATTATACTATAAAGATATAGTATTATCTGGATCTAATTTGTTGCACATATATAATATCATTCATGATTCCAGCAATGGTTAGCTATTGATGAAATTTTATATATAACATAACTTTAGATAATTATAATATCAACAAAATTGGATCCTATTCATTTCTTGAAAATATTTCATGCTTAAGATACATATACTTAAGTGATATTAAGTCTCATGTATTAATTATTGGATTTAAGGATGCAAGGGTAATTTAAAAAAATAATTATAACTTTTCTATTTTTTTTATTAGTTTTCAATCATTCAATTTGATTCTTCTAGCTATAATCTGAAGACAATTTCTCTTCATAATTTTGAAACAGATGATTTTAAAGTATAAATTAAAATTAGGCAAACAATAAATAGATTTATAGGGTGGCTATTATACATGTGTAACTTTACCCAGACTGTCCTCTGATCCACTATCTCAATGTGCAACTATGTCCTTTTTTAATTATTATTTTGCTATACTGCCTTTATCCAATATATATGGAACATCAACCTTAGATGAAAATCATGAATATACTGAATTATTTGGTGACAATGTCAAATTTAAATCTGAAAATACATTGAATGATAAGTATGTATATAATTTCTATATTCAAATTAAATATAAACATTTAAAATACACCACTTAGTTATGCAGTATTTATTTTTCTTTTTTGAATATTGCTATAAAAATTAATGTAACATAAGAAATTCCTAATATGCTGTTAAGTTTTTTATTAATTCAATACATATGATAACTAATTTCAACTACAACATGTGTATAAATAAACTATTCATTAATTTTACAACTTGCCTACTTAATAATACTCTATCTTATATAATTATATTAAAATAATTTATTTTGATATTCTTGAACATTCAAATTAATATTTTTATAAAAATAAAAGCATAAAAGATGTGATAGACAAATCATGCTTCCACCTACCATCATCGATTATTATAAATGTTAAACAAGTGGTTGCCAAATTAACCAATATATTGGATTTCTCCTTTTTGCATGGATATTATGAGCCAACTTTGTTAATTTTATATGAACCATTTCAAACATGGGCAGGGTAATCTTCAAATTTCTTGATAATATTTAAATAATTTCCAATTTTTAAATAATAAGTCAATCAATATTGAACTTATGTACTTTTTTATAGTAATATAAGGGGGTGGGGGAATCCTGGGAAAATAAACCTCATGAAAAAAACCTCCATATTTGCATGTGCAAATGTTAAATTGAAAGATATAATTTACTTTGATGATGCATAGTTGAAACTATGAATACATCATTCAGTAAATATATTCTCATAGGGCTATATCCTATCCAGAAGACCTTATATCACTTTTAGATTAACGGAAGGCATGGAAAGAATATAAAAATTTAATTTAAGTTTTATTTTATTTTTTATTATTACTTTTAACACTAAAATGTTTAACATTTTGTGTTTTATATATATACTATTTAATTTTTACACTTTTTACATATTGAAATAATAAGATTTTTAAAATAGTTATATAAAAAAAGAATTTCGACAAGTTCGTCCTTATATTTTATAAAAAGTTAAAGTAAATTTACGAAAATTTCATTAGGAAAATATAAAGTTTAAAGGTCATTAAATTACAAAAGTAAAAGAAATATCAAATTTTTTATATTCAAAAAATTATCCAATTAACATTTCCCTCTTTTTTAAATGTCTTTTTTCTTCAGTTTCTTCTAGTCATTTGTTTCTCAATTTCTCCATTTGTCACTTGTTCGTGTTTATATATCTTGAGATTGTTTGTTTGACCATCTGATTATCGTTTGTTGAATCGATTTTCGAACATCTTTTATGAAATATCGTTGGTTGAACATCATTGTTGAAACGTCGTTGGTTGAACATCATTGTTGAAACGTCGTTGGTTGAACATTGTTTGTTGATTTGCTGTTTGTATTGATCATCCCATTTCTCTTTCAAAATTTTATATATATATTTTATATATATATTTTTTACAAAATTTTTTATTTATTTATAACAATCATTTTCTATGTCGCAGGTCATATTCTCGCTTTTGAACTTGACTTTGAATTTTTGAACTTGACTTTGAATTTTCGAATTTTGAACTTGAACTTGTTCACTTCTTCCCCCTCTAAAATTTTTATCAGTATTATATATCGATGCTCTCTTCTTTATTTGATCCAAATATCTTCTAATAATATGATGTCCATTGTCTATTCTGTACGTTAAGTTTCCTTCTTTTTGTATCACCATTCCTTTGTCCCAAATATTTTCTTTAAACGTTTTATACCAAATTTTTTCTCCTACATCTATATCTCTATTATCCGATATTTTCCTCTCTAATATATTTTCTTTTACTTCCATTGGTTTCAATAAATACCATTTAGTCCTCATTGTTCTTGAAAACATCAATTTGCTAGGTATCATCTTTGTTGTATAATTAGACGTGTTTCTATAATTGAACAAAAATTTTTCCAACGCAATGTCCACATCTATTTTCTTGTTGTTTCCCATATTTCTTTTCATGCTCATATTCATCGTTCTTATCATGCGTTCACATTGCACATTTGATTCTTGATGATGTGGTGATGTGAGTATGTGATTAATTTCATGATCTTCATAAAATTTTTTAAATAAATGGCTGGTAAAATTAGTACCATTCTGTTTTTATTTTGTATGGTATTTCAAATAAATTTATAATTCTCATCAATTCTTTTATCGTAGATTCAGTCGTTAAGTTTTTCATCCGTTTTATTATTGGAAATTTGCTATATGCATCAACAAATACCATAAAATTGTCATTTTAAAATTGTGCAAAATCTATGTGTACTCGTTCAAAAATCTTAGTTGCTTTCTCCCATGGGCTTTGTATGTTATGTGGGTTATCTGTGTATTTATTGCATAAATCACTTTTCACCTCTTGATCTATTTCTGTATTTATACCAGGTCACCACAAGTAATCTCTTGCTAACAATTTTGTTTTGCCTGCTCTTAGATGTCCCTTGTGTAATTCACGTAAGATCTCCTTTCTCATGTTCATCGGTATTATTATTCTGTTTTCCTTAAAAAGACAATCCTTTATCACCATCTCCATATTTTTGTACGTTTTATTTTTTATCGGGTTGTTATTCCTAATATTATCAATTATTTCCATTAATTCTTCATCCTTATATGTTTCTTTAACTATTCTATTGAAGTTTATTAGGATGTCCCATAATTTGTCATCAATTTTTTCACCTATATTCTTTATCGCATTTTCTGTATTTGTCAATGGTAATCTTGATAAACAATCTGGCACTAAATTCTGTTTCCCCGGTCTATGTATTATTGTGTAATCATAAGCTCCCATTGCTAAATTCTGTTTTTGTAAACGCATTGAAATTGAAGTATTCTCTTTGAGTGTTTTTGAAAACAAATATATTAGCGGTTTGTGATCTGTTATTATCGTAAATTTTGTCCCAATCAAATATTCTTGAAATTTTTTTCACAGCATATATCAGTGGCGTAGCTAGAAATTTTCCTTAGAGGGTGTCCATAAATATAAAAGCTGGGGGGCTTTGCCCCCACACCCCCTTTAACGGGTCTTTGGCCCTTTTGCCCGACCTTCGGCCGGGTTTATCTTACAAATCATATCCATATCTTCGATAATATATAATAAATATATTTTTTAAATGCATCAATAATATATTATTATAATTTATTAGATTATTCTCAATGACTTTATAATAATACTATCCAGAATAATTTCAATAGTAATATAATATCCTTCCACAAACATCAAAACCAGAAAAATATAATTCATATAAAATCACTTTTAAGTCTTTTGAACGTATAATCAAAAAATTTTGCTCTGGGAGGGGTTCAAACCCGAAAACCACCCCCGTAGCTACGCCACTGGCATATATTATAGATAGAGCTTCTCTTTCAATGTTCGTATAATTTGTTTCGGCTTTTAATAAAGTTTCGACGCAAATGCTATAGGTTTTTCTTACCATCGCCTTCAATGTGAAATAATACTGCACTCCTTTTTTCGAAGCGTAAATAGAAATTCCTATAGGCAATTCAGGATTGTAAAAATTTAAAGTTGGCCGACTACTAATCAACATTTTCTAATCATCAAAACTTATCTGATGTGCCTCTTCCCATATCCACTTCTCTTTGTTTATAATCTTGTACAGCGGGTCTGCTAAGTCTGCAAGGTTACACAAAAATTTTCTGTAATAACTGGCCATGCCTAAAAATGTTGCTAATTCCTCTTTTGTTGTTGGTTTTGGCATGTTTGTAATGGCTTTGATTTTATCTTGTATTTCTTTTTCATCTATATCATGTTCCAAAAATCTTATCTCTTTCTTCATAAACACACTCTTGTTGAAGTTTGGTGTCAGTCCATATTTTGTTATTTTGTCGAAGACCTTTTTTATGTTGTTCAGATGTACTGTATCATTATCACCAGTTATCAATAAATCATCTATGTAAAATATGACATCTTTCATACCTCAAAAAATTTTATCCATGGTACATTGGAAAATTGCTGATGACGTTTTTAAACCAAAAGGTAATCTCGTAAATATTGATATTGTAAGTAAATCTCTAGAATGTATTGGTAATTGAAGAAACGCGTTTTTGAAGTCAATTTTTGTAAATTTTTTTCCTTTCGATAATTTTGAAATTAAATCATTAATACGTGGTATCGGATATTTAAAGTCCTCTAATACAGGGTTTATAGTATTTTTAAAATCAGCACATAGTCTTAGTGATCCATCACTTTTATAAACTGGAGTGAGTGGACTTGCTCATCGTACTTCATCTACTGGTTCTATTATCTTATCATCAATCCATTTTTGTAATTCTTTTTTTATTAAATCAAGTCTTTTATATGGAACACGTCTTGGTGGTATAATTTTTGGTTTAGCATCTTGTTTCAAATGTAATTTAATATCACTACTATATATAGGTTTTTTATTAATTTTTGAATTGCATTCTTTTATCAATTTTTCTATCATATCATTATTACTTTCCTCGATTAGATTCACAAATTTATTAAGTATGTTTCCGAAAACTTTTATCCACGTTCTTCCCAGAAGTGCAGTCTTGTCACTTTGGACTATCTTCATATCTCGCTTTTATTTGAACGATTCCTAACACCTCTATTTCGTGTCCGATTTATTTAAGACTTTAATTCCTATCTTTCTTGCAATATTAGTCGGCAATATTGAAAATCTTGACCCGGTGTCGATCTGCATGACTATCGGTATTTCATTAAGGTACATCGCAACTTTGTAAACATCTTTTGCCCTGTCATCATCTTCCATATTATATTCACATCAATGTTAAATAAACTGTGTTCCTTTTTATCATTATTATCCTCCTTTATATCTTCTATATCGACGGTATTTATATTATTCGAATATCTGGATAGATTATTATTATTGTCTCTATATCTGTTGTTGTATGACTTATTATTGTTTCGATTATTATTATTGTATCTTAGTATGTATCTTCATTCGTTTTGATGTCTATAATCTCTATAATTATTTTCATTATATGTATGATTATCATTATTATTATACCTATAGTTAGTGTAGTTGTTATTATAATTATTTTTATTGTTAAATCTTGTAAAATTATTATACGATCTTGGCCCATTATACCCCCTATCATTATCATAAACTCTAGAATTATAATTGTTTTGATATCGTAGATTAAAATTGTTTTGAAACCGCGGATTGAAATTATTCCCTTGATAATTATTTCTTTGATAATTGTCGTATCCGCTTCCATTGATTTCTATATACGTGATTCGTTTGCACATCTACCCATCTATTGCGATCATCGTATTTTATCATTCTTCTATCCGTATCCGCTTGATTGTCTTTCTGCATTTCTATTTGTTTTATTTCGGTTGTGTCTCCTTCTATTTTTATATTATCAATTTTATTAATTATTTTATCATATGCTGCTTCTTCCTCATCTCCTTTCCTATTTTCATTATCTCATGAATATCTATACTTTCTTGTGAAATTTTCTGACGTATTTCTTTATTGGTTGAAAATATTAATCTCTCTATTGCTCTGTTTTAATTACTAAATCTGTATTTATTACTTAACAAACATAATCTGGTTACCCAATTACAGAATGTTTCATTCTTATCTTGTACCACTTCACTAAATTCTTTTAAATACGATATATGGGCCATTCCATGTCAAATCGATCAAAAAAGGCACTTTATCGGCTGACCCCTTTTAAAATTGTTAAAAATTTCGGGAATTATTTACATAGGTAAAAGAATGATAAAGTCGTTTATTTTAGCTCGCTAGTACACCTGGTTGTCGAGATATAGGGGATCAAAGGTACAAAAAAGAGCCACTTTGGAATCTGTAAAATTTTTAAAATGCTTATATTAAAAAACTATTTATAGTAAAATAAATTATAATATATCATTTTGTAGGTAAAGATATTCTCTAATGGACTAACAAAGAATAATAAATATTGGCGCCATTATAGGCTTTTAGCATCCGGTTTACCTAAATTGCTTTACCTGTATTTTTAAGCAAAATAGTGAGGTTTTTGAATTTTTTTTTTTTGCTTTTTATTTAGACACCTTTTATAAATATATATACGATGTCAAAACCTTGGCGACGCTATCGACATTTCCGAAATATACATTTTTACCAAAAATTGAAGAAAAAAGTAGATGGCGCTAATGGTTGAAAAATATTATTCTTAAGGAAAATGAAAATATTGATATGTTAGAATTGTGGTAAAATTTCCCAGTTCTGTCCTCCCCTTCCTCCCACTATATTAAAATGTTATAGCGAGCGAATGACTTATTAGCTCGATAATATATAACAGCTGCAGTAAGAACGTATATTTTTTTAGGCATATATTCGATTATATTTTACAAAATAAATTGTTTAAAATGATCTCTCTTTCTGCGAAATAATTTTAACCTGTCCATTCAGATTAATTTTATCGTCTGTTTACCAATAACAATAGATAAAAGCGAGATATG
The DNA here is from genome assembly GCF_954871325.1 of Gordionus sp. m RMFG-2023. NCBI lineage: Eukaryota > Metazoa > Nematomorpha > Gordioida > Chordodea > Parachordodidae > Gordionus > Gordionus sp. m RMFG-2023. Next base: position 26,181,934 of record NC_088778.1, on the reverse strand, counting down.
AAGATAAAACTCAAGACTTAGATGCGTATGTAGTCCAAAGTGACAAGACTGCACTTCTGGACGTGGATAAAAGTTTTCGGAAACATCTTAATAAATTTGTGAATCTAATCGAGGAAAGTAATAATGATATGATAGAAAAATTGATAAAAGAATGCAATTCAAAAATTAATAAAAAACCTATATATCGTAGTGATATTAAATTACATTTGAAACAAGATGCTAAACCAAAAATTATACCACCAAGATGTGTTCCATATAAAAGACTTGATTTAATAACAAAAGAATTACAAAAATGGATTGATGATAAGATAATAGAACCAGTAGATGAAGTACGATGGGCAAGTCCACTCACTCCAGTTTATAAAAGTGATGGATCACTAAGCCTATGTGCTGATTTTAAAAATACGATAAACCCTGTATTAGAGGACTTAATATCCGATACCACGTATTAATGATTTAATTTCAAAATTTTCGAAAGGAAAAAAATTTACAAAAATTGACTTCAAAAACGCGTTTCTTCAAATACCAATACATAAAGAATCTAGAGATTTACTTACAATATCAAGATTTACGAGATTACCTTTTGGTTTAAAAACGTCATCAGCAATTTTCCAATGTACAATGGATAAAATTTTTGGAGGTATGAAAGATGTCATATTTTATATAGATGATTTATTGATAACTAGTGATAATGATACAGTACATCTGAACAACATAAAAAAAGTCTTCGACTAAATAACAAAATATGGACTGACACCAAACTTCAACAAGAGTGTGTTTATGGAGAAAGAGATAAGATTTTTGGAACATGATATAGATGAAAAAGGCATACATCCGAATGAAGATAAAATCAAAGCCATTACAAGCATGCCAAAACCAACAGCAAAAGAGGAATTAGCAACATTTTTAGGCATGACCAGTTATTACAGAAAATTCTTGTGTAACTTTGCAGACTTAGCAGACCCGCTTACAAGATTGTAAACAAAGAGAAGTGGATTTGGGAAGAGGCACATCAGAAATGTTTTGATGATTTGAAAACGTTGATTAGTAGTCCGCCAACTTTAAATTTTTACAATCCTGAATTTCCTATAGGAATTGCTACTGACGCTTCGAAAAAAGGATTAGGTGCATTATTATTTCACATTGAAGGCGATGGTAAGAAAAACCTATAGCATTTGCGTCGAGAACTTTATTAAAAGCCGAAACAAATTATATGAACATTGAAAGAGAAGCTCTATCTATAATATATGCTGTGAAAAAAATTTCAAGAATATTTGATTGAGACAAAATTTACGATAACAACAGATCAGAAACCGCTAATATATTTGTTTTCAAAAACACTCAAAGAGAATAATACTTCAATATCAATGCGTTTACTAAAGTGGAATTTAGCAATGGGACATAGACCGGGGAAACATAATTTAGTGCCAGATTGTTTATCAAGATTACCATTGACAAATACAGAAAGCGATAAAGAATATAGGTGAAAAAATTGATGACACACTTGAATAATAAAATAGCTGATGGGTTAATGTTCACTAATGCCTTGAACACATGACAACCCTTTGTTTGAAGTTATACTCATATAGACACATTCATGAATTGAATCCTCAATTTAATACTTAGTCTTCACTGTTGTAGTGCAATAAATATGCACATTTAGATACTATTCTGTTTATTTTTGCCATTTACCTCTGATAGCCTTGGAGAAATGAACCATTTAAAAAAAATTATAGGCAAATGATTAACTATTACTATGGGGTACCAAAATGAAGACTTCTTAGACAAAACAGTTTCGTTTGAAATTTGCAGATCTTACAACATTTTATTCATGGATTGATGCAATTTTGTCACATGTATATTTCATCGATTTTTACTAGTTCAAATATAATTTTTAATTCTTAAAAAAACAATTGAAAACTAACCCAATTTTTTTCGTGGGATTTTTTTTTCTTGAGGTTGTATTTCCTGATATCATATCTCTCAGGATTTTTTATATATTATTGGAACCATGCGCCCGCTTTTTGTGTTCCCCCAAACGCCCCGTTTATTGTCATCGCGCCAGCGTCGCCGCTAATTGTCATATTGGGTGTGCACGGCCCCCACACAATTTTTAACACTACATGCAGCTAACATTGCTCATTTCAAATGATAATTGATTTCTGGGGGTTATAAAAATCAAAATACACTTTTAATCATTAATGCATTATTGGAAGTTAGTTTGGAGAGGGTAAATTAATATAAATCTAAATATCGGATCGGGTCTTGTAGTAATATATCAAGATATCGGATAGATTAGAAAAAATTTAGATTGGCACAGCCCTAATTTACTATATATTTTTTTAGCGTTTCTTAAAAAGCATTTACAAAAAGTAATAATTTAATGTTAATTTATATTGTTGCGATAATTCACTCCGTTCTTGATGAGGCAGCTAAAAAAGTAATGCGCCTCCGGCTGCCGATAATAAACATCATGACGGCAGTCGGTAGTTTGGTGGGCGTACAGGTCTATATATTATACGTCTACTCTTTTTTAATAAAAGAAATTATTTTTTTAAATATAGCTTATTGATATAAAAATTAAAATCCAAACAGAAAGGTAACCACTCGGCAAGAGTCAGTATGCATGATAGCTTTGTCCATCAATTTGTATCAAAGGGTTTATCCTATCATATGGTCTATGAGCGATTTACCTTACGATTGCCTCAGAGCCGTTCCAGTGCCAAAACCTCTAGGTTTCTTTACCCCCTGCATTAATAAATCAAATGAGAGATATAATATATACTGACCACATTGTTTTTTTCCCTTATTAGAGCATGTTTTTTTTGTTGACCAATAATATGAAAATTATTTTGAATTGGCAGGTTTCTTCAAATGCCTAGTATAAACTAGTTTCATTCAAAAGCGAATCGAATAAAAAATTATTCGCATTCGATTTTTTTGAACGAATTTAATAATTTACTATTCGTAATTTTGCCAATCGAATAAGAATAATATATTTTACTATTCGTGCGGATACGATTAAATTATTCGATTCGTTCAAATCAAATACGAATAATTCATAATTCGACTAGTATTCATAATTCTCTTTAACATTTATTTATTTCAATAAAAAAAAGGTGGCGTCTTAATCCTAGCTACTAATTCATTGCTCTACCTCAATCAGCGCAAAAGTGTACCCATATGGACTCGAGCTCTCAATAAATTAGCCCCCAGCTCGCTCACTAATGGTATCCCTTCCTATTCATCTAACCCCGTAGATCATGATACTCTGAGCCTAAAATTACAGCATGATTCGTGTCATGCCGTCTTTTACGAGCCTTATAAAGTTGTGGTAGCCGCTAGCGAAGGATATTTTTTTGTGATAGATATGAGGGAGAGATCAGCTAACCACACAATACATCATCGGATAAATATGGTGATGACAGATGTCAAGCCCATAGCTAGTGATGTAAATTTTTTGTTTTTTCTTAGTGAATGCCAAGGGTCCAGATTCTGACCACTCCACGAAATTTTTTTTAGTCTGTTACAATCAGATTACATTTAGTCGAACCATTGACCTTTACCATATTTCTCCATTCACATGTTTCAATGTCAAAACGCTATTTAACAAAAAAAATCCTCTATATACTTAAAAGTAAATAGATATGTGATTACGTTAATTAAATATTATTCTATCAAATACTGTGCCCCCCATACGCCTTTCTAGGCCAATGACGTTAAAATGCCTTATAGTATAATTATATAGGCTCACCCCCCCCCCCCCCCCCCACCCCTCCTCAGCAAAACAATAAATCACATATTATTTAAAAAATTGTAAGCATAGTTCTCAGCTAATTTTTTTAAAAAGCATATTAGTTAATTAAAAACTTAGTAAAGTAGCACAAGAAAAGTGTGTAATTTGTACACCCGTTTAAATATTTAAAGTTTGTTTTAAAAAAATAAATAAAATGACTTTTTAAAACAATATATATTATCATTTAATCGTTGCCTATTCGGCCAATTAATTAGATTTAGCATAAATCTAAATGATCTCTTTTCGGGAGCTGTTGAAGGTAAAATAAAAATGAGGCTTAAATATTATTATTAAGCATTTCTACATCCCGGCGAATGCCTTTTAAAAAGATTAAAACATTCAACTTGACATTTTTATAGATATTAGTAGTAGTAATTACTACTAGTCATGCAAAGTCGTATTTGAGCCGATTTTTAAAACCGGCTAACTCAGTTTTTAATTCAGAAAATATTACCCAAACCTGAAGATTTTGCTCATAAATGACACAAAGGTTTCGACATCTATTATCTCGAGGCTTCGGCAATATTTTTCTTGCTAAAATATTGAGTTAGCCGTTTCTAAAAACGGCTTAAATGGAGCGATTCTTTATCACTAATTAACCGTTAAGTGATTATTATCAAAATGAGTTATCCTATTCCATAGGAATATAAATTTATCGACATCATTTTCTTGAGTTTTTGATTTCGGAAATGTAATATTTTTTCAAACCTTATCACAATTCTTATCCATCTATTAAATTAGGGATGAAACAAAGTAGCTGAAAGGGCCTTTATATTATTTCGCAGTCACATTCATTTATTTGGGGCCGTTAGACCGATCGAAAACTATTTGATATTCCATTTGTTTCGATTCGATTCAAATTTTATGAATACGAATTATTCTACGTAATAATAAAAATTTCTTTCTTAAATTTTTAGTAAATATTCGAATTATTTGTTTTAGAATTATATATATGCATATATTCATATTTAAAGTTTCAATGATTATATAATACTTATTATATATGAATATTATAAATTCTACTGCGTCACCTTCCATAACATTAAAGCATTTGTTAAAATCAGATACCTGCAGTGGTACCATTTACCTGGCTCGGACCGGATTTTTTAAAAATCTGTTTATCTTTCGGTCCGAGTATTTTTTTTAAAGGTATGATTAAAATTAATAACAAAATAAAAATTTACAAGGAATTTTGCAAATATATTAAAATTTATAATATATTGTATATCTAATGAATTAATGCGAAGAATTACATATTAGTAAAGGAATATATATAATAATAATAAATATTGAAAGAAGATCAACATACACATATAGTCCCATTAAATAATCACGCAAATGAAGAAAATATAATCTTTATCAATATTAAATGTAAAACAAATTCACCAATATAAGCTTTAAATTTATATGTTCAAATATCTTAAGCTTATTATTGCTCAATTTATATTTTATAAAATATTATATTAACATTTTATTTAAATAATTAGGTAGAGGTTTCTTCAAAATTTTAGCAATAACTATGTCATTGACAAAACTTATAGGCTCTTATGATAAAAATGATCCGAAGTAAAATATGAATTATATTATAATGTTTTTTAAGAAGTAGATCCCTGAAATATATCTGAACAAACTATTCTTGTAATAAGATTATAGATATTTTTGTCTGTACAGTTCACGATGTGCGCTATCCAGTCAATTAGGACTACTCTACCTCTCATGAATGTGATAATATTGTTATGCATTTAATTTGATGAAATTGTTTTGCATTCAATATTAATGATATTGTTTTGCATTCAATATTAATGATATTGTTTTGCATTCAATATTAATGATATTGTTTTGCATCTAATATTTATGAAATTGTTTAGCGAAAGGTCTTGTGATAAAACACCTAAACATAAAAAAGAAAGCAGAACTAGCTGACGACACCGATGGTTTTGCATTTAATATTTATGAAATTGTTTTGCATTTAATATTGATGAATCTTTATATTTAATATTGATGAATTTGTTTTACATTTAATATTGATAAAAGATTATATTTTCTTCATTTGCGTGATTATTTAATGGAATATGTGTATGTTGATTTTCTTTTAATGTTTGTTTATATATCAATTTACTATGAAAATGTAATTCTACGCTTATATTATAAATTTTAATATAATTGCAAAAATCATTGTTAGTTTTGCTTTGTTATTAATTTTAATAAATGTTTTAATGTTATGGAAAGTGAAATGAAATATCTTATTTTTATTTTTAAGCGGTATTTAAATGAAAAATAATATTGAAAAGAATTACAAATATAAATGCAAAACGTATTTATATTTAGTATTAATTACTAGTATTCGTTTTTTAAAAAAATAAAAGTAGTTTGGAAGATAAATGAGTAGAGAATTTCATGCAAATGTATTTATTATTTCCCTTTATGGATAAATTATGCTCCCATAGGCAGATTATTTAAATCTTATCAAAATCGGTCTTTTCTTTGTACTCCTAAATTTAGATATGATAAGACCAAATTATATCAGGGTCTTCTCCTATTGTACTTACCAAATGTTGATCATGGTTTGTAAAAAAAAATCTTCAGACTTTTTTTGAAGGTATTTTTTGCTTAAAAATTCATTTGGTCTACGATATTTTAAGATTTTTTTCGAAGAAAGCCGAAAAAACTTTAAAATTTTATAAATTATGATTTCTTTTAAAATAATTAATTTTGTTAATCCATTATTTAGATGTGTTTTTGTGGTCCGGGCTTAATTTTCATAGCTTCTCACATTTCGGATAGCTTCCTTTTAAAGGTAAAAAATGATTTATCAAGCGATTCATCTGCCCATGATAAGGATAACATGGTAATCATTATATTTTTTCTAAATAACAAATTTTTTCCCCACAAAAATATCCCCTATATATTTCGGATTTTAAAACGCGGTTTATATTGTTTCGAATGACACAAAATATTTAGATTAAATCAAAAAATTGTAAAAAAAGAAGGTATTTTCCCCCTTACTGCTATTACCCAAGGGTGATACCACTTGTCTCAGATTCTATATTATATAACTATTTATACCTTAAGAAAGAAACCCCCTAATATTAAAGACCATTTTAAATCAAACCTTAGAATAATCATCCAATTGATGGCACGCATAATAATATTTACAATGGAGACGCGAAGAGGATCAAATTAACGACCGGGAATGACGATGCTAATCCGACTCATGCCAATCATTTCTCATACCGATTCCAAGTTTTTTAAATACTTATTTTTATATATAAAAATATTTAATTATTTACAAGATATGCGATAATATAATCAATGTCGGCCCATGTTCTCATTCCTCTCTGGGTCAACCCATTATAAACGGGGAAGATTTTGTCGGCGATGGTCAAAAGGAAGAATCTCACACCTATAATGATCCAGATTTAGAATTGATCGTCACTTCCGGAAAAGAAGAGACTGGGGCTCTTACCTTAATGCAGGTCAGTATTTATATTTATTTTTGCTCAAGTTATTTGGTAAGTAGAGTAAAATATAGACATGTGATTATCATTGATTGCGACGCTCTTAACTGAACTTAACTTATCAGGATTCTCTTATAGATCCTGATACCTCATGTATTCCCTACTTCGGCTGCCCTTCCGATATTTGTTTGGAACATGAATAAACATCTTTATTAGCTCTCAATGTATAAATCTTCCCCCCTCCCCCAACATAACAAAAAAATTTTACTACACAATTGGTTCCACCTTTATATTTTACATTGAAACTTCTTTTAACGTATAAATTTAAAATCAAAACTGCAATCGAAAAAACCTCCAACCTCTGCTTAATCACTTCAACCTCATTCGGCTTCATTTCAATCAGGGCTTATTGGACGACTTTTCTTGCATCCATTTCTGCTTGCAACATAAGCCGGGATATAATGTTAATCGTCGAATATGCAATCCCAGTATCTTCTCCTGCCTTCATCTTAATTTAAGACTTGGGCAAATTTATCTGCCAAAGTAGATGATCCAAGGGAGGGTATCTTAGGCAAGAATAAACTAATTCAGATCAGAGGCCTTTATGGGTCATAATTTTTTTATCAGACCCGGCCCAGGCCCGCAATAAAATTTTTCTAGGCCCGGTCCGACACTGTACATATTTAAATAAATAAAAAATTCCCAAGTCCATAGTAAGTTTCAAATATTTTATCCAAGCCCTGCGCACATATCTAAAAATTAATTTATTGTTTAATGAAAATAAACAATATTTCAATGTATTAAGGCAAAAAATTATTATTAGAAGAAAGAAATAGTAATTTTTTTTAAAGTTAGCAAAATGTTTTAAATAAAGCTAAATTTAAATGAAAAATTTTAAGCCCAAGCCCGAGTCAACATTAATTTTTTTTCTCCAAACCCACGTTCGCTGGAAAACATAATATAGGCCCACATTCCATGCATGACCCATGACCGTCTCCAATTCAGATACTGAAAAACGAATTTTTACAAGTTTAAGTCTCATTGTATAATTCCCTGGAACATTAATCCCTTCCTTCAATCCTCCTTTGCCCATCACACTTTCTAATTTCCATTCTATCTCTAACGAGCTCATATTTGCATTCTATTTAAATTACAATATATTTCTTTTAATTCGGTTGTAAAATAATTTTTTTTAAGAAATATTGATTTATAATTCCATAATATGATTTGTAAACTATGTTTGAATACTACAAATATGTTTGATAATTTTTGAATATAATAATGAATAAGTTTAATTTAAAAACAAAAATTTATTTTCTTCTTATTTTATAATTCTTTTCTTTGAATTTTTTTTATTCAGCGATCGATCATACCTCAATTGATTACCACGTTTCATCTGCCTGGCATTATCAACTTGTGGACTTTAAATAGTGTAAATTTTGTTTATACTGCTTGATTATTATTATATGGTTCTTACTTCACTAAAATCGATTTTATGGGAGTGCGATTTTAAAAAACAAGCTATGCCAATTAAAACTAAGATATTTAGCAGTGTCTTAATAAGGTAACAATTGCACGACTCGCCCGCCCACCTGTTCATTATTTTTTAAAAAAAATTTCTGCCCGGTCTGGTTGCAAAAATTTTTTTATGGTCCCCGTTTATAAAAATGTTTTTTTAAATAAATATACCTATTCTTTCAATATTCTGAACCTTTAAAAACTATCTTCATTATTTTAAGATGAAAGATGAAAATTATTTTTGATTTAATAAAAAAGTTTTTTTTAAAAAATAATTATACTTAATTGAATAATTTATAAAATATTTTATACCTTTAATTTTATAAAACTATTAACTATTTTCTAAATATCGATAAAATGGAAATAAGAAATATGAGAAGTGAATGAATACGATATATTATTCTTATGGTGTAACAATTTTTTAAAATATATTTTATATTATATTATTCTTATGGTGTAACAATTTTTTAAAATATATTTTATATTATATTATTCTTATGGTGTAACAATTTTTTTTAAATATATTTTATATTATATTTATTCATTTTTAATTTTTATATTTAAATATTATATAATAATCGCGATTTAAAATATTTGGCCCGCCTTTGTATTAAAAAAAAAATTTCAGGTCCTATCCGAGTATCCGTAAGGCCCGGCTCGCCTGATATTTAAACAATCTTCTTTAAAAAAATTTATAGATATATTTATTTTTGAAAAATGTAAAAGAGCTGTTTTAGAAATTTGAAGACAGATCCTTTTGGCCAATTTTGATGGATCTTCAAACTATAAAAATATTTAAGAAAAATATATCATTAAGTTATCAATTTCCAGATTTCGTAAGAAGGATCCAGTAGCTATCTATGCTAACTCTTAAACCATGAAAAAAAATATATGGCGGTTAACAACACTTTTTCGCTTAGCAAAAATATATCTTGTTATTTACAAGATTTTTTATCGCTGCGATCAGAAAATCATTTATAACTCGGAAAACTTATCTTTGAGAAATGAGAAAATGACCTTGAGGACGGATCTTTGAGAGGGGGGAGGTAAAGGTTAATATGATATTTATAAGAAGGTAAACATTAGATAAAGAGGGGAGAGAAATAATATTTTGGTGGATGAAGATGAACGAGTAAAAGCAGCTGGGTAAAGGAAAGATGAGGGGTATATTTTAAACTTTAATTTAGGAGATGAAGATCAGGCAGAGATATAAATAAAGGGTGTTGGGTTGGGAAATAGGGTAGAGTATTGGTTAAATTGATTAGATATTAATTCAAGGCGCCATCTCATTTCAAGTCTGAGGGTTAACCACCCCCTGGTCAATATTACCCCAGCTTCGAGGGGTTGTTCTTAAATCGGTCCATGTTTGGTCTGTCGTCTTAAAATGTCCAACCAAACAATTTAGCCATGTAGCTTATATTTCTTTTATATACAATTTGGGAAAAAATAATTGAACTATTTTCCAAACGATTTAAAAAAATTAAATGTTATTTTAAATGTCATATGATAGAATTAATGGGTTATGATTGACGAAACAAATAGCACCCTATAATATAATATAAAAATCGGGGCAAAATAGTGGGAACTTTAGTTTATTGCTTAAAAAATATTAATTTTTTGAGGTTTTTTAAAAAAAAAGGGGCGGAATGAACTTCTAAGTATTATATTTAGACTAAATGTGAAGTCGGAATAGAGTCATATAAATAATCAAATGACTGCGCGCCATTTGGTTAATAGAAATATCTGTTCCGTTCATTTTTTTAAAAAATATCACTCAAATTTTTTTTATGATCATTACATTAAAACACACTTTTAATTAAAATTTATTAAATTTTGCTTAAAGTCTGATCCAACTATGTTTATTATATTAATTTATTTTTAATTTATAAAAACAATACTTGAAGGTATCTCTCGAATTTGATGCATATCCAGATGAATTTGATCACCTAAACGAATTACCGAACAAGCTTAAGAAAGATCAAAATTACAATTCCTTTTTACTATTGTCGATGAAAGAATCCTCATTAGTATAATGCCATTTAAAAAAAATATATATTATGTGCAGATCTAACTACATTTCCCTTCCACGGTTCGATATCGATACAAATTTACATCCCCTCCCTGAAATATGTATCAGAGACCTGCAGAGTACCATTTGCACACTGGCCCGGCACTAAAAATTATTCCACCAGGCCCCAATTTTTTCAAAAAATTTTTTTTTAGGTATTGGCCTTTGTAATGTATTTTTAGTAGTAACAATATATCGAAATCTTTTGTAATGTATTTTTAGTAGTCATTAAATTCTTTCATATTTTTATTAAGTATCCAATATCCAAAATAAAAATCATCCTTTATTATTCAAATTCGTAGCAAATTATATAATAATAAAAATAAACATTTTACAAAAAATAATAAAAACAACAATTTAATACATATCAGCCTTGATTTTTTAAAAATATATTTTATTTATTTTTAATTTTTATAGCAGGCCCGGCCCGTATACCCGAGCTGGGCTGACCCTGCAGGTCTCTGATATATATTTTTTTAAAAAGAAACAAGACATGTCGTCGGCTGATTATTATATTGTTCTATATCCCACATATTTATAAATACATCGACAAATCACTTCTTCACAACCGTATGCTTCCATATAGAGTTGTTGTTATAATACTCAGCGTCGACGATGTGTTAATAGTGTCACTTAAAAGAAAAAACAATAGATATCAGTAAACCTTTACCATTTAATGTTTTTAAGAATATTCGCCATATTTTTTTATTTTAAAAAAGTTCTCATGATTATTATCTATGGGCTTAACTGTTTCCTGAAACCTGTTTAGGGTCTTCAAGGTTGGGTGTATTACTATCAGAGGTTTTTGCAAGGGGACCGATATCCTTGGTTATCCTTGACCCTTGTATTTTGCTAAGGCTTTTTATTTATTAAACAAATAATATGATGATTATCCTTTCCTTTTTACCTATTTTATATTTGGTGAGATTTTATATTTATACTAGAACGAAAAATGTTATTTGAATAAATATTTGTTTTAATAAGAATTTATTTTATATTTCAAAACTGATTTTATTTAAGATAACCTTAATATTTTTTATATTTTTAGTTAATATTCTAATATAGTTATTATATAAAGGATATGAAATTATAACAATTTTTCAGATATATTATTTCCGAAATAATAGTAATTCTCTCAAAAACTTTAAAATTAATATGAGATACAGATTACAATAATATTTTTGCACAAAATGTCGTGTTATCTGGTAAGTTTTTCTGGAATAACGATATTTCCGGAAATATCAGGCGAAGATTCGGAACATTTTAACTGTTAAATCTTGCACGAGGGCCTTTTTGAGAAAAAACTTAATTAATAAAAATGTATTCCGACATGTGTTTATGCTCTATGAATTTTCGAACAATTTCACCACGAACTTTTCTGCATTTTTTTTAATTTAAGCGAAAAATTGAGATATAAATTAACATAAGTTTGAGTTTCGGGTTATTTAAATTGAAAAATTTCGAATCATACTTATTCCGAATAAGTTTACCATCATGACAGATATACTATATAAAATCATAACAGGGTTAACCAGTTAATTTAAACACAAACAGAAAATTAATCATTAATTGGTCAAAATTTACTTTACCTTCGAGTAGTGTTATTAAACGGCTCGTTTTGAGCCGATCTTTTAAAACGGCTAACTCAATATTTTACCCAGAAAAATATTGTCTAAACCTCAAGATTTCTTTGATATATGTCTAAACCTTTGTCCCTTCTACAAGCAAAATCTTTGGGCTTGCGTAGTATTCCTCTGGATAAAATATTGAGTTAGCCGTTTTTAAAAATCGGCTCAAAACGAGCCGTTTAACAACACTACCAAAATGGTGCTCAAATTAGACATTCTATTACTTTATATTTGCTTTAAAGAAAAAAAATTTGTTTTAAATACATATTTTTTATCCGGACGGCTAATAATACCTAGCCAAGTTCTAAGCTACATTTATTGATCTTTCTTGATCTGTTAAGAATGAACTTATTTATTTATTTGTAGTATTGTTTAGTTTTAAAGATGATTTTATTTGTGAAGATATTAAAAACTGGTCTCGAAATCACGGAGTTGGAAAGCAGCGGTTTCAATACTCACGCGCAAACCTTGATCGCTGGAAATTTTAACGTTTTGAACACAAACGGCCAAAAAGTGTGCTACATTGTGCAGGTTACTCCCTTCGATGCCAGGCTTCTTTTGGGAGGTAAAATATTACATAAAGTTAATCAAACATACCTCCGTCTTTTATTTACAAGAGACGGGGTGCTATATCTTGAACGGGGCGTGTCTAAAACGGCAAAGGCTTTGACCTTCTCCCTATACCTAAAACGAATTATTTGTTATTCGATATTCGATTCGTATTTTACGAATACGAATAACACAATTATTCGATTCGAAAATTCGAATCGAATTCGAATAAGGAAAATATATTTTTCGTCGAATAATTTTTTATCTATTATTCGATCGAATTATTCGAGATTATTCGACTAAAATAATTTATAGTATTAGTATGTATATATTGGAAAATAATCATATATAAATCACATATTATTATTAGGAATTATTTGAAATTATTTCAATTTAATAAAATCTCCAAGTGGAATAATGAAAATTGCGCCAAATTTTGAAACTCCATTTTAATTTATCTCATAATAGACCATTACTTTAGAAATTCCTTTTATGATAGAGATGGACGAAGAAGGTAATTTATATAACACATAACATATAAAATTATAATAAACTGTTAATTCCATCACATCAAGAATGACGGGCAAACCTGATATTTCTCTTTCATTTGATGATGGAGAAATCATAAATTTGACTTTTTGCCTAAAATTTTTACCACTTTATTTTTAAAATATTGCTAATGCCGTGTTATCTAAAATGGCGAGGGACATATTGTCGATACAGGGATCTTCAACCACATGTGAGCGACTCTTTTCTGTTGGAGCTCATATGGTTACAAAATACAGAATGTCGTTAAAGGAGGAAACAATCCGAAAAACTTTATGTTTGAAAAATTGGCTGTTGTCAGATTTATCTACATTATAGATATGAATATTATATTGATTTTTCCACATTGTATATATATATATTATATATGTATGCTTCTATTTTGTCTCACTAATAAAATTTGTTTGTCTTTATCCTTAGTTAAATTTGACAAAATAAATTTTATAATAGATCTTTTTTAATTCATGGTAAATAAAATTTTCGAATCGAATCGAATATTCGACGAATCGAATAATCATTTTATTATTCATACGAATACGAATAATAAATTATTCGATTTAAACGAATACGAATAATTCTATTATTCGATTCGTATTTTTGTAGGTATACTTCTCCCTTAAATAAAGCTTAGCTATAAAAGAAATGACTACAATTTTTTTTTATTATACACAATCACGTAATGAAAGATATTTTGATACAAAACTTGTCCTTTGACGCCCTCCAAATACCTGGGAGTCCCATAGTTTCCGCATATATATGCGATCCTTACATACTGTTGTTAGGTGAGAGCAGTCAATTGACCTTGCTTACCCTGAATCACAGAACCATAGAGGTATCGGAACACCCCTGCCTTCAAGTTATCAATGAGTCGGCTTCCAAAGTATATCAGGTTAATGAATTTCTTATTTTTTAAACTGTAATGCATAACTCCCCTTCCCCACATAACCTCCTCACCTCGACCCCTGACTCAATTTAATATGTTTTCCCCTAAATTTTAATAATTAAGGCAGCGTTGCTAACGCTTCTTCTTTTTAAACAGAACCTAATTTCCTGTTTCTAACATTCTCAAAACGAATTAGTTTCTGCTTTCTTAATGTACAACCACTTTCACCTCGAAGGTGGGGGAATTTTCATTGAAATAAAATATGGGAAAGGAGGGTACAATAAAATCAAAGTAATATCGTCATTTGCTTGATGGGGGTTCACGAATAAATATTAAGAATATGTTTTAATTCTTATGACAGAAACCTCCCATAATTGCCCTTTGCTTGCACCGAGATCATTCCGATATTTTTTTGTATCACGACAAACCCGAAACCTATATGAACGACGCTAGCCAAAATAAGGATATTCTCTCTAAGACCCAAGCGAACACCGATAAATCTAAAAATAATATGGCGGCTAGTAACGCGGAACCGTCCAAAAAATACGCAAAAACCGCCGATAAAAGTGTCCACGAGGCAAAAAAATTATCGAGTTTGCCACGCATCAAGATTGAAAAAGAGTTGTTAATTATTTGACTTAATTTTATATTTTTTTTTGAGTTTTTCCTTGGTTCCCTTTATCTCCTTCCTTTTTAGAATCATATTCATATTTCTTTGGGTGACTGTGGAAAGAATCCAGCTAAGTCATCTGTCTTTTTTTTTATTACTTGTGTCCTAATTTTCTTGATATTGAGTTGAAAAAGTTAGTATACACTCAATTTTAAAAAATTAATCACACACACATAAGTTGCTTATTTTTGCCCAACCCCCTAGAAGGCCTTGATGTTGAGTTTTAAAATGTTCCTTAACCCACTCCGATGTCTAGTAGTTTAAGACTTTAATTTATTGACCCAACCTACTACCATTTTTGCTAAGATATGCACTGCATTTAAAATATTATTATTTGATTAAATCAAGCTATTTTGTATATATTTACTTACTTACACTACACATAATTATTTTCCCTACACTCTTGACACCTGACTAATGTATTTTATTATATATAACATTAGACTTTTATTCTTTTATTTTAAGTCTCGAACCGAAGCCTAAGGTAAATGAAGAATATATGGACGAAGATGAGTTGCTGTACGGAACCAAATTAGTGCCGGAAGAAATTACTAAAGGTTCAGAAATAAAAAAGGAACAGATTCGCGAAGATTTCTTAATTAACGATCTCCAAGACGATATTTTTAACGAGTAACAAAAAATCAAATCGATTATTATAAAATAGTAAACGGTTGAAGAAATGTCATTTTTTTTGAAAATTCGTTATATTTAAACAAATTAACATCTGAAAAACTTTACTTTAGGCCACGTTCAAAATCTTTTTTAAAAAAAATTCAAATTGTTATAAAACTTTCAAAAGGTTTAAAAATTTTAATAAAATCGTATTTAAAATTTAAAAAATTTTTTTAAAACCTTCTAGAATTATATTTTGGGAAGAAGCTTATAAATTTTTTTTTCCCATAAAGTTTTTAAAAGTTTGCGAGTATTTTATGATATTTTGGAATTAGCGTTAAGAAAAAAATGGACCAATTTTTTTACGAATTTAATTTTTTTTTATCTTTAGTGAATCGAATCTTAAATCTTTCGTTGAATGTTACAATACGACCTCAAAACAAAAGCCCTATCAAAATCCTACCTTTTGGGCCTTAGTTTCTAGGATGAATGGACAGTTAGAAGTATGTTTTTAATAAACTTTGATGTCAAATACTCATATTTATATTTTTTGAGGTAATCTTAAGGTGTATTAGAGCCCTGTAGAGGGATTTTTTTCGCAGCCCGAGCCCGAATTTAAGAAAATGCCGTGCCCGACCTGAGCACAAAATTTTTGTTCGAGCCCTACCCGAGCCCGACTAATATTTTTTTAGAAAATTTTAGTTTAAATATTATAATATCTAAGCAAAAATTAAAAATTTTGTGTTATCACATAAAATTGTTAATTTGGGAAATGGAAATTACAAGATGAAAAATATGTGTCTGACATTTTGATGAAACAAAATGATTATTCTTCAATGTCCGAGTGTCGGCTCGGGCTTTGGACAGCCCGTGCAGGGTTTTAGGTGTATTTTCCTTGTGTAAAAAGATCGGTTGAAGATCAAAATGTTCTTTTTTTGGATGATCACTTTACATCTATAATTAACTTCTATAAATTAAAGGTAAGTAGCTAAATCATGATTGGTTAGCCGATACTAAAATTAATGGTTAATAAAATAAATGGTTCGAGTTTACACTCGTAATTAATAAAACGATATAAACCTAACTAACTTTGTATAATATGTTTTGTTGAAATAAATAGGGTTAGATCAAAAAAAATTTCTAAGCTATCCGTGCAGTAAATGAACGCCTTTTCTATATATTTTTTGTTTATCGACCAGTCATTTCTTAGCAGACTATTTTATATGTATCAAGATACATTTTGGACTCTGTATAAAGATACGCTTGAAAGGTATCTTTTGACTGGTAAATACTATCTAACTTTTTATGTTATCTTTATATAAAACATTTTGATTGTTTTTAATAAAATAAAATTAGATATACAGTGTCCCCTCTTTTGTACTCAGGTATCACATTCATAATTTTCACCTCAAAATGGATATCTTAAGCGATGAGGATCTCTTCAATCGTGAAACCAGGTAATTATGATTTTGTAAATCAATTTGCTAACAATAATTTTTTAAAATGTTTATTATATAATCAAAGTTTAGGAGGGGGGGGGGTGTTTGAGCGGCAAAATTTTTTTTGTAGATCCATAATATGAAAGAAAAAAAAAATGTATATAAGAATTTATAACATATATAAGAAACCATAGTCTAATAATATAAGTTAATGTTTTTTTAAAAAATCATTAAATTCAACACATAAAATGATAATTGAATTTGAAATAATCTAAATATAAAAAAAAAGATTTCTCTGGGATATGTCATGCGCAACCTCATTTCCCTCTAATAAAAATTCTGGCCTTTTGGAACTTCAAGAAATTAAAAAATGCAATAAATATAGGTCCCTTTTAAATTCTTTTATTTTTATCCCTTTAATCGATATTTGGTCCCCAATGAGCCAGAAAATTTCAATAAGGACTGGGGAAAAACGAGTCTTTTTCCTTCAAACAAAAAACTCAAATTGAAAGGAAATTTTCAGTTTTTCTTTGAATCACCTCCTTATCCTCATTAGTTCCTTTAAACATAGAAACCCCCACCTCTTATTTTATTTATTAATAATAAAGTTAACGACTAATAAACTTCCTATTTTTTTTTAAAACATGTTTGATTTTAACGTTTTCATTTTTCATACTTTCTTACATTGCATTTTGAATTTATTTTATAATCTAAAAATTATAAATAAATGCCCTATATTTTTTAAAAAAAAACATTATATTCTTGTTTAAAATTAGTGATTCAATTTTAATATTTGTAATTGTTTATTAAAAATTTATATTTTGATTCTTTTAAACTTAATAATAATTTTATGTGTCGAATTTAAAGATTCTTGTAAATTTTTACCTAAATTCATTAAAAATATGCATAAAAATCACAAGAGATTTACTTATAAAAAAAATTTGGAATTTTAGGTTAAAATTTGATAAAAAATTTATATACAAACTATGTATTCACGTAAGGAAACGAACAAATTATAGCCTTTTTTTTCTGTACGAAAAGAATTCACACGCTCCTCCTTTCCCTAAATTTTTTCGATATCCCCAGTTTCCCTCTCAATTTAACTGTAATAATGACCTAACTCTAAAAAAGTGTAGAGAATTTTTTACATTCTATATAATATTGTACTTTAAAAAACCTCGGGCAATCCCTCTACTTTAAAAGTAATGCCGTGAACCGTCTCGTTGGAGGAGAAGTTATTATCGATGAACTATTGTTGCATTGTCTTAAAATATCTTTGCATTGTCACATTTACAGGGCGAATAAGTATGAAGAGCTATCACGGAAAAGGGGTAAAAGAGGCGATAGACAATTGCAATCCGATGACGATACTAAACAAAATTTGCTGGATTCGTATCTCGTGAGAGAAATATCGGTGGTGAATATAAAATATAAAAGGCCGGTAGTATCCCAGAAGTCAGAGGGATACCCTTTAAACGAAGAAGACGATTGGTCTAACCCTAATTCTGAAGAGTTTAATCATTTGATATTGAACTTTGTTATTTAAAAAAAATATAAGTTAAACCAATGACATATAATACGTACCTTAGACTGACATTCCATTAATTAGAAATGCAACTTGAAGCATCGCTGAATAAAAATCAGCTGGTGACATGTTTCATATAACAGTTTTTTTACAAAAATTTAATATATTATTTATATTGGAAACCAAAATGGCCTGGTATCTGCTGATTTGTATTGATAAACATTTATATTAACGAATCGTGGGTCTAGTATTATGTCATTGATTAAATATACTGTCATGCTAAACCATGCCATATTTAAGATTTTGAACCTTAATGTTTATTTATTTTTAAACGAATCACAAACGCCTAGATCTTATACCACGATAGTCAAACCCTACCTATTAGCCCTTATCAACGAAACGTTAGTTATTTATCAAATCTACCCTTATCCTAACCCTAACAATAATTCGAAAAATGGAGTCACTATTAACGCGCGCGATGATGGCCATTTAGAAATGGGGAAGCATGATTCAATAAGCAATATATTGATCAATTCCGATATTCGTCAATTATCTAAACGATTAAATTTGCGATTCAGAAAAGTTTAGTGTAGATAGACGATTGCCTAAAAAAATAAAATAAATAATGCTAATTAAAAAACCACGTATTAAGTAGATTATATAATATATTTGAAAATTATGATAAAAATAAGTAAAAATTTGGTACAGTGGTTTGTAGAAAAAGAGGAGAAATGAACAATCTTAAATAATGAAAATTATGTAGAAAGAAAGACTTTAGCATTGCAGGCTGTTAAAAAAAATTATCAATAAGAATCAGGGTCTGGAAATATAAATCGACTTGATTTACATCACCAAAGAGTTGATTTAAGAATTGAACATTCTGTATTATCACCGGCAAAATTTCTATTAGGATTTTTACCTCTCATGGTTATAGACATTAGTTAATATGAAATGCGAAAACATTATTTTGCTAAACTTTTCAGAATACGGTTTTATGTGTTTACTTATTACCAGACATGCCAGCCATTTTTCGACAACTTAAAAGATTTTCCATTTTTTTTGAGGCTGTAATTATTAACATTTTTTGTAAATTATGTTGTCAATATTTTGTTGGGTTTCTATTTTACATAGTATATTGGCCATTGACTTGTGTTCTATCTAACCTAACTAGGAACCCTTCATGGTAGAAGCAATAGAAAAGTGATTATTTCTTATAAATAATTTTATATATGCTACTTAACACTTTACCTCTAAATCATTGCCCGATCTATGAGTTAGAGTATTTCCTTAAGAATTTGCACTAATAAGTAATTCTCATTCTCAAAACATTTTATGTAATATTCTAGACTAAGCTCTAAACCGTACAAATTAAAATTCTTTTATGTATTTTAATAAAGAGGAAGAGGTCTATCTTTAATATGAAAAAAAATATCACATAAATAAGAAGGCATAAAAATTTTATACATAAATTCCTGCTTTTGAAACTTTGATCATATAAAATCCAGCTCTTTTTTTTAAAAAATATAATAAAAAAATAGATAAATAATTTTAAATACATCCTGATAAGGAACAATTATTAAAGATTAATTTTTTTTTTTGAAAAATATACAGATCGAACATAATATGTTATTGGGAGAACGAAAAGCCGCGAAATCTCTGCCTAAAAAGGACGCGTTCTACCGTTTATCTAACGTTTTAAGATCTACTCCATCTATACGAAATTACGATAATATCAATTCCACACAAGGGGTTTGCCATTTACGTTACAGACGAGGGGAATAAGAAATTAATTTATTGTATATCATATCATATTGCGTCTCTTTTTCACAATATATTCCGTCTCTTTTTCACAATATATTGCGTCTCTTTTTCACAATATAAATTAGATATTATTGTACAAGGGCACTTATGATACAGAAAAGTGATTACTATGAGTTTAAAAAGGAGAAATATATGACTGATAAACAATACGTAATATTCCCCCCCCCCCCCCAAAAAAAAAATGATACAGATAACTATATTGATATCAAATTTATAGATAAACATAATAATTCAATATATACAAAGATATTCCGATAATATAATATGATGGGTGGTAAATTTAAAGAAACCTCTTTAAATTTTACACTTAATAATTATATAATCTATGACACGTAGGATATTTTTTTTTAGAATTTATAAATGTTGTACATATCTTGTGTTATATTATGTTTCTCCCATTTGCATCTATCAAAGATATTTATACAAGGCCTCCTGCCTCAATGGATAATCCCCGGCCAGCACGGAGACCTTAAAATACACCCCATGGCTATAGACGGACCCATCTACGCGTTCACGCCTTTTCACAACGTTAATTGTCATCGGGGCTTTTTGTATTTTAATCACAAGGTTTTTTTTTGGAATTTAAAGTTTATTTATTTTGAATTGAATTATATAAGCTCAACATGAATTAAGTGTAGTTAAACTTTCTTACCAGATGTTATAAAATGAATGAAAGATCTTAGGAAAATTTTTCTTAAATAATCAAGCGTCCAATTTAAAATCTTTTCATTGGCGTAACCAAGGGCTCGAGAGCGGGTTAGTAAAAATCACCCCTTCCCCCAAATTCTCCATCTCCTTGTCCTCTCCTCCAAAAAATGAATACAATTTCATATAATTAAAATTTTTCAGAAAAAAAGAAGCATAAAACCAAAACTAAAAAAAAATGTAATTCACCCCCCCCCCCCCCCTAAAAAAAATATAATTTTGGATACACGTCTACGAGTCTTTCCGTAGTAATGTGATACATACGTGCCATGAGAATAAGATGTGATTTAGTATTTTTCATCTTTGCTGCTTGAATAATTATTAGTCTTCCATTTGTTTGCCACTTTTTGAGAAAAATATTGATGAGAATTGTATTAATTTCAAAAAAAAATTCTTTTATAATGTGGATAGGGATAGAGAATCTGAGAGTAGTGTCGTTAAACGGATCGAATTAAACAGCACTCTCTGTTGGAAGATTTGTCTATCTTAATGAGTAACCGGTCCTAGTAGTTTAATACCATTAACATAAATAAATAATAATATTATATTTAATTGTATTCATTTTGTTGTGACGGCCTTGCTGCTTAAATTATTATTTTTAAAATAGTTTCTTTTGTATAAGATTCTTTCTATTTACATATCGTTTTTTAGGACGAACTTAGAGTCTGCTTGCTGCCTACTCACCTTAAATACGATCAAGATTGGCTGACCAGAAAAATCCCAATAGGAGCCACAGTTCATTTCGTAGAATTTCACATCAAAATGAAGGTTCCTTTTTATACTTACTTTCCTCGATTTTCTTCATCATTCCCTTTCTTTTAACACTAACATATGTTATATTTAAAAAAAATTTATTCGAAATATTCGTTTAAAAGGTGTACGTCCTTATAACCAGTCGCAGGACCCGAGCCACACGATTAGTTAAGCACCTCGCTTCTAATTACCGCGATCAACGCCCACTCATGTTAGACGATGGTCTACTACACCCAGAGATGGATCAACAGCAACTAACGACTGAAGATTGTTTAAAAAAAATTTAAATTATAATTAGGGGGTTATGTTATTAAATTAGAATTTCATTAGATCAAATTGGTATTGGTATAGTATAAATAATAACCAATATATCTTTAATACATTGAATAAGGGTTTCTAACTCTGCATTTGACCGGTTTTTAACAGGTTTGGCACGGTTTAATCCTACTACTTCTAACCGACCCGACTTGGCAGATTTGGGTATAACACCTGTCTCAGAAAATTTTTAACATTTCTGAAGTGTAGAGGCTTCTGTTATGGGTAGAATGGTCGGTGGCACATCTCGATGATTTTTTGTATGCGTCATTTAAGGTTAATAAAAGCAACTACAAATTAAGTTTTAAATTTTATTTAATTTTAAAACCAAAAAAATATTTTCTATAATATAAAAATTTGTCCCTTATATAGGAAAAATAAAACTCGCAATTATAAAATAAAATTGGCGCAAAGTGAAAAAAAGAACGTTTTTCAAAACGGAGTTGTGTTAGTTTTATCTTACATAATTAGGGATAAAACCTACCCCCTTACTTTCCGAAACTCTAATTATTTCACTGGATGCAGAGCGGTCTCCCGGACCTCAATATCTAACTTTTATTTACCGAACACCCTTTCAAAGACTCCAAAATTAAGTAAAACCCCTAAGTAAAAAGAAACCATATGTTAATTTTAAATATACTTAATTCAAAACAAAAGAAAAACTTTATTTAATTTTTATGCATTTACAATAAGACAAAAGAAGGTCAAAAGAAAAACTTAATTTAATTTTATGTATTTGCGACAAAAAAAAAGGAAGGGCCAAAAGGGAAAAATAAAACTTTATTTAATATTTTTTGGTATTGCAGAAAACCATAGGGGGGGGGGGGGTCTAACTATTTATAACAATTTCTTAACTTAAAGAGATTATATTAATTAAGAATATCGTAAGACTTACTTAAAAGATAACTTAATGCAATTATTTAATGTGTTAATCCTACAAACATATGACATAACAAAAGATACCTCAATTTTATATTTTTAATACTTTGAAATCTTAGTTTTCAGGTCGACCTTACTTAAAATATGGGTTACTTGAGCTTGGCATGAGCTCCATTCATGGCAGATTATCAAGATGATTTAATTAGACACAATCATTTTCCCATATAGTTAGTTTTATCAACAAACACTTTTTATAAGTCCAATAAATATATTTTATTATTTTTTTTGCGCCAACAAAATTATCTCGAAGTTTTATCGGGGGAGGAAAAGGAAATAGAAGATATCGATTCAGATCCTTATTTTCCGGCCCCACCATTAGACGAATTCTCGGTCGATTTAGTCTGCCCCGGTAGCTGGGAGATGGTCCCTTCCGCTAGGTTTTAGATAATAATTAATATTCCTTAACCCAAATATATATATATTTTTTGTTAAATGTTCTAGATTTTAAATCCATATATAAGTGTACCATAGTTATTCTTTTATAAAACCAGACTAGGCGTTGAAAATTCGGTTATTCTTTGAATATAATATCAAAAATATAAAAATTTAAAGGCGAACAAAAATTTAAATTACAAAAAAAAAGAAATTATCTTTAGCTTCATAACCGTTTTTCAATTATTTTTCATTTGTGGTTTTGTTATGTTTTTTTTATCATATCGCTAAAAGAATAGTCTTACTTAGGATTAGAAATAAAATATTTTTAAAAAAAAACTTAAAAACGATGGGCAGGCAGAACATGATTAAAAATAATTTCGATAAAGATTTCAATTTTTTTTTGCGACGTTCTTTTGGTTAATCTCATTTCGAATATTCTAAATTATAATATTTTATTTGAATTACTTAATCTTTATAAAGAACACCAAAAAGTTAAATAAAATCGGAGTAGAGAAATGACCACATACATCATTATTTTTTTCAATATCTAATAGGTTAGACATAGATTCCGAATGGGAACGAATAACAAGTTTCAAACAGGTGTCCCTGATATCCCAGGGATCGATAACTGGATTTAAGGATTTTTTAGTCGTAGGTACCTCTTGCGTTTATGGCGAAGATATGACGTGCCGCGGACGGGTAATTTTTTTAAATAAAAAAAAACCTCTATATTAACCATGGAATTTTTAATTGTAGTAAAATATTGTTGAAATCAGCTGTTTGTACAAAATTTTTTTTAATGCAGATTATTTATTAACTAAATATATATTTTTTTGAAAATAAATATATGAAAAATACCAAAAGTTGTTCATATTAGACATCATAGAAGTAGTTCCAGAACCCGGACAACCTTTGACGAAGTACAAAATAAAAGTCGTATGTTCGAACGAGCAAAAGGGGCCCGTTCTAGCGTTAGCCGCCATTTCCGGAAATTTAGTGACCGTTATTGGGCAGAAAGTAATGTGTATAAATTATAATCGACCTATCAATTTGTGAATTAATGTTTTTTTAAATACAAAGTGTTTACTAGTTTTAGTAGTGTACTGGCATTTGTATAAGTAATTCATAAAGTTTAGCTAGAAATTCTTAGCTAATTTTATTAAGCTGGGATGGGGTATCAAATCAACATATGAAACCATAGATTGAAAAATTTTTGAAAGATTTATTTTTTGTAGAACAGAAATTTTTGAATCTAATTTTACCTAAAAATGCCAAATTTTTTTATCAATACATCTTTTGTTTTCATGCATAAAGAATTTTTCAAGAAGAATTCATAAATATTTTGAAGATTTTTTTTCCTCTAAGAAAAATATAAGAAATAATTATGAATAAAATTATTTTTATAACTTGGGGAAACTTATCATATCCTCCCGAAATGTTATCTATCGCTTGTTAGTGCGGACTGCATGTAGATCACGTCATTATAGCTCAATATTTTGTATTTATTATTTCCCTAGATTTACATATGGGCCCTGAACAAAAGCGACGATCTCGTGGGACTGGCCTTTATAGACACCTCATTTTGCGTTCACACGATCGCTATCGTCAAAAATCTGATAATAATAGGCGACCTGCATAAAAGTGTCACCTTCCTTCGCTACGACACCGACACCAAATCTATTTCCATTGCAAGCAGGGTTATCATTTTATACTCTCATTTTAAAAAACTTATTATTTTTTGCGTTGGTCGGGTTTTCTAAGGCACCTCGTGGACCGTATTAATAATGATAAAAACAAACATTATATTTGTTATAGGGCATTTATGGTAGAATAATTTTAGGTTATCACTGATTCCACTAAATAATTGGTTTTGTTTTCAAAAAAAGGTTCATTAATTAGTTCATAGCATAACGAAAGGATAATTCAGGTTGGAGGCCTATGCGGAAACCAGCCCGTGGAAATTTTCTTTTCTATCAGGTTTTCGGCCCGACCCGTAATATATATTTGTACATGTTGTCTGGTCCGACCCAAAAATCGTTTCCCATGGCTGCCTCGACCTCAGATATTTCTTTCAACCATAAAATTGGATTTATTTTAAAGGATATTAAAAATGTTAGATAATAAGGAAGAGGCTATGAATATGAGAGATTAAATTTCTGAAGGCATTGAGGAAAAGAGGATGGGGGGAGGGATTATCATGGATATATTTGTCATACGTTTAATCTAGGAAATGTGTCGACGTTGTCGTTCTAAGTGTGGTTGGGTAATGGCTAATTCGGCTCAATCATCAGGCGCCTGCCGGAGAAAATCCACTAATATAGCGTTTTAATTTATATTATTCTTCCTGATTTAAATTGCTATCTATTTTTAAAAAAACCCCGAGGCCCAAGTGATATTTTTCGGCGAAAAGCTTTGCTAATAATTGGCTAAATCGGTTAAAAATATAGTAATTACATAACTATATCATTCCACATCTCGCAATCATTCATTGCATTAAATTGTCTTTAACCCGACGACATATCTAAGTTACTGACGATGTCCATATCAAACTTTATACCATGTATGTGTGTGTTTTTCTTAAAATATGATTTTGCCCGAAATGTCTTTCAATATGTGTAGAATGAATACCTGCCCCAATAGTTTTTATAGAATATTCCACCTTTTGACTAAGGCGATACATATAATTGCCTGATTATAGACATGCCGCTACATATATCTTACATCATTTCAAAGCTCGAATCTAGAAGTTTTTTAATCTTAAGGAAGAACCTGGTCTTTTGAATTGTGTGTTGATCATTGCTAGTTGTCACATCATTTATTTCGATTGTTTAATAAAATCTAGAGGTTATTGCAGAAGTTCGAGCTCGGCCTGCATTTTCTTACCCGACCCATATTTTTTTTTTGAAAGCTTATTATTTTTGCCGGCCTGGCTAAGATTTAAAATTTTTTTGTCATTCTAAAAAAATTTAAATATGAAGCTAACGAGTATATAAATAATCAAATCACGTGATTTTTATAGTACTGACCAGGGTAACCCGGACCCTTGGTAAGGTCTTCAGTCTTGAGTTTATTCTTAAAAAAAAAATTTTTTTTTAAATTAAAAGAACGTTTATTTTATTGATTTATAGGAATACTCTCATTTATCAGTATACGGTATACAATTCATTGTCGATAATGAAAAATTGGGATTCATCGGTATTTAAAATAATATTCAGTAAAAGTAGATTGCCTGCCCGCTTATCAGGTTTCCGCTTTCGGCTTTTAGATTTTGCGTAACAGAAATCGTATACTTAATTTTTTTTTAAAAATAAAATTTTAACATTTGCCGTAGTTAATGCTTTCAAAATTTAATTTCTGGTCTCTCCCGAGAAACTTTATAGGCCGGTTGCTGCAATGTATTAATATATTTTGAATCGATTTTAGTTATTTTAAATTATGGCAACGATGAAAGAAAGAGAGAAAGGAGTTGGGTATATAAGCCGGCATATTTAGTCTCCTTATTCTAATTTTATTTTATTATTCTCTAGATTTATCAATCAATTTCTAAATTAGATATCGTTGCCTGAGAATTAGATTATTCCATCTTAACTTTTTGTAAGGAGCAATTTTAAAAATTAAGTTTCTATTGATTTCAATTTGACTTTGTATAAATTTTTTTTAATATGTGTCTTATTTTAATTTAAAAACGATTACAATTTATAAAATAAGATATCACATATAAACTATATAAAATTAAAAAATATTTTTTAAAAAATAAAAAGAATTATAAAATATTGATTTATGTAAAAAAAATAATGACAAAAAGTGGATATGGAATGATCTAATTATTGGGTAACGATATATCAAAATTCAGTTAATTTACATAAAAACATAAACTATAATTGCATTCTAATATGTGTAATATCTAAGTATAAAATCAAGTTAACACACGAAATTATTAGCTAACAACCCCGCAGAAAAATAAAGTAATTTTATTATTTAAAATATTACCGTCTCTATTTTTTTTTGAAATATTTTCCTAAAACTTGGGCGATAAAACGACTCAGCCTCCGACAGACAAAAAAATATAGCCATATTCGCTTACCAACCTCAAGTTAGGGAGAGTTACGGCGGCCAAAAACTAGTTAGGAAAGGGGATATAAACGTTGGAACATTCATTTCTTCCTTTTTCCGGATTTTTTGCAAACGGAAGGATCCAACGTCCGATAAGAAACCCAGTTTAGCCCTGGAAAGGAGACAAGCCACCTTTTTTGGTATTCTTCTTTTTTGTTCTCTTAAATTATTTTTATTTAAAGTATCGTTAAACGGCCTGATTTGGCCAATTTTAAATTAAGATCAAAATAATATAACCCAAGCCTCGAGATATCGCTAATAGATTGTTCAAACCTTTTTCTGCTATCTATAAACAAAACCTCTAGACTTATGTAAAAAATTTTTTGGCTAAATTATTGTTTTACCCGTTTTTAAAAATCGAGCCGTTTAACAACCACTAATTTTGAATATTTTAAAATTCTAAAAATAAATATTTTATTTAAATTGAAATGTATTTATTCATATCATTTGCATTTTTCTCCACCCACTGTGTGAAATTGCCTTAAAAATACAAAAAAACGGGAAAATATATGCGAAAATTAACGATGCCACCAAATATTTTAAACAAACCAAAATAGGGTTGCCTTAGTTCAAACGCCTTTTAGTCCAGTCTAAACAGCAATTAAGAATCAGAATTAAGGCGACGCTATCAAAAGCATAGCGTAGATGTAAAAATAAAAAGAAACTGTAAAATATCTGCCCTTGATTATAAGTAAAATCTGGATTGGACCATCCGCTTATCGAGATATAAAATCGAATATATCAGGCTTTTATACCAGTAGTCACTAACACCCTCGAGGTATTAGGAAAGGAGGCTCTCTATTTTATCAAAGCCATCGGCAAAAAAAAGACCATTTCCGATCTAGTTTTTTTAAAGATTCACTCCTCCCAAGGGTGACATGTTACCTTTTTAAAAAAATTATTAAAATTTTTTTTTTACATATATATTTTTTGAATTGATCATTTGAAAGTTGAACATAAAATGAAATTTATCATTCACATAAATTAAACACTTTAAAATTTTTTTAACAATTAATTACGTTATGCTATCAATTGAACAAAAATATAAGCGAAAATTTGACATGACCAATTTTTTTTACAACAGTTACTGGTCTTAGTTACATTTGCTTAGATTTTGATAAAAATTGGAGACTAGGATTCTAAATTTGAACACTGCTTTACCCCTCATACACAGTTAGCACGATTTCGTGGCAAATTATGCAAAATATGATTTTTTGTATTCTTTACCGCGAATTCACGATATCTGTCAATGCAGGGTTCTTAATTTTGTATAAAAAATTAGACCGAACTCTCAAGGGATCCAAAGATTTATAATTGATTTGACATAAAAAATCATTAATAAATAAAATGTTTATATTACTAAAAAAATTTCAGAAAATTTTTAATGTAAATTATTTATACGGGAAATCAAACGGCATGCCACCAGATGATTTGTAGTGATACACATTTAAATGAATGAGTAGTCAGTTATGTCATTGTAATTAGTATTATAATGTGCTCTTAGAAAACATGACAGAATTATGTGATGGATAATATCAATATAAATCAGTGACTTGTAGACCCTAAGCCGGACACCGGTACACGGGTGGTCTTATTATAAATTTTTTTTGAATTCCCGGGAGGGCCTAAAAAATGTTTATTTTTAAAGACTCGGACCGAGCCTAAAAAAAATTTTTTAAAACCCAGGCAAGCCGAATATTTTAAATAGCCATTATTATCTTTAAAAATTAAAAAATCGGAGCGGAGTCTTGCAATTCCTTTGCCGTTCTCTGATATAGATTCAATTTCTACCTTTTGAGAGAAAATATCATGTAAATTTCAAATAATTTTTTTTATAAAAACAACTTATATTTATATTTTTCTAGTGGGACTTGATGGCAGGATAGGATATCTCTTACCCATAAGCGAAAAATTGTACAGGAGATTATTGATGGTTCAAAGCTTTTTAGATTCAAATACTTTTTACAGAGCTGGGCTAAATCCAAAATTAGCCAGGTAGCCCAAATTAAAAATGCCTAAATTTTCAATTATTTTTGCTTTACTTTTTAACATTGTTCAATTTGATTCACTGAGGCAAATTTTAAATGACAAAAAAATTATAATGTGATGATTATATAATTTTAAAGGAAAGAAATATATATAACAATTTTAATTTATTATTTAACAATATTGAATAATAAGGGGCTTCCAATTTTCGCGCCAACAATTGGTCAATCCCGCCAAAAGTATATTAGACGGTAACCTACTATTTCAATTTTTGCATATGAACGCCCTTCAGCAAGAATTAGTGGTTAAAAATGTCGGCGTTTCTTTGGATCAAGTAAAGCATTTCTATAACTTTAAAAAAAGTCGTATTCCTATTTTATTTATGGTCCCGAATGAAGCTTTGCGCGGAGTTGCTCAAACCGTGGTTGGATCTGACTTATTTTATTTTGGATCAGAACCGAAATTTAAAAAGGTCGGATGCAAGGCTTTATGTACCTAAAAATTTAACAAATGTGAACTTTAATTATACAAGATAATTTCAAAAAATTATCAATTTAACTAATTTATAAATTTAAATTATATTTTATCATTTTTTAAGTGCCCTGAATTGTTCTATTTTATTAAATATTTTAGATAATAATGATTATTTTTTAAATATTTTATCAATATAAACCTAATTATTTTTTCCATAACTAATTATTTAGATTATAGACGATTTCCTGGAAATCGATAGAACTACCAGTCATTTGTAAATATAATTAAACTTTTTTATATACCTTGAATTATAATATTATTATTATGTATATAACCAATAAGTAAATATAAATTATATTTTTTATAAATCTAAATATAGATAGTTGCATATATTATGTAAATGTATTTATTATAAATAGAAAAACTTCGATTAAAATTTTGTTCGATAATATCAACATTACTATTTAAAAAAATAGAATCTTTGGCAAGCAGTGGCTTGTATAAAGGACTCGTTTTGGTTATGAGATGAGGTGAGTTCATGAAGTAACAAATATGTAAATGTTGTGATTTTCAGTTTTAATGATTAAGACAAACTCCTTTCACATTAAATTCATTTATAAATTTTGTTTTAGTAAAAATATTTTATTACATGATTTCCTCCTGGATATATAAAAAAGTAGTTCACATTCCATTCTCATATCGCGCCACTCATTCATTTAGGTTTGTCCGTTTAAAATCAACTATAAAAAAAATCCTCGTCAAAAGGTGTGAAATAAATATTTCATTGATTCGATTGAACAACCTATTCCATAATTGAGAATAAAGCTAACTTTACCAAAGCCCAAGAGTAGTTTATATTGAATTTATTTAACTATATCAAAATTATTGGTCTAATCAGTTAGAAGAAAAAGGCTTAATTTAGTGCGAAAACAAAAGCTATAATATATACCATTATAAAGGCAAACGCTATATCGGCCCTCACGGGAGAGGGGAGGGGTCATTAAAATTTTGGATACGCCACTGCTGCTAAGTATCATACTTAACATTATAATTATCAAAAATTATCAACTGTCAATTAACATTTTAAAAAATCTTATTATTTTTTAATATGTACCCTACATAATCAATAATGTATTTAGATGCAGCTATCCCAAGTTTTGTTGCTAACGAAAATGTATTTCAGTTTTTGAGTGTTTTTTTAAAAGAAGGTAGAATTTATAAATCATTAGTACTTCCTGGGGATGGAGCAAATTGTGATTAGCAGCCCCTTAAATTTGCTATTTACAGGTCTTAAAAATATTTCCTATCGGAGTAAAAAAACATTTTTTTAAGGACTTATTAGCAGACCTAAGTTGCATCTTAGCTCTTCTAAATAGCTTTCTGAATAGAATATGATTTTTGAAGACTAAAAAATTAAATTAAGCACAATTAACCTATTTTAAAGGCAATGTCAAAATTTACATAATATTTTTTTAAAAAAACCCCAAAAGAGTGCCTAAATTTAATGCTCTAATCAGAATTAAAAACAAAAGTTAATTAAGAGCCTGACTTATTAGCTAGTTAGCCTAAATAATAACTATCGAAGAGATGCTCTTGGTTTAGGGTGAGGTAATTACTCTATTTTTAGGCAGCTAAAAATGTGTTAAATCTTTTTTTTCCTAGGAAATAACACAGTCTCAGGATTTTTTTTTAAAATGTGGTTTAATTTTTCACTTCATTGCTTAGCCTATTTTCGTCCGCCAGGCGCCTGTGGATTAAATCTGATTAGATGATTTTTAATCTTTACCCAATTATAAGTGAGTTTAAAAAAACGTAAAGTTTTCTTGACAATACATTTCACCCGCATTATTTTTTTTTAAAATAAGTTATAACTATTTTCTATATATTTAATAATTCATTTTATTATGCTCGTAATTTTGCGTTATATTTAAAATATATAATTTTCTATAGTTTATAAGTTAAAATAAATTATTCGTTTTAATAAATATGATTAAATATTGAGCATTTGTTTACGTAAAACATAAAATATACTTACTTTTTTCAGTTATTTATTTCATATTAATGATGTTGGGTATATCAACGTTACTATAAGAACGATGATTTTTGGCATCTTTAGGCTTTAACAATGTTGAAAATTTTGTCAAAAATTTGGCATTCTTTGTTGAGAATTTACTATTTGTCTCGGAGATGTTATTAGCTTTGGACGATGATTTTTTATTGATTTGGCTTGGTGTGGGAGGATTAGTTTTTTGGTGGGGAACATCGTTACCACTTTTTTTCTTAAAAGTGGTTTTATCATCCAATAAGCGGTTTAAAAAAGACCGAGACCTTTCTAACTTGTTCGATATTTGAGTACCGTTCAAACGTATTTCTGGTATGCCACTTTCTACTACCTTTTGATTATTTATAAACGAATGGGGGTTCGAGGGTGATAAAGGAAACCTTGGACATTTTAAAGGTGCGCGGGGAATCGAAATGTTACCCATATTCTTCTCATTATCAATCATGGTTATATTAGTTGATTGGGGGGCATCGTTCGATGGGTTAGTAGGTTTTCGATCGGCGAAAGATGAGTATGACGAGATATTGTGCTGTTTGCCCTTATCTAAATTAGGCGTAACGCAGGACGAATATGTGATATCATTTTGTTGCTTGCTAATTAAAATGGTAGGCGTAACGTTATCCATTTTATTTATGGCTGGCAACGACTTGAAGGTAAAAAAATTCTTTTTTTCACCCCCGTTGGGTGATATTACTACTTGGGCATGAATGTTCAAATCATAGAGGACGTGTGCTAATGTCAACTCGTCAAATGCATAGATCAAAAATTGAGGATAAAAATTGTAGGCCGTGTAAATGGACATCCCTGAAGCGATGCATATACATCCGGTGCCAAATACGCTCCAGAAACTCCAGCCGAACCACAATTTCAAATGGCGGGATGGGAATATTACTTGGTGCATTTCGAACTTGCGATTAGCATTACGTAAATAGTTCAGGGATACCTCTGTCAACACGTAATCAAAGGACTCGAGTTGAGCTATCTGGGAGATCATCATCACATACGACAAATTAGCGGATATCATCAGGGCTCCTAGGAGGCAAGTCCCCAGTGCCGCCTCGGAAATCATGGATTGAACATACAGAATCCACGTCACTATTAAAACTATTATAGCTGCTTTCAAGAATTTATCGGTTATGTAGCCCGCTCTTCTAAAATTATCGCACCACGAAAATTCTGGGCCTGCAAAGTAAAAATGATGATAACCGTTGGCTAAATACTCCACCAAGTTTAGGAGAGAATTGGGCCAACCCAGAGATAAAGCCCGGAGGTAATCTACCGAACAGTGATTCCTTTCCAACAATCGCAATTCGTCGTTGAAAGCAAACATTTTGGCGTTCAAGGTATCGATGTGCTTTAAGAAGTTATAGTCCTTGTTCTTGCAAACGATGGACACGTTGAGCGAGTCGAGTCCTATGTTTACCTTGACCCTGGCATATATGGGTTCGATGTTAGGAATCAGCTGAGGCGGCAGTGTTGTGTTTAAAAGATTCTGATTATTATCATCATTATCGTTTTTATAATAAAATTCGGTAAAGTTGAATAAGGGCGTATCCGCCCGCCCGTATATCCAATTTTTTTCGGTGAGCCCACATATTAAAATCGCAGCTACCGCGATACTTATGAATATCTAAATATTTAAAATTATTAAAAACGTTTGATAAGATATTAAGTTTAACAATTAAAAATAGAAATAATCATAAATAGAAGGGAGAGTAAACCAACCAAAATTAATTTTAAAAGTTAGCAAATAAATTTTGATCGAATAAAATCATTTACTTTGACCCATTGTTTGATCATTTTATTCTTCATGCCGGGTAGAATGGCGAGTAAGGCTATGATTATCACCAAAAATACGATTTCATAAGCCATGTCCTCTAAATTTAGAACTGCGGGAAATCTTTTTTCCTTGAAATTCCTTTGAATCTTCCATTTGTCGGAATCATTTAGCATACTTTTAAAACTATTCATATCTGTCCCGATAGAAGCAAATTTTTTAATATTTAAATTAACCTCTCCTCATTTCTTTTCCTTGACGAAAATCATAAAGTAATAATTAAATCATTATAATTTTATTTTTACATTATTTAGTTAAAAAGTTTTAAACGGTTTTTTTTTTAAAAAAATTTATAAATTCAATTTAATTCTGATTGGTTGAAAATGTTATTATTTTTCTGTTTATTATTTGTTTAGCCAAAAATGATATTATCCAACTGTAAAAGAAAGAAGGTAAAATGTTTTAAAAAATAATAAATATTATATCATTTCTTTTCTAAAAAAATATCCTTTTTAACCACGCGTTCACAGTTACCCCTAAATAGAGAATATGATATAATTATAATAATTTTACGTTCATTTTTGTATATTATATTTTGTCTCGAATTCGCGCTAACGAATGCATTTAGGCGATAGTGATTGGCGACACGATTTAACAGCTGATTGATTTTTTTTTTACAATCGAGATCCATTTTTCTTTTAATTTTATTTTCGAATTCGAATCACCGCAATAATTTAAGGAAAATGGATGTTATTAAAAGAATTCAAAGCTCGATCAAATGTTAAATCCGTATTCTGGTAAAACCATCTATTACAGTCTTATAGCAGTGTTCTGATTCATTTTATCTCTTGATAGTCGTCTATATAGCTTCCTCTAGAGAGCCTAAAAAGGAAAAAGCTAATTAGGTTTACGTAGTTGATAGCGGCGATAATAAAATTTATTTAATGTAAATATTTAAAACAAACCAAGATAGAGTGTCCTAGTTTAAAATCTGTTTAGTTTGGGCTAAACAAAAATAAGTTAAAAAATGAGACAAATCAGGACACGGCCTAAGAATCCATAATAGACAAGGAAATGTTTTGATAAGTAAATTACCCAAACTATCGATGAAATAGAATGTGGTATAAATGAGTTAATCTAATAAAAATACGCATTCAATATCTATCTTATATAAAATTCAACTGAAAAAATATGGAAAATTATTAACAATTTAGGACAGTTGTATCTTAATCCTCTAGGGATTAAAATCAAATAATTAAGTTTTCGCCTTAATAATAAAATAGTAAATTAAATGAGTTAGATCTTACTTAAGTCCAAACTTAATATTTACCTGATTTTTAAAAGATCCTTTTTATTTCGTGATATTTCGTATAAAAACATTTTTTTAAATATAATTTATTAGATATATTATTAATAATAAAATATTTACAAGATATACAAATACACCAAACCTATCATAATTTATCTACATAAATGTTCAACGAATGAATGAGAGCGTAAAATGTACCCTGCATATATGTTTCTCGCATTTTAGATAGGATATCACGCCATAATAACTTAAATAATAGGATTATTATAAATTATATATTAATATTTTTACCGGAGTCATATGAAATAATACTGTACTGAATGATTGAAAAATGCTTTTTTGCAAAAAAAAAAAAATGGATATAGAACATTATAATATTCAGCGGACGATATCTCTATATATATATAAATACTACAAAATACATAGTATTATAATCATGTAATAATTACACTGTATTTAAATACATCAAGCGAAATATTCTGATGGTAATACATGTAAAAACGAAAGCGGTCAAATAAAAGAAATTCCAAAAAGTTTCATTTTCATTTGATGTAGGGCGAGGTTTATTACTAAACTCCTTTATTGTCTTTTTGCTTTCTAGGTAACTCTGAGCAGTGGATGTCGGAGAACCAAAAAAATAAGAATATATGTCGATCTTGGAACATTCGTTAATTTTCGTGACTGTCATATTTTTAATTATGAGTATTCCGTTAACCCTGACAGGATATTCCGAGATATGCCATTTTGTTTTGCAATCATTGGTCTCGTTAGTGAACGCTGCTCCCTTTAAATAGTTTTCCGCTCCCAGCTCGGACCTGACCAAATTCCTGTAAACGAATCCTATAGGGGAAAGTGGAGGCCAATCCCAATCGGGTTTGAAAGCGCTCTTCACGCTCCAATTCATGTAGCCTTGAGATATATTGCACAGATTGATGATAAAACCCGTCGAAGCTCCGAAGAATATCATCAAAATTATGATTATATAATACGATATTTTAAGCGCCGAATTCAGGTTTACCGTTGATTTGTCGTTTTCGAAGGGATAATTATGGCGTAATAAAGGGCTCGACTTATTAAGAATCGATGTGTTTTCGGTATTTTTATCAACAATTTTGGATAACGGAGAAATCGTAAATGAAGTTACGCATAGTGCTAACATTCTCAAGGCCCACATCAGAGTAATCAAATAAGCCGAATAAATTGTGAAATTTTGGATATTTTGTTTCAGACCGGAGATCCAGTACAATGGTGAAATTAGCATGGTCGATGATAGTATAGACGGTAAAATATCTGAAAACAGCTGTAATAGAGGGTTGTTAGGTATAATGATATTAGGTTAAAATTCATTTTAAAATAAATTTACCGTGTAGAAGGAGTAATTTAAACGGGTGAAGTATTTAGACCGGAAAGCGACATTAAAATATTCCATGCAAAGGAGATCTATAATTTATTAAAATTTAATAAATTAATCATGTCCATAGATTTTTACGATTTTAAAATATGGTACAAATTATTTTAATCGTTTTGAGTAAAGAAGATTATCAAATGTATAAATTTTTTCATAGTCCTACATTTATAATATCCTTATCAACTAGTTTTAAAAATTTAAGATAATATTTGAATATTAAACGGCGACAAGGCTGGGAAAATTTTCAGAAAATTGTATCTTGGATGCACATAAAGATGTTTTTTTTAAAAAAATTTATATTTGAGATATAAATTACTTAGCAAAAATTTCAATATGAAACAAGATATTTGAATATTATTTTTTTTTAAAGTATTTAAGAATTTAAGACAGAAATAGAGAGTCAAAATAAAATGTATCAATGTTCAACTACAGATAATGGATGCATTCCTTTAACAAAAAACGAAGTAAATAGATTATTAAATTTTTTCCTGTTTTTCCTTTCTGAGTTAATGTTTTTGCAGTTTTCACAATTTCTTATTGTTTTTTTATTCATATAATTTTTATATGCTTCTAGATGACGTCTCTATCAGAGAAAGAATATAAAAATATTTTAATTAGAGATTTCTTCTACTATTATTTTTTTTATATTTTACATATATTTTATCAATAATTTATTTTCCCTTTCTTTTCAATTCTAGATGATTTTTTTATACATAATTTTTATTTCATTATCAATCATTAGTATAAAAATTTATTTTAAAACTTCAAAATTTAGAAAATTATTATAAACGAGCAGAACGCTTGTCAAGAATGACGGAGAATCGTATTATCCTTAATTTGATTATGGATGAATCAGAAATTGATGATAGATGAATCAGAAATTTCCCCTTTATTACAAAATCAGGAAAATGTGAGAATCAGAGCTTTTTCAAAAATGACGGGGAATTTTAGCCTTAATTTAATGATGGGTGAATCAAAATTTCCCCTTTATTTGATGATGGATAAATCAGCCTAAATCAGAAAAACAAAGGGGAAATTTCTGATTTATCCATCCTCGAATAAAGAAGAAAATTCTGATTCCCCATCATTCTTGACGAGCAAAATGAATAAAATGAAAGATAAAATAACTAAGTGATACATAATCGCGAACGGTTCAAAGTTATCTGGCTTATATCTAGGAGAATATAGACATTCATAGTTTTTATAACGAGGAAATGAGATACTTCAGATAGGTCTAATTTGATTTTAACTAAATTATTTGACCTCTTTTTAAGGATTAGTTTAATCACCAAAAGTGGTAAAATATTTATCATTTCAACTTATAATATTTACATTAAACCTGTGAATTTTTAAATCTTGAGTTTTTATATTCATTAAGTCCAGACATCAGATCACAATTTTAATTTTTCAAAAATTTTCGAGGGTAGAAAAATTATTTCAATTATGATCAAATTTCTTAAGTTATATAAATTTTATATTGTCTTTTAATAAACTTCAAGCATCTCGTTTCCTCTTCACCAAACAATGAATATATTTATTCTTCTAGTTATAAAAGAAATTCTGATTGTACGCAAAAAAAAGTGATCTTTCAGATAATATCTCTACACTGATTATAAAGGATCAAGACACAAAAATTACAAAGGCTGAATATAATTGTTATAAGTTGGAGGCATAAATATTTTACAACTTTTGGTATATAAACTTCAAATAATTTAACCAATATAAAATTATAATTATCTGAAATATTATGTATTTCTCACCTGCAGCTTTCAATTTCTAGTATCTCATTTCCTCTCCATCAAATAATGAATACATATGTTCTTCTACATATAAATTAGAAAACTCTGAATTCATATGATTATTTCACACTTAGTTATGTTATCTTATAAGAATAAATTACAAATAGGAGAAATGTATTATTCCGATCATCTGCTCATTTAGATAATATAGCTCTTTTAATATCTAAAAAAAATATTATAATAAAACCACACTCTGAAAGGATGACAGATATTAGGGCTACCACGAGAAGTAGCGATCGGTAAAAAAAATTAGAGATTAAATAGCTCGCTAGTGCATAGGATAATAGAAAATATTCTATAAGCGCTGAAATAAATTCAGATATTCTTCTGCGCATTAGCCTCCCCTTTGCCGAGGTCCGATTGTATTTTTTTTTTGAAAAAAAGGTTCATAAATTATACACTCACTTGTCTTCATAACTCTTGCCATCATAAACATCGGTGCTAGGATTGTCAAAACAAAAAACAGGCTGAGTCGTTCCAGGAGAGATATCCTCGTGTATTTGATATCAAAAAATATCTATAATTTATTCAAATTTTTATATTTAATTATTTAAGGTTTATTCTACCCCCCCCCCCCTTTACCATGTATTCAATTATTTTTTAAAAATAGATGTATATATATAAATTAAATTTCTTCTTATGTCGTGTCCAGTCGAAGTAAAATCGATAAAATTCGAAATT
This sequence comes from Gordionus sp. m RMFG-2023, assembly GCF_954871325.1. Taxonomy (NCBI): domain Eukaryota; kingdom Metazoa; phylum Nematomorpha; class Gordioida; order Chordodea; family Parachordodidae; genus Gordionus; species Gordionus sp. m RMFG-2023. The sequence continues at coordinate 26,142,725 of NC_088778.1, read as the reverse complement.
TAAAAAAAAGTTTCTAATTAATTTTTTTAAAACATTCTCCTTGTCCTAAATGTTTGAAAAAAATCTCAAAATTTATAAATTTTTGCAAATTAATAAAACTATGAAACATGTCCGAAATCTTCCATAAATTTTTTTTTAAGCTTATAAAAATTAAAATAAACAAAAAACATAACAAAACTAATTTTTTGTATAAATGACAAAAAATGATTTAGAACACACTTATTTTATTTTTACATTAAAAATAGCTTATGTTATTTTTCTCCTCAGAATTAATAAATCTATTTATTTATATTTTGATATTTAGGTCACAGCCTTAGTCAAATTTGTGAAAGTTCTCAATTTTTTTTTTAATTTTTGGACACAAGTCTTAAAAATATAGGTTAGTTTTACTTAAATAAACATTTTATTACTGGTTACCAAATAGGATGGTTTAATAAAGTGTTTAAAAAAAAATGTAATTCTTACCCATCCAATGAGTAATGAAAATAGGATCATGGTAAATAATTCATAAACGAATGATTTCATCATGAAGATTCTTCTCGAAGCAGAGTTTATCAAACTTTTTTTTCCACGAGGAGGGAAAAGATTGAGGGAATATAATTTTTATTTTTTTTAAAAAAAAATAAATTTTTAATCATGAAATTTGGTAATAAGAATAAAGGTAAATTAAATATATTTTTAAAAACTAATCGTATGATCTGTCAAAGTCCGACTATGACTCTGCATTCACAGTTAGCGCGAATTCGCGGCGTGAAAGAAGGGTTAAAAAAAATGGCTAGGACAATGACCTTACTTTTGGCTAAATTTCTAAAAAAATAGTTTCGGTTGATTGAGTTTGTCTCGAAAAAAAAGGTCGAACAGGATTGGTCGAAACAAAAAAAAAATTCTCTAACCAGCCAACCTTATAAGTAGAAAATGTATACAAAGATAATCAATTACAATTGGTAAATATTTTTAAACTTATTATAATTTCTTTAAAAAAGTCTGTCAAATTCCGATATACCCATCTCGCCCCAAAATAATTTTTAAATCACCTTAAGCAAGGTCGGGGTAATAATGATAAAAAATTAATTCAGATTACAGCGTTAAATTAACAAATTAAAATATAACTGTAAAATGTCGGCTTATTTTTTTTGAGCGGTCAATTAGAGCAAATAAAATGATAGTATTTTTTTAAAATAAATTATATGTTATCCGTTTGATAACGGTTCCTATAAATATTTATTAAAATGTAATAATTTACAATATCATGTTGATGTTTTGATTCCACCAAGATTTTTTATCGTATTTGATCATGAAATCGCCGCATATCTGGTTCATTTCATCTAACAAAGAATTTTGCAAATTCTTTAGGCAGTTAGAGGTACATAACTCTTGGAGAATCTTTACTCGTTTTAAAGATTTTTCGAAAGATTTGATCGAATAATAATCGATTGTGGCAAGATCGACTACATTTTATTTTTCGTATAAAAATGATTTCTAAAATAAATGTAAGGTTTAGTTTTAAATCATACCATTCATTATGATTAATAACAGGATTCAAAAAAGAATGTTAAACATTTATCCTAAGCAGCTGAATTTTTACACATTTATATATTATTTCAAAGGTATAATCTATATCGAAATAAGAATAATATATTCTGTAAAACAACAAAAAAAAGTACCCTAGCTGTTAGAATTAAGAATAAAAATTAAGGCGAGGTAGGACACCGCCTTGGGGAAAAGTTCTAATTATTCACTTAAGAATTTGATGCACTGTCTCAAATTTAAAAAAGAATCATATATAAATTTAATTATTATATAAACCGTAAAAATCGCAAGGATTTGTGAAGCAAGGTGATCTATATCCTATAGATTCAAAATAGGTAATTAAATTTCTGGTCGTTCCATAATACACCATGCATCCATTTGATAATATGGAAGCTTGATATAATCATTTTTTAAAAAATATATAAAAGATGCATATAAATTATATTAAGTTCATAAGTTTACTACAAAATAGTCTGAAATTCATATGTTAGGTTGTCCCAAACATGATGAAATACATTTTCGGTAAATTTAGATTTTTAAATTTAAAGAAACGCGCTTAAAAAAATATCTAAAGTTGAAAAAATAATAATAACATATTGCCAGAAAGAATACATTGCAGCTAAAATATTTTAATAGTTGTGTCATATAATTTTACTTCATAAGTATCATTTAGAAACTTCTACGAATATCATTAAATATAAAAGCATAAATTGGTTTATGATATTTTTTTCGAGGGAAAAATACTATATTATTTCTTAGGCCGTGTCCTGCTGGTTGAATTAATTTTGATACTTAATTGCTTTTTAGTATAGGGTAAAAAGCTTTTGAACTAGAACAACCCATTTTGGCTTGTTTTAAATATTTGGTATTTGGTGGAATTGTTATATTTCAAACTCTATTCTCGTTTTTTTTGTTTTTTTTCTTGTTTTTTAAAAAATATTTCTTTTTTTGGCTATTTAGTAATAAGTCCACCTAGGGACACATCCCTAGTATTTATTTAATCAAATATACATAACTTTCATTTTTACCTTAAAGGTATATAAATCCAAATACAAAAAAAAAACCTTTATTGAAGGCTAAAAATGTGCCGAACGAGGGGTTAGGCATTGAGCAAATTATGATTTTTCCATAAGCCGAGAGTTCCTTAAAGTAATCGATGACGAAATTTTGTTGATGTTGATCTAATCCTTCTTCCGGTTCCTCAAAAAATATTATTTCTACAAAAACAAAAAAAAAATAAAAGATATATAATATATCCTGGACATAAAAAAATAGCCCTTTATAATTTTAATTTCAAATTTTGTTCAAAAAACTAGTGCTGTTAAATTACCTAACTTTGGCCATTTCTATTGTGTCTTAGTCAAGCTTTTAGACTAAAAAATTGTATTAGGTTTCTAAGTCGAGCCTCAATTTTGAAGATTGATTAGAATATTTCTGGATAAAAAGATGGCTACGTTGTTTTGTAGTTGGCTAAAGGTAGGCATTTTAACAACACTACAAAAAACAAAAAAAAAATCAAGAAAATTAAATTAAGAATTGATGTTTGTCTAAGGAACGAGGAAAATATTTTAAAAAAAATAGATCTTCAAATATATTTTAAAATATACAGTCTCTCCCCACAAGATTATCCTTCCTAACCTCAATATATTTTTTTTTATTATTTTTTTAACACCGTCACAAACATATCCTCCAATACTATATTTATTTATTTTTTTTAAATGTTTTTTTATATGTATATAAATATATATATATACAAATATTAATTATATTGTATTATATAAATAATTAGCTAAATAAAACTTCAAATTTAAATTATTTAAATGTAATTTGATATGATTTGTATTTTTTAAGAGATCAGAACATTCCTAATTAAATTTAGAAATGACGATATAGGCGCCGACTTCGTAGGCATGGAAATATTATATAAAATAACATATTTTAGACATCAAATTTTTTTTAAAAAAAATCAAAACACTCAATAGAAATCTTTATAAATGGCCGTCTCTAAGTGCCGATAATCAGTATCAGCTGATAGTTAGAGTAGCATAAAATCCTTTGAAAACCCTCAGTATGTTTAAAAAAAAATTGGGTTTCACTTGATCCTTCCAGCCCACCTCCCTTTCACCATTTCGGTTGCCGGGTCGTATGTTAAGTAATTTCATGATTCAAGTCTCATTTTATTATTATTATTTTTGACTAAACAATAATTATTTTAATTTATTATCTAAAGGGGGGTGTGTGTGGAATTTCGATACCATATTTTTTAACCCCTCTCTCTCTCTCTCCTATACTGCCACTAAAATATCATGTATTGGTAAAGAAAAGAAGATAGATTTGATTTGTAGTCTTCACGCTAGAGGGTTCGAACCCTGATTCTGGTTAAAGAAAGTTTAACTCTATTTAGTGGAAATTTTGCTAACGCAAACTTAGTCGAAACAGATTTTCTGGAAGGGGTCCAAATTGATCTCTGTTCTCCTCCACCAGACAATTTTAAATTTCTGAACCCGAATCAGGGTTTAGAAAAAAGAATTCCCCAATGTTAAAAAAAGTTAATAAAATGGAAATTCAACATACGAGAAAATATGATGCGCATAAATATATGATTAAATAGACTATACGGAAATATCGATATTTTTCAGTTTAATTAAAAATTTGAATAATTTTTTATCTGAAATATAAAATATTTGTTACCTCTATCAAGTAATAATTGGCATCCAATTTTGACTAATACTAAATCATCTTTTGAGCATGATCCGACGAAGTTATTTCTTTGATTTGTTAATTTTAAGTCATTTATCACCTTTTCCACCTAATGAAAGTCGGCAGAATGAGGTTTTGTTGAATAAAAAAATATATTGGGAGAAGGGAAAAGGGGGGGGGGGGGTATAATGTTTCCAGAGCTATGTCTTGTAAATTAAATATCTTAACCTATTATTAATTTGAAAATCATGTTACAGTTACAAAAAAAAGGTTAAATTTAAAGTTAATATAATTTAGATACATTTGATATACACATACACACCCTCCTACTAAAATTAGCTTTACTTATTTAAAATTTTTATACAAGCAATTAAAAGTCAAAAACGAACCGACGACATTTTGTTTAGCCGATACAGATGCCAAAATCGATACCACCCTCATGGGGCTCAAAAAAAATTATTTTTTAAATTTTCTGAATTGCTTTTTTCTTCTCAAAAGTGTCCTAAATTTAAATTTGAATCCGTTATTTTAAAGAGAATCTGGTGTCTATAATTTTTAAAAGAGGGTTAGGGTTTCAAACTTCTTGACATATTATTATAAAAGGGAGAAATGTATGTATATAACTTTCTCCTTCTTTTCTAAGGGATCCCTGATATTGTGCAGAGTGGCGAAATAAATGAACATTTCCTCGACCGTCAAAAAGTCTATCAAATTGGGATCATTCTTTATATGCGCGGCCAGATATTTGATCTTACTACGGGATACTAAAGTTCCCGACCAAGAAAACTTTCCGAAAATATCCAAATTATTGACTGTGTTGCAATCCATCAACACTTTGAATAGTAGGGAGATGCCACAACCTAATTTGCATAATTAATTAAAAGGTCTTTTTTATTAAAAAAATTTAAACAATATTTCTCTATTCGTTTTAATATAATTTTTATTTTTTAAATTTAACCCCACCAGTCACTATTCATAAGCAAAATGTATAAAAATTAGTGTTGACTAGTAAGGCGTTACTTAATATATTTTTTTTCAAAGTATAACCTTATAAAAATTTTGTGTAATGCGTTACATTTGTTCGCTAAGGCAACGTAAACGCAACGACGTTACTTTTTTTTGAGTAACGTAAACAGTTTTAATTAAAATATGACTATTCTTATTTTTTTTTGTTGGACAATTCATTATTGCTTACGAAAAATAAAAGGCCTTTGAATTAAACGTAAATTTCATGATATTTGACTATCACAAAATGAGTATAAGTTTATATTTTTAATAAAAGAATACTTTTATTTCCTAATAACAATAACATTTCGCCCTCGAATACCTCCAACGATATGTTATCGAGCAATGTTTTGCGCCACCTATTTTTCTCGTACGAATTCGATCTAAAGGATTTGCGGGAAAAGGGTAAAAATGAGGACAATAATTTATTCATCCTAAAGTTCATGGAACACTCCACCACTAGTCTATGGACAGAAAAGATTTTTTTGTTCGCCCTAGAAAATTCCTCCTTAAATTCGGACCTCTTCAGATTGGTGATATCTGTATCAATAGAGGATCCTGAAATTATTTCTATATCATCCTTATAATCGGGAACTGATCCTTTGGAGTTCGCGGTTGTGGATATGTGCTGAAAAATTTTTGCATTTCTGAATGACTTATTTTTCTTGGAATCTCTTAAGCTGTAATCGCTACGATCCGAGGTGTGAGCAAATATTTCCCTATTTTTAACGTAATTAGAATTCGGCGGATTTTCATTTTTAGATATTTTAGACGGTAATTTTTTTGAGGGGCCTTGGTTATCTTTGAAACTATCCTCGTTGTCCTCCCTAGAATTTTTTTCGTTATGCAGAATCCCAGGATGCTGATATCTTTTGAGTTTACAGGCGTAACCTCTTTCATCCACCAGGGTAGGTTGGCATATAGAACTCCCGCAGTCTGACGTCATTTCATTTGATAACGAATTTTTGTACAAATTGAGGTTTGTAAATAAAGTTTTTTGCTGCCGGTTAAGCATCGCGCGTTGCTTCTTGGTATTGATGTGACCTTTGATTTTCGAATAATGATGGGTGAAGATTCGTTTGACGCTGTTGTTAACCGCCCTCTCCGACAAGGATGCGCACAATTCTTGTAGCGAGTTTGTTGTGGTAGTCGGCGTCGATCCCCCTAGATACTTGAGCGAACTATCGGAATAATTTCTATTTTTTTTCTTGCCCTTAGGATTATTCCTACAATACTGAAAAGTTTTGGAGCGAACGAATTTTTGGTCGTTATTGGTGCTGATAATATTGCCAACCCTTTTTTTATCGAAGGAAGAAAATCGGCGCTTTATCACGGATAGGTCGAATTTCCTGGGATTGAAAAGATATAATTTATCGGCAAAATCGTTGGGATCGCTCTGTGGAATATACACGTGACGTCCCGTTTTAAAATATTTTTGGGATGATGATGACACCGGGTCATTGGTAGAATTTAAACTAGAAAGGGAATAAGTTTTGTAGGACAGCTGGCACGCGTCAATCGCTTTGGAGAAATAATTTTTTTCGTATTGGGCATTGTTAATCGTATTTTGTTGGTGGGGTTGGTACACAGAATTTATCATTTGCTTAGGGGTTTCAATTTTTTCAAACCCATTTTTTTAAAAATTAAAATTTCATTATTCGCTTTCTTCTTCTTTTTTTCCGTGAAATACATTTATTATCCTTTTCTCTCTCTAAAATATATGTGACGAAGGTGTTGTAAAGGTAAGGAATATTTAATTAACAATCGGGATCTTATTTCATAAAAAATATACTTGATAATTTGAAGAGAATTGTGATCGCCGCCTCAAAAAAAAAAATAGGTGAATATTTGTCATTTCATCCTAATTGTCGTTCCAGCAGGGGATTTTTTTTCGATCTCTTTTTCCTTTTTTCAATTTGGGGAAAAAGACGTGAAATGTATAGATCTCTCTATTTTTGTCACTGTCATATATAATAAATGGTTTAACTTTACATTAATTGCTAAAATGAAGAAGACAATTATTATTTTTTTTTTTATATATATAATATGAAAATGATGATTTTTTATAAAAGTATATTTTTTTTTAAATATTAAATATGTACAATATTATGAAGAAAAAAAAATAATTGCCTCTTTTAATCATACAACCCCCCCCCCCCCCTCCTTCCTCCAATAATTGAGACCGATTTTATTTGTTTGAAAGTTGTACTATATACATAAAATTATCTACTAAACTTACAACCATGATGAATGGCAAAGATCAAATTATAATTATCTTTTTCTTTCTCCCAACTTCTTTATTGTCATATATTTTTATTTTTAACTTTTTTTTTGTGACGAATGTGGTATAAAGGTCAAATTTATTTTTCATTTGTTTGAAATAAAAATTTAAAAAAAAAACATTATTTCGATTTCGTAATGGTTTAATTTACCATTCGTAATTGAATTTGAAATGAAAAAGAAAAATATAAATTGACACAATAAAATTTCACTTTATATAATATATTTTTATATACACTAATAAACTACATATTCTCTATTTTTTATCATTATTTTATTTATTTATATATATTTGTTTTCAAATAAATTTATTATATATTTATAAAAAACTAGAAAAAAAAACTTATAAAACAAATCATGAAACCGAACCTTTAAACCGGTATAGTTGAGCCTGAACCGTTAAATCATTATTTATTCGAACCTGAACAGAACCGCTAAAAATGCTAGTGAACATAAAACATTGTGAGATTTATTAACATCTAATTATATCCTATGGTTAAAAATTATTTTTATTCAATTTTGATTTGATCGATAAGTATTAGCATGGATTTTATAAATTTTTGTGTATTGCTCTATTCCACGAATAAAAAATGACTAAAATTACAAATATATATATATATATAACTTGTTATAACATTTACATACTGTCATCCTCAAGTCTAGAGCGACGGTCAGAAAGTATAAGCTATGACTAAATGTTGTTCAACACTAGCCCGCAAATGTAATATTAATTTAATATTCATATGTTTTATATAAAAAAAATTAACAAAAATATTCATTTGAGTGTTTGTAAATTTAAAAAAACACATCTAAGTATTAATATTTATTTCAAAAATATTATCTATAATAGGTGGCGTTTTGATCTGCCTAGGGCCAGTCTAAAATATAACAGTTAGTAGTTGGAATAAAAATTATTTAGGGGATAAGTGGCATAAATGGCCATGCTTGGACTGGCCAGGCCACCACTCTTTAACTTTTTATCGATTGAATCAAAATCTCTCAAAATTGGTCAAAATGTGTAAGGATTTCAATAGGTTTTTTTATCATGTTATGATGAAATATATAAATTAGATGAGTGGTTAATTTTAAGCATTTTTAAGATCCAGATAACAATTTATAAAATATTATCATTAAATAGATGAATCTGATAATAAAATGAAATGGTAATATTAACTATTTATTATAATTTATAATATAATTCTTGAATAATATCTTATCGCCAGTTGAAACATACCATGCTTAGACTGGGTCAGAAAATAAACTTTCATATAAGCTCATCTAACCCCATAAACGATTATATAGATAAACAGCTTTGATTCAAATTTTATTTTAAAGATTAAAAATTGAGCTACTCATTGATATTAAAATATTTCTTCGTTGAAGCTACTAATCTTGTTTAATGATAAAACCTTTCGGCACATCTCACAATGAAATATATATTCTGTGTTAACATTCGAGACTAAAATATTTTGCGAATCCAGGAAACGGAATTTCCATATTTTCATCATATTCCAGGGAAGTTACTCTGTCGATATGATCTATACCAAAATTATCTTCAATAATAATATCTTCGTCGACATTTTAAATTTTTTTAATTAGATTTATAATGCAGATTTTTTAAATACAAATTTTAATATTTCAAAATTAAATAAAATAAAAAGATTCTTAGAATTATTATAACTATATTTTAACAGTTTTTATGCTCATTTATATAATTGAATTCTAAATTAGTAGCGAGCTACCGCTATCGATATTTTTTTAAAGTAGTGGGCTAAAGCTACCGCTACTGAAAAAAGCAGCGGACTAAACCTATCGCTATTGAAAAAAGTAGCGCGCTATTTTAACAACACTGCCAATTAAATAATATGTCCGAATTTATTTCATTAATAAAAAACATAGAAGATAAATTTTTATTTTATGCAATCGATGATGATAACATGATAAATTTTAAATTGAAATTTATAAAAAAAATATATATGATTTATCATAATTTTGATCAATATTTCTAGACTTGAAAAGAAATCAAATAATTTAGTATTAGATTTATATTGATATAAGTTTGACACTCATCAAATTTTTGAACAATTTTTTTAAAAAATTTACTGTCGGTATTTTAAAATTTAATATTAATGATTATACCAATATAAAATGTTATTATTCATTAAATATAACAATACTGCTGTTAAGTGCCCCAGTAGTAAGTGATTAGTATGGCTAAAATGTCTTTACACAGAGAAAAGGAGGGTGCATGAATTTTTAATGTTTTTTATCATTTCCATAATATATTTTATATATGAATTATTAAAATCTAATAACCATTTTTTAATTATATATTTGGAACCCCAAATTAAGCATTATGCACACCTAACTTAAGTATAACGAATATTGTATCAAGATACGTCGTTTAAAAAGGTATATATATACATCTTTTAAGTAATGTACAAATATATAAATCTATTTAAAAAGTATCTCATGAAAAATTTCTAATAAAATTGATATTATTTCCCATGATATAGAATTGTTTTTTCAGTCGCATCACTTACCTCATATATCCTCAGAGCATATTCAGGAGGCAGACTCCCCATAAAAACCTATACCTACTTCCGAAATCTCCTTAGTTTACCATATATGATTTGATTTATAAGATGATTTTTTAAAAAAAAATAACTGTTGTCATAATTTTTGCTTATTATCGTTTAAATTATTATTTTTTAAATATCAAATCCAATTGAAATCATAAATAAATTGTATATGTTACAAGTCAATTCAGCACCAAATATTCGTTTTTTCTATAATTCCAATTCGTTTCTCATAAGAATATTTTATAAACCTATTATTTAATGATAAAACCATTTTATTTTTAAAGAAATGAAATTTAAAATAATTTTAACTATTTTGTTATAAAAATAATATAATATCTGTTTTAAATCTCAATGGTTAATCTTGCTTTAGGTGATTATGAAAAAGATGTTTTCTTATATTGAAATTCATATTTAACATCACCTCATAAATATATAAATGATCATCTTAGCGCTGCATTTATAGCTAAAATAGAAATAATAATTTTATATAATATTTAAAAAAATATATATACCTTTTTATCAAATTCGCTATTATTTTTATAAACGTATTGTATATTTTTTTTATCAAAGCATCGCAACATAATGTTTTGCAAATTTTATCGTAGTGTTATCATCATAACGCTTCATATTTATAAATTTACACTTAACTATTGCTTTATTTTGTAATAACGCAACGCTTGAACATAACGCGTTTATTATAAATGAGTCCTTTAAAGAATGGTTTTTTAATTTTCAAAGGTATAAATATAAATCTGCCTATTAATATAATTAGAAATAAAATTAGCTCTTTTATACGCGTTGTTGATCGTTCTGCACCATGAAACCGATCATATTTTTAGCCGGAACGTCACACGCACGGAAAAATGACTTTGCCCCAGATCTGGTTTTAATCAGTTTTTCTTTTATAAATCTAAAATTGATAAGCTTTAAATTTTTTTAGTTGACAATTTAAATGATATTATAGAGAAAAAATTAAATATGCCGTTTCGCAAAATAAATAGTAACGATTTTTATATTTTCTTATTATTAATATATCATTTTTTTAAAAAATCGCCTATCTGATCAAATACAATGTAACGAACAATTTTCAATTATTTTATTATTGAATTTATGTAGTAATTTAACATTAAGGACTTGACTTGACAATGTTACGAAAAATATTTTTAAAAAACCTGGCTTAATTTAATTATTAAAGAGTAACTAAAATTGATAGAAATTCAATTTATTAAAGAAACAAAACAGAAAGAGAAGAAAATTTTTTCTTAATGAGGACAAAAACAATATAATTAATAATTTTTAACGCCGATGATACCTAAAAGGAACGGAATCAGAAACCCAATTATTTTTTATTAAAAGGCAAAATTTTGCATATGATGTATATTAAAAGTCAAAATTTAAGATAAATCTCTAGTAAATTTAAATTATATCATACGGATAAAAGAAACTACTTTCCCCAATGTCCGAATGTTATACAGGAATAAAATCCCCAGTAAGTATTTTTACGCTTGATTATATTCCTTTCTTTTATATTTTACCATGAAAATAAAGTAAAAGATAAATATGTTACCCAAATTCTTTTTAAATTACCTTGATTAGAACTATAAAACCAGTCTCTGACTGAGGAAGAAACCTTCTCGAAGATTGCTAGTATGCTTGCGGATGTGAGATCCTAAATTCTTGAAGAAAGATGTATGATGAGGAATCTTCCTTTACAGGATCTACAATGTATAATGGCTCTTCCTTTGCTGTCTATGTTAATTCGTCTACCAGAGCAGATAGAAGGTTATTGCACAATTTCGGGTTAACTTTAGAGCTGAAAGGGCCCGGATCCATTAAGCAATAAGTGAATAAAGAACGGCCTTTAATAACGTGCTAGAGAATTCAATTCAGTAGCATGCTACAACACCCCTGTCCCATTCTGTCTGTTGAATTCCGTCAATGGGACATCATCTTGAGTGTGGGAAATGATTGGGTTTGGAAAAACTGCTCGAAATAGACAGTGATAGCAAAATCGCTGGAAGATCTAATCCCCAAACCACCACTATTAGTTGGTAGTGAAGCATGAACCTATGTTGTTGTATTGAATTTATGTTTCAAGATATCTTCAAGTGTATCTTTAATTACCTCTTCATAAATGCTGAGAAGAATTGGAAATTTAAAAATATTAGGCGCAGAGCATAATGGATCCCTGGAATATTATAGATGTTTTCAATGAGGAAGTATGGCAAGGGAGCAACTCAAGAAGATCACCACTCCTATGGAACATATCTAGAGTAGTATGGAGGAAGACACTGATGGTCGAGATATTTAACTAATGTGGAACCTAGATGTATTAGCTCCTCATAAGAGGATATATGAGACCAACCGATCATCCTATTTCCTTGATAATGTGTACGCCTTTATTGATTTTCAATCGAAATCCACTTATAATTCCGTTATCTAAATACAGAGGTGAAGTGAAAGTGAGCATTTTGAACTAATGGTATGAATCATTTTATTGATAGGCAAAATAAAAGGTATCCTAGTGGATCACCTTGTTTTCTCGGTTGAAAGTATTTATTGAGAAATGAATTAGAAAATAGATGGAAATTTGGTGTAGCATGGGAATGATGTGCTCACTGATTGTAAGAATGAGCTACGGGAGAGGGTGTTAAAACATTAGCAAAATCAATCTTGATAAGTATTCCATATGCTCTCTATATGAAGACGAATAACATGATGAGCGGTTTACATTCGACAATGATTCTATCCCCAATCAAAATGGTGTTGAAAGTGAGAGGCCTTCAGTGGATTATATCATTTTAACCACAAGGCTACGGAAAGTTGAACCAATGGCTATTGGTGTGATTTCTTTACTAGGCTTCTGTAAGGCAATAGGAGACAAAGCTGAGGACATAATATAAGATTTAAAATTTATATTTTTGTGATTTTAGGAAGAATTAAAGTTTGTGAGCTGATCAATGAAGAAATTTTACAATAGTGGAACATGGGCCTGATCCCATCAAGGCCGTGCAAGGCCGTAAGAACGGTCCTGGTGGAAAGATTAGATTGTCTTCTATACTTCGTCTGAAATGAAATCGGAAGCACATTGAGAATAAAGTTAAGTGATTAATGTTGAAATGGAAGAAGATTGTTTTAAAAAGAGTTTTATGTATATCTCATCTGCCTGGTGGCCAGTGAATCATAAGAAGAGACCAATTTGAAAGCATCTTAAAAATTTAAACAATCCATTTTCTTTTAAATCAGTTTTACTTTAGACTCAAGAGGCGAACCTTTTTTTGTTATAAATAATTGTGGAATCTTAAACTCTTGGAGCTGGGAACAAGCGTTGCAGTCGCCATCTTTAATTTGTTAAGTTAAAGAAATTCTTGAGTATTTTGTCAAGTAAGCTAATAGTGTTTTTAACCAATAAATAGGGATTTAAGTCATTCCGCCTCATATTAGGGTTAGGTAGTAAAGAGGAAATGCAATCAGAAGGAGATTTAGCTGTATCCGCTTTGCGAATTCTAGATAGAGATCTGATTTGAAGGGGGTTCTTGAATGTGCTGCGAAGCGGGCAAGCATTCTGGGAGAGATGTGTATTTAATTTTTTATTTAGAAAGAAAGCAAAATAAAGGGTATATGGTTGTAGGGTTTACCTTAGAAGTCTGCAAACCCCGCCCTCCCATACTTCGGGATTGATCGGGTTTTCTAAAATATTTTAAACATTTGGCAGGATGTGGGAAGGTATAAACTTTTTAAGTAATGGACGGACGTGGGGGATGGGGGGGGGAGGGTGGATAAAAAATTTTTCAAGCGAAATGAAGATAACAGAATTCAATTTTTTATGGTTTTAGTTTATATTATTAAATATAATATATGTTTAATTAAAAATGCATTAAAATAAATAAATAAAGATCTAAACCAGCTATTAAAATAATTTTAAACATTAGGCGGATGGGTAATTTTTTTTAAAAAAAATTATAAATAGATGTGTGGGTTAAAAATATTTCAAAATAATAAGTGAGTCAGCAGTAATCATAGATCATTGTAAAGTCTATATTTCTCAGTAATTATTGATATGAATAAATGTAATTCTGACTTAAAGCTATCCATAACCTCCCAGTAATGATGATGTTCTAATCATTTTATCCCCTTCTGAATGAAGTTTAACAACATGAGCTAACTAAGAGTTACTCGAAAATTTTATAATTCATATTTATTCTGAAATAATTTGAGCGTAGTGTTACTATTATGAAGGGAATCAATCTTGATTATGAGTGTATACGATTATTTGTAGTTTCTACTTAATATAAATTTAATTTAAATTTATATTAAGTACAGATATTATTTAGATTCAATGATCTAAGGTTAACTAATTAAAGTTGTAGTATCCTTACCATGTATATTTGATTTCAATATTATGTTCAAAAATTGTTGTAATGTCTTAAGAGCAAATATATTATGTATTATATACATAAGGAATTTACTTTACTAGCACTATTGCAGAATATAATTAAATCCTCTATTCGATCATTTGTAATAATTTTAAAATAAATTTAACATTCTTTTAATATTTATTTAATAGGAAAATGATATGACACAACATATTAAATCGATATTAGAATCTATCCAAGCATTCCTAGCCACAATTAGGCTCTGATAAAAACTATTTTGATGACACTGCGATTTACTTACAGAGAACATCTCCTGCGCATTTCTAAGTCCAGTCTACGAGATTAATTATGCGATAATAAAAAAAATAACACTTACTATTCTCATCTCCTATTGAACTTTTGCTAATTTGATTAATAGATTTAAAAAAAGATTAAATTATTTTTTAATTGAAAAATTAGTTTTTATCAAATAAATTATGTTATTTCATTGTTAATACAAATATCGATTAAAAATATAAATAAACTACCTTATTTATAATATATAATATATAATAACTACTTACTGAATAACCCTCTAAATTTTTTAGTACCAAATAAAATTTAAGCATCATGAAATTCAATTGGATAATTATAAAATGGTAAAGTATTTCCTAAAGTTTTAATTTAATTAAATTTAATTTAATAAAAGACAGTTGATTTGAAATTTTTAAACAGCATTTCTATTTCTTTTCTTTTTATCTCTTATTTTATATCTTATCTTTTCGCATCTTTCTTTTCTCTCTACTAAATCAAATTATTTACTAAAACGGTATGGGTAAGTTCCACTCACTTATATTGTTTCATCTGGGTACAAGGTTTTTTGGTATACTTGAGAAAAAATCGTTTATATGAAGGGTAGGCCTTTATATAATTCAAGCTCGCTCATTTTGGGCAGGTCTATGGCCAACATGCTAGATTAGATCATTTATTATTTTAATGACTATCAGCAAAATGAATGATTAATATATATTTTATAATGAAACGATTAGCTCTTATAACTGTCACATGTTCTGAATAACGATAACGTAAATAGACTATCTTAAATTTCTCTCTAAATCAACAGAAATCATTTACAGAGGAACATGCCTAAACCCTGCTGAGTAGAAATAAGAGATAACACAAAAGCTGTTTTAATATTTGTTCAAAGTTATAAGTATTCATCACGTTAATTTTCTTATTTTCAAGAAAATTTTAATATTCTTTTTTATCATCATGTTTAAAATTTGATTGAAATATTTTTTTTACTATTTTTTGATTGTTGATATTCTTATTATCATCTTTACAAAAATCATTATAATAAATTTGATAATAATAATGAACGAATATGTCAAAACATTACGCTATAAGGAGTATTTCCCTACTAAGTCGATCCTAAAAACGCGTGATAATTCGGATTATAGTAGTGATAATAGTAACGAGTCTGTAGATAATAAAAATAATGATAATATAGCAATAAAATTCGCACTCAATAACAGAGTGCGATTTTATGATAAGGATAAATCTTCATCAAATATTTTAAAATGCAGGTCGGATACTGAGATCTGCAAAATGGATCCATCAAAGGCTGCTGAGAAATTCTATTTTAATAGGATATCCAGTAACCCCAACATTCCTAGATCTGATTATCTGGAGGAAAATGAAGTAATTAATGTTACATTTGAATATCGTATATATTTCAATAATTGTATATTGTATTATTATAACACTCCTACATTTAATATTATTTTATAGAGGTTAATCAAATTGCATATTATTAGAAGTTAAATTGGATAATTATATAAATGTATATATACAAAAGAATTACAAATAAAATTCATTATTGTTTTTAATCGATATAATAATTAAGGCAATCGATAAGTATCAAGAGGATTCATCCGCTTCCTCCCAAGAGGAAACATCTTTTTCTTCCCATCCTATCCCTCTCTCGGATACACGACATTTACGTATCTGGAATCGAATCAAAAGATTCTTCACTCCATTCTGTTGCTGTTGCCCAAATACCGGCGACTGAGGACAATAGTATATTTATTATTATATTATATAATATATTTTAGGTTGATAGGGGAGCTATAGGCTCATGTTTGTAGGTAGTAGGGATGGGATTTGGGAGAGGTTGGGTGTTAATGTGTTATAGTATTAATGTTTACAATATAAGGTTTGGGGTTTTATTAGGGGAATGGGGTTGGGGTGGGGTGGTATTTTGGTGAGATTGAAATAAATATATATTGTTTAAAGTTAGAATAGGGGGTAGGGTTGGGGTGGGGTTTAAATTTAGATATTTTCTCGCCTATTATTTTCTTTTTTATTCTTATCTATTCATTTTAGTTTCATTTTTACTTTTCTTACATTTCTCTATTATTTATAATTTTCCCTTTTCCTTCCTTCAATTTTCTTATTTCATTTTACTTTTTTTTCTATTTCCTTTAATTTTCTTTTTTCTTTTATTTTTCCTCTCTTTTCTATTTCTTTTTATTTTACTTTTAATTTTTCCTTTATTTTTCTTTTCACTTTTTTTAAACTTTTTTCTTTGCTTTTTTACTTTTCTTTTCTCTTTTTTAGCCTTTCCCTTTTCTCTTTACTATTCTCTTCACTTTTTATTTAACTATACTTTTCTTTTTTCTTTTATTTCTATTTTTTTTATTCAGAAATTTTTTTATTTTTCTGTTCTTTTCTGTACTCTTCTTTTAGATTCTTTTTTCTTTTATTTATGATTTTATTTTATTTTTGTTTTTAATTTTGTTATTTTATATTTTTGTGTTAATTTTGTTATTAGATTTTTATTTTGTTTTTATTTTTGCTTTTTTTTATTTTTGCTTTTTTTTATTTTTGCTTTTTTATTTTTCTTTTTTTCTTTTTTTTTGTTTTTTATTTTTGCTTTTTTGTTTTTATAATTGTATGTGATTTTGATATTTTTATTTCTTTTTTTATGTTCTTGATATTTTTTTGTTACTTGTGATTTTTTAGTTATTTTTGATTTTTTTTAATTTTCATTTTTTTTTGTTTTATTTTTTGTTTTTATTATTCATTTTGTTTTTCTTTTTGTAATTATATGTTTTTGTTTTAATTTTGTTTGTGTTTTTAGATTTTTTTTGTTTTTATCATTGTATTTGATTATAATATTTATATATTGATTTCTTTTTTTTGTTTTTTATTTTAATCTTGTTATTATATTTGCTTTTTTTTGTTTTTTTTTGTATTTGACTTTGATTGTTATTTTTAATTTTTATTTTGTTTTTGTTTTTGATTTTGTTTTTATTTTTTTTGTTTTTAATTTTGATTTTTTTGTTATGTTTGTTTTATTTTTGATTTATATTATTAGTTTTAATTTTTGGTATGTGTTTAATTTATTAATTTTTTTTTAGTTTTTTTTTTTCATTTTATTTTGTTTTATGTTTTTCATTTTTTGTCATTATAATAGATTTAATTTTTGCTTTTATTATTATATATTTGATATTGTTTTTATTTTTATATTTAATTTATATTTTGTTTTTGTTTTGTATTAATTTTTTTATTTTGATTAATTTTATGTTTTATTTTGTTTTTTTGTATTTTTGTTTATTATTATTAATTTTTATTTTCTTTTGCTTTACATTTTAATTATTTTTGGTTTTTATTTTTGATTTATATTTATATTTTTATTATTTATTTATATTTTATTTATGTAATTTATGTTTATGATTTTAATTTTGTTTACTTTTTTTTTGTTTTTCATTTTAAATTTTTGATAAGATTCTTATTGGTTAATTTTTGAGAGGATTTTTTTAAAGTTTAGTTTTTGAAAGATTTTTTTTTTTAAATTTAGTTTTTGAGAGAATTTTTTGAAATTAATTTTTAGACAGGATTTTTTTTAGTTTAGTTTTTGACAGTATTTTTTTAGAGTTTAGTTTTTGAGAGGATTTTTTTAAAGTTTAGTTTTTGAAAGGATTTTTTTTTTTAAATTTAGTTTTTGAGACATTTTTTAAAAATTAATCTTTAGTAGTTTAGTTTTTGACAGTATTTTTTTTAAAGTTTAGTTTTTGAGAGGATTTTATTTTTAAAGGCTTGTTTTTGATTAGATTTATTTTAAAGGTTAGTTTTTGAGAGGTTTTTTTATAGGTTACTTTTTGGGATAATTTTTTTTAAAGTTTAGTTTTTGAGTAAATCTTTATTTTTTTTATAGGTTAGATTTTGAGAGGATTTTTTTTGTAAGTTTATTTTTTGACAGGATTATTTTTAAATGTTAGTTTTTGATAAGATTTTATTTAGAGAGGTTTTTTTATAGGTTAATTTTTGAGAGAATTTTTTTTTAAGTTTAGTTTTTGAGAGGATTTTTTTTTAAAGTTTGGTTTTTGAGATGATTTTTTTATAGGTTACTTTTTGAGAGGGTTTCTTTTAATGTTTAGTTTTTGAGAGGTTTTTTTAAAGTTTAGTTTTTGACAGTATTTTTTTTAAAGGCTTGTTTTTGATTAGATTTATTTTAAAGGTTAGTTATTGAGAGGTTTATTTTTAAATGTTAGTTTTTGATAATATATTTTTTAAAGTTTAGTATTTGAGAGGTTTTTTTATAGGTTACTTTTTGGGAGAATTTTTTTTTAAAGTTTAGTTTTTGAGATGATTTTATAGGTTACTTTTTGAGAGGGTTTCTTTTAATGTTTAGTTTTTGAGAGGATTTTTTTAAAGTTTAGTTTTAGTCAGTATTTTTTTTAAAGGTTTGTTTTTGATAAGATTTTTTTTAAAGTTTAGTATTTGAGAGGTTTTTTTTACTTTTTGAGAGAATTTTTTTTAAAGTTTAGTTTTTAAGATAATTTTTTTATAGGTTAGTTTTTGAAAGGATTTTTTTTTAAGTTTAGTTTTTGAGAGGATATTTTTATAGGTTATGTTTTTTTACAGGATTTTTTTTAAAGGTTAGTTTTGGATAAGATTTTATTTAAAGTTTAGTTTTTAAGAGGATTTTTTTTTAATTTAGTTTTTGAAAGGATTTTTTTAAAAGTTTTGTTTTTGAGATAATTTTTTTATAGGTTACTTTTTGAGAGGAATTTTTTTAAAGTTTAGTTTTTGAGAGGATTTTTTTATAGGTAACTTTTTGTGAGGATTTTATTTAAATATGATTTTTTATTACTTTTTGAGAGGATTTTAAAGTTTAGTTTTGAGAGCATTTTTTTAAAGTTTAGTTTTTGAGAGGATTTTTTTATAGGTTACATTTTGAGATGATTTTTTAAAAAGTTTAGTTTTTGAGATGATTTTTTTATAGGTTACTTTTTGAGAGGATTTTTTTTAAAGTTTAGTTTTTGAGATAATTTTTTTATAGGTTACTTTTTGAGAGGATTTTTTTTAAAGTTTAGTTTTTGGGAGGATTTTTTTAAACGTTTAGTTTTTGAGATGATTTTTTTATAGGGTAGTTTTTGAGATTTTTTTTTACGTTACTTTTTGAGAGATTATTTAAAGTTTAGTTTTTGAGAGAATTTTTTTTATAGGTTAGTTTTTAAGATAATTTTTTTATAGGTTTCTTTTGAGAGTTTTTTTAAAGTTTAGTTTTTGAGAGAATTTTTTTTATAGGTTAGTTTTTAAGATAATTTTTTTTATAGGTTACTATTGAGAGTTTTTTTAAAGTTTAGTTTTTGAGATAATTTTTTATAAGTTAGTTTTTTTAAGATAATTTTTTTATAGGTTACTTTTGAGAGATTTTTTAAAGTTTAGTTTTTGAGAGGCTTTTTTATAGGTTAATTTTTGAGAGGATTTTTTTTATAGTTTTTTGAGAGAATTTATTTATAGAAAATACTGTCTAAAACTAAACTTTAAAAAAATCCTCTCAAAAACTAAACTTTAAAAAACCTCTCTCAAAATTTTATTACTTTTTGAGAAGATTTATTTAAAAGTTTAGTTTTTAAGATGATTTTTTTACAGGGTAGTTTTAGAGATAATTTTTTATAGGATACTTTTAGAGAATTTTTTTATAGTGAAAATTTTTTTTTAAGTTTTTTTTTTGGGAGGATTTTTTTAAAGTTTTGTTTTTGGGAGGATTTTTTTAAAGTTTAGTTTTTGAGATGATTTTTTTATAGGGTAATTTTTGAGATAATTTTTTTATAGGTTACTTTTTGAGAGGATTTTTTATAAAGTTTAGTTTTTGGGAGAATTTTTTTAAAAGTTTAGTTTTTGAGATGATTTTTTTATATGTTACTTTTGAGAATTTTTTTAAAGTTTAGTTTTTGAGAGGATTTTTTTTAAAGTTTAGTTTTTGTAAGAATTTTTTTAATTGTTACTTTTTGAGATAATTTTTTTATAGGTAACCTTTGGTGAGGATTTTATTTAAATATGATTTTTTATTACCTTTTGAGAGGATTTTTTATAAAGTTTAGTTTTTGAGAGGATTTTTTTAAAGTTTAGTTTTTGAGTGGATATTTTTATAGGTTATATTTATGAGAGAATTTTCTAAAAGTTTAGTTTTTGAGATGATTTTTTATTGAGTAGTTTTTGAGATAATTTTTTTATAGGTTACTTTTTGAGATGATTTTTTATTAAAGTTTAGTTTTTGGGAGGATTTTTTTAAAAGTTTAGTTTTTGAGATAATTATTTTACAGGGTAGTTTTTGAGATAATTTTTTTATAGGTTACTTTTTGAGAGTTTTTTTAAAGTTTAGTTTTTGAGAGGATTTTTTTATAGGTTAGTTTTTAAGATAATTTTTTTATAGGGTAGTTTTTAAGATAATTTTTTTATAGGTTAGTTTTTGAGAGTTTTTTTAAAGTTTAGTTTTTGAGAGGATTTTTTTATAGTTTAGGTTTTAAGATAATTTTTTTATAGGTTACTTTTTAGAATTTTTTTAAAGTTTAGTTTTTGAGAGGATTTTTTATAGGTTACTTTTTGAGATAATATTTTTATAGGTTAGTTTTTGAGAGTTTTTTTAAAGTTTAGTTTTTGAGATGATTTTTTATTGAGTAGTTTTTGAGATAATTTTTTTAAAGTTTAGTTTTTGAGAGGATTTTTTTATAGGTTACTTTTTGAGAGGATTTTTTAAAAGTTTAGTTTTGGAGATGATTTTTTATTGGGTAGTTTTTGAGATAATTTTTTTATAGGTTACTTTTTGAGAGGATTTTTAAAGTTTAGTTTTTGAGAGGATTTTTTTATAGGTTAGATTTTAGGATAATTTTTTTATAGGTTACTTTTGAGAGTTTTTTTAAAGTTTAGTTTTTGAGAGAATTTTTTTATAGGTTACTTTTTGAGAGGATTTTTTAAAAGTTTAGTTTTTAAGATGATTTTTTATTGAGTAGTTTTTGAGATAATTTTATTATAGGATACTTTTTGATAGGATTTTTTATTAAAGTTTAGTTTTTGGGAGGATTTTTTTTAAAGTTTAGTTTTTGAGATGATTTTTTTACAGAGTAGTTTTTAAGATAATTTTTTTAAGGTTACTTTTTGAGAGTTTTTTTAAAATTTAGTTTTTGAGAGGATTTTTTTATAGGTTAGTTTTTAAGATAATTTTTTTATAGGTTACTTTTTAGAGTTTTTTTTAAAGTTTAGTTTTTTAGAGGATTTTTTATAGGTTACTTTTTGAAAGCATTTTTTTTAAAGTTTAGTTTTTGTAAGGATTTTTTTAATGGTTATTTTTTGAGATAATTTTTTTATAGGTTAGTTTTTGAGAGGATTTTAGGTTTTTTTAAATCTTTCACATCTATGTTTCCTCTTTTTTTCTTTCTATGCTCCCCTAAAATCCATCTCCCACCTTCACGTGGTGGGGAGCGAACAGCAATAGCTGACTAACGGGAGCTCTGGTGATCAGGTAAAGTTAGAGAAGAGTTATTTGACTAAACCAGCCTTAAGATATTAAATATAAGTTTAAATATTTTAAAATGTCTTGTGTTACTATATTCGTTAGGTAAAAATCCGTAATAACATCTACCTAAAACTTTTAATAGCTAACTGAAATTTTCCTATGTAATAGTAGAAATAACAATAAATATCGGCTTGTACGAGTCTTGGAATTTATTTGTTCTATCATGAGTAATTTAGATTAACGTCACTTTTGCTAGAAACTAATGATTTCTGCAACATTATATGTAAAGTGGTATCATAAGATAACCTAATC
Organism: Gordionus sp. m RMFG-2023; assembly: GCF_954871325.1. Taxonomy (NCBI): domain Eukaryota; kingdom Metazoa; phylum Nematomorpha; class Gordioida; order Chordodea; family Parachordodidae; genus Gordionus; species Gordionus sp. m RMFG-2023. Next base: position 26,120,154 of record NC_088778.1, on the reverse strand, counting down.
CTGGTAATGTCATCAGAGTAAAAATATAAATTTCAGAGGATGATGGATCGAAACTAACAAAGATAATTATTTTAATATATATAATATTAAAATGTTTTAATCAACATTAATTCAAGGATTTAATATTTATTCAAAAGAATGGAAATATAATACTTTATGAAAGATACCATTAGACGAAAAAAAAATAATAAAGATGTTTAGAAAAATTAAAAGATGTTTGGGTGTTTGATAGAACTTTCAATGATGTTATTTGAAGAGATCTGAAACTTTTAAACTGGGTATAAAAACAAGTTAATGTTCATTGCAGAGTTAAATGAAAAAGTAAATAAATTATCACACATTAGGTTATTTTCAGTGTTTCATTTTAATAGTTGTAAAGAATATTTTTAGAAAGATGCGTTAGATGATTATATAATTTTTTACCTCGATAATATAATGGATTAAAAATATTTTTTAAATATTTAAAAGAAATTGAGTAGTGATCTGCATCGGGCCTATTTTTTTAAGCCCGGCCTAAATTTTTTTTAAAAATGTTTGCCGGCCCGGCTGGAAATTTTTTTAAAAAGTTTTCCGGCCCGGCCCGAAATTTATTTTAAAAAAATTTATCGGCCCGGCCAGGCCCGAATTTATTTAAATAATTTTTATAATTACTTAAAATAAAAGACATATGTCAATAAATTAAATCAAAAATTCTATATAAAATAGATAAATTTAATAAAATTTCCAAGGTCCCACCTGGCCTAAAATTTTTTAAAAAATATTAGGGCCCGGCCCGAACCCGATTATTTTTAATAGAATTGAGCCCGAGCCCGGCCCGAAGACCGTTCGAGCCGGTCCGGACTCGGGTCGGGTACGGTCCGGGCCTAACTTTGCAGATCTAATTGATTATAATTTTGTTATTAGGAGATATAATTAAATATTAAACAAAAAACTAATATTATATAAAATGCAATTATAAAATATTTTAGTTCAATTTAAGTTATATTGAGAAAAAGAATTCAAATCTTTTTTTTTGTTTAATATGCGGCATGAATATATCAAAAATTCAATACGGAAACTTTCTTAACTTTAATGTAAAAAAAAGAAATAAGCTTTTTTTAATGTAAAAATAAAAACATGTGCCTAAATATAATTCTCGATAATAAATTTCAAAAGTTTTAACATAAGATTTGATTAAAATTTATAGACTTCTATAGTTTTTTTCAGGGTTGGCAAGTTGGTAAATTGACCGGAGGAGTATTTGACCTGTCAAATACGGTAAACTCTAAAAAATTTAAAGGTAAAATAAATTAAAAAAATGTTTAAAAAAGGGAAAAACGATGTAAATACATGTGATCGCAATGTTTGCTTATTTATTGTGTCCACAATATCAAGAGGAGAACTCACTAGTAGTGAAATTAATGAAGTATGTGATATAATTCAAGAATTAGCTATTTTACAAGGTAGTGATGACCAAAATATTTTAAGTGATATAATTAATCAGAAGCAAAAACAGCATGTTTAATATAGCAAATTAAGTAGTAATTTCCAGAAACAATCAATTCCGACCTCTAGTTAATAGATTAAACTTTGTCCACCCTGACCATTAAGAACAATTCCTAGTTCTACTTCTTCTTTAGAAAGAAATAGGTCGATTTGGGTTAATATTCTTATGAAAATAGAAATCGATTGAAGATCTAAGACATCAGGAAAATTGATTAAAAAATATTAAAGAAAATGATAATATTGAATATGAATCAGAACAAAACTCTGCTACAGATAGCTGATATTTGACCGGTCAAATGCACAACCCTGGTTTTTTTTATTTTGCGAATTTTTAAACCAGATCTAGGACTCAGTCTTAAATAAAAAAAATGTGGGGAAAATAGAATAATTTTTTTTACACTTGTTCCGACTTATTTATAAAATGGAATTTAGGAAATATATCGCAAAACTCTATAGGTTATTTTATTATTCTCTATTTCAATTAATATCCTTAAATTTATAACTAATCAGATTCTTTTTTTTCTTTCTTTCTTTTTATTGAAATGATTCTCATACCCTTAACTTTAAAAAAAATCCTTTTATTTAACAGCGCTCAGGCCAGCTTTGAAAAACTAATGTAATTTATCTTTAAAAAATATAAAGAGAAGCAAATATGAAGAAAATGTTCTTGATAGTGATAATACAAATTTTCCATTTTAAAAATTGAAAATATTTTCCAATTAATATAAAAACAAAAAGTGGCTACAAATTTATTTGTTCGATCTGTAAAAAAATATACCCTCAAATAAATCTAGTAGCGATAACTTCAAAAACACCTAAAGGTAATTGTCATTTTTAAAATTGTAATAGTATTTTTATTTTGCAAGAATGTTCATGCCAACAGTTTTAACGAGATAGAAAAGCATCTTAATAATTTTGGTATAGGGGAGACTACATCCAAAAAGACCAATTCAATTCAAGCTAAATTGATTAATAATATTGCACATGCCAATATTTCTCAGAACCTGGCTGATAAAGTAATTGTCGAATCGTTTATTCTAAAATTATATTCTAAATTTTCCCCCAAATAAAATAAAAAATAATAATTCATTTTATTATTATTTAAATCTGTACAGAGAAGCTAATTTACAAATAAATATAGTACAAAATACATTAAATAAATAGTTATGCATCGTAATTATCATTTTTTATCAAGTGTCAATTATAAAATTAAATCACATTATTATTTCCTTAACTTCCTTTTCTTAATTGAACCGTGGCCAGAGTCATTCGTTCTTTTCCTACGTTTGCTAGACGATTTCGATTTTTTGACCCTTTTATGTATGCTACGATTAACAGTCGTCGGCTCATCGTCACCGCTTAAAACTATAATTTCCCCCTCTTCCATCTCAATTTTTTTTAATGAATTTTGTGTTACGATGCCTTCTTCAATTTTTTTAATCTCGATTTGTTCGCATACCAAATTAACACAGTTACCCATTATAGTACTATTGCTATTATTATTATAAATATTGGACGAGGAGCTCTCATCTGCCTTGGGAGATTCATCCCGAACTTCTTCAAAAATGTCCATGGATTGTCGGGCTCTGATTTCAATCAAATCTCGCGCTTCTTCCGTGGTTTCCTTGATAAGAGGATCGAGCGAAATATTTGAATTATCATCTGTGTTAGGTGGTTTCTTAACGGCGGGGATGGTCATCTGCTTGTTTTTGAGCATTTTGACGAAAAGAGCCGCTTTTTTCTTGCGCTCAGCCCTGACACTAGTAGATACGTCAATAGAGGCGTGCATTTTGGAACTGTCTATATGGGGTCGAGCCATTATAGGAGCCCTCCGGGACTTGCTAGAATGGTGTTGGGAAGAGGTTTTGTAATGAGAGTGGGATAGTGAGTTAAGGATATGTTCTGGATCATTTTCGATTATCAACTCGATGTCGATAGAGGAGTCTGGGTTTTCTAATTGAATGATAAATTTGTGTTTTTTTATCACAAATTGTTATAATCAAGTTGATAAGAAGTTATTCATGCAATAATATTTAACAAAAATCACAATTCTAAAATATAGTCAACTGAAAAATGATATAAACTTTAAAAAAAGGGGGCATGTTAGTCAAATTACAAAAAAATCATAATATTTAAAGAGATCTATCGTCAATTCAATTATAGCTCCCGATGGTTAAAAATTTAAATTAAGTTCAAGGCGAATAAAGCAAGGATGCAGTTTCAAAAAGCATGTTCATTTAATCGAGTTACGACTATGAATACCGAATATAAAAGATCGAGATAATTATGGTTAATAAAAATTTTGAAGAATATTATTTTTCTTACTAATAGAAATGGTTGCATTGTTAGATTTCTTGATATCCTTGATATCTATGTAGTCTTCAATTGTTGGTACTCCATTTAATTTCAACGTTTCCCCATCCAAATCGTGGGCATCCTCCTTAATTTCTTCTGTTTTTGCTAAATAACAACATTTTACATATTATTTTTGATCAAATATAATGGCTAGTTAGCAATGTTAATTAATCGTAATCCCAAAAAAATAATAGCAAACTCTGCGGGAAAGACAAACAAATATTAATAGTATACAATTTTATTTATACCTAACAATTCAATCACAATTTATGTTAAATATCAAGTACTTTTCAAATCCTATGGGGTATATAAATAAGCCGTGACTAAAAACAGGAAATTATGTATTATATAATGAAAATAAAATTATTGGCCTAAAACTATTATAATTTTAAGCTTTTTTCTCTCAAAATGATGAAATAAAATGTTTTTATATCTAGGAAATATGAGTTTAATATTTACAAATTACTAACGTATCCTAATTCCTGATCTAGAATATGATGTTTAAAATTAACTGCATGAACCCACTTATTTTTTTTATTATTAAATAGAAACCTAGATGATTTTAAAAAAAATGATAATCATTTTTATTCAAAGCCACATCATATTCTATATTATAATAAGTGAGCCGGAATAAAAATATAGAAAAAAAAGTCAGATATTAACATATGCCTGAAAATTAAAAAATAGTAACAAATTATATTAATTAAAATTATTAAGAATTATATTTTTACTCTGGATATTATATATTAAAATTCAGATTTAACTTAATTTTATATACAAATTGTTTAAGAAAATTTCAGAATGTGCATATGGAAAAGATATATCCTTATTTTTGCCGAACAAAAAAAAATTTTTCCGTGAATTTTTAGATTTATGTCATTCTATATTATAAAATATATATTCATATGTTGTAAATTAAACCACTATTTTTGTTATATAAAAAAATATACAAATCAAATTTTTTAAAAATGCTCCATCTTGCAGTAATTTTTCTGTTACTTTATTTTCTTATTATAAAAATTGTTTAAATATTGAATTTTATACATTAATTAAAATATATATTTTTAAAAATAATATATATTATATCTATTAGAAAAATGTTAGATCTTACAATTTATATTTATATGCGATTTAAATATAAAAAAATTCATTAATACATGAAATATTTAATATAATAAAATAATTATAAACATAAACTTATTAAAATAAAGGTTGTTCCATTGCAAATGGTTGCCAAATGAAAGATGATTTTATAACATTATAAAATTGGGCGTAGAGCACTCTATGTTATAATGTAAGTTTATGTTTGCAATTCACTATAAGCATGTCAAAATAATACTAATAGCTTGTCAAAGTTAAACCATTCCAAATAGCGTTTAAGCTATTCATTTTTCTTAATCATTATCTCAATATTACTTATTGAAAAATTATTAACAACTTTGATGAGCTACTAGTAGATAGATTGACAGCCTGCTGTGGTGAACTATTGGTAGGATATAAGAATCATTACTTTTGTTTCCAAAGATTAGTTAAAAAAATTAAATATATTTAGAAATATTAATATTGAGATAATAATTAATAAAAATTATTGCTTTTCTGGTTCTTTTTCATGTTGGTTACAAATTATTATGATAAAAGGCAAATACAAATCATAATTTTTAAAAAATAGTAGTATTTAAAACACATTTAGGGAAACTCTGGTAGTAATAACACTAGAGGAGACATGATTAGAGGATAAGATTAAGTGAATCTTAAAAGAATCAACTAGAGGTCTGCAATAAGCGGATTTTAACCTTAACGTCCTCCCGCCCATTGTTCTAAAACATTTAACACGCCCCCCCCCCACATAATTTTCTTAAATCACCCACTTGCCCATTTATTTAAAAATTTTGTTTGACCAACTCGCCAAATGTTTTAAAATTATTTCATTGGCTAGGTCATTTTATTAATTTTAATGTATTTTTATTACTTATAAAAAATGATATAATCTGTAATGCTTATTTTGGCTTAAAAATATTTCAAATTCACTTGCCCATTGTTTTAAAAATATTTTTTAACCTGCCTGTTCTCTCGCCCAATGTTTAAAATGGGGAGGGGGGGGCAGGCTAAACGTCACCCATTGCATACCTCTAAGACGCAATAGAATTTGGAAGATAACAATATTTATTGGGTTAGATATAGATAGATATTAATGTTGGGGATTTCAGTGCCACTATCGGTTTAGAAAAAAAGGATCAAAACTTCAAAGGATAAATGCAGATATGAAAAGAAATAAAGACGGCAGTGTGGAAATGATGAGTTATTAAAGGAAAGATAAACGAGTGTCAGATTTACAAACTACAGGACATATAAAAATGGGTTGCAATAAGAAATTACTACTGTATGGAGAGGGGGTAATAATTACAAGGAATAATAAGACGACAAATGGGACAGGACATCTATCAATATAAATCCTACACAGATATGTGGTTATGTGGAGAGAGTCGGGGGCAAATGTTGATGGAGCATGGTAGAAGGATAAAAGAAACAAAGATCTAAGAGCATACTTTAATGCACATTTGATCCTCTTTAAGTCAATCAATCATTCCCTGCCAAAATCTCATTTAAAAATGCATATTAACAAAACTAAAACCCAACCTCAATTAGGTGATCATTTCACTATATTATATGTCAAAAAATTGTTTTCTGCTATATATTTCTTTAGAAAATATATATTTAAAAAAAAAAACGTGTAGATTCATCCTCTTCCGATGAAGGGGATTCATATAAAAGCATGGTCAGCTGTTTGAAAGGTAGAGATTGTTCGCCTTTTCTGGATCGAATACTAAAGCATATAGGATCTATAAAAATAATGATAATTTTAAATTAGTATATAATATAAAGTTCCGGGTTATAATATTTTCTACTTTTTGGCGCCTTTCAATTTCAGGCCCATGAAATTTTATCATTTAAATGTTTCCGTTTTTTTAACTTTCTAGTTCCTCGAGAAAAAAATAATTAAAAGTGGGTTATTGGGGTCTGAGTATAAAATAAATCAATGTCAATCATGGATTTTATAATTCACAAATCAATACTTACATAAATTACTATTTAGAATTTATAATCATTAATAAGTTTGAATAGAATGTAAAATTAAACAACAAAGTGAGAAACATTAGTATTTTTAAACCTTCATGGTTGAAATATTTTTTTTGATCTTCTTAAAAAGGGGTCTTGGATTTTATGATCTTCAAATATCTTTGACTCAAAATTTTTGGCAAATAAATCATCCAATTTCATTACATAAATTATAACAAGTAAAAGTGTAAATAATAAATTACCTGACGAATTGAGAATATCAACCTTTTTCAATTCTTCCCTTTCTTCCTCTTCTTCTAGAAATTAGAAAAAATTAATTTGATCAGCTAGTAGTTTTTATATAATTGGTTTTTTAAGTTCATTCAATATTACTTTATCAGCCAATGTTATAGCTCATAAAGATAATTAAAAAAACTTTTAATAACCTTGATAAATAGGTCTTTTAATAAAATGGCAAATAAATTCAAATATAAATTTTTTTCTCCACTTATAAAAATTGTTTTTAAAATAGTTTTCTAAAGTTTAAAGGTTGTTAATTATTAACCTTATGAAATAAAGAAAACGATCTTAAAAATTAATAGCTATCTTAAATATAATTTTACAAATCATACTTTTTCTTTGAACTTCTATTAAAACTGGTTTAAAATGCAGATGCCAACATAGTCTTTCCTTGTCCCTCAAGTCACTTTCTTCAAACTTGATTCCGGGAATATCAGTAATATTATCTGCTACATCAGCTCTAGGGTTTTCGGCCTCATCATTGATTTTTATCTCACTAATAATAACAGTGTCAATAAGGTTTTCTGGGATTTGGACTGAATTCTTAATCATTTGCTCATCATCGTTAACGTCTGTATCGTGAGAAATCTCTTTCAGATCACTATTAACATCCTGTCCATCTATTTCACCCAAATTTACTTTATTGTTAACATCATCGATCTTAGATTCTGAATGATCATGGGAATCTTCAGTATTGGGTTGAGGGAGACCCTGGTTTTCATCAATCACATTTTGTTCTGCAATTTGAGTGGTTTCAAGATTGTCGGCATTATAACCCTCGGATGGATGAGAAGGATTATCGATTATTGTATCAGTAGTCGGAATTGGTTGGAATTGTGATTGCAGTTGTTTCTGTTCAACATACGAGGATTTAATGGATTCAAAGAGACGCTTTATCTCAAAAACGTAATAAGGGAAATGAACGTGGGAAGGGTTAGTAAGGAAAGCGAATCTATATTGATATTTCAAAAAAAAAATGGGGGATATATTTTATAATAGGCTTGCAAAAAAATTTATTTAATGTATATTTGATCAAATGTATGGTGTTAATATTACCAAAAACAAATATTAATGGGTGATTAAATAAAATGTATATATAGTTTGTATTATGCATTAAATATTACTTTTTAAACCTAATTTCATATTAATTTATATTTATAAATGAATTGAGATTAATAAAACCGAAAATCCTGAGTTTTGGAGGCGATTTCTCTTTCGAACACCGCTCCGTTTCTCACGACGTATTCGACGAGTTTATTGATGACCATTTTAGTGTGAACTTGAATGAAGCATGGTCTAATCTCCAGGAATTGAGAATATGCCTCGTAAAAATTCAGTCTAATAGCATCGCGATCTTTCTTTTTGATTCTGATGATAAATGTGGATTTTTTTTTAAAAAAAAGAATATATCATTTTAAATATTTCTAAAATAAATTAAATTACTTTTTTTTGGGCTCTGACGTTTCGGTTTTAGCATTCAAATATATTACGAAATCTAAAAAAAAATAAAGATTTAGATAATCAAATTTGGTAGGAAATAAAAAAACTGATCTAAAAAAGTCAATAAGAAGGTGATCATATTCGGAGGTTTGATTTTGTGAAAGCTATTTTTATAACTCAAAATAAATTTTAAAAAAAATAAAATTTCGGCTAAAATAATCTATATTCGTATTATTTTTTTTCTTAAAAAAATAATTAGAGAAAACATACCTTCATCATTTGACAGATCTTCCTCTTCTCTCGAAGCCTCTTCGTCTTTAGACCTAATTTAAAATATAAAAAAACGGTAATTGGAACTAATTTATTCATGATGGTATTTGTAATTTTTTTCATTGGTCACGTTACATCCAATAAAAAAATAAATTCTAGTTATGTGCACTTTACTTAAAGAGTTGGTCTTGTTGCTTGATTTGTGACACGAGTTTAGAGTAAGGGTCATCTCCGGTTCTAGACGAGAGTATAATTTTATCCAAAAGCGACTTTTGAAATTTTTCGATTTCTAGTTGATCATTAGCGGAGACTATTTGGGATGGCATAACGCTTTTGGTGGAAGAAGTAGTTAAAGTAGCGGATTGACTATTTGTCTGGGAGAGGTTTGATTTAAACAAACTAGGGTGAAGATATCCCGTGTCGGAGTCGCTGTCAGAATCGGATGTATCAACTTTTTTACTCGGATGAAGGACTAATCAAAATAATATTACGTAATACAAGAGTTAAAAGCCTGAATCAGAACTTTAAGAACCGGAAATGCAAACCAACAGGAATCAAAACCTATTTTTAAAAAATTTTCTGTTAACGAATGTTTTAAACATTGCGTGATTCATTTTAGAAAAATTTAATTTATTATTTAATTTTTTTTTGATTACTTAAAACAGTTTGGAACCGTAAAGAACCGCATCCAGATTTAAAGATGGAGCTCACTTTATAAAATTTTGGGAACTATAATATAAAGAATGGAAAACACTTATTTTTTTTTGTCAGGTTCTAAATTGTGAATATAATACGTATTGTATTGGCGTTTTATTTTTAAATTTAAATAAGTCGAATAAAAATATCAGTCTTTAAAATGCATCGTTATCTAAACTTTCAACACCTCCAGGTGATCCTACTATAAAAATGTTCTTTGTAGAGCAAGATAAAATGAGATAAAAAGAGGCTGAAAATATTTTTATGTAAAAAAATTAGAAATGAGTGCTAATTTTTTGAAACACTGCATTCACATTTAGCATGAATTCGCTGAAGTATACAAAATAGGATATAAATAAGACAATTTTACATTCATTTTTGCATACTAATGCAGGGCCAAACCTGAAAATAGCGAATGAAAAAAATCAATAAGTTTTTTTTAAAAATGAAATGGTAACTAAGAGGAGAGCATCCAGCCGATGTTTAGTTGATTTGAGATTTTTAAAAAAGAAGTTTGATATAGCTCTCGAATAAAGATTGCAAGTGGAAAGTGTCGAACTAAAACTGGTTTAGTAGCAGAACTTAAGCTAAGAGGATCATTAAAATATTTGTTGGGTGACAAAAAAGATTAGCAAGCTAGTATAAATGGAACCAAGGATTTTACAATTAAAGTTATAATATGTTTATTTTTTGGAAATTGAGGGATACACTTTTCCCTAAACTTAACTTTTATTATTAACTAGGTTATGGTACAAGGATTCTCATGATTAATGGTCTTCGATACCTCATCGTGTGATTACGATAATGAATAATATTTATTCTGGCACATTATTGGTCAAGAAAATAATCAATTTAATATTTAATTAATGCTTTTATTCTATATCGGTCCAGACAACAACAAAAAAATTCGTATTTTCAGGGATCCAAACCAAATTTGAACCGAACCTTTAAACCGATCCCTAATTATATTCATAACCCGATGATATTCCCTGTTGATCTCTCTTATTAGATTATCAGTAACAATAAATATCCTCAATTCGACTTAATCAATCGTGGCCACCAAATATGTTCGAAAAGGATGCATGTCTGCCATTGTTTTAGAAGAAGAAATAAAACAATCAAAATAATACGGAGCGTTTATATCGCCGTCTGAGTATTATAATGTTCTATATCCACTCTATGCAAAATGCATATTTTCCCAATAAATCAATCCAGATTTATTATTCCAAATCACCAATAAAAATGTTAAAAGAGTAGTCCTTTATTTCCATTATTGTTGTTAATGAAGCAAAATGAATACATTTGAGCCGATTTTTAAAAACGGCTAACTCAATATTTTAGATAGATGTATATTGCTTATACCTCGAGATTTAGTTAGTAGATGTCCAAACCTTTGCACCAATTTATAAACAATATCTTTATACTTAAATAATATATTCCTGGATAAAATACTTAGTTAGAGCGATTTTCCATCGCCAATTATTGTGATATTTATAACCACTATAACATTCAGCTGACGGTATGTCGCAGGACATTAGCCCAGGCCATGGTTTATTCCTATTACATTTGATAATTTAAGTATATATATATATATATATATATATATATTTCCTCTAATTTATATTTTTTAAATAAGGAGCTTTTCTGATTCTATTTAAAGAAGATATATATTTAAATCAATTTATTTACCCTTTTTGGGGGGTGGTATAATTTTCTGAGGGGTGTATTTATTATCCTTGATCATTTTAATGACATGTTTATAATAAGGAAATAATTTGTGATCATAGTTCATGAACGAAAATTGAGGATTTCTAGCTTGTTTTGCTTTCATAACGATTTCCATCTGCGGACCTTGTTTGCTGACAAAGCTAGCGGTCATTTCAATTATATAATTTTCTTTTATTGTAGAGGGCTAAATTCAGTAATGAAAAGTAGTAAAAAAAAGTATTTTTTAATTAAATTTAGTTTTGATTGATAATTTGTATAAATTAATTATTATGCCCCCCCCCTCCCCCGAATGATAAGGTGAAGAAATCGAGCAGAATCGTGGGGTTACCCCGCTTTTTAAAACTGAAAATATCTCATTCAAATTATTAAATATTTATTATAATTAACCTTAGATGTTTTTAAATACCTACTAGGGCTAAGGCTATATACCAAAATGTTCAAGTGTTTAAGAAAATTGAGAATTTAGTAGTCATTATTAAAATAAATAAAAACTATTAAATATATATTTATAAAGTATACAGGATAGTTTTAATATTAATAAGAGATGATAACATTAAACCCGAAAAACATTTAAATGTTATGGAAACAATATTTCGCGAAGCTCAATTTTTTATTACCTTTTAAAATTATGTGCTAGAACACTTTGATATGGTGGTAGCCCAGTTAAGGTGAATTCATTGTTATCTAACTAAATTTTTGGTGATCATTATTTTCATGCCAGAATTACATATAGAGCCAATTCATAACCCCCGCCTCCCAATAAGTTAAAGAATGCACCGCGTATTTTTATTAAATATAAAACTGCCTAGAGACACTTTATCCCGAAGTCACTTTATCACTCAGTCATTAGATACTGCAACATTTTATCACCACTTTATCGAGTGATTTTATTCATTTATTTATCCTATTCAAAAAATTTGCATTTTATTCTAAATTTTTTATTTAAATTAAAAAAATATATATATAAAGTAAAATAAAATAGCAATATATAAACTGCTATGTAAGCGAAAATTAAAATATATGAAAAGCTAAAAAAATATTGAAAAGCTATAAGATCTAAATATATAAAAATATTATAGGGACATAGATCCGTGAATGGATATGCAATTGGATCTACATATATCAAGAGATATTCTCTGCCAGAGATAAAGATTTTCTTTTGGATTGCTGAAAATATAAGAATTACCCCCCACCCCCACCCCAAAGCTTTTAGGAAAAGTGATGCTTCCTAGAGTGTAAGTGGCAAAAGATAAAATTAGAAGTTTCGAGAGCCATGATTGATAAGATGTGTTGATTTAATATGACCAGCAGCCTTTTTCAGGAAGATACTGATGGATTTTGAACAGGAACTGATAATGCTATTTCCATCTAAAATAGAGCCTATAGAATAATATGATAAGTATAATGATGGCTTCAAATTGTATAGTTGTCTATCGGCCCTTGCATATGTCCTAGAGGATGATGTAATTCGTTGAAAGCCTTGGCCAAAATATTTGGAGAAATAAATGCACCTCTGAGCTTGTTTCATAGAAATCTTAGTAAAAAATATTTTTTTGTTATAAATTATTGGGCAAAGAAAAAATTTTGCAGCTACTCACTAAAATGTAAAATTGTGGAGCAAATACTATTATACGATAGATGGTGTCAAAATTCTGGCCATTTAAATCCCTATGGCAATGTTATCAGCCAACGTTTTAGAAATCTTTAAAGAGGGTCTTTAGGATATGCACTAGAGATCTGCAAATCCTGGGTCTATTTTAAAAAAATAATTTTCGGGCTATACTTAAAAAATTCGGTTTAGGCTTAAATTTTTAAATATATATCATCCAATTTTGTTTCTTGCAAGACAAGGCTACAATATTTTATATTTATACAATATTTTCTCGATTAAAAAAAATTAAATTTTTCTATATTTAAAATATATTAGGGCAGTGCGGACAAAGAATTTTTTTATTTCGGGTCAGCTTTTTGGTATAAATAAGTAAAAAATTCCGTCTGTGATAGGGTCGGCAGGATTGAAACATTGAGGTACGATGCAGATTACTAATATGCACAAACATAAGGCTCTATATCTTCGCGTAGTAATGGGGAAAACACTGTACTTTTCAGATATTAAACGAGTTCGTTGATGTGTTATAAATGATGGAATTTCGGATTTTTTCATATTTTTACAAGCGTTTGCACCTATTTCATGCAATTATATATTTAATTTATAATTTGTGATATATCGTGATTTCTTACTAATTAGAATATACATTAAATTGTCTTTTTGCTTATGTTATAAGATAAGATGATAATTAAGTAAAAGTCTGGCCCTTTTATATCCCCTAAATAACTACAAATCTCAATTATCCACCATCTCAATATAAAAATAGTCACTCCACACATCTGAAGATTATGCAAGATCCAGATCGATAGTTAAGGACACCATTGATGATATAACATATATTCAAAAGGCAGACATCATCTTGAAATTATTGCTCTAATAAAGATTCAATCAACGCTAGAACCTTTAGACAAAAAACGTCGAGATGGAATACCATGCACTGGGATGAAGAACTATCTTTAGCTTATGACTATACCTGTATCTCATTTGCTAAATATAATCAGTCACGGCCGCCAAAATGCCTCAAACATTCTTTCCTAGAAAATGCCATATTTTTACCTTTTCTCACTTCCCCTCTATGTAACTTAGGCAATGGAGCATCGCTTTTCCTAAAACCTTTAGGGGAAAAAACTCTTATATCTTCGGCAAACCCCAAGGAAAATTTATAGATAGCTGACCTCCAGCCTCGCATAAACGAAAGGATTATAATAAACCGATGACTATACGGTTAGTTGATTATCTCTATTCTCTTCTATCTGAACTAGTAAACAAAGTATCTGGCTATGAATACTTGGAAGCTATTCCATCCAAAAATATCTTGAGTTGACAAATCAGGAATTCAGCCTAACATTGGCCATTCACCAAAATTAACTGTCTCTAGAAGCACGTCAAGGTGCCAAAAACTTGTAAGCTAATCTGCTTCCACTGCTTTCAATGCATTTTTAGTACGGGACGTTCAATCAATCTGATGCTTAATTAATTTATAAGATCAAATTAAATTAAAAGAGAAATAGAAAATAAAAAATTAACAGTGCATTTTTTCTATCTTTTTTATCAGTCTAAAATATTTATGAGTTTATATCATAATGTAGACCCAATATTTTTCCTGATATTATGACATGAGTATTGGCCCAATTCCATAACCTAGCATTGATTTTTGAAAACAATCAAATTATACATTCTATTATGTTATTTTGCTAATCTTCACCTTAAATTCAAGGGCAATTTTTTTCTTGAAATAAAAATAAATTAAATTTATTATATATTGCAGTTATTTTTGTTATTTCTTATAAAAACTTGTTTATTAACTTATATATGATTAATTGATTTATTAAATTTAATAATCAAAATAGTTTATAACCATATCCATATTATGAGGTATTTGTAAATTTGTTGATGGAATATATTTTTCTTCGTCATCTAGAGTTCAAATAAATACATTATAGATAGTTATAAGAGAATATTTGATAAATAAATAAACAAACATCCAAGGCTTGATCAAACTATGTATTCACAAATTCACTCAACATTCAAAAATTTAAAATGCATCAGACAAATCAGAATCAGGAAATTGTATTTTATTATATTTATAATTTTTTATTGTAATTTTTAACTTTTTGCTACTATTCATATTTTGAATAATACTAAAATGAAAATTAAAGAATCAATTTTATAGTATTATTGGCTTAAATAACTTACTTTAAAATAATTATTAGTGTTGTTAAACGGCTTGTTTTGAGCCCATTTTTGATAAAAGGTTAACTTAATATTTCATCCAGAAAAATATTACGCAAGCCTGAAGATTTTGTTCATAGAAGGAACAAAGGTCTAGAAATATATTATCGAAATTTCGAGGCTTAGATAATATTTTTCTGCTAAAATATTGAGTAAGCCATTTTTAAAAATCGGCTCAAATCCAGACATTTAACAACACTAAAAAATGGCCTTAAAATGAGCCGTTTAACAATACTAATATTATATATAAAATTATCCATCCCCTTGAATTCTTATTAAGATTTGTGCAAAGCCCTATCAAAAATTATTTATTATGAATATAAATAAAATAATTATTCAATTGAAAAAATTTAAATCAAATACAAATAATAAATTTTTGATGAAAAATAAATATAAATTAGTTATAAATTTGAAATATTTTATTAATTTAAGAAATACATGTAACTATTGTAACTCAACCTTATATTAAGTCACACTAACCAAATATTTTATTTTCTTCTGACATTTGAAATATATTTTTTGATTGTGATAATGATTTTTGTTAAAAAATTATCTAAAATCAGTTTAAAGTATATATTCACAAATCATAGTATTATGAAATCAGAAGAAAGAAATAATAGGGTTCTTCTACATCTTGTGATAATCCATTTTTATAAGTTTAAATATGATTAGCAAAAATGGTATGATAATTCATTATTTATATTATGAATTTTATATTATTCAAATCTTAAAATGCAATATAATTAATGTTGTAAAATGGCTCAATTTTAAAAAGCCAATCCAATATTAAAACCACAAAAAAATTAAGCAGCTTTGAGATTTCATAAATAGATAATCACCATCTATAAGAAAAATATCCAGGCTTGCATAATATTTTTGGCTAAAATATTGGGTTAGCTATTTTTATAAATCGAGCCATTCAAAAATGAAATTTTTCTACAAATATTTCATTATTTAATTTAGTTTTCTGGAGGACTGTGTGTAATTTACCAAATTATAATATTTTCTATATCACACATACTGATATGCCTATTCTATTTTAATTTTTGATTAAGAACAAATTTGTAAAATGTACATAACCTCATATATACAATAATTAAAATGATAAAACCTTCTTCATTATTATTCGAAACTACCTTATTGCTACCATCTTCATATTTAAAATTTATTTGACTATATTTGGATTCATCTAAAGCAATTTCCTGGTGCAATCGTTTAAGTTCTTCTGTTTATTAAAAAATAATATTATATATTTTTATTAAGATATAAAAAAAATATGTTCAAAATTATTTTTCTTTAAATAAATGCTAGGCTTAGTGAACAAAATAACAAAAAAAAGCATACCTGTGTGATGTTCCTCTTCTTGAGATATATTTTTAAAAAGAGCTAAATATCTTTCTTCTTCACAAAGTTTTTCAATGTGTGCTTCTTCCCCATTATATTGCCAATCATTTTTAAAAACATTTATTTCAGGAAGATAACCTCTGCAATCATATCTGTTAATATATTAAAAATATATATTATAACATGGTATAATATAAATGATATTTTTATAATAATTATATTATAAAATGTAGCACCTGACTTTATATATTAACATTAATTATATTTTACCACTAATGAATTTATTTTTCCAGTCTGAGATTTAGCATAAGGAAGGTGTCCATCTGAATGGATTAGAGATATGATAATAAAATGCAAAATATTCTCATAACTATAAAACAATTAAACACACCTGTCAATAAGTATATTATTATCTCCCATCCAAGGTATTAGCTGATGTCCTTTATGAATATATAATGCTTTTTCATCGTCCCTATATATTTTAGAGGCATAACCAAACACCAACAATGGTTCATCGTTTTCTGCCATAAATATATGCGATATTCTACTTAATCATATAAATCTATCATGAAAATGTAACGCAACTCTGTTGATAGTCACGTGTCCTGTCAATTTTGCCCAATATGGCAATAATAATTTATCAATTGAATATCAAAAATAAATTTATAAATTTTCTTGGGTTTATAATTAGCTTTCAACCAACAAGTTTTATTTCCATTTTTTCAAGAAAAACGTTTATTTTATCTATATATTTAGAGATATTTTAATGTGCGCAAATTTCATTTTAATAAAATATCACAGTATTTTTTTCTCAAGAAAATTAAAACACAACTAAAAAAAACAACTATCTTTAATTAAAATCTTCTTGAGTTGCCACATAACTGGCTATTTTACTAATACCGTTGATTATTGCCTTTACAATCTCAGGGGGCTCAACTAAAAAATGTTCTATGAGGTGCTTCGCCCCCCCCCCCCCAATGCCCCAAATTTTTTATATTAATATATTATACTTTTTTAAATTTGTTAACTGAAAAGGTTGCAGAAATCAAAGGCAGAAAATAAATGTTATAGACGTATATTACGTAAATTTATTGATATTTAAATTAAAAAAATATAATGATCACATAATTCAAAATAGTTTCCTATATATATTGACAATTTAATTTAATGTAATTTATAATAAATTGATCTTTTTTTTAAAAGTTAAAAATAAAAAAATTGAACATTAGTTTATTAAGTAAATTGATTTATAAAATATAAAATTTAATATTAGTTTATAAACAAATTGATTTAAAATATAAAAGTTGTTTTTATAAAATTTAAAGTTTAATATTAGTTTATAAACAAATTGATTTAAAATATAAAAGTTGTTTTTAAAATTTAAAGTTTAATATTAGTTTATAAACAAATTGATTTAAAATATAAAAGTTGTTTTTAACAAAAAGAAAGAAACAATTCTTATTACATTTGAAATATTTTAAGTTACGCCATAAATGGCTTAAGGATGTAAAAAAAAACAATTTTTTAAAGTTAATACTGTTTAACATTAACTCTGACTGAACAATTATTCTGAATTTCATATTTGTTATTTATTATATTATGCATACAAAATAAACTGGCATATAAATAATTAAAACAATACAAGACATTTATAAAAATAATAATTTTTCTAATACAAAATTTATTTATTACAGTAAAAAATATTTTCGATTCCTGATATAAAAAAACTTGCTTCTAAAGAAATACAAATGAATGCCACAATTGACAATAGTTTTTAAAAACCACATATTGCAAAAATATAATTCTTAGCAACTTACATTGACAAAAGGTTATCAAACTAATATAACTCTCTGCTACCATTTTATACATTTATAGAATGGACTAATAAGGAAAAATTTATAGGCCTAAACCAAATCAACAATTCTTGAAGAAGAGAATATAAACAACAAATCCAAATCATAAAACTATATGGTGGTTAGAGCTTCCTTTTAGTTGACATGATGAAAGCTAGATAAGTAATCGGTGAGATATTAAATTTCCAAAAGATTATCTTCCATTTTAAATGTTATATAAACGACTACACATTGACCATTATTGTTTATCTAAAATATGCTATCATATGCTCTCAGCAGCTGTAGTAATAATCTTAAATTACATAGCAACACAAATAATAGATGCTAATTAATTTGCGTAATAGCCATGACACTCACGATGTAAACTAGTATTGGAATTTATTATGTTGGATAAATTGATAAAAAAAATACTCTAAAAATTTTTGGAAGAAATAATTGTGCAAATATATTGAAACCATGAGTTATTTACACAGCAAGGATGCTATATTAGAAATGAAATATTTTATAACTATAAAAAAAGGATCAGAATGATATGATAAAACAATTAAGATTTTATATATTGTCGCATCACCTCTAGTTGGTATATTATAAATTATTGTGGACGCTTTTGCTTGGAAATGGGTGATATAATATAATATCTTTGCTAAGGTAGCGATATCAGTTTCAATGAAATTAAGGATAGAACAATGAGCTGATCTTGTGCCATAGAGGATCTTATATATTTTAAATGATCTAAATTTTAAAGCTAAAACCCTAATTCAGATGGTGATAGAGATTTAGATAAAATGAAAGTTAGGAAGGGCTTATGCTAGGAAATTTATTTATTGCATGTGTGAGGGGCGTCGCTAGCCTTTACAATTTCAGGTGGCTCAACTAAAAAAAATAATTTTATTGGGGGCGTAGCCCCCAAACCCTTTAATATGCGGGCCTACGGTCTGCTATTGCCCAGCCTAGGCCGGGTTTTATATTAATATATTATACTTTTTTAAAATTTGCTAACTCTGAACAGATTCTGAATTTTATATTTTGTCATTATTATATTATGCATAAAAGATAAACTAGCATAAAAATGATTAAAACAATACAAGACATTTCTAAAAATTATTTTTTAATACAACATTTATTTATTACAATATAAAGTATTTTCGATTGCTGGTATAAAAAAAATGCGTCTAAAGAATTAAAGTGATAAAAAAGGTTAAGTTCTTACATATGCTTCAATTAATAATGGTTTCTAAAAACCACATAATATAATATAATTCTTAACAACTTACATTGACAAAAGGCCATGAAGCTAATATAACTCTCGGTTACCATTTTAGACAATATTTTATAGGAAAAATTTATATGCCTAACCAAATCAACAATTTTGAAGAAGAGAATATAAACAACCAATCCAAATCAAAAAACTATATAGTAGTTAGAGCTCATTTTAGATAACATGATGGAATAGATAAGTAATGGAGAGAATTATTGTGAGATATTAAATTTCTATAAGCTTCCATTTTTAATGATATATAAACGACTACACATTTGATCATTATTGCTTATCTAAAATATGTAATCATATGTTTTTAGCAGCTGTAATAATTATCTTAACTTATATAGCTACACAAATAATATATGCTGGTTAATTGGCAGTCATTGACGCACACGATGTTAACACATATCAGAATATATTATGTTAGATAAATTGTTAAGACAAAAACACTAGAAATCTTTAGAAGAAACTATGCAAATATATTAAAGCCATAAGTTATTTACACGGCAATGCCATATTAGAAATGAAACATTTTGTAAGCATAAAATAAGAACCAGAGTGATATGATGAAAACAATTAAAATTTTATATATTATTGACATACCATCTCAAGTTGGTATATTATATCTTAAAATAATAGCAGTTTGTAATAATATCTAAAATATACTCATATTAAAAATTTAACTCAAAACTGTTTTTCTTAGAAGAAAAAAATGATTTCCTAAAAACGCGTAAAAAAAGAGAAGAAAATATATCTAATTTTTTACATCTATTGTATGAATAATAAGATGTTTATTTGTAATAATATTTTTATTAAATAGATGGCGTTAAATAATTAATTGCATATTGTTGCTTATATTTATTATCAAAAGCATTTATTAGTAAAAACTGTCAAATATGTCTTTAAAAGTGGCATTTTACCTAATATTTTATAACCAATTATATATAATAGAGGATTATAAACTATATGTCTACTACTTATTTTTTTTTATAAAGAAATCTCTTATACTTTTTTGCACCTTAAAAATATTTTTAGGAAGAGGCATGGTAATTAAATTTAAAAATGAATAATAATAACATAAAAATTGCATTTGACAAGTTATTAAAATATTGGTCTACACCAAATTATACAAAAAGCCTATTTTTAAAGAAAAGACTACGGTTCTTAGAACACGATATAGACGACAAAGGAATACATCCGAATGCAGATACATTCCGGGACCTAAGACAAAAGAGGAATTGTCAACTTTTTTGGGGATGTCGAGCTGTTATCGTAAATTTCTATGTAATTTTGCGGACATAGCTGATCCCTTATACAAAATAGTTAATAAAGACAAGTGGTTAGGATAGCACACATCAAGTAAGCATGGATGACCTAAAAAACTGATAAGTACTCCGCCTACGTTAAATTTTTATAACCCGGATCAACCAGTAGGCATTGCAACTGATGCTTCAAATAAAGGTCTAGGCGCAGTCTTATTTCATATTGAGGGTGATGGTAAAGAGAAAATTGTTTTGGCGTCAAGAGCATTATTAAAATCAGAATTAAACTATACAAATATTGAAAGAGAAGCTTTATCTGTTATATACGTGTTAAAAAAGTTTAAAGAATATTTAATTGGTACGAGAATTATAATAATCACAGATCACAAGCCACCCATTTATATATTTACGAAGGGACTCAAGGATAATTCTTCAATATCAATGCGACTCCAAAAATGAAGTTTGGCTATGGGAGCTTATGACTTTGCGATAATTCATAAACGAAATGTAGTATCGGATTGTTGGTCAAGATAAACACAAATGAACACAGAAGAGATGGTACAAAAGATAGATTGTGAAAAAATGATGATAAATTTCGAGAGGTACCAATAAATTTTAAAAGAATAGTTACAAGTTACAGAAACTAGTATTGATATAGAATTAATGGAAGTAAATAACAATATAAAAAATCATTAATAGATAAAGAATAAAACATATAATAATATGGAAATGGAACTGAGATTAATTAAAGATTGTCTTTAAAGAATATAGGATCATAATACCGAAAAATATGAGAAAGGATATATTGCATGCATAAAGGGCATCTAGGTGCTGGGAAAACGAAATCATTAGCGAGAGATTATTTGTGGTGGCCTGGTTAATATGCAGAAATAGATTAGGAGGTTAAAAATTGTGATGCATGTAATAAATATGCAGCCTCATAATATACAAAACCCACGGGAAACAACAACAAAAATATTCGAAAGCGTGTCCATACACTTTGCGCAATTTGAAGATAGCAATTTTATTGTATGTATTGACGCATTTAGCAAATTCCCTATTATTAGAAGAATGAGACACATAACCACTGAGTCAACAATTAAAGAATGGATAAAAATAATTAGCTTAATAACTGTTAAATATGTCTGTAAAAGTGATACATGAAAAAATAGTCAGGGATAATGGTACTAACTTTACTAGTATCTTATTCAAGAAATTAAGCAAAGATCATGGAATTGAACACATACTCTACGCACCTCACTACCAACAGTTCAATGGTCAGTGTGAGCGAATGATAAGATCAATGAAAATGAGCATGAAAAGGAATATGGAAAGTAATAATAAAATAGACTTAGATATAGAAAAGTTCTGATTTTATTATCATCACACACCAAACGCAACAACCAACAAGATACAAAGCGAAGTGATGTTTTCCAGAACTATAAGAACCAGATGGGATTTAATTAGACCCAAATAAGATAAAGTGAATGAAATTAATCAAATAGAAATATCGTGATGGGTGACAAAGTTTGGTATAAAACTTTAAAGGAAAACATTTGGGACAAAGGTACGGTAACACGTAATGATGGAAATTTATCATATGAAATAGATCTGGAAACAAAATTATAAAAAGACATTTGGACCAGATTAAAAAAATGTCAACGAATATTATACCTCTTAATAATGGTACAATAGATTTGAAAACAAATGTTAATAATACAATACCTTATACTTTAAATTTTATAAGGGGAGGAAGTGATGATGAACCAGCACGGAATCAAAGTATACAGGTACAAGATCAGAGTCATAACAGTCAAAGACAAATCATAAATATAATATTGCCTAATAAATTTAAAAATTTCATAATGAATATAAAAAAAGATTAAAAGAAAGATATATAATATATAATAAAATATTCTTCCTTTTAATAAACTTTCAGTAGCTTATACTATATAAACAAGATTTTTTTTGTGGATTAAAACTAACGAAATATACTAGTGATGTCTAACGATAACTATATTAACAAAGGACAAACGAACAATAAATGATGAAGAAACCGGTGACAAACGATAAGATATTAGAAAGAAACTTTTTTAAAAAAAGTGTGAAATGTTAAGTAGTTGTAATTTATAATTCTCCTTTAAACTACTAGTTTTGTTTTGGTCACGACATTCAAAATTTAAATATTTTTCCTTTTTTTGAACAATTCTAATTAGATGAAATTTGATTTTATATTTCTTGAGTATAAGAATTAAATTGATTCGTAATATTTCGCAATTTTCAGAAGTTCTAATTTTCAGAATTCAACAGTCTTTTTTAAATTTTATTTGAAATTTTTTTGGTGGTATATTTTTAAATAAAACCTTAAGTTGTAGGATATCTATAAATATACACCTAAATGATTATAAATATGTAAACTTGTTTCTAATAATTTTTTTTTTAAAAAAAAAATAATATTTCAATTCTAAAATATGTTTATTTTTTAGTTAAATTATTACATTCAAGATATATTAAAAATATATCTTTAAAATTATATTAAATAAAATATATTTAAAAAAAAGGTGGAGGGGGATTAAAAATATTGTGTTGTCGGGCTTAAGGCCGAGAACGGAGATAAAGTTAAATCTACATATCTCAGAAATTCTTTGTCTGTGATATAAATTTTTTTTAGAATCTCCAGTTATTGTTGTTAACTATGAACTTTTTCAAAATACTAAAGTTCCCTAATGTGGTAACAACGGGTAGAAAAAGTACATTTTTTAATTGCGAATAGTATAATTTATATTTAAAATAGATCATTTGTATATTCATTTAAGTTGCTGATGTTTATTTATTTAATTTGCTAATATAGAAAGTATTTTCCTTTGAAATCCCTGACCCAAACAAATTTCTATAAGCCTTATTTAAAATAATAAATTGAGCCGTTAATTGTGAACAAATTGTGTCGTTCGTTCAAACTTTGTAATGATTATATTTAATTAATTCTTGACATGGATAAGACATTTTCAGCATGGGTTACACGCGTAGCCAGAAACAATAAACAATGCAAATTCGATGGCATTCAACGCATTATCGAGAAGGTAAAAGTTGCTTCGATTTCCAAAGATGTCAGGAAAGCGGTCAGGAGCTCTATGACGATAGATGATATTTATAATCTAGGTCTAGAGGAAGATATCACGGAGCCAAACGATCAAGGGAGTAGTGAAATTAGATGCCATACATTCGGCTGAATCATCTGGAACACAAGAAAAGATAAACTATATGGGCCGAGCTAAAAATAACCACGAGACCGTGAAGCCCAAGCAGGACTCCAATGCATTTCTTAAATCTCTTGTGAATTTTCACGAAATTTAATGCATATGATATGAATCTTGAATATTTCTATTTTATAACAACTACCGCAACTGGAGGATGAATGACTTTTTTTCTTTACCTTGTCTTTATTTTCAAATAGATTTGTAACCTTAATTGGCTTTGAAATTTTTTAGCGTCTAGTATTTTTCAATTAATTGGGACATCATTTTAAAATACAAGTTCTTTCGTTGGTTCTATATTAGTTATAAATGGTTTTCTTAGGCATGGGTTTCTGATATCTTCCGATATCTATCTATTGATTCATTCAAAACGAATAAGCATACTTTGTTCCGATTTATGTGATAAAAATAAATCCAATAATATAAATTTTGTTTTCATCAAACTTATCTGTCTTATACTTTATTGCCTAATTATAAGTCAGTTTCTGACACACTCACATGACTCACATGTGTAATCATATAAAAAAATAAAAACATTATAATAAAACTTTTATCGAAAATATATATATCAGATTTTTTAATAGTGAGAAAAGCAAGATTATATTTTTTTATTTTTATATCTTACTTGCTTTATACATCCTCTTTGATTTTCATAAAATATGACAAAATGCAATTAAATATGACGATTTTTGTTATTTACATATTACATATAATGTGCAATATAGCGTATAGATATAGTCAGCATTTTTTCTAAAATATGAAGTAATTAATATGATGATGGATATGGAGTATGATCATATACTGACAGCAATGGATTTATATAACCATGCAAGAAATAATATCTGGGAAAAATTATATATTTTCCAGCATAAGTGTGATTAAAACAGGTTTTGACTCCTCTGGAAGAAAATAAAATAAAAGTAAAAATTTATTCAAATTATTTGGGTCAATTAATATATGATATATTTTAAAATTATATATTATAAATTTTTGATTGAATTACATGTGATTATAGAAATTATTTCTCAAATAAAGTTAAAAATATGTTTAGAATTATTTTGCCATATAATTTTAAGAGAAAATTACCATGGTCCACTCAAGGACCTTTCATTTAGTTATAATTTTTAAATATTAATCATTATAATTATTCATTAAATTTAAATATGATAATATTTTGCTAAATTTTGATAAATTAAGATAGAGTACAAATATAAAACAATCAGGATACATGCAGATTAAAAAAATATTTGAAATGAATACTATTTTACATATCCATTTCGGTTTTGTACTTCAGTGTTTGGTATTAATAGGCTATTTAACACATTCATTTATATGTTATATTAAAGATCTATTATAATCTATATAATAAATTTTAAATTATTATTCTCACTGATATTTGAAAATAAGGCAAGTGCTTAATTCAAAAATATACCACTTTCCCGCTTTTTAAAAGCCCACATCACCTGGAGTAAGTGATGTATGGAGGTAAATACTTTTTTTAGTTCTAGGAGACTTATTTTGCTTATCTAATATAGATTTCATCATAGATAGGTTAAAAGAACTAACTGGAGATAATGGAACCTCAAAATATTCTAATGGACTTTGAGTATGCCGCTCAAAATGCTTTCAGTGCCTATGATAAAACGATGCTAACATATTGCGACACGGCTATGGGCCAAATAAAATGCAAATCAAAGAATATTATAGACATAGAGAGATAACAAATAGAGATCCGCAGTGAAAAAAATCTATAATCTATCATAAAAAATATTATTTTCATAATTATATAGATAAATTATTGCAGCTACTATATGACATTGTTAAATATTTAGTAATAAAATTATTATTCGTTTCTTGCTATCAGACTCTTTTACAATTTAAAGAACTTAGAAAAAAAATATGAGAAAATCCAAATTATTTAAAAAAAATATAAAATATCCAAAGACCTATTAAATAGTTGATCTAAAGACTTCTAATAAAATTTGTTGGGGGAAATTCCAAATAAAATAGTGTATACGCCTATGTTTGAGTTTACTACATATTTTTTTAAGAATATCTATTTAATTATATCTCCTAATAACAAAATTATAATCAATTAGATCTGCAAAGTTAGGCCCGGACCGTACCCGACTCCGGGCCGGGCTCGGGCCTAATTTTATTTAAAATAAACGGGTTCGGGCCGGGCCTAATATTTTAAAAAAATTTAGGGTTCGGACCGGGCTTAAAAAAATAGGCCCGATGCAGATCACTAATATATTTCTTTTAAATATTTAATAAATATTTTTAATCCATTATATTATCGAGGTAAAAAATTATATAATCATCTAAAGCATCTTTCTAAAAATATTCTTTACAACTATTAAAATGAAACACTGAAATTATACCCTAATGTGTGATAATTTATTTCCTTTTTCATTTAACTCTGCAGTGAACATTAACTTGTTTATACCCAGTTTAAAAGTTTCAGAATCTCTTCAAATAACATCATTAAAAGTTCTATCAAACACCCAAACATCTTTTAATTTTTCTAAACATCTTTATTATTTTTTTTTCGTCATATGGTATCTTTCCTAAAGTATTATATTTCCATTCTTTTGAATAAATATATCTAAATTCTTGAATTAATGTTGATTAAAACATTTTAATATTATATATATTATAATAATTATCTTTGTTAGTTTCGATCCATCATCCTCTGAAATTTATATTTTTACTCTGATGACATTACCAGGATTAGGTTATCTTATGATACCACTTTACATATAATGTTGCAGAAATCATTAGTTTCTAGCAAAAGTGACGTTAATCTAAATTACTCATGATAGAACAAATAAATTCCAAGACTCGTACAAGCCGATATTTATTGTTATTTCTACTATTACATAGGAAAATTTCAGTTAGCTATTAAAAGTTTTAGGTAGATGTTATTACGGATTTTTACCTAACGAATATAGTAACATAAGACATTTTAAAATATTTAAACTATATTTAATATCTTAAGGCTGGGATAGTCAAATAACTCTTCTCTAACTTTACCTGATCACCAGAGCTCCCGTTAGTCAGCTATTGCTGTTCGCTCCCCACCACGTGAAGGTGGGAGATGGATTTTAGGGGAGCATAGAAAGAAAAAAAAGAGGAAACATAGATGTGAAAGATTTTAAAAAACCTAAAATCCTCTCAAAAACTAACCTATAAAAAAAACCTCTCAAAAACTAACCTTTAAAATAAATCTAATCAAAAACAAGCCTTTAAAAAATATACTGTCAAAAATTAACCTTTAAAAAAAATCCTCTCGAAAACTAAACTTAAAAAAAATCCTCTCAAAAACTAAAATTTAAAAAAACCATCTCAACAAGTAAGCTATAAAAAAATCGTCACAAAAACCAACCTATAAAAAATCCTCTCAAGAAATAACCTTTAAAAATCAAAAACTAAACCTTAAAAAAACCCTATGAAAAAGTAAGCTATAAAAAAATTCTCAAAAACTAAACTTAAAAAAATCCTCTCAAAAACTAACCTATAAAATAATCATCTCAATAATTAAACTTTAAAAAAAATCCTCTCAAAAACTAAACCTAAATTCTCTCAAAAAGTAACCTATAAAATAACCTCTCAAATACTAACCTTTAAAAAAAATCTTATAAAAAACTAACCTTAAAAAAACCTCTCAAAAACTAAACTTAAAAAAAAATCCTCTCAAAAACTAAACTTTAAAAAAAAACCTCTCAAAAACTAACCTTTAAAAAAAATCTTATCAAAAACAAACCTTTAAAAAAAATACTGTCTTAAACTATACTTTAAAAAAATCCTTTCAAAAACTAAACTTTAAAAAAATCCTCTCTAAAAGTAAGCTATAAAAAAATCCTCTCAAAAACTAAACTTAAAAAAATATCCTCTCAAAAACTAACCTATAAAAAAATCATCTCAAAAACTAAACTTTAAAAAAAATCTTATCAAAAACAAAAAAATACTGTCTAAAACTAAACTTTAAAAAAATCCTCTCAAAAACTAAACTTTAAAAAAACCGTCTCTAAAAGCTAAAAAAAATCATCTCAAAAACTAAACTTTAAAAAAATTCTCTCAAAAAGTAACGTATAAATAAAAACCTCTCAAAAACTAAACTTTAAAAAAAATCTTATCAAAAACTAACCTTTAAAAAAGATCCTCACAAAAACTAGAATTTGAAAAAACCATCTCAACAAGTAAGCTATAAAAAAATCCTCACAAAAACCAGCCTATAAAAAATGCTCCAAAACTAACTTATAAAAAAATCATCTCAAATACTAAACTTTAAAAAAAATAATCTCAAAAACTAAACCTTAAAAAAACCCTTCAAAAAGTAAGCTATAAAAAAATCCTCTCAAAAACTAAACTTTAAAAATATACTGTCAAAAACTAAACTAAAAAAAATCCTCTCAAAAACTAAACTTAAATTCTCTCAAAAAGTAACCTATAAAATACTCTCAAATACTAACCTTAAAAACAATCTTATAAAAAACTAACCTTAAAAAACCACTCAAAAACTAAACTTAAAAAAAAATCCTCTCAAAAACTAAACTCTAAAAAAACCCTCTCAAAAAGTAAGCTATAAAAAAATACTCTCAAAAGCTAAACTTAAAAAAAATACTGTCAAAAACTAAACTAAAAAAAATCCTGTCAAAAAATTAATTTTAAAAAATCCTCTCAAAAACTAAATTTAAAAAAAAATCCTTTCAATAACTAAACTGTAAAAAAATCCTCTCAAAAACCAACCTATAAAAAGAATCTTATCAAAAACTAACCTTTAAAAAAAAATCCTCTCAATAACAAACCTTTAAAAAAAATCTTATTAAAAATTTAAAATCAAAAAAAAAAAAGTATACAAAATTAAAATCATAAACATAAAATACATAAATAAAATATAAATAAATAACAAAAATAAAACCTAAAAATAAATCAAAAATAAAAACCAAAAATAATTTAAATGTAAAGCAAAAAAAGAAAATAAAAATTAATAATAATAAACAAAAATACAAAATAAAACATAAAATTAATCAAAATAAAAAAATTAGTACAAAACAAAAACAAAATAAAAAATATAAATTAAATATAAAAATAAAAACAATATCAAATATCAAATATATAATAATAAAAGCAAAAATTAAATCTATTATAATGACAAAAAATCAAAAACATAAACAAAATCAAAATGAAAAACAAAAAAAAATAAAATAAAAAACATAAAAAAAATTATAATCAAAAATTATAATCAAAAATAAAAAAAAATAAATTAAAATCATATACCAAAAACTAAAACTAATAATATAAATCAAAAATAAAACAAACATAATAAAAAAATCAAAATAAAAAACAAAAAAATGGAAACAAAATCAAAAACAAAATAAAAAAAGTCAAATACAAAAAAAACAAAAAATAGTCAATATAATAACAAAATTAAAATAAAAAACATTAAAAAAAAGAAATCAAAATATAAATAATATAATCAAATACAATGATAAAAACAAAATAAATCTAAAAACACAAACAAAATTAAAACAAAAACATATAATTACAAAAAGAAAAACAAATTGAATAATAAAAACAAAAAATAAATGAAAAATAATAAAGACAAAAATGAAAAATAATAAAGACAAAAATGAAAATTAAAAAAAATCAAAAATAACTAAAAAATCAAAAGTAACAAAAAAATATCAAGAACATAAAAAAAGAAATAAAAATATCAAAATCACATACAATTATAAAAACAAAAAAGCAAAAATAAAAAACAAAAAAAAGCAAAAATAAAAACAAAATAAAAATCTAATAACAAAATTAACACAAAAACATAAAATAACAAAATTAAAAACAAAAATAAAATAAAATCATAAATAACAGAAAAATAAAATAATTTCTGAATAAAAAAAATAGAAATAAAAGAAAAAAGAAAAGTATAGTTAAATAAAAAGTGAAGAGAATAGTAAAGAGAAAAGGGAAAGGCTAAAAAAGAGAAAAGAAAATAGAAAGAAAAAAGAAAAGTAAAAAAGCAAAGAAAAAAGTTTAAAAAAAGTGAAAAGAAAAATAAAGGAAAAATTAAAAGTAAAATAAAAAGAAATAGAAAAGAGAGGAAAAATAAAAGAAAAAAGAAAATTAAAGGAAATAGAAAAAAAAAGTACAATGAAATAAGAAAATTTAAGGATGGAAAAGGGAAAATTATAAATAATAGAGAAATATAAGAATAAAAATGAAACTAAAATGAATAGATAAGAATAAAAAAGAAAATAATAGGCGAGAAAATATCTAAATTTAAACCCCACCCCAACCCTACCCCCTATTCTAACCCTAAACAATATATATTTATTCCAATCTCACCAAAATACCACCCCACCCCAACCCCATTCCCCTAATAAAACCCAAAACCTTATATTGTAAAACATTAATACTATAACACATTAACACCCAACCTCTCCCAAATCCCATCCCTACTACCTACAAACATGAGCCTATAGCTCCCCTATCAACCTAAAATATATTATATAATATAATAATAAATATACTATTGTCCTCAGTCGCCGGTATTTGGGCAACAGCAACAGAATGGAGTGAAGAATCTTTTGATTCGATTCCAGATACGTAAATGTCGTGTATCCGAGAGAGGGATAGGATGGGAAGAAAAAGATGTTTCCTCTTGGGAGGAAGCGGATGAATCCTCTTGATACTTATCGATTGCCTTAATTATTATATCGATTAAAAACAATAATGAATTTTATTTGTAATTCTTTTGTATATATACATTTATATAATTATCCAATTTAACTTCTAATAATATGCAATTTGATTAACCTCGATAAAATAATATTAAATGTAGGAGTGTTATAATAATACAATATACAATTATTGAAATATATACGATATTCAAATGTAACATTATTTACTTCATTTTCCTCCAGATAATCAGATCTAGGAATGTTGGGGTTACTGGATATCCTATTAAAATAGAATTTCTCAGCAGCCTTTGATGGATCCATTTTGCAGATCTCAGTATCCGACCTGCATTTTAAAATATTTGATGAAGATTTATTCTTATCATAAAATCGCACTCTGTTATTGAGTGCGAATTTTATTGCTATATTATCATTATTTTTATTATCTACAGACTCGTTACTATTATCACTACTATAATCCGAATTATCACGGGTTCTTAGGATCGACTTAGTAGGGAAATACTCCTTATAGCGTAATGTTTTGACATATTCGTTCATTATTATTATCAAATTTATTATAATGATTTTTGTAAAGATGATAATAAGAATATCAACAATCAAAAAATAGTAAAAAAAATATTTCAATCAAATTTTAAACATGATGATAAAAAAGAATATTAAAATTTTCTTGAAAATAAGAAAATTAACGTGATGAATACTTATAACTTTGAACAAATATTAAAACAGCTTTTGTGTTATCTCTTATTTCTACTCAGCAGGGTTTAGGCATGTTACTCTGTAAATGATTTCTGTTGATTTAGAGAGAAATTTAAGATAGTCTATTTACGTTATCGTTATTCAGAACATGTGACAGTTATAAGAGCTAATCGTTTTATTATAAAATATATATTAATCATTCATTTTGCTGATAGTCATTAAAATAATAAATGATCTAATCTAGCATGTTGGCCATAGACCTGCCCAAAATGAGCGAGCTTGAATTATATAAAGGCCTACCCTTCATATAAACGATTTTTTTCTCAAGTATACCAAAAAACCTTGTACCCAGATGAAACAATATAAGTGAGTGGAACTTACCCATACCGTTTTAGTAAATAATTTGATTTAGTAGAGGGGTGGGTCTATTTATCGCTCGGCTAGAAAATATCGCTCGGCTAACCACATAATAAATCATTTATAACTAAATATCGCTCGGCTAGTAAATGTCGCTCGACAAACCACATGATAAATTATTTATTACTAAATATCGCTCGACTGGGAAATATCG
This sequence comes from Gordionus sp. m RMFG-2023, assembly GCF_954871325.1. Classification (NCBI taxonomy): domain Eukaryota; kingdom Metazoa; phylum Nematomorpha; class Gordioida; order Chordodea; family Parachordodidae; genus Gordionus; species Gordionus sp. m RMFG-2023. The sequence goes on along the minus strand of NC_088778.1, from coordinate 26,088,040 downwards.
CTCGGCTAACCACATAATAAATCATTTATTACTAAATATCGCTCGGCTAGTAAATATCGCTCGATTGGGAAATGTGGCTCGGTTAACCACATAATAAATCATTTATTATTTAAATTACGCTCGGCTAAACTAAATATCCCTCGGCTTATATTTATGTATTAAATTTCCAAACATTTTCCAGGGGTTTTCACTTTCCTAATATTAATTGAGAATTAATTAGTTTATAAATAAGATAAAGGTTTGGACAGGTGTAAAAAATTATCTATTAGATATTTTAGCTTCAATACTTTTATAAAATTAAAATTGCTCATAACATTTTTTATTTATTAAAGTAAAAGAAATAATATTCTAGTTTTAATTTTAGCCCTAGTTGTCCGCTAGATGGCGTCTTTAAATTTTTTATTATGAAATTTAAAAATAATATTTTTGAATGTGTTTAATAAATTTCGCCATATTCTATTAAATATTTTTAATTTTTTTATTATAAAATATAAAAAATTATTTTTGAATGTGTTTAATAAATTTCGCCATATTCTATTAAATATTTTTAATTTTTTTATTATAAAATATATAAATAATATTTTTGAATGCGTTTAAATTTTGCCTTATTGTATTAATAAATTATATAGATAATCATAATTATCCAATATTTCTAGAATATCGAATATATTTCATCAATATATATCAGAGTTGTAAACCCCCCTTCTAAAAAAATGGGTTCGGGTGAGAGTTCAGTGAAAAATCTCTGAATCCGGTTCAGGGTAGTATAGTTAAATAGTCGAGTTTTATTAACCCTGAACTCGAGCCGTAGTCGTAAAAAACGGCTCAGACTAGTGCGGCTCAATAAGCCGTTTGAGCCGATTCTATATTTAAAAATATTTTATATATTATCAAATTTATAAAGAATTATACAAACTATTATTTTATATATATGATCCCCAGAGTTGTTAAAATACACTTTTCAAATGGATCTAGATGCAAATACACCCATTTTTTAAGTTTTAAATTAAATATAGGGGAAAATAAATCCTTGAAAAAAAACCGGAAAAAAATTTCCAAATAATTTTTGTTTAAATTTTCAAAAATAATTCTGCCGCTAAAATAACGGAAATATTTCTAAAAAATTATATTCAGTATTTTCTGAAAGTTGAGTATTTATTCTCGACGTTTGAGGATTTTTTTAGCATTATTTCTGTTTTAATTCTAAGCGATATAGGGCAATCTCAAAATATGGGAATTGATAAATCGGTTGGTAGATTTGATACTTTATAATTTAGTAGATAACATAAAAAGTATAGATTTGTGACATCTTGGAAAGAAAACATGATAGATTTTTATAGAAATAGATGAAAATTATGATTTCAACAGAGTTGTTAAACGCTATTTTTAAAAGTAGCGCGCTACCGTAATAGCTATTTGTCAAAAAAAGTAGCGCGCTACCGCTTTCGCTATTTGTCAAAAAAAGTAGCGCGCTATTAGCTACTTTTTTTCAAAAGTAGCTTTAGCTACTTTTAAGCTACTTTTATAAAAAAAAATTTAGAAACAAATGAAACAAATTTTTTTTATTTTTTTTTGCTTATAATGTAAATGTATAATAAATAATATATAAAAATCAACATTTAATAGTTAGTTTAGATTATAAAAAAATAAGCAATATAAATAAATATTTATTTTAATTTGTTGCATTTTAATAATAATATCATTTCAATATTATCATCCCCAAGTCTAGAGCGACGATCAGAAAGTATAAGCTTTGCTTTACTAAATAATCTCTCGACACTAGCACTTGAGGGCAAGGGGGTATTAAATTTCATATATAAATTTTTAATATATGAAAAATTATCAAAAATATTCATCTCAATATTTTTTGATTGAAAAAAAAGATCAATTGGATTTTCTATTAAATCATCTTTAATTTCAAAAAAATTATTTGAGGATGTCTTCGTGGTAGATACTCGGCAATCTCTGTTTGTTGGAGTAAGATTATTCAGCTTCGCCATTAGCCTATCTTATTTATAATTTGATATAAATTATGATAATCATAATATTACTAAAATATGTGTGTATTTAGTTAATAAAAATTCTATAAATAATGTGAAATATTAAAATACTAAATATTTTATAGATTAAATAATAACCATTCCATTCTGATAAAAATCATAACTTAAAATAAATATTATAAATAAATTTGTGATATAACCTAAATGCCTTCAGGTAGTTAGACCCATTATCAGTAACCATCTTGCAAACTTTATTATGAATCCTAAAAGACTTGTGGATGTCAATAATTTTATTTACAAGTACGTCATATGTCTGGCATCCTATAATCCTTTTAAGGGCTAAGGCTACAGATCTTCTTTTTAAAGTCCTAGGGTCTAACCAATGGCCTGTGATTCCCAAATAAGCTCTAAAAATATTTAATCAGATCAATTTATAAATATAAATAAGTTTTTACCTTCTGTTATGTGTCCAACTATCTGCCGTGGTACATACATAAGATATATATGATAACTCTACTATTAGAGCATCTTTCATCACTTTGAAGTTGTCGGCTATTTTATTCATAAGTGTCTGGCGACATAAAACTGTTGTGCCAGGGGATAAAGTTTTAATCATCAGAGTAAATGATGAATTATCAACCAAAGACACTGGCTGAACTGTGTCAATAATAAAATCAACAATAACTTTATCAACCAATTTTTGTGAAATATTGGCATGTTTATTATCAGTTAATTTGGTTTGGATAGTATGTCTTTTTGAATGAAGATTCTCCTATACCAAATTTTTTTATATGTTTCTCTATTTCCTTATAGCAATTGGCGTGAACAGTCTAATAAAATAAATAATATTATAATGTAAAAATAACAATTTACCTTTAGGTGTTTCTTCAGGTTATAGCTACTCGATTGATTTGATGATATATTTTTTTTACATTTTAAGCACATGAATTTGAATCCAGATTTTGTTTAATATTTATTTTAAAAAATTTTTCAAATTTAGGGAATGGAAAAACGTTATTAGAGCTATTAAGTACATTTTCTTCCATTGAATCTTCCATATCTGAATCACTTTCAAGGATTTGGATATCCATGGACGATGCCATTTTAGATTATTAACACAGATTGAAAATATAAATTAAAAATTGAAAATATATTTAAATTTCAAAATTAAATAATAAATTATAAAAATTATAATTAATTATGATATTATATTTAAATTTTCATGTTTATACTTACATTCATTATATTTTTTAAAAGTAGCGAAGTAGCGCGCTACTTAGCTACTTTTAAAAAAAGTAGCGCGCTAAAAAATTAAATAATTTTAAAAAAGTAGCGGCTATTAGCTATAGCCACCAAAAAAGATAGCGCGCTAATTAACAACTCTGGATTTCAACTTTTGAAAAAAAAGATGGAAACAAATAATATTTTTATTATTTAATTTCTTTTGGGGAAAAAAAGGAAAGGGAGGGAAATACAATTGAAAGTTATGCTATTATGAGAAAAAAAAATATGTAAAAAACGGAAGTTATTAATATTAAAAAAAATAAAACTCAAATTTTAAGATGCCAGCCAGGCGGCAAAAGGATTCAAAAAGTATTAATAGTTAAAAATTAAAATAACATAATATCAATCACAATTCACTTCAAAATAATCATTTATTACACATCATAAATTTTTTTTTCGAATTCATATTCACTATCACAATTCACTTCAAAATATAATCATTTATTTATTACATATCATCAATTTTTTTTCGAATTCATATTCACAATGGAGGATGCTATATTAAGGTTAATATTCATTTACTCTTCATATTTTCTTTACCTATGAAATGATTCACAAAATATAGTCAATTATTTTATTATGGTTTTTACTTTTTATTCAAATAAAGATACATAGGTTGTTACATACTGTGACCCTATTAAAAAAGGGTTCGAGTTTATTTGCAAAAAATATCTGAACCAGGTTGGGATTCAGGTTCGGTGCCCAGAAAAAACTTAATTTAGTTAAAATAACAGATACAAATTTTTTATTAAAATTAATCTTATATTTAGTTTAAGAATTCACCGTAAAAATATTTATCATTTGGAGTTCTGGTGCATTTAAAAAAACAATATGGAACTATATAATATCATTCTAGGGCCATAATTTAATAAAATTTGGCAAATCGCTGTTTTTATTAGGAAATTAGACTGGTAGGGTAGTTTTTGAATTGTTTTAAAAAATATTAATATAAATATTAATTTTACCCAATGTTGTGTGCCGACTCTGAATATTCGCATAAGGGTTCAGACAGCACTCACATTTTCATACATCCAAATTGGAAATCAAAGATTTTGGCAATTTTATTTGATATCAAGAAATTTTATTTAGTCAATTTTAATAAAACCTTGATATGGTTACATTTTATAAAAATCTTATTTGATTTAGGGTTATCTTCGTTCTTTTTATTTACTCAAGATTCATCACTTGAAAAAAAATTAATTTTTGCAGATTAAAAAGAGATCCAGCTATGGCCTTAATAGAAAAAAATAAATTAAGAGAGCCACAACCAATAATGTTAAAGAAAATATCAAAAGATTCTATAAGTGAAAAAATTATACAAATGGCGCAATCTCCAATCTTAGAAAATTATATTTCGCAGGAAATTGAATCTTATGGTGATTGCTTTTACCGGGCGGTTTCAATGTCGTTATATAAACCACAAACACATCATAATTTTTTAAGACTGATAACGGCAATAGAAATAATTATAAATCCTCAATATTATGATAAAAACCATCCTGATTTTTTCCAAAACTATAAAATTAATCCAAATATATGGGTGAATGAGTATTATGAGATACTCGATTCGGCTCTAAATATAAATGTTTGGGCTGAGCAAATTCATATATGCGCATTAAGTGCTGCTCTTGGCAAACCAATGCCCATCAAATTCATTAAAGGCTTTTACCGATATCCTTTATGGCAGGGGTGTAAGCCAGAGTTTAAAGCCTCATATTTTAATCATGTGGACATCTACCATATGTCCAAATGATATATTTAATATTAGAATCAATCACTTTGTATCTCTCATACCAAATAATTATATTAATACATTAACAAAAAAACCCCAACTGTCCAACAATATCATAAAAGATTTATCATTTTCGATATAAAATATTCTAAAAAAACCATGTAGCGAAGATATCCGATTAAAATCTTTACCTTTTTTTTTAAACAATATTATAGCCGAAGGAGGTCATCCAAACTATGGGTTTTTTTTAACATTGTAAAATCCATAAAAATTTTGCTTTCTCCCAATAATATATTGCACGAAATACCTTTAGGTATAAAATATAATATGTATTTTTTAATTTCTAATAATAATTTTACAAATTATAAGAATAAAAATTTATATATAGATGATTGTGGGCCATGGACAGGCTCAAAATCAAGCTCAAGAAAATTATATTATAATATATATAATGATATTGTTCAAGGTCCGTATATTTTTAAAGATGGCCTATTTAGGCAGGACACTCATCTAGGTGGTTCTAGAATTTTTAAAAAAATAGAACCTCAACCTTTAACCAAAAATATAATTGTTCTTTATAAATACTATAGTATTTTAAAGAGAAGTAAAGAGTATAAACGCCGAATTTTAAAAATTAATTTTATTGAAAAGCCTAATTACGATTTCAAAGATATATATTTAGTTGAATATATAGGACAATGGCCAGGTCCCGCTTGCCATAGGAATTCCAAAAAGATTGTAAATCCTTATGTACGGACTTCAATTCAGTTATTATCAAACATTAGAAATCAAATAAAGGACAATCAAACATGTCGCAATATTTATAATAATTATATATTTCAAAAAGACCCAATTAAACCAAAAAATTTAAAACAAATTTATAACTTAAATTATAAACTTAAAAAAGATACAAAAGTACCTCTAAATTTTGCGATTAATATTTTACAAATTACTAATGATCTACATATTTCGCCATTTATCCAATCAATAATTAACATCAAAGAGAAAACACCATCGATAATTTGTTATACTCATTTTATTATTAAAACTATTAAGTTTTTGTCAAACCAATCTGACTTCTGTATATTAGGCGTTGATAAAACATTTAATTTGGGTGATATACCTAACTGCTATAGTATTTAAACATATAGCAGTTAAGAGATATAAAACAGATGAATCCCCTATATTTTTAGGACCAATATATTTGCATGGAGATTCTGATATGACCACTTATCATACTTTTTTCTCTCATTTGCATTCTGTATTTTTAAAAAATAAAATAAATATTAAAAATATCATATTTGGTAGTGACCAAGAAAAGGCTATAGTAAAACCTATTCAGGAAATATTTAAATTTAATACTCATTTAATATGCAAACGTCATTTAAAAGACAATATAAGAAAATATTTGTCGGAAAAACAAGGTGTAAATGCTGTTATGTCTAAAAAAATTATACAGGATATTTTTTCTTTTAATGGGATTTTTTTTCTCGGAATGACCAAATATATAATGAAAAATTAAACGATTTATACAATTATTGTAATAATGAAAATTTAAATATTTTTTTGCTATATATAAAAAATAAATTTCAAAAAGTAATTTATGAACATGTTTACATTCCCCTAAAAAATAAAATAATAAATTGTTTATGGATAAATAACAACTGCGAATCTATGAACCATGTTTTAAAATTATATATAAACTGGAAACAACGTCCTTTAAAAGAATTAATCGAAAAAATTAAGGATATCACAATGTTACAAGAAAAAGAATTTAAAAGATCCTTCTCAGGAAAAGGAGAATATTTTTTAAATAATGAATATCGCAATTATTTAATACCCGAATCGATAGATTGTCATGATACATTAAATAATTTACTTAATAGTCAAAGCAAAGATAAATTACATTCATTAGATAAAACTTTATCTGTTTTAAAACCAAAAGGCTCAAAAAACCACATCAGCGACGTAGAATTAAAGCAGAAAGGACTCGATAAAATATTTTTTATAAATTTTAATTCCTTATTTTTCCCCAATTTTCCCCTGCTCATAATCTATTTCATCAATATATATAATTTTATTATCCTAAATGTATATTTAAATCTTCTCTGCCGAACAAATTATATTTTATGAACGCAATAATTATATTATATTAACATTATATATCAATTTGGTAAAAATAATTATGATTTATATATGAATGAATAAAATGAATTACCATCGTTATTAATTTATCTGATTAATAAAAATTGCAAAATTTAAAAAAGACTACTAATTTTTTACCAAAATATAGATAATGCTATAAAAAAAATCATAAATATTTTAGTCATCATGATAGAATATGGCGAAATTTATTAAACACATTCAAAAATATTATTTTTAAATTTCATAATAAAAAATTTAAAGACGCCATCTAGCGGATGGAATATTATTTTTTTTACTTTAATAAATAAAAAATGTTATGAGCAATTTTAATTTTATAAAAGTATTGAAGCTAAAATATCTAATAGATAATTTTTTACACCTGTCCAAACCTTTATCTTATTTATAAACTAATTAATTCTCAAATAATATTAGGAAAGTGAAAACCCACTGGAAAATGTTTAGAAATTTAATACATAAATATAAGCCGAGCGATATTTAGTAATAAAAAATTTATTATGTAATTAGCCGAGCGTAATTTAAATAAATGATTTATTATGTGGTTAGCCACATTTCCCAATCGAGCGATATTTAGTAATAAATAATTTATCATGTGGTTTGTCGAGCGACATTTACTAGCCGAGCGATATTTAGTAATAAATGATTTATTATGTGGTTAGCCGAGCGATATTTTCTAGCCGAGCGATATTTTCAGCCGAGCGATAAATAGACCCACCGTTTAAAAATTTCAAATCAACTGTCTTTTATTAAATTAAATTTAATTAAATTAAAACTTTAGGAAATACTTTACCATTTTATAATTATCCAATTGAATTTCATGATGCTTAAATTTTATTTGGTACTAAAAAATTTAGAGGGTTATTCAGTAAGTAGTTATTATTTATTATATATTATAAATAAGGTAGTTTATTTATATTTTTAATCGATATTTGTATATTAACAATGAAATAACATAATTTATTTGATAAAAACTAATTTTTCAATTAAAAAATAATTTAATCTTTTTTTAAATCTATTAATCAAATTAGCAAAAGTTCAATAGGAGATGAAAATAGTAAGTGTTATTTTTTTTTATTATCGCATAATTAATCTCGTAGACTGGAATTAGAAATGCGCAGGAGATGTTCTCTGTAAGTAAATCGCAGTATCATCAAAATATTTTTTATCAGAGCATAATTGTGGCTAGGAATGCTTGGATAGATTCTAATATCGATTTTATATGTTGTGTCATATCATTTTCCTATTAAATAAATATTAAAAGAATGTTAAATTTATTTAAGAATTATTACAAATTATCGAATAGAGGATTTAATTTTATTCTGCAATAGTGCTAGTAAAGTAAATTCCTTATGTATATAATACATAATATATTTGCTCTTAAGACATTACAACAATTTTTGAACATAAAATTGAAATCAAATATACATGGTAAAAATACTACAACTTTAATTAGTTAACCTTAGATCATTGAATCTAAATAATATCTGTACTTAATATAAATTTAAATTAAATTTATATTAAGTAGAAACTACAAATAATCGTATACACTCATAATCAAGATTGATTCCCTTCATAATAGTAACACTACGCTCAAATTATTTCAGAATAAATATGAATTATAAAATTTTCGAGTAACTCTTAGTTAGCTCATGTTGTTAAACTTCATTCAGAAGGGGATAAAATGATTAGAACATCATCATTACTGGGAGGTTATGGATAGCTTTAAGTCAGAATTACATTTATTCATATCAATAATTACTGAGAAATATAGACTTTACAATGATCTATGATTACTGCTGACTCACTTATTATTTTGAAATATTTTTAACCCACACATCTATTTATAATTTTTTTTAAAAAAAATTACCCATCCGCCTAATGTTTAAAATTATTTTAATAGCTGGTTTAGATCTTTATTTATTTATTTTAATGCATTTTTAATTAAACATATATTATATTTAATAATATAAACTAAAACCATAAAAAATTGAATTCTGTTATCTTCATTTCGCTTGAAAAATTTTTTATCCACCCCCCCCCCATCCCCCACGTCCGTCCATTACTTAAAAAGTTTATACCTTCCCACATCCTGCCAAATGTTTAAAATATTTTAGAAAACCCGATCAATCCCGAAGTATGGGAGGGCGGGGTTTGCAGACTTCTAAAGTAAACCCTACAACCATATACCCTTTATTTTGCTTTCTTTCTAAATAAAAAATTAAATACACATCTCTCCCAGAATGCTTGCCCGCTTCGCAGCACATTCAAGAACCCCCTTCAAATCAGATCTCTATCTAGAATTCGCAAAGCGGATACAGCTAAATCTCCTTCTGATTGCATTTCCTCTTTACTACCTAACCCTAATATGAGGCGGAATGACTTAAATCCCTATTTATTGGTTAAAAACACTATTAGCTTACTTGACAAAATACTCAAGAATTTCTTTAACTTAACAAATTAAAGATGGCGACTGCAACGCTTGTTCCCATCTCCTAGAGTTTAAGATTCCACAATTATTTATAACAAAAAAAGGTTCGCCTCTTGAGTCTAAAGTAAAACTGATTTAAAAGAAAATGGATTGTTTAAATTTTTAAGATGCTTTCAAATTGGTCTCTTCTTATGATTCACTGGCCACCAGGCAGATGAGATATACATAAAACTCTTTTTAAAACAATCTTCTTCCATTTCAACATTAATCACTTAACTTTATTCTCAATGTGCTTCCGATTTCATTTCAGACGAAGTATAGAAGACAATCTAATCTTTCCACCAGGACCGTTCTTACGGCCTTGCACGGCCTTGATGGGATCAGGCCCATGTTCCACTATTGTAAAATTTCTTCATTGATCAGCTCACAAACTTTAATTCTTCCTAAAATCACAAAAATATAAATTTTAAATCTTATATGGCCTGGAGACTTGGCAGGACTCAAAAAGTAACATAAACACAATTCAGACATTTATAAACAAATGCCTTAGACGAATCACCAAAACGTATTACCCATACAACACATCAAATACAACGCTCTGGAATAGATGCATCCTACCAATCAATCGTCTCATACCCTTGAGGAGACTAGAATTACTAGGCCATAGCTTAAGACACTCGCAGGAAAATATGATATTCTCGTCCTTGAAATGGTGCCCTGACGGTAGGAAGAAAACTCCTAAATACTATTGGTTGGCGAAATGTTTGAAAGATTTGGACCTGATTAACCTCTCGTTTGCAGATTTCATGGCACTCAGCAAAAACAAGAAACACCTAAAAGAACATTTACAATACATGTTAAAATATGGCCTAAATTAATATTGAAACCGTTCTTCTCCTTTACTTGTTTGATAATGATAATAACCTGAACAACAACAACATAATGTAACTTCCTTTATTAACCCACGACCTTTCTTTTCTGGACACACGATATCGGCGACGATAATGATAACAATTACGAGACTATTAGTTGTATAATGGACAATGAGAAGGTACACTGGTTATAATAATAACGCAATAACGCGGACGAACTCAAATATCATTGGCACAGCACATACAAAATCTACAGGACATAGGATATTTGGCACACCGAACAACGAACAAGGAAGAGACTCTTCATGCAAACTTAACATAAATTCTCAATACTTACCAAGATATCAGGATTATTATTTTTTGTTGCCTCACTAAATAAAACTTAAGGATGCAGGTACATTATTATATGACATTATTTTTTCTTTTATTTTTTATTTTTTTCTTAACACAATTCTGCCGGCAACGGAACTAATACATCACCATTATTGTACCTCTTCCTTCTTCACTTTGCTAACTGGCTACATAGTGGTATCGTCCACTATAATAAAACGGGTAGACATCATGTATGGGACTATATTATAGTGAAGATACATGATGCACGCTTCAACTCCTGGTGGGTGATGAAATTGCACTTCGTGCAATTTCTGGCGTGGTAATGAATGAATGAATGAATTTTTTGAAACAATTTTTTTACTTATAAAATAGTGCATAATTTTTATTATGAACTAATAAAAATAAGATAATTTATGTTCTATTAGCAACCAATATCCTAAATTCCACCCAACGAGTCAAAAATGGCTTGGGTTTGAAAATCGTGCTTATTTAATTTTTTTTAAATTATATCAATTAAGTTAGTTAAAAAATTTTGGAAAATCATAAAAATCTGATTCTGACCTCTACAGATATCAATTAATATCTTTTGCAGGGTAGGCATTTAATTTGGATTTAGATAATTTTTTTAATTTATCATGAAACACGCTAAAATATTTATTATTTTTTCAAGAACCTAGAATAAAGTCTGGGTCAAAATATAATATAGTTTGATCAGGGGATCATTAATAATAAAGCGATTTAAAGGCTGAGTTGCAGACGCAAATAATTCTTTTCAAATGACATCTATACCGTTTCGCAATAGAAAAACATTTTAAAAAAGCAAATTGGTTTCATTTTAATTTCTTTTGCTTGTTCATCTTTTTTTGCGCGTGAAAGCCGACAAAAGACTTGATATCTAGATAAGAATAATAAAGGGGAGGGAACTAAAAATCTCTTCCTAGTTGTTTAATTATATGTAAATTGAATTTAATATTACAGGGTTTGCTGTTATTTTCGCGCAAAAACTCTTATTCAAAATATGTATACTTCTATAGTATTTAATGGACGAGGTTGTTTAACAAGTTGTGATAGATGACTAGGCCTACAAAAAAACGAATCGAATAATTGCGCTATTCGTATTCGTACGAATAATAAAATAAATTTTTCTAAAGCTTATAAAATATTTTGCAAAAAAAATTTTACAGATGTTTAAAGATGACACTTTTAAGGATTCTCTAAACTAATTGTCATTACAATATAAAAATTTATAGAAAATAAACGAAATAAAACCCAATGATTTCATATAACTTTAACCAAACAAATTGACCAAAATATCCGATTTTTAGAATTAGAATTGCTTAAAAAAAATATTTAAACTATTTCTTCAATCTAATATTCAAATTTTATTAAAATTTTCTAAAAATGTACAATAATCTCATTTTATAAAAATATAATACACAAAAATATAAAATTATAGTAAATCCGAATTTGATAATATCCAATTTTTTAAGCATAAAGTCTTTCTAATAGTCCTCCTTCAAAGACATTCTATTTTTCATTATCATATATGTTCCTATTGAGAACAACCGCTTACATGAAGCCGAAGATCCCTGAATTGACAATATATCAGTTGCCATTTTCGACAACACAGGAAAACGATCCCCATGCAATCTCCACCATTCTAAGGGAACTGATTCTTATTTCGTTAAGATATGTCTCCACCTTAAATACTGATGCGATGTTATTTTGTTTAAAAATTCTATCCATGTTCGACTGTAATATTGGGTTAACTGATGTTGATTTGATATTATATTTTATTTTGTAATCATTATATACATCTTTAAATTTTTCTAATAGATTTGTCGTGTCTATGTTATATGTAGTTGATAGTTGCTCAAAAAATTCCATTTTTAGTCTAGGATCCAGTATTGTTGATATTATAGTGTGAATATTTGTTAAGTTATAATAAGTTTCTATTTTTTCAATCGCATTGATAGAGTTTATAAAATCGAGATTTATTTTACTTGCAATAAAATATTTGCGAATAATTACGAATATTTATATATAAATAATTTCGAATAATACGAATTCCTCATTATTCATATTCGATTCGAAATTTCGAATCGAATAATTGTGTTATTCGTATTCGTAAAATACGAATCGAATCGAATATCAAATAACAAATAATTCGTTTTAGGCCTATAGATGACATAACAATTTTGGAAAATATTTCGCTAGTAATCAAGATGCACATTTAATTAAGTATGAATGTCGGTTTATAAATATTTTATTCCCTAATAGTATTTATTTATCAATTTATTTAAGCCTATTATTTTATAAGCACTTTTCTTAACAATAAAACATTTTTTCTTACGCCATCTAGTTAGTTTCGCACCCGTTCGCTCTCTGAATGAAGTATCCTATTATTTTGTTTAGAGGCTATGATTTATTTCCTTCTTCTGTTTCAGGGTATCACATTTGTACTTTAGTCAAATTCTGTGACTCATAAGGTGATCTCATTCAGTGCTCAAAGTGGTCTTTAAAATTGCAAAACTTGGCAATTATATTTTTCTATATAAATTATCCAATTATAATTTCATTTCATATATAATTCTCGTGAATTCAATTTTAGAAGGATTGTTTATTTATTTTTACGAATTGTTTTTGCTAATTTTGTTAATCGATGTCGACCTAATTTGTCAAAGAAATTGACCAAAACTGACTAGTTGTAAACTAGTTCTTAAACTCAAGCTAAGAACGAGTTCGTTTTTTTAGAAATAAATAGAATAAAGAATAAGGGAAAGCTGTTTCTAACTAATTTTTTGGTAAATATCCGAATATTTTTATGTATAAGCCTCATTTTCATTTTTATCATGGACTTGAATCGTTTAATTCAATATTAAATCAAATAAAAATATCGAAATAATTTAATAATATCCTTTATTTAATCATGTTGCTTTGACCAAATTTACAAATAGTTACCCTATAAAATATTAGAAAATGGCGTTTACCCTCTTCTCATGTATATTTATTTTAAAAGTTTATAATAAAACCTAGAAAATTATCACTGATTTACCTTTCATCTTGCCTATATAACGCAGGGTTAGTTTTGTTAATATTCATAAGAAAATATACTATGAATTTCGTCCAAGTCTCAACAACAGTAGGTTAGCCCTATATTTGTTAAACTTATAAATATTCAAATTTATTTCAAGAAATTTGAAATTTCATTTTGATATAATCTTATTCTTAATATATATTGAAATAGTATTTAAATATTATACTTTGAGTAAAAAATAATAATTTTATTTAAAAGTATTCATTTTTTATATATCAATTTATTTAAAATTTGATTCAAATTATCTTATTAATTTTTTATTGTTAATATAATTATCTTCTTTATATAAATCATTATTATATTATTTGAAAAAAAACGTTAAAATATACAAGTAAACTCAAATTTGATAATTATTTTACAACAAATCCAATCTTAAAAATAAGTATTAATCATGTCTATTCTGACTCTAAAACTGATCAGAGTTCAAAAGGCAACAAATTAATTAAAAAAAATAATACTAATAACCAAAATTTTCCTTAAATTTTCACTCAAAAACAGAGTGCGATTTTTTGATAAAAATAAATCTTCAACAAACATTTTAAAATGTAAGTCAGATTCCGAAATCTGCAAAATTAGGTCACCCAAGGTTGCTGAGAATTTCTATTTTAATAGGAACAGGAACCTTAATATTCCAAGATCCGATTATATAAAGGAAAAGGATGTAACAAAGACCATCCGCAAATGTCAAGAGGATTCACCTTCTTCCCCCCAAGTAAAAACAACTTGTTCCTCCAATTTTATCACTCTCCCACAAACAAGAAAGTTACCTATCTGGAAACCAAAATAGAAAAAAAAGAGCATAAAAGAAAACAGACCATATAAATTTTGGAATAAATGAGTATAAAAGTAGAAGAGAAGATAATAAATAACAACAAGGAACAACCCAGATAGAAATGAAAGTTGATACTAGAGTACAGAAATGTTTATAAGATCATAATAGAAAATTACTAGACAAAGAGAGTGGTAAAATTGGAGGAACAAGATGTTTTCACTTGGGAGGAAGAGGGTGAATTCTCTTGACATTTGCCGATGGTCTTTGTTACATCCTTTTCCATTATATAATCGGATCTTGGAATGTTGAGTTTGCTGGATATCCTCTTTCAGCAGCCTTTGGTGAATCCATTTTGCAGATTTCAGTACCTGACTTAGATTTTAAAATATTAGATAAAGATTTATTTTTATCGTAAAATTGCACTCTTTTGTTGAGTGCAAATTTTATTGGAAAATTTTGGCTATTATTTTTTTTAAAACTAATTTATTGCTTTTTAAACTCTGATCAGTATAAGAGTCAGAATAGTCATAACTAATACTTATTTTTATGATTGGATTTGTTGGAAAATAATTATCAAATTTGAGTGTACTTGAATATTTTAACATTTTTTTTCAAATTATATAATAATGATTTTGTAAAGAAGATAATTATTGTATTAACAATCAACAAATTATTAAGAAAATTTAAATAAAATTATAAACAAGATGATATAATTGAATATTATTAAATTTTATATCACTCATTTTTCATGAATGAAGAAAATTAACCAATTGAACATGAATAAAAATTGGACCATTAGCTCTTCTCTCATCTGTTATGAAAAGAAAGAAGGCGGATTTACCTGCGAGTATGTAAAAATATATTTTATTATTATTCACTAATTACTTTTTCTCTTTTTACACAAGCTATATATATACTATATAAAATTAGAATATATATGATTAAACAATAAACAAAAAGTAAGGTTACGAAAAATAATATAAGTTGAATTTGAATTCATAACAAAAAATAAAAGTATTATTTGAATAAATATAATGAATGTACGTTATATAAATTAAAATATATTACTATTCAATAACCAATATTTTAATTTATTAATTCCTATAGTGTAACATGTTATTTCAACTTACAAGTGTAATTTGCTTACATCTCATAACGGTTTAGAGCATATTACTCTAAAAATGTAACGGTTACTTAATAGAGAAATATAACCTCTCTACCTCAAAAAATAGTTTAGAGTTAGGTAAGCATTATTCAGAACAGGTAACGGTTACATTTAATACATCAAAAAATTTATCATTTATTTTGCTGCAAGCAATTTAAATAAGTAAAGGCAGTATAAACTAAAACTATACACATCACACACAATAACTTATTTATATTATTGATCTAAATTAGTGTGTGATCAAAAGATATACTATATAAAATCAATTTTTTTTTAAATTATGAACACAAATAAATCCTTTATTATCATTATATTTAATAAAAAAATATCACAAATTTAATACCACCAAAATATTTTCAAAATTAAATTTTAATACAGTGTTATAATTGATTTAGTGAAACATATTGACGATTAAATTAAAATCCATCCATATAAAATTATTTTCTTTGCAAAAATAATTAAAATATAGACAAAGCATTATTGAATATTCTTTTATTACTCCTTTTGTTATTTTAATTATTTCTGCAAAGAAAATAATTTTATATGGATTAGTTTTAATTTAATCGTCAATATGTTTGATTAAATCATCACAACACTGTATATGTTACAGATTAGTAACAAATTGTGCTTATAACAATGACATATCTAAAACCTAGACTGACGATTCATCCATTAAAATGCATTTTTAAGCGTCATTGAAAGCAAATCAGCTGAACGCGCCATTTTGGTAACACATATAGTAATTATTCTCATGTTAAAAACTACTATTAAATTGATAACTTGCTTCCTTATTATCTCGATGATCCGGTAATTCTTTAATAAAGTTTGCATCAGATATAGGAATTAGCTCTCTTTTAGAATTTAAATATTAGTATAACCAAGATGGCGTCTCCAGCTGATTTGCGTTGATGTACACTTTTAATGAATGAATCGTCAGTTTAGGTATTATATATGTCATTGGCTTACAATCAATTTCCGTAATATATTATTATATTACCTTTTCATTTTTATTATTATTTGTATTTACCGTATTATTTTTTAGAAAATGTTTTACTTGAGCCTGTAAATTAAAAATATATAATAATCACGGTGATAAAGTTAAATCTACATATCTCAGAAATTCTTTGTCTGTGATAAAAATTTTTTTAGAATCTCCAGTTATTGTTGTTAACTATGAACTTTTTCAAAATACTAAAGTTCCCTAATGTGGTAACAAAGGGTAGAAAAAGTACATTTTCTAATTGCGAATTGTATAATTTATATTTAAAATAGCTCATTTGTATATTCATTTAAGTTGCTGATGTTTATTTATTTAATTTGCTAATATAGAAAGTATTTTCCTTTGAAATCCCTGACCCAAACAAATTTCTGTAAGCCTTATTTAAAATAATAAATTGAGCCGTTAATTGTGAACAAATTGTGTCGTTCGTTCAAAGTTTGTAATGATGCATAAATTTAATTAATTCTTGACATGGAAGAGACGTTTTCGGCATGGGTTATGGGCGTAGCTAGATTCAATAAACAATGAAAATTCGATGGCATTCAACGCATTATCGAGAAGGTAAAAGTTGCTTCGATTCCCTAAGATGTCAGGAAAGCGGTCAGGAGCTCTATGACGATAGATGATATTTATAATCTAGGTCTAGAGGAAGACATCACGGAGCCCAACGACATCAAGTGAGTAGTGAAATTAGATGCCATACATTCGGCTGAATCATCTGGAACACAAGAAGAGATAAACTATATGGGCCGAGCTAAAAATAACCACGAGACCGTGAAGCCCAAGCAGGACTCCAATGCATTTCTTAAATCTCTTGTGAATTTTCACGAAATTTAATGCATATGATAGGAATCTTGAATATTTCTATTTTATAACAACTACCGCAACTGGAGGATGAATGACTTTTTTTCTTTACCTTGTCTTTATTTTCAAATAGATTTGTAACCTTAATTGGCTTTGAATTTTTTAGCGTCTCGTATTTTTCAATTAATTGGGACATCATTTTAAAATATAAGTTCTTTCGTTGGTTCTATATTCGTTATAAATGGTTTTCTTAGGCATGGGTTTCTGATATCTTCCGATATCTATCTATTGATTCATTCAAAACGAATAAGCATACTTTGTTCCGATTTATGAGATAAAAATAAATCCAATAATATAAATTTTGTTTTCATCAAACTTATCTGTCTTATAATTTATTGCCTAATTATAAGTCAGTTTTTGACACATTCACATGACTCACATGTGTAATCATATAAAAAAAATGAAAACATTATTTTTGTATTGCAATCGATGTTGATATACTCCCCTGTACTGACTTAAGAATGAAATGATGTTGATTTATTATTGGATAAAAATAAAACAGGATAGAAAGAAATTTACAAACTAGACATGTTTTTCGAATAAATATTTAAAATTTATTTAAAAAATATAAAAATAATCAATTAACGTCTCTCAAAATTATTATTTATATATTAAATACGTTAAAATACTATTTTAAAAAATTGCGGGAGAAATTAAAAAATGGCGCTAGATTTTTGCTGGAGATTTCTAATTGCGGTAGTTTTGCGGGAGAGAGATGTCTGCGTGTAAACTAAAAAATTGCGAAAGTCTCCCGCTGATGAGGGGAGACATGGCAACTCTGTTGAAACTACTGAAAACGTTCTTGTGAGTTGTAGAAAAAATCTTAAGAGATTTCGGAGTAAGATCACGCTCAAAAGTTTGACCAAGATCTTTGAAGATAGCAAAATTTGAATATTTATTATTTTTAAAAAATTTTGAGCAACAATAAAAATTGAAGTTTTTGAAGATCATAAAATTTGAAGATTTATTATTTTAAATAAATTTCGAACAACAATCTTGAAAGATCTAGATCTTTAGAGATTTTTTATTTAAAATATTTTTGATCAAAGATCTTTTATCTTTATATTATACGATGTTATAATATATTATTCTTTAAAGTATGGGTAAAAATGTATATCGTTAACATGTTTTATTAAAATTTCAATGGAGGTGTAATATAACATAGAAAAGTCAATTGTCATAATCGTTATTTTATAATATTTTAATTTTTATTACCTCTATAGTGAAAAATATATATTGTTGACATGTTAAATTAAAATTTAAATGAAAAAATGCTACAAAAAAGTGACAATTGTCATAATCGTTATTTTTTAATAAAATTTTTTAACTAAAAAGAAAAATATTTTTTTTAACATGTTTAATTAAAATTTCAATAAAGATGTAGTACAGTGATTATTGCCATAATCATTATTTTTTTAACTTTTATGACGTAAATGGGTAAAAATATATTGTTAACATGTGAAATTAAAATTTAAATGAAAATGTACCACAGAAAAGTGACAATTGTCATAATAGTTATTATTTAAATTTTTTTTAGCATTTAGGGATAAAAATATATTGTAAACATGTCATATTAAAATTACAAAAAAGATGTGCCATAAAAAAGTGATAGATAGTTATTTTTAAACTATTTTAATTTTTTTTTTGATTCAAATGGGTAAAAAATATATTGTAAACAGGTTAAATTAAAATTTCAATAAAGATGTACCATAAAATAGTTATAATTTTCATAATATATATATATTTTAAACTTTTTTGAAATATTAAAGATATAATACAGTAAACTGACAATTGTCATGTACATAATTTTAAATTTTTATAATCAACAAGGAATTAATATTGAAATTATTGGTACTTTGAAAATTATTAAAAATCGCTAAAAATATATATTGTTAACAAGGTTTGTTTTAAAAAATTAGCGTCCATCTATTTTTTTTAAGGAAAAATAGGGCATAGCATGTTTCTTAAATTTTTGATGGTTTTATAGATTGTGAAATATTTAAAAACGATGATTTTTAACTTTTATAATTTGAGCATTATTTAGGATTAAGTAAAAGTCATGTTTTTACTATTTACAACAATTTAAAATAGCAAGCCTTTCCAGGCAATATCATAAAAGTCAAATTTAAGTCACAAATCCCAATTCTTTAAATATTTGTATCGTTTGTTAAATTGTTTGGTTGGGTCGAATTAGCATCATTTTTGATAGGATTTTTGGTTAAAAAAATGAAAAAGATCCAACCCAGTGGGATCTGTTTGACCAAATCTATAAACAAGATCATCGTCCCAAAATCAACTTTATATAATATTTTACTGTGTATTTTTTGCTCAATTCGTCATTCATATTTTTATTACTTATTAACATTGAAATAATTATTTTGTATTAATAAATTAGAATATATTTACCTTTTAAAATATTTTAAACATTAATTTACCAACTCGAGTCGCGAAATGCAATTATAATTATGAACCTTTATTGTAAACTTGATGAAATAGTTCAGTACTAACATCGAAATAATTATCATTAGTAATAAATTCTCTTCTTAATTTGCAAAATTGTAAATTTTTTAGTTTACATTAGCAACTCAAGTCAGGTCCATGAAGTTCACGGACTTACTAAAGTCTCGATCATGTTAATTATGAAAGGAAGAGTAATTCAAATTTTAACATCGAATTCGCGTTAATTAACTTGTATTAATAATTAGCAGAGTTGTTAAAGTCTATCTTGATATAAAAATGTAGTATCTGTATCTGTATCTAGATAGATTTTTTAGAAAGATATCTGTATCTGTATCTAGATATTATTTTAGAGGTATCTGTATCTGTTTTTAGATACTTTTTCAGATACATTTTATATACCCCTTTTTTTTATTATAAATAAAAATATTTGACTGTAAAATTTATTTTATTTCATATGAGCTTATGAAATAAATATATATATATATATATATTATATATTAATATTTATTAATATTATAATAAAGAATTATATATACATAAAATATTAAAACTTATATATAAAAAATATATATAAATATTCATTAATTTAAATATTATGTCCGAGTTTATCAATAAACCATACAAATTTTAATATTACAATATGGAAATGGTAAATTTTATTTTATAACTAAATTTTTAAGTTTATATATTTATTTAGATCTATATCGATGAAGAAGAGGAAGCAACAACAAGTTCTATTGCTTTACCATGGCCAATTTATAGAGAATATTTTAAAATAATATCTCAAAACAAAGAAAACAATTCTCTAATGGTAAAATGTTTGCCGTGTCTACCTAAAAATACAAAAATATCCGTCAGTAAGACTTCAACGTGCAATATCTTGAAGCACATAAGGGTATAGATATTATATATTTAAAATTCTAATTTAAATTTTAAGAGAAAACATCCAACCTTGTTAACAAAAATACAAAAGGGGAAGGAAAATAAAACTACCAAAGAAAATACTGGACAAGGCTCATCCTCCATCAATATTTTTGCTAAAAGACCTTTGACTTTAACTCAAGGCACTTTAGATGATTTAATTATTGCTTTTATTATAGATGGCATGCAGCCATTTTCAATTGTTGAAAATCCTTCTTTTAAAAAAATGATCAACACTTTGGCTCCACACAAAAATATGATTTGCCGACAGACAGTTGTTGGTAGAATTTCCCAAAGATGGGAAAATGAAAAGAAAGAAATAATTAAAAGTCTTATAGAACCATCATTAATATGCACAACAGCAGATTGTTGGAGTGCCTATCGCCGGTATAGTTAACATTTCAATTTGTATAATAATTAATTAAGAATAATTAATTCAGCAATTTTAATAAATTTTAATTTCTAGTTCATATATAGGAGTAACCGCTCATTATATAAATCCAATAAGTTTGGAAAGAAAAAATGTAGCGTTGGCTTGTAAAAGAATGACTGGTAGTCATACATATGATAAAATAGCAAAAAATTTACAAGATATAGCTAAGGATTATTGCATTCAAAATAAAATTTCAAAGACCATTACAGATAATGCCAAAAATTTTAAAAAATGTTTTAGGTTTATTTTATTATAAATAAATATAAACATAATATATGATTGATTACTTAATTTATTAAAGAGTTTTCAAGCCAATTGAAAATAATACAAGTGAATCAATTGATGATCTGGAAGATGAAGCAGTTGTGCCAATTTCTATATCAAATCTTTATAATACTGCACAGGATTCTGAATTATCAGAATCATTTAGTTTACCTCATCACCAATGTTGTGCCAGTCACACATTGAATCTTATAGCCACTGTGGATGCCAATAGAGCCATGCAGTGTAAACAATATCAGAGGGTAAAACTAATTTTAATTAAATAAGTAATATTTTCTTCATTAGATATATAGCACAACACTACTTAAATGCCAAAATATATGGAATAGGCAAAATAAGTCTCCTATTTCATCTGAGATTATTAAGGAATATATTGGTCGTTATTTTATATGTCCTAATATAACTAGATGGAACTCCACCTATAATGCCTTACAATTAATGTCAGAAATTATAAAAGATAAATCTGACAAAGTAGACAAGATATGTGATGGAATAAAACTACCTAGGTTTTTACCTAATGAATGTGATTTTATTCATGAATATTGTTTAGTAAGTTATAAATAATATTTATATATATAGCATTATTTTAAATTAGCTAATGAAGCCAATAGCTAATTCCCTTGATATTTTGCAGGGAGATAAGTATATGTACACAGCTTATTACTGTGCAACTATTTCACAACTTATTATCAAATTAAAGAATTTTAAAGAAATGAACCTGAGATTCTGTTACCACTCTTAGATGCCTTACTTAAAGGGATTGAGGATAGGTAAATTAATATAATAAATTAAAAATATTTAATAATTCTAGGTTTATTGTGACCTTATTTGAAGATGATAATATTATAGCAACCATGCTCCACCCTTTTTTTAAACTTGATTGGACATGGTTGCAAATGGAAGAAAATCTTAATAAAAGAAAACAATTAATACAAAGATTAGCTGGTGAATTATCAAAGTCATCAACTGACTGCAAGCAAATAACCTGCCAAAAAAAAACAAATAATTTAATTTCAGATTTTTTTCAGTACCCTACAGCAGATATAATTTCTAATAATGATTTAAATTTTGATAATCAACAAATTTTAAATAATTTTTTCAAAAATGAATGTAGAGATTTTAGCATTTTTAAAGAATACCCTGATATAAAATTGTTATTTATTAAATATAACACTACAATTCCTTCAAGCGCCCCTGTGGAAAGACTATTTAGTGTTGCTAAAAATGTCTTTACAGATAAACGAGGATGCCTAAATGATCAAAATTTTGAAAATGTTTTATTACTGAAATCTAATAATTATTTATAATTATTTAATCATATATTATCATATATTATATTAAAATCATTATTTTAGTTATATTCTGATAAATGTAATATCGCGTCAATAAATTTTTTAGCTCATTTCATGAATTTTCACAATATAATATTAATTTAGGTTTATGCAAACCTATAAGAGCATAATAAAAAATGTATCTGTATCTTGATAACTTTTTAGACGCTGTATCTGTATCTAGATAACTTTTGAGACTATGTATCTGTATCTGTATCTAGATCCATTTAAAAAGTATCTTTTAACAACTCTGATAATTAGATATAGAATACTTATATTATAAGGTCGGAAAAGTAAATTAATAACTAAATAAAATAATCTGTCTCTGTTTAATAATTTTCACAAAAAATAAGGTATCTGGATATTATTTTTATTCAACTATTTTATGTTAAAATAATCATATCCTATTTTATATTTATAGGAAATTTTAA
This sequence comes from Gordionus sp. m RMFG-2023, assembly GCF_954871325.1. Lineage (NCBI taxonomy): Eukaryota > Metazoa > Nematomorpha > Gordioida > Chordodea > Parachordodidae > Gordionus > Gordionus sp. m RMFG-2023. Next base: position 26,064,472 of record NC_088778.1, on the reverse strand, counting down.
GAAGTCAAAAAACATTTAATATCTTAAGAAAAAGTGAGATAAATTAAATCGATGTAATTCTATTGTATAAAATTTTCAACCGATTTAATATGCTAAAAACAATTTTGCTATCCCAATCTCACATCCTACATATTATACATCTTTATTTTGTGTTTCAATTAATTATCATTTATTAAAAAATTTAATGAACTCACCTACCTACACCCTTTTCTTTTTGGAAAGGATAATAACTATTTTTAATTAATAAAAGATACATTTAAAATAATTCACTTATCGTAAGTAGGTTTTTTTATATTTTTAATTTTAATATGTGGATCTTAGAAAATCACAAAAATATCAAAATCTCAATATTTTAATATCGTTGCTTAAAATTTTTTTAAAATAAAGAATTTTAGTATCTTTGAAGATTTTTTTTATTTTTATCAAATGCATATCTCTGGTAATACACCTAGCTTGATCGAAATATAGGGGCGTCATAACCTCTACAATCTCAGGGGGCTCAAAATTTTTTTAAAAAATTACCTTTTTTAATAGCTAACATTATTAAAATTGCCTCGTTTTAGTTATATATAATTATCAAAATTAAATAACATTGGGTATTAAAAAGTTCCAAATTTTGATACAACTCTTCAAGGAGGTTATAGCCTCCCCCCTTTAGTGACGCTACTGTCGAAATAGGTACAATTTAAGCTCAACGTTTCCTTCCTATGAAAACTGTTTTAAGTTTTCTTCATTTGAATTGAGATAGTTATTGGAAAGCATTTTTTTCCAAACTCATCAGCATGCTTTAAAAGGATTAAGAAATCCTTAAAACATATGTTCTTAAATCGATATAATGTATTTCTTCTAAAAGTATAACTAAATTATTTTAGTCAAAACTATTGCTTTACAATATTCTTGCTAACAAGATCGATCTGTGTCAGAACATCATACCAAATAGCCAGAATAACTTAAAAGAGAAACTCTTATGGACAAAGAAACCGCCCCAATGCTACATTTTTGGCCTTTTGTTGTTTATGAAATATCTTCTAAAGCATCATAAATCTAAAAATATTAATTACTAATTAGTGATTATCTAATATTTGTAAAAAAAATACGGCCTTAAAATTTGCAAAGATTCGGAGGCTAAGAGCGTTCCTAGGTTGCCACCTCTAAGTATGACCCCTGTTGGACATTATAGTTTATATGCATTCTTTTTAATTATGTTGTTAATAATCAACGTAAGAACGTAATATCATTCAAAATATTTATTTAAATTTTCTAAATTGTAAATTAATTATTAATATTTTAATTTAAAATGAGCACACTAACTAGCATTGCTAAAGGGTTCCATTTTTCAAAAATGGCTAAACCAATATTTTAGCGAGAAAAAATATGCAAGTCTCAAAATTACGTTATTTCTGACACATAGGGAGATAAATCTCCAGGTTTGAGTAATATTTTTTTTAGCTAAAATATTGGGTTAATTATTTTAAAAATCGAACCGTGGAGCAACCACTAACCCTAACATAAAAGCTATAAAAATAATTATCACGCTAATTTAAAACTAGTTGATTGGTTTAAATACTGTATCATTTCCGTGAAAGAATAATATACTTTTTTTTTCATTTACAATATACTTTCGTCGTTAAATAGATACACATTTATATTACAATTAAAAATAAAAATGTCGAATTTTATTGAGTCTTTTTCTTAACCTCGGCACAATCGAGACGCCCTCTGAGAACTTTGTGCTTGACTCCGGGCACATCCTTTAATCTACCACCTCGGATGAGAACCACGTTGTGTTCCTGTAGATTATGGCCTTCCCCGGGAACGTGGGCTATAATTTCCCGGCCAGTCTGAATTATCCGCACTTTAACGCACTTCCGATTGGCCGAATTAGGCTTTTTCGGCTTTTTGATTATGGGTTTTATCACTATGGCTTTGAGAAAAGGTTTCCCCAGCATAGGGCGTTCGTTGAAGGGTTTAGGAGGTTTGATCGGTGGTCCATGCCTATGCATCCATTCTAGAGAGGCCATGGGTCGTGCTTGAAAACGAAATAACGGATTTGTGGGCATAAATTTGGCACATTTTTTGATATCGGTGATATATTTTGAAAAGCATAGGTTGCGAGAAGCTGTCGTAGGGTCACATTTGACCTTACAAATTATGTTTAGTAAAGTTTTAGCGATTTTATTTGTTTGTGTGGCTATAAAATAAATTGTTAAAAAAATACAACTTTAATAAGGATATTTAAAAAAATATGTTTGGGAACGATGCTGTATTGTCATAATTTATTTTAAATATTAATAACATACTTATAAATTAATTAATAGGGTATAAAGCAGGGGAACCGTTTGCCTTTTACAAAAAGTCTATAAATTTTTTAAACTTTATATTCATATATAATTTATCGGAGAAGCAGTTCGCCCCAATATTTCTCTTTGGAGGGCTGCCCACTTTTCCCGGCCTTCGGGCTAGTTTTATATGCATTGATTTATATATTCCGTTATATAATTAATTATAATATACTTGCAATCGCAAATCAAAATTATTATTTAACATAAATGTTGAATCTAAACTCGAATGCTTTACCCTCATAACCAGTATAAAATCCTCAAATAACCCCAATCTAAAAGCTATTTTTCTTAAACAAAAAAAAAATTAGAAAAAAATATTATATCAAATTTATCTTTGATTCGAATTTTTTCCCCAAAATAAAAAAGCGGATAATTCAATAATTTATTAAGCAAAGCTTTTGTACACTCAAAAATCAGAGCAAAAAATAAGTAAATTATAGATAGATTATTTAACTTATAATATTTTTGATTATGCTTAAGACGAAAGAGATATAATAATTTAATGCCATAAGGGGAAATTAAAAATATAAAATTTTGTAGGAAAGCTATTTATAAATAAAATATTAGTGCATTATTTTAAATAGGTTGCTAATTTTTAATAAACTAAGTGTTAATTTTTAATAAACTAGGTGTTAATTTTTTAAAAAATAGGGTGGTAATCCAATTTTCAAAGTTGATGTTAATTTTGAAAAGGGGTGCTTTAGCGCCCTATCTAACGATGTCCTGAGTAACAAGGTTAAAATCTAACAAATACCTTAACTAATATATCTAGTGTTGTTAAATGTCTAGATTTACGTGATTTAAATTAAGATTTTAGCAAAAATAATATTATCCAAGCTTTATGATTTTATTAATAAATGTCCACACTTTTTGCCACCTATGAAGATCTCTAGGTTTGCGTAGTATTTTTTGGCGAAATCTACTATAGGTTATCTGTTTTTAAAATCATCCGTTTAACAAGACTAAATATATTCGAACCTACTTTATACACACCAGATCATCAAACACCTTGAGGACAGGGTAAAAGTACTTACTTCATAGTAAACCAGGATAAACCAATTAAAAAAATTTCCAAAGACCAGTTAAGAAGGTTAGATATTATAAATTTAATCAGAAATAGGATATAAATATAAATTTATTCAATAGCTATAAACTAGCAAACATGCAATATTAGAATACTGTAAGCATCTTTTTTTGGGTAACGCTAAGCCAAATTCATAGGGTGGAGTCTAGCTCAATTTATTATTTTTAGACTAAAGACTGGCTAAAAAATTTTAATTAAAAAATTATATGTATTAAACACATTTTTATAACAAGTTAAATAAATAATGGTAATGTATTAATACCAGAGTTCCATATTAGCCCATAGTTTCTTTAAAACTGAGCCTATTCCATTTATTAAAATTTAATTTCCAGCGAGTCTGGTTTCATAACAATTTGCAGAGCTCCATAGATTAAAGGTCTGCAATAGGACTCATTGTTTTATTTTTTTTAGCCTGCCTACCCATTTATGTTTTTTTCTAAATTAACCCCCCCCCCTTGCAAACTAATTTAACTAAATATTTGTTTAACAGCCCAATGTTTAAAAACTATTTTAAGGTTTGGCCCATTATTGATTTATAATTTTATAAAATAGACAATATTATGAAATAAAAAAATGATTTTTATAAATAGAAGTCTTTTCAACTCATTTTGCCCAAAAAATATTTAAAATTCACCCACCTATCATTTAAAAAAATGTTATTTAACCCACCCACCATCCATCCAAGAAAATATTTTAAAAAGCCCATCAATTGCAGACCTCTACAATAGACTGTATAATACTACCATAGCAAATTCAATTTTCTTCTAGCCTGAGAATAAGCTCAGATAGTGATCTGCTTAGGGCCTAATTTTTTAAGACTGACCCAGCCCAAAATCTTTAAAAAAAATTTGTCCTGCCCAGCCAAATATTAAACAAATTTTTTTTTATTTATTTTGAAGAGTTTGACTTGAAAAAAAAATTATTTGTCCATCAAGCCCAAATTTATTTAATTTATTGCAAAAAATATTCTATAAAAAAATATTATTGCTTTGTTTCTTGCAAGGACTTTAAAATATCAATTTATTTGACAAAATGTGATATACTTAAAAATTTAAGTATGAACCACCCAGTAACAAATTTTTTAAAAAATATTTACAACCCAGCCCAAACTTAAATATTTTTCAAAAATAGACCTTAGCTATGGGTTGGGTATGGGTTCAGATCTCTAAGCCGAGCCCCAATTTATTTCAAAACTTCCTAGCCTAAATTTGGACATTCAACTTTTAGAGCTCAAATATGAGATAACATTTGATAGTATTAATTATGTACCAAATCCTTGATCACATCCCTAGATCTTCCTAGGTTAGATCTGGTTGGTATTATTAAAATAGATAATTCTTATTACATTGCTTTTATAAATATAATGAACAAATATATTTTATGATATAAAAATAATCCAAGAAAATATAAAAAAAGTTAATATTCTTTTATTTAAGTCTAAGAAATTAAAAAGGTTAATATTTATTTTTAAAAAAAACCTGTTAATTTCATTAATATGCTATAAAATTCTGAAGTTGGTGAAATTCAGCTGACAGTTTAGGTAAGGCAATATTGTTCAAAATTTTATTATAGGCTGGGAAGTTTTAAAAATGTTTTTATGACAATTAGACAAATTTATGTTGTTTTCCATTATTATGGGTCATGCAAGACAACTTGTAAAAAATGTATTTTACAGGCAACCAGGTAAAGGTAATTATAGGCCAATTTTTTTAAAGAAACCAGGATAGTTCTGATCTGGGTACCCACTAATTCACATTAAGCCATTATAAATCGTCCTAGATTAATAAAATAAAGAAATATAAAAAAGACATTGAATATTGTTATCTATATTTATTCTTCGCAAATGAATGCTGTTAAATATACATGAATAAGTATTCAATATTTTATCCAAAATATTTATCAAAATACATAATTTTTTTTAAATAAGGTATAATAGATTCAAAAATATAGGTTGATATATATTATGTGATATTTTATTTGTAATTTTTTTATTTGCTAATAAACTTATAATCTGAAAAAAATACCTTCAAAAAATTATGCTTATATTGTATAGTAATAAAATTTTCAATATATGACTATGGCAAACTTTATGTTTAATATGCTATTAATTATATCATAAATAATATAATATTTTAAGATAAAATATATTAATTGTAAAATAGCAATTGTATGTTTGTTTTTTTTTAAAAAAACCTGAAAACATGAATTAATTGTACAAAAGAATTCAAATTAATTGACATTTTCTTGTACGACAGGTTTACAAAATAAATGGATTATAAAAATAATTAAGCTCTGATGAAATATTCAATTGCTAATATATAGTAGGTCTATAATTGAAGTACTCCACTTGCCCAAATAATAAAATGAGAAAATCAAAATTAAAGTTTTAAGCAATGATATTATCATTGGTTTTAGGTCAAATATTGGAAAAATTTCTCGATCAATTAATTAAAAATTTAAGAGATTATTTATTATAATAATAATAAATTATAGCTAAAATTTTTGCTGCAAAATATTTTATATAAAATTTATTTGATAAAATTAAAATTCAAGTGAAGTAAATATAACATTTTATGATTTTTTTATATGTTCAAAATGCTAAGGGGCGTGGCTAGCCTTCAATCTCAGGGGGATCAAATAAATTTTATATGGGGGGCAAAGCATACTCGACAATTTTCGGGCCTTCGGATGGGTTTTATATTAATATATTACACTTTCTTAAAATTTGCTAACTCTAAACAATTATTCTGAATTTCATATTTTGTCATTTATTATATTTTTCAAACAAAATAAACTAGCATATAAATAATGAAACATATCTAAAAATAATTTTTTTTTAAATACAAAATCTATTTATTACAGTAGACAATGTTTTATAGAATGGACTAATAAGAAGAAATTTATAGGCCTTACCAAATCATCAATTCTTGAAGAAGAGAATATAAATGACCAATCCTAATCATAAAACTATATGGTGGTTAGAGCTTCCTCTTAGATAACATGAAGGAAGCTAGCTAAGTAATCGAGAAAATTATTGTGAGATATTAAATTTCTAAAAGATTATCTTCCATTTAAAATAGTATATAAACGACTACACAGTTGATCATTATTGTTTATCTAAATATGCAATCATATGCTCTTACCCGTTGTTGTAATGTAATATTTAAATTACGTTGTAACACAAATAATAGATTCTGGCTAATTTGCAGTAATAGCCATGACACTCACGATGTTAGCTAATATCAGAATATATTATGTTGGATAAATTGATAAAATAAAAACCTAAAACCTTTGGAAGAAATAATTATGCAAATATATTTTAAGCCTGGAGTTATTTACAAGGCAATGCCACATTAGAAATGACATTTTCTAACTATAAAATAAAGACCAGAATGATATGATGAAACAATTAAGATTTTATATATTGTCGCACCCCCTTGGTATATTATATCTTAAAATAATAGTAGTTTGTAATAATATCAAAAATATACTTGTATTCAAAACTGTTTTTCGAAAAAAGAAAAAAAATTGTTTTCCTAAAAACACGTAAAAAAAGAGAAGAAAAGATAACAAATTTATTACATCTATTGCAGGATGAATAATAAAATGTTTATTTTTAAAAATAACTAAAAGATGGCGTTAAATTCTCGAAAGAAAATTGTTACTATATCTATTATCAAAACCATTTATTATTAAAAAATTAACTGTAATATATTATACAACTGTCAAATATGTATATAAAAGGGGCATTTTATCTAATATTATATAAACAACTGTATATAATAGAGGATTATAAACTATATGTCTACTTAGTTTTATAAAGATTGGACCTTGAAAATATTTTTAGGAATAGGTATGATAATTAAATTTAAAAATAAATATACAGTTGATTAGTCATTTTGAACTAAGCTAATTACAATATTAAATTTGCAAATTTTCAAATAATATATGATTATATTTTTTTAATTAGGATTATTTAATAATTTAAATAATAAAAGTCAATTAAACTTTAACGGTTAAAGCTAAATTAATATTTGGTGAGTTATAGATATTATATTTTTAATACAGAATTTGATTGCAAGCTGACATAGTGAAAATATAATTTATATGTATTAATCTAATTTAATAATTAAAATAGTATTCATTTAATAAAAATTTAAATAGTTTTATTAATTTCTAAATAATAAAATTAGATATATATATTACTCAATGGAATTATACATTCAGGGGGCAATCAAAAAAATTTTTTTTTTGTTCAAGGGGATATTAAAGAGCCATTAAAAAAAAAATTTTACTTCAGGGGGCTATTCAAATTTTTTAGGGGCCTCGAGCCCCTGCGCCCCTCCCCTCCCCCTTTCGACGCCTCTGGCAGTTATAGCCATAACACACGATTTAAACTCATATCAGAATTATATTAGATAAATTGTTAAAACAAAAACGCTACTAATCTTTAGAAGAAATTATGCAAATATATTGAAGCCATAAGTTGTTTACACGGCAAGGATGCCTTAGAAGTGAAACATTTTGTAACTATTAAATAATAACCTGAGTGATATGATGAAAGCAATTAAGATTATATATATTATTTAAAACAAACCAATAAAACAATCCATATTTATTCATAATTATATTTATCTATCCATTAAATATACAAATTATAAATAAATAATAATTATCCAGCTCATATATTCTTTATCCCATAGGTCCATTCTTTGTTCCTCCTAGCTGACATCTTCTCCAATTAATCCAATATCTTCACTCCAAAATAGCTAACAAAGGACTCTTTAAAAACCAACCATGTGATGATCACGTTTTTCCCCCATCCACCAGGAAAACTTAATTCCCCTGTCAGAAAATAACTGACATTTGATGTATTAAATTAAATTTATTTCTTCTTTTTTTAACAGCTACAACACGCCCACCTCACAAGCCCAGCGTCCCTCTCTCTGTGGTTGTGTTGTATCGAATCGTCCTTTGAATTGTATCGAATCGCCCCTTTTGTATCGGGACGCCTTGAAGACGTTCAGGGAATTTATCGAATCGTCTCCCCTTATGATGATTTATAATATAATATCTCCGATATATTTCAATATATAATCGCGAAAACACATATTATCAATAATGACATGTACATTGGGGTATCTGCATTTATAATCTATGGAACATTAATATGGACAATGTAATATCAGCAAAACATAATAATTCATTCATTTTAAGACATTTGAGAAATAGGATCCATAATATACATCATTAGGGTATGATTAATGGTAATTAGGAAATAATGATCTTACATATAACTGTAATGTGAACTCATTGTCTATGTGTGAAATGCAATTTCAACACATGTAATTGTCCTTCTGTCATGTAAACAAAATCAAAGCTACATTTTTATAAATATCTCCTAAAATAGATATAAAAATCAATTTTTAGGTATTAAAAATAATGAAAATTTGCCGAACAAAGATTTTAAATAAAATTACACGACATATGTATAGAAATAAATTTAATATTTTATAAGGAGGAAAAATATATAATGTGTAGAAAATACAATATTTTCCATCTAGGAATTACTCAGTATCCTAAGAAAAATATACCATTTCTACCTACCTCTGCCATCACAATGAGCACAAATTCACAAAAATGTAGAATGCAACGTAACAAAAATTGAGAATATAATGGGCTATATGGTATATATGAAGAATTTTTAATACACCTTCACAATATAAAATAATTTGAGGCTTTTCTTTAAAAAAAATGTTCATAAAATAAATAGTAATATGTGATGTGCTATAAAATAATTACAAAGATAAAAAAAATGTAATATGCATCAAAAATTTACAAAAAAAAATTTACACAAAAAAAACTTTCTCCAGTATGCAAACTAAACAATATTCTCACCTCAAGGCATACCCATCAACATGGCTGACCTTGTCTGTAAAAATATTTTCCCTTCACATCATTAAAAATAATATAATTGCAAATAAAACTTTTTATAAAGTTTTATAATTAAAAAAAAATATACATATATTAAATATAGAGATTTCATAATTTTTAAAAAAAAATATTACACATCATCTAATATATCATATAAATTCCTAACCAATTTATATATATCAAATGCAGACACTAAATCAAAATAACTATCCACCTATAACATTATAGATATTATTCTGACTCCCACATACTTCAATTCCTTTAAATTATTATTCATAATTAAATATATCATATGTGTAATTCACATTACACCCTATTTCATAAAAATGGTTAATTACTTCAAAACAAACAACAATAACTCACCCTCACACTTAATAATATATCAACCTTAATTGAAACTGAATTACATATACAATATTTTAACATTAATTAATAATAAATTATCCCACACATATCCATCCCTTTAAAAACCCAAAATGCTTAATTATATAATACACACCTTATTACAAAGTCTATTTCCATATATATTTTCCTAAATTTCAAATATTTAGCAATCCTTTCTGTCCTGCTGATCTTGAGGTCTTAGCTTCCTATGACGGAATACCTATAACACCATTCAATGAGTTTTAAGGCATACCAAATAAGAATCAAAATTGCATGTACAATATACATCTAGACATATAATATACCAAATATTACTGTCTTAAATTCCTGATATTATTTTCATATTCCTGCCTAATACTCATTACATACTTTCTATCTTAAGCCTTTTAAGTTAAATATTTAATATGAAATTAGAGAAACCCTTAAACTCACCTCTTAATCTCACCTTTTCCTTGTATAGTTTCTAGTATTTGTGTTGTGGTTTCACAGTAAAATTCAAAATCACATGAAAAAAAAATGGTTCTTACCTTTTTATAACAAATAACTCTTGAATCTCCACGTTCTGTACATGCATCACTTTCTGATCCTTCATTGCATTGTGTTCCGCATTAATCCCTAGATAAATCCTGTCGACGGCAACAATAAAACAAATCAATAAAACAATCCATATTTATTAATAATTATATTTATCTATCCATTAAAAAAAAATATACAAATTATAAATAAATAATAATTATCCAGCTCATATATTCTTCATCCCATAGGTCCATTCTTTGTTCCTCCCAGCTAACATCTTCTCCAATTAATCCAATATCTTCACTCCGAAATAGCTAACAAAGGACTCTTTAAAAACCAACCATGTGATGATCACGTTTTTCCCTCATCCACCAGGAAAACTTAATTCCCCTGTCAGAAAATAACTGACATTTGATGTATTAAATTAAATTTATTTCTTCTTTTTTTTTAACAGCTACAACATTATTGTCGCACCATCTCTAGTTGGTATATTGTATCTTAAAATAATAGTAGTTTGTATCTTGTAATAATATCAAAAATATATTCGTATTAAAAATTTAACTCAAAACTGTTTTTCAAAGAAGAAAAAAAATAGCTTTCCTAAATAAGCGTAAAAAAATAGAAAAAAAGATATCTAATTTATTACCACCACCATTGTGGGATGAATAATAAGACGTTTAATCATAATAATATTTAAATTAAGTAGATGGCTTAAATAGTTAAATGTAAATTGTTACTTATATTTATTAACATAAGCATTTATTAGTAAATTTTTATAAATATTAACTGTAATATTTTATATCTTTCAAATACGTCTGCAAAAGTGGCATTTTACCTAATATTTTATAAATAATTATATATAATAGAATATTATAAACTGTATGTCCACTTACTTTTTATAAATAAATCTCTTATACTTATATTTGAACCTTGAAAATAATTTTAGAAAGAGACATGATAATTAAATTTAAAAATCAATAATATAGTTGAGTGATGTTAAACTCGGCTAATTACAATATTAAATTTGTTAATTTTCAATTAATAAATTAGGGTTATATAAAAATATAAATAATAAAAGTTAATTAAGCTTCTATTCTTAATGCCACATTAATATTTAGTGTGTGATATTAATATTCTATTTTTAACACAGAATTTGATTGCAAGTTGACATAGTGAAATGTATTAATCTAATCTAATAATTAAAATAAGATTCATTTAATAAAAATTTAGATAGTCTTTTAATTTTTAAATAATAAAATTAAATCTACATATTACTTAATAGAATTATAAAAGAAATCGTTCAGGGAGCAATTAAAAAGGGTATTAAGGAGTCATTAAAAAAAAAATTTTCTTAAGGGGGCTATTCAAATTTTTCAGTCGCCCCCCCCCCTCCCATAGCGACGCCACTGAAAATGCTATATTTATATATTTTATTGCATTTTTTTTATTAGAACAATAGATAAGTTCAAAATAATAACTTCAAATCATCGAAATTAACACTCTTTATTTAATTTATTATTACAATTAATGAATATATAATAAAACTAATATTTAATTAATAACTTTTACTTATGCATACGATCGGCCCTAGATATTGAAATTACATATACATTAAAATGATCAATCCTCTGAACCATCCTTGCTCTTTTTAATTTGCCTTTAATGTTGGCATAAGCCTCACTCATGTCTTTTAGACTTTAACTTAATTGGCTTTTCCTCTAGAGGTTGAAGAGCTAGGTAATGTATATAAATTTTTTCAAATTTTATAATAATTATTACTTCTTAATAATTTAAATAGTTACATATTTAAATTCAATTTTTATATCTTTATTTAACAAACATGTAGTGTTGTTAAAAAGTCAAGTTCTTACGACTTGCGACTCGAGTCGTAGTCTTAAAAATTTAAAAAATATTCCGAATCCCCATGGAAAAAAAATTCCGAATTCTCATGAAAAAAAAAATATAATATAATTACTTTTTCTTCTCATTTTTTGCGGCTGGCACCATATAATTAAAAGTCCAAAATAAGAGATTTAAAAAGAGTATTTTAAAAAAAGTAAATAGTATAAAATTAAGGCATATAATAAATGAAAAGGGATGAGGTTAAGATTTAAAAAATATATAAATATATTTATAAGAAATCCGAATTATTGCAACAATTTTTGTTTAAGCAGGGACCCGAATTGTTATTAATAATGGTTCAGTTTGGTTACGGTTCAGTATGTAAATGATTATAATAGTTTTGGTTATGGTTCTTGAAAATAATTTATAAAGGTTCGGTTCGGTTCAGCTAATTATAAAGGTTTAGTTCATTACGGTTAGAAATTTTATTTTATTGAAGTAGCACCATCTTCTAATTTATTTATATTAAGCATCTATGAATTATATATAAAAAAAATATATAAGATTCAAAATAACTCATTTTTAAATATATTATTTGAACTTATAAGTAATATATTTACAAGTATAAGATTCCTTTTTGTTAGTTGTGACGATAACACAAATTTTAGCCGCAAAAAAGCCCTTTCTACAGAAACTTGTGTTGGGGGAACCAGCACGTTTATATAATTCTGGATATTCAAATTATTTCCATTTTTAAAATATAAAATTGAACCGAGTTAAACCTGTTTAACCGATTTTTATAAAGGTTTTTTACTCCTTCAAAAAATAATTATATTCGGTTACGGTTATTATTCAAATATTAATAACAAAAATTAATTTCTAAAAAAAAAAATATTTAAGGGGATTCGGAATCTTTTTTTAAAAAAACAATTAAATTATATTTTTTGCCGCCTGGCTAGCACCATAAAATTTCATTTTTTTAGAGATATTTAATATGTATTACTTTTATGCTTTAAATCATTAAATACTCAAAAAAATGGTTTTATATAAATTTAATGTAAAAAAATAAATGTGGCAATGAAAATATTCACGCCCATTCACGCTTACCACTAAAAAAATTTCGACCAGACCCGCCCGCTCACGAAAGGCAATATTTTGATTCACGCCCGAAAATTCACGGTGTTTTTAAATTTTTCAAAACTTAAATGCTAAAATTTTTTACACTTTTTTGGATTTATTCTATTTATTTCTTTAATTCCATAATCCATAACAACAAAAAATAAATACATATTATAAATCCAAATTTTTATTTAGAAAAAGAAGAATGTCTATTTTTTTTTATTTCAATTGTGTACGCCTTTTCTCTAATAGGCGATTGGCTACAGAAAACAACTTTCACTATAAGCCGAAGTTGCCAGGGCTGACAAAATTTTACTCTCTAATTTTCACAAAAAAAGGAAATAAATTTTTCTGCTACCAAAACTTCAAAATATTGCCATTGTTATTTGTTTTATTTTTTAAAATTTTATTTTGATAATATTGATATTGGTATAATTTTTTAAAAAAATGATAAAACACTAAAATATTAAAACAACTATAATAATTGTAAAAATATATAAAATTACTAAAAAAAATATATATTAATAGTATCGAAGGCTCTAAAAAGAGCTTAATTTATTAATGAAAATGTACCTAAAAAACAAGTATAATAGTGTTTAAAAATTTTCAATTGAAGTTTTTGTTTAGGAAATAAGGATTCGCGATTTTCGTTTGATGCTAAAAAATTTTCGTGATAAAGTTTTTGAAAAAATATATGTAGTTAGTTGAAATGACTATTGGCGAAATATAATTTAATTTTGAATATTTATTAATTTTTTTATTTTCCCCACAAGTAAGTGGGTTTGCATTAATTGATGAAGGAAAATATGATACGCAGGTTGCATCCCAAATAAGGGATTTCTCATTGGACCATGGGGTGCAAGTTAAGCCGTAAGGCTTTTGAAATTAGGATCTAGAATTAAGCCTACCTTAAGTGCTTGAGAATAAATTTTAAAGTTTAAGTAAAAATCTCGCAACAAAACACCTAACCATAAAAAGAAAATAGAACTAGGAGCGTGACACCGGATGTTGTTTATAAAATGCTGGAATATTTTTTGTTTTCAAAATTTTTTTTTTCTTTTAAAAAGAGCTAAATTAAATTAGAAAATATGTATTTTAATTATAAAAGTGCAAATTTATATTTATAAAAAAAAATTAAAATTTTTGTGATTCATGGGAAATTCATGTTCACGCTCGATCCCGGGAAAAATTTTGGGAAGGTCCGTTACGACCAGTCACGCCTATTAAAATTTATTCACACTCACGCCGTGACCCACCATTACACGATGGGTCACGTGTAATTTCACGGCCCGCGCCCACCTCTAATCATCATTATTTAATTGTTTAGATAAAAAAGAATTCCATTGATAAAATGTTTAAATTATTAAGAAATGGATCTTTCATGGTATTAAGAAGTCTTGGCAGTATATGAGGTGGTAAGAATTTATCATCTCTTATATTATGCCATGTGCAATTATTAAATAAGCATTTGTATTATTTTGGTTAATATTTTTAGGCATATTTTGAAATTGGTAAAATAATTTTATGACAAGAAATCAACCTAATTTGCTAAACATCGACCAAGATTTATAAAAATGTAATAATACCCCCCGTTTATTATTTAATTTAATATATATACGGAATCACGAGGTCGAGTCCTATATCATAAACCAGAAATCACTTGGTTATGGAAGTAAAACAATAAAAGAATTAAATATATATAAAAATTTAAGTAACCCCATTCAAATTTTTAGAAGCAGTTGCTTCGGACCCTCACCGTTGTAGGGGCCACTGGTCCCCGTGTAGGGTTCACTCTTTCTCAAAAAAAATAACATTTTGAAAAAAGTATTAGATTTATATTTTTGAAATTTAAAACTACTATAAAACTAATAGAGCTGAACAGAATGAGATATTTGCTATTAAAATGATAAAATACTTTAATTTTAATAAGGTTTGCTTTTTAGGGCTCGACAAGACCCAGGTCACCCATAATGAATGAAAAGGGATAAGGTTAAGAAGACACTTTTATTTTTATAGATTTATATAAAATCTTTACATGAATATATATTTATTTATAAAAAAAAAAATTATCTATTGCATGCAACAGTTATGCAATGCAATATGGCATTTCGTTGAATATTTAAGTTTGTTCTTGAAACATTCGCTTCGTTTGTTCATGCAACCCATTTTGCAATTGCATTACGATTTTTCCATAGTTTGTAACGTATCGTGATATTTCTAAATATTTATAGCAGTTGAAATAAAAAGTTAATATATTTTATTAGGAGTATATATGGTTACTGAAAAATAGCTTAAATTACCTATGATTGATATATCTTTATTGGGAACTTCAAAATCATTTAATTTTATAGTTTTATATAAACCAGAAGCAATAAAGGGTGTTGAAATTCTTCCAGCACAGGTTCCTACCCATCTTTTATTTTTTTCAATTTTTATTATTTTTCCTTCACGACCATTTAAATAGGAAATAAAAGAAGGGGCCCTTTTTAAAATATTAGAAATACTATTCCCAATATTATTGGTAGCACAACGATTTTTCGAATTAATTTTATGGCCAACATTTTTTGAACATGGACTGTTAGTAATATTATGAACAATTTGAAAGCGCGATTCTTTGTTTGAAATATTTGCTATTTTAATCGCGATATATATGGCATTCACATAATTTTCCTCATTGGTAAATAATAAAAAGTGACGGCTTATCTGTGAATATATAAATAAATATTTTTATTTAATATCTCCTCTTTCCCTAATCGTTAAAAATAAAATCTACATTTCCTTAATTTCAAGGAAAATCGCTATCGATATTTAATTATATTAAAATTATTTCACTTTTAGTGATTTTTTAAATAAAAAAAGATCTCCCTCGACTCAGCCTAATTTTTAGAAAACCTAAATGGAGTTAATATTTTTCTAGCT
This sequence comes from Gordionus sp. m RMFG-2023, assembly GCF_954871325.1. Classification (NCBI taxonomy): domain Eukaryota; kingdom Metazoa; phylum Nematomorpha; class Gordioida; order Chordodea; family Parachordodidae; genus Gordionus; species Gordionus sp. m RMFG-2023. The sequence goes on along the minus strand of NC_088778.1, from coordinate 26,048,332 downwards.
TGACCCAATATAAATTTGTTAATTTTTATTTTTTATGTCATATTTTTTTTGTGAATAGTTTAAAAGGAATTTATTGGTAAATAAAAAGTACTATCAATATTTTAAATTTTATCACTAATGTATTAGAATATATTATTTTTAATATCTAATAATTATATGATAAATATCAATTATTTATCTTACCTATTTCCTTAAGTTCTTCTACTTGAGGCAAAAGAGCATGAGAAAGCTCAATAATTGTTAAATCTAATGTCATTTTTTTTATAAAACATTGAATAATTTTTACCGCAATCTGATTCTTCGGATTCACAATTAAATAAACCTCTGTTGCCAGTAGTATCTAAAATTTGGACAAATACTTAATGGAAATGTTGTTAACATGTTTAATATATTCTAAATCTAAAGGATATTATTTAAGAAATATAAACTTTGGTAAATTTACCGCTGCTATTACTATTTGAATCTTCTTCTTTAATATAAGTATTCAGATTTTTATATTCTCTAAAATATAACATTTCATGTAGAATAAATTTAATGAAATTATTTTAATAGCTTACCTAATTCTGTAGGCTCTGTAAGGAGCAGAGAATTGACAGGAATATGATCAATAATGGTTAAATCTAATGTATTTTAATCATGAACAAATATTTGAGTAATTTTTATCATTGCTATCAATCGAGTCCTCCACATCAAACGTATGGTCATATTTATCTTTTATAGAATCTAAAATGTAGACAAATAAATAGTGGAAACACAATGTTTATATAACCAATTCCAATTATCGAATTAGTATTATCGGAATCGGAAGATGTGCTGTCTGGCAATTGATAAGGTAAATCAAACACCAACATATCTTATATTTTTAAAAATTATTCAATTTATGGTTAAAATAAATCTTTAATACCATTATTAGATGTTGAAGGTTCGTTAGATTCGAAAAAAACTAAATAAGAAAAAATAACATTATTTTTTACTATTGGCCTCCCTTGTGTTGGATAATATTATATCTTTAGAATATGAAGGAGATAAAAATAAGTAATCAATATAAAAAAAACAATACCATTATCAGGACTCAGGACATGATGTTAAATCCATTTCATTTGAACTAGTTATTTTTTCTTGGTTATCATTACGAGCATAAAATACCTGATAAGGTGTGCTCTTATTGATTCTACTATAATTATTATTTATTTTTGAAACAATTTTTAGAAGCTGGTGGGACCAGTTAGTTTTGTTAGTTTCCAGCATATACGCAGATATGCGCGTTTCCAAAGTAGAATTTGCTCTTTCGATGAGCCCATTTGTCTCAGGATGCCTAGGCCTGGAATGAATAATCATAATGGATGGAAACTCTGTTTTTATCATATCTGTAAATAAGTTATCTAGGAATAATTAATTAGATATTTATAAATAATAAATTACTTTTGAATTATCTGCCATTATCACTTTGGGAAATTTTTGGTGGCCCAAATTGGTAGAATAAATTTCATAAAATTTCGACAATTCCTTCTGCTTTTTTTGATGCCAAAGCACTATCGCAGGTAAATTTGCTAAAATGATCCTTAAGGTGAAATATGTATTTATAGATCCCATCTGGGGTAGATGACATATCAATTAAATCAATTTCCACCCGTCCCCAGATGGATAGACTTATTAAGGGTTTTCCCACAGGAGCTTTTGGGAAGATTTTTTTTATAGAAAATATAGGACATTTTTTAATGGGGAATAGCCGAATAAATAGTCTCTATATTTTTGATTGTTGTATTAACACCGGGATGATTATTGTCGTTATGATGAACTTTTAATATTGATAAAATATTGGATATTATAATAATGGGGTTTGTTTTTTTTACAAAATAAAGATTCGTCTTCTAAATAAAAAAATATGAAAATACTTTAAATTTTAATTTTGACGATATATTTTCAATAGATTTGTATTTAGGTGTTTTTAATATGGTTTTAAATAAATTATATTCCATATCTGTTTTGGGTAAAAAAATTTGAGGCATTGAAAATATTTTTAAATTTATGAAATAATTTTAAAAAAAAACTTTCAAAATGTAATAATTTAAATTTTAAACATTCTCGTTTCCTTTAATTTATTTATTATAACAAAATGTCTCTAAAAAATAAAATTTTCTGGTGCCAATAAGGCGGCAAAACAAAGCAAGGAAAAAAAATATAATTCAATTGTTTTAAAAAGATTTCGAATCCCCATGGGGATTCCCAAAGTTTATATTTGTTCTACATAAAATGTTAGATATTAGAGAGTATAAAAATCTAAATACTTATATTAAAGAAGAAGATTCAAATAGTAACAGCAGCAGTAAATTTACCAAAATTTATATTTCTTAAATAATATCGTTTAGATTTAGAATATATTGCACATGTTAGTGCAACTCGTCCAATCAAAAAATACACCGACATGGGTAAGATATAAAATAACAACATTTCCATTAATTATTTGTCCAAATTTTAGATATTACTGGCAGCAAATATTTCTAGTTTTACATTTCAAAAATATAAATCTAATACTTTTTTCAAAATGTTATTTTTTCTGGAATTTTTTTTGGGAACGAGTGAACCCTACACGGGGACCAGTGGCCCCTACAACGGTGAGGGTCCGAAGCAACTGCTTCTAAAAATTTGAATGGGGGTACTTAAATTTTTTTTAAATTTAATTCTTTTTATTGTTTTACTTCCATAACCAAGTGATTTATGGTTTATGATATAGGACTCGACCTCGTGATTCCGTATATATATTAAATTAAATAAAATGGGGGGTCTTATTAACTTTTAATAAATTTTGGTCGATGTTTAGCAAATTAGGTTGATTTCTTGTCATAAAATTATTTTACCAATTTCAAAATATGCCTAAAAATATTAACCAAAATAATACAAATGCTTATTTAATAATTGCACATGGCATAATATAAGAGATGATAAATTCTTACCACCTCATATACTGCCAAGACTTCTTAATACCATGAAAGATCCATTTCTTAATAATTTAACCATTTTATCAATGAAAATTTTTTTTATCTAAACAATTAAATAATGATGATTAGAGGTGGGCGCGGGCCGTGAATTACACGTGACCCATCGTGTAACGGTGGGTGGCGTGAGTGTGAATAAATTTTAATAGGCGTGACTGGGCGTGACTAGGCCTACAAAAAAAACGAATCGAATAATTGCGCTATTCGTATTCGTACGAACAATAAAATCATTATTCGTTTCGATTCGTCGAATATTCGATTCGATTCGAAAATTTTTCTAAAGCTTATAAAATATTTTGCAAAAAAAATTTCACAGACGTTTAAAGATGACACTTTTAAGGATTCTCTAAACTAATTGTCATTACAATATAAAAATTTATAGAAAATAAACGAAATAAAACCCAATGATTTCATATAACGTTAACCAAACAAATTGACCAAAATATCCGATTTTTAGAATTAGATATGCTTATAAAAAAATATTTAAACTATTTCTTCAATCTAATATTCAAATTTTATTAAAATTTTCTAAAAATGTACAATAATCTCATTTTATAAAAATTGAAAATAATACAGAAAATTTAAAATTATAGTAAATCCGAATTTGATAATATCCAATTTTTTAAGCATAAAGTCTTTCTAATAGTTTCCTCCTTCAAAGACATTCTATTTTTCATTATCATATTTGTTCCTATTGAGAACAACCGCTCACATGAAGCCGAAGATCCCTGAATTGACAATATATCAGTTGCCATTTTCGACAACACAGGAAAACGATCCTTATGCAATCTCCACCATTCTAAGGACTCTTATTTGAACTGATTCTTATTTCGTTAAGATATGTCTCCACCTTACATACTGATGCGATGTTATTTTGTTTAAAAATTCTATCCATGTTCGACTGTTACTATTGGGTTAACTGATGTTGATTTGATTTGATATTATATTTTATTTTGTAATCATTATATACATCTTTAAATTTTTCTAATAGATTTGTCGTGTCTATGTTATAAGTTAGTAGTTGCTCAAAAAATTCCATTTTTAGTCTAGGATCCAGTATTGTTGATATTATAGTGTGAATATTTGTTAAGTTATAATAAGTTTCTATTTTCTCAATCGCACTGATAGAGTTTATAAAATCGAGATTTATTTTACTTGCAATAAAATATTTACGAATAATTACGAATATTTATATATAAATAATTTCGAATAATTTCGAATAATACGAATAATTTTCCTCATTATTCATATTCGATTCGAAATTTCGAATCGAATAATTGTGTTATTCGTATTCTTAAAATACGAATCGAATATCAAATAAAAAATAATTCGTTTTAGGCCTAGGAGTGACGGGCCTTCCCAAAATTTTTTCCTGGCCTGATCGAGCATGAACATGAACTTCCCGTGAATCACGGAAATTTTAGTTTTTTTAATAAATATGAATTTGCACTTTTATAATTAAAATAACATATTTTCTAATTTAATTTAGCTCTTTTTAAAAGAAGAAAAAATTTTGAAAACAAAAAATATTCCAGCATTTTATAAACAACATCCGGTGTCACGCTCCTAGTTCTATTTTCTTTTTATGTTTAGGTGTTTTGTCGCGAGATTTTTACTTAAACTTTAAAATTTATTCTCAAGCACTTAAGGTAGGCTTAATTCTAGATCCTAATTTCAAAAGCCTTACGGCTTAACTTGCACCCCATGGTCCAATGAGAAATCCCTTATTTGGGATGCAACCTGCGTCTCATCTTTTCCTTCATCATTTAATGCAAACCCTCTCTTACTTGTGGGGAAAATAAAAAAATTAATAAATATTCAAAATTAAATTATATTTCGCCAAAAGTCATTTTCACTAACTACATATATTTTTTTTTAAATTTTATCACGAAAATTTTTAGCATAACAAACGAAAATCGCGAATCCTTATTTCCTAAACAAAAACTTCAATTAGAAATTTTTAAACACAATTATACTTGTTTTTTAGATTATTAAATTAAGCTCTTTTTAGAGCTTTCGATACTATTAATATATAATTTTTAGTAATTTTATATATTTTTACAATTTTTATAGTTTTAATATTTTAGTGTTTTATCATTTTTTTTTAAATTATACCAATATCAATATTATCAAAATAAAATTTTAAAAAATAAAACAAATAACAATGGCAATATTTTGAAGTTTTGGTAGCAAAAAAATTTAAAGTTCAAATAATATATTTAAAAATGAGTTATTTTGAATCTTATATATTTTTTTTATATATAATTCATAGATGCTTATAATATAAATAAATTAGAAGATGGTGCTACTTCAATAAAATAAAATTTTCTAACCGTAATGAACTAAACCTTTATAATTAGCTGAACCGAACCGAACCTTTATAAATTTATTCTCAAGAACCGTAACCAAAACGTAACCATTATATTTTTTTACAAACTGAACCGTAACCAAACTGAACCGTTATTAATAACGATTCGGGTCCCTGCTTAAATGTTAAACGAAATTTGTTGCAATAATTCGGATTTTTTATAAATATATTTATTAATATTTCTTAAAATAAAAAAGTCTTAACCTCATCTCTTTTCATTCATTATATGTTTTAATTTTATACTATTTACTTTTTTTTTTAATTATCTTTTTAAACCCCTTATTCTGGCCTTTTAATTATATGGTGCCAGCCGCAAAAAAAAGAAGAAAAAGTAATATATTTTAATATTTTTTAAAACAAAAATGCAGGGGCGTCGCTAGCCTTTACAATCTCATGGGGCTCAACTAAATTTTTTTTATAGGGAGCGAAGCCCCCCATATTTTCAATTTGCAGGCCTTCGGCCCGCTTTCCGGTCTTCGGCCGGGTTTATATAAATATATTATACATTTTTAAAATTTGCTAACTCTAAATTATTCTGAATTTCATATTTTGTCATTTATTATATTTTGCCTACAAAATAAACTAACATATAAATAATTAAAACAATACAAGACATATTTAAAAATAATATTTTTTAATACAAAATCTATTTATTACAGTATTAAATATTTTCGATGGTTGATGTAAAAAAATTTGCGTCTAAAGAATTACAAGTGATAAAAAAGGTTAATTAATTCATACATATGCCTCAATTGATAATGGTTTTTAAAAACCACATAATGCTATATAATTCTAGGCAACTTACATTGACAAAAGGTCATGAAACTAATATAACTCTCTGTTACCATTTTAGACAATGTTTTATAGAATGGACTAATAAAAAATTTTATAAGCCTTACCGAATTAACAATTCTTGAAGAGAATATAAACGACCAATCTTAATCATAAAACTATATGGTAGTTAGAGCGTCATCTTAGATGGCATGATGGAACCTAGATAAGTAATCGAGAAATTTATTGTGAGATATTAAATTTCTAAAATATTATCTTCCATTTTTAATGGTATATAAATGAATACACAATTGACCATTATTGAATATCTAAAATATGCAATCATATGCTCTCATCAGCTGTAGTAATAATCTTAAATTACATAGTCACACAAATAATAGATGCTAGTTAATTTACAGTCATAGCCATGACACTCACGATGGTAACCCTTATCAGAATTTATTATGTTAGAATTGATGAAACAAAAACACTAAAAATCTTTAGAAGAAATTATGCAAATATATTGAAGCCTTGAGTTCTTTACACGGCAAGGATGACATATTAAAATGATTCTGTAACTATAAAATAAGAACCAGAGTGATATCATGAAAGCAATTAAAATTTTATATATTATTGTCGTACCATCTCTAGTTGGTATATTATATCTTAAAATAATAGCAGTTTGTAATAATATCTAAAATATATTCGTATTAAAAATTTAACTCAAAACTGTTTTTCAAAGAAGAAGAAAAGAAGCTTTCCTAAAAACACATAAAAAAAGAGAAGAAAAGATATCTAATTTATTACATCCATTGTGGGATGAATAATAAGATGTTTAATTATAATAATATTTTAAATAAACAGATGGCGTTAAATAGTTGAATGCAAATTCTTAGTCATATTTATTATCAAAAGCATTGATTAAAAATTTTAAAAATATTAATAATATATTATATAACTGTCAAATACGTCTACAAAAGTGGCATTTTACCTAATATTTTATAAATAATTATATATAATAGAGGATTAAAAACTATATGTCTACTTACTTTTTATAAATAAATCTCTTATACTTATTTGGATTTGAAGCTTGAAAATAATTTTAGAAATAGACATGATAATTACGTGATACGTGATATATATCGCTTCTGCCCTCTAGCGTTAAAGGTTCAACAAAGCTACTCTAGGTTTTTCTCCTTTCCATATAATTAAAATAATTTAATTTTATAAAAGTAAAAATACGAGGAGCCCTCTACAGTTTGTGAGCAAGCCGCATGTACTTGTAGGCACAACATTCCGAAAAATATTGCTTAAACCTCTATAGGCTTATTAAAAAGTAGTGAGGAAAAAAGAGAGCCTATACCCGAGAACTACAGTATAATTTAATTACTTTAAAGGTGGGTGATGGCTGATTTTAAGTTTAATTTCTTTAGTGTAAGTATGATTACTATCAATATTGAGATATAATGTTCATAGAATCTGTAAATAAATATGATTAAAATAAAAAAATATCTGCCTGATTCAACCCATACAATAGAGTTCTATCCAATGATATATATAACATCAATGACCTATAATAATACCTAGGACGATTCATTCATTAAAATGCATTTTTAACCGTCGTTAAAAGCAAATCAGTTGGACCCGCCATTTTGGTAACCTTTATAATAATTATTTTCATGTTAAAAACTAATATTAAATTGATAACTTACTTTCTTATTATCTCTGAGGCAATTCTTTAATAAAGTTTGCATCAGATATAATATAAAATTAGGCTCTCGTTTAAAATTTTAATATTTATTACAGTAACCAAGATGGCGTCTCTAGCTGATTTGTATTGATGTACACTTTTAATGAATGAATCGTCAGTCTAGGTATTATTATATGTCATTGTATAACATAGATTGGCGATTCATTCATTAAAAACGTCCTCATATTGCAATCAGCTGTAGCGCCATTTTGTAGCTTGAACGTTGATCAAATGCCTCATCATTATTATTATTATATTTTTAAATTCTCGGTATCAATACAAAATAAATTCTTACCTCAACTGATGATTTTAGCAAGTTCTTCAATTCATTTTATTAGTAATCTAAAATATAAGACTCAAGATATACACATTTAAAAAGACACAATACCACCCTTCATGCAAAATATTCCATACCTCTATCTATTATACCCTCAAAAAATCCACCAAATAATCTCCAATTAACATTACCACCCAGATTCCTTTAACTCATATGGATCAAATGGCTCGATCATTATTTTTAAATTATCTATATCAATACAAAATAAATTCTCACCTCAACTGATGATTTTAGCAAGTTCTTCAATTCATTTTATTAGTATTCTAAAATATAAGACTCAAGATATACATATATAAAGAGCCACAATACCACCCCTCATTTCCAAGAATATTAGCTTTTATAGTTTTATCAAATTCACTTGATATTTCAATAAAAATCTTGTTACACACATGTTGTTCATTTATAGAATCTTTTAATTAAAAATAATAAATATATTATTTTTATATTTTACATATATAATCTTTTATGATTCCTGTCTTAATAATAAATATCATAGATGCACCTATATTTATTGTAGTAGCTGGTACTTTAAATTTTATGTAAAATAGTGGTTTATAACTTAAAACAATAATCACTCATAAGTTTATGTAAAAAATAGACCTGTATAGATAAAATTAAATAAAATCTACAAATTTTGTTACTAATAAGAGAAATAGGTGCTGTTAATTTTTTTATTTTGTATTATTAATTTTATTATAAAGGAAGAACTAAAGATAACTCCAAAAGTATATACTATTAAGATTCTCTTCATATTTGATCATTTGTTTTGTTTTGATTATTTCATCTTAATTATAAATGACAAATAAAAAAATATCTTTTATTTTTTTTCAAAAAATACATAATGTAATAATATCATTTTTTGCTTGAGTATAAATTATATTATATAAATCATTTATTTAAAGTATAATTAATAAGTATATAGTGATATAGTGATATAAATGTATAGGCCTTGAAAAGGAAAAGATATTGCAACAATTCACTTTCATATTATTTTTGAGTACATTTTCTTCATTTTTGATTATATCATCACCTATAAAAAATTAATATAATTAATTAGCATAAATAATATATTAGATCATAATTTTTATAATATGCCTAATATCTGGTCATTCCTTATACAATATAATTTTTAAAATATAATAGAAGATATAAATATTATTATATATGAATTATTGATTATTAAATTGTATTGCTTTCGTAAGATTCTGTCACATACCAGTTCTCAATTCCTGGTTTCTTAAGTCAGCAAAATGATAAAATCTAATATTTAAATATCTTTAAAAAAAATAGTATAAAATCTAATAATTGGTTACTTTTGAACAATTAATTTTACAAGAATTTGAAAATGGCTATACCCAATTTCATGTTCAATGATATGATCACAAAGATCAATAAAGAGATTTGTGACTATTAAAAAAATATTAAATTCATATCTTTTAAATATTTGTACCTATTATTTTGGGAATGACTAAAATACGCGTCCCCGAAAACTACGCGTCCCCAGTCAAAACGACTATTTTCTATTATTATTAATAGGAAATCTTATTAAGCTTTATAAGATAAGTTAGAAAATGTTTTTTTTAATTTAAAAAAAATACGGTAACTATATAAAATTTACAAAAATTTATTTTTTTAAAAAATAAACTATGCGTCCCTACGCGTCCCAGTCAAAATACAGTTTTTTTTGAAAAATCAAAACGGATTCATATTTAGCTCATTAAAAGAATATAGAATATGTAAATATTATATTTTAAACTATTTTATAACTTAGTGATTTTTTCAAAAAACACTACGCGTTCCCGGTCAAAAAACCGTTTTTTTTTAAAAATAAAAGCAGATTCATCTTTAGCTTTTTAAGGAGATTCAGAAAATGGTATTAATAAAAAAAAATTTTAAAAAAAAATTTAAAAAAAAAATTTTTTTTGGCTAAACTACGCATCCCTACGCGTCCCCGGTCAAAATACAGTTTTTTTTAAAAAAATCAAAACAGATTCATATTTAGCTCATTAAAAGAATACAGAATATGTAAATATTATATTTTAAACTATTTTATAACTTAGTGATTTTTTCAAAAAACACTCTTTTTTTTCAAAAACACTACGCGTTCCCGGTCAAAAAACCGTTTTTTTTTAAAATAAAAGCAGATTCATCTTTAGCTTTTTAAGGAGATTCAGAAAATGGTATTAATAAAAAAAAAAAAATTTTTTTTGGCTAAACTACGCATCCCTACGCGTCCCCGGTCAAAATACAGTTTTTTTTTAAAAATCAAAACAGATTCATATTTAGCTCATTAAAAGAATACAGAATATGTAAATATTATATTTTAAACTATTTTATAACTTAGTGATTTTTTCAAAAAACACTTTTTTTTTCAAAAACACTACGCGTCCCCGGTCAAAAAACCGTTTTTTTTAAAAAAATAAAAGCAGATTCATGTTTAGCTTTTCAAGGAGATTCAGAAAATGGTATTAATAAAATAAAATTTAAAAAAAAATTTTTTCCAAAAAAATTTTTTTTTGGCTAAACTACGCGTCCCTACGCGTCCCCGGTCAAAATACAGTTTTTTTAAAAAAATCAAAACGGATTCATATTTAGCTCATTAAAAGAATACAGAATATGTAAATATTATATTTTAAACTATTTTATAACTTAGTGATTTTTTCAAAAAACACTTTTTTTCGAAAACACTACGCGTCCCCGGTCAAAAAACCGTTTTTTTTAAAAAATAAAAGCAGATTCATGTTTAGCTTTTCAAGGAAATTCAGAAAATGGTATTAATAAAAAAAATTTAAAAAAAAAATTTTTTCGAAAAAAATTTTTTTTGGCTAAACTACGCGTCCCCGGTCAAAATACAGTTTTTTTAAAAAAATCAAAACAGATTCATATTTAGCTCATTAAAAGAATACATAATATGTAAATATTATATTTTAAACTATTTTATAACTTAGTGATTTTTTCAAAAAACACTTTTTTTCGAAAACACTACGCGTCCCCGGTCAAAAAACCGTTTTTTTTAAAAAATATAAGCAGATTCATGTTTAGCTTTTCAAGGAGATTCAGAAAATGGTATTAATAAAAAAAATTTAAAAAAAATTTTTTTTTTAGCTAAACTACGCGTCCCCGGTCAAAATACAGTTTTTTAAAAAAATCAAAACGGATTCATATTTAGCTCATTAAAAGAATACAGAATATGTAAATATTATATATTAAAGTATTTAATAACTTAGTGATTTTTTAAAAAAACACTTTTTTTCGAAAACACTACGCGTTCCCTGTCAAAAAACTGTTTTTTTAAAAAAATAAAAGCAGATTAATGTTTAGTTTTTCAAGGAGATTCAGAAAATGGTATTAATAAAAAAAAATTTAAAAAAAAATTTTTTTCGCTAAACTACGCGTCCCCTGCCAAAATACAGTTTTTTAAAAAAAATCAAAACGGATTCATATTTAGCTCATTAAAAGAATACAGAATATGTAAATATTATATTTTAAACTATTTTATAACTTAGTGATTTTTTCAAAAAACACTTTTTTCGAAAACACTACGCGTCCCCGGTCAAAAAACCGTTTTTTTTAAAAAATAAAAGCAGATTCATGTTTAGCTTTTCAAGGAAATTCAGAAAATGGTATTTAAAAAAAATTTAAAAAAAAAAATTTTTTCGAAAAAATTTTTTTTGGCTAAACTACGCGTCCCCTGTCAAAATACAGTTTTTTTTAAAAAATCAAAACAGATTCATATTTAGCTCATTAAAAGAATACATAATATGTAAATATTATATTTTAAACTATTTTATAACTTAGTGATTTTTTCAAAAAACACTTTTTTTCGAAAACACTACGCGTCCCCGGTCAAAAAACCGTTTTTTTAAAAAATATAAGCAGATTCATGTTTAGCTTTTCAAGGAGATTCAGAAAATGGTATTAATAAAAAAAATTAAAAAAAAATTTTTTTTTTAGCTAAACTACGCATCCCCGGTCAAAATACAGTTTTTTAAAAAAATCAAAACGGATTCATATTTAGCTAATTAAAAGAATACAGAATATGTAAATATTATATATTAAAGTATTTAATAACTTAGTGATTTTTTGAAAAAACACTTTTTTTCGAAAACACTACGCGTTCCCTGTCAAAAAACTGTTTTTTTAAAAAAATAAAAGCAGATTCATGTTTAGCTTTTCAAGGAGATTCAGAAAATGGTATTAATAAAAAAAAATTTTTAAAAAAATTTTTTCGCTAAACTACGCGTCCCCTGCCAAAATACAGTTTTTTTAAAAAAATCAAAACGGATTCATATTTAGCTCATTAAAAGAATACAGAATATGTAAATATTATATTTTAAACTATTTTATAACTTAGTGATTTTTTCAAAAAACACTTTTTTCGAAAACACTACGCGTCCCCGGTCAAAAAACCGTTTTTTTTAAAAAATAAAAGCAGATTCATGTTTAGCTTTTCAAGGAAATTCAGAAAATGGTATTAATAAAAAAAATTTAAAAAAAAAAATTTTTTCGAAAAAATTTTTTTTGGCTAAACTACACGTCCCTACGCGTCCCCGGTCAAAATACAGTTTTTTTAAAAAAATCAAAACAGATTCATATTTAGCTCATTAAAAGAATACATAATATGTAAATATTATATTTTAAACTATTTTATAACTTAGTGATTTTTTCAAAAAACACTTTTTTTCGAAAACACTACGCGTCCCCGGTCAAAAAACCGTTTTTTTTTAAAATATAAGCAGATTCATGTTTAGCTTTTCAAGGAGATTCAGAAAATGGTATTAATAAAAAAAAATTATTTTTTTTTGGCTAAACTACGCGTCCCCTGTCAAAATACAGTTTTTTTAAAAAAATCAAAACGGATTCATATTTAGCTCATTAAATGAATACAGAATATGTAAATATTATATATTAAAGTATTTAATAACTTAGTGATTTTTTGAAAAAACACTTTTTTTCGAAAACACTACGCGTTCCCTGTCAAAAAACTGTTTTTTTAAAAAAATAAAAGCAGATTCATGTTTAGCTTTTCAAGGAGATTCAGAAAATGGTATTAATAAAAAAAAATTTTTTTTTGGCTAAACTACGCGTCCCCTGCCAAAATACAGTTTTTTTAAAAAAATCAAAACGGATTCA